>NC_056441.1:56928456-57637206 GCF_018296145.1 Oncorhynchus tshawytscha
GAGAGAGAGAGAGAGAGAGAGAGAGAGAGAGAGAGAGCGACCTCTTCTTTACGAAATGGGAGTAGGCACAGGTTTTCATATACTGCAGGGCAGTGGTTCCGAAACTTTTAAGGAACTCTGTCAGCCCTCAGTTTACTCTTGAAAGTTGTAATAGTAGAATCCACAAGGTGCAATTTCTAAATTGGGTTGTGCACCATCAGTTTTCCTCTTGTCATTGCAGATCTTTGAGCTATTTCTAACTTGTAAGTAATATCCAGATCAACTAGCCCGTGTCAGCTAACGTTTTTTAAATTTGCTTTAAAACTTCAAAGTGTTCTCTTCACCCCATGACAAAACATGTAAAATGGCAAGAAATAAGCTTTAAACTTGCAAAAGATTCTCTCCATCAACAAGAGGGGTGTGAACAGTTTGTGTCATGAACAGTGGGGGTGTTCCCCAATGCTGGAAGAGGGACTTGAGTGAAAAAGTTTGGGAACCATTGCTGTTGGGGGCCCTACCATAATTTGTTTAATAAGATACATGTTTTCTCATGATTTATTTTGCCAGTAGGCCTATATCCTTCCACAGACAACTTCCTTATTGCGATCAAATTATAACCAGCCTTACCAGTGTGCTGTTAACAATATTACCGTGAGCAACAATAGTACAGACGGGGGTCCGCCTTCAAAATAAAAGTCCCCAAATGAACCATGCAAACGGGTACAAATTGTACAATCATGCCACAACTGGACTAGTTTATGCTAAACAAAATTGAAATGTTGTTATAGAAATTCATCAAAAGATAATAATTAGTTAATTTGTTGAAATCTGTTGTAATCGCAATATGGATATATTAGACTTTATAATTGCATTGGGGGCATACTTACATTGCAACGTACAGCCATACCTAAGGATCTTGGGTCCATGAAATGGGGTGTCAGCCTACTAAGTGACACTCACAGAACATAACTATGTAGAGTGTACACAAATATTAGCATCATAGCTCTTATTGAATGAATTTAAAGGAAAATCCACCAAAAAACTATATTTTGGTATTTGTTTCATTGGTCTGTTGTTGATATAGTCCCAAACTGTTTTCCATGTCAGCGATCAAGTTTTTAAGATATATCACTTTCAAAATTCAGAAATACAGCCGGTATGATGCATTGTGCATCTTATGATTCTGCGTTTTGCATCATATTGACTAGCATAGCTGTTCTGTGAATGTCACTGAGTAGGCTGAGGCCCCATTTCATGGACACAAGATCCATAGGTTAGGCTGTACATTGGAATGGAAGTATGCCCCCAATGCAATTCTGAAGTCTAATATATCCACAGTGCAATTTCAACCCAAATGTTACATTTTTGTCAAATTAACTCATAATTAACATTTGTTGAATTTGTATAGCTACATTCCAACCTTGTTTAGCAATTTAGTCCAATTGTGGCATGATTCTACAATTGTTATCCGTTTGCTTTAGTTTCAATTCGGGACTTTTATTTTGAAGGCAACCCGCCGAGTCCACTATTTTTTGCTCACGCTAATGTTGTTCACAACACACATGTGCCAACCTTCTCATGATTCATTGAAAAAAGAAAGAGAAAGTAAAACTCCGGGAAGCTCTACAAACGTCTTTATCGTCGTCTGCTCTCTATTGTAGTGATCTTCTTTTTTTGTACCACAAAAATAAAAAATAAACTATGAATATAGTCATATAAGGTTATTAGGCTACTGCAGAAAAGGTAACAAGTATCTCGCCGAAAGTTCACTTCTGGTGACCATCATTTGAAGCAAAGCAATGTCCCGTGGTTCGAATGCTGGATTTGACCGACACATCACGATTTTTTCTCCTGAGGGCCGCCTCTATCAAGTCGGTGAGATATTTTGCTTCATTCCTCCGGTTTTGCTTCATGCAGCGGATGACCTAGGCTAGTCTAGCCTCTGTATAGGTATCATTCTGTAGCATCTCAAATGTAAGATATTCGCAATATGTTGCGCTGTATCCGATGTTGAGCATCTCCATAGGCCAAAAGTGTAGTATATTGTGATTATAAACATAGAGTGATTGTGTATTTCACATAGAATATGTCGGGGGGGACGAATGTTTTAAATGTGCTTTTCTTGTCTGTGGTATTATTTGTTCGTCAATTAAGCGATCTACCAATGTTTGAGACTTTCCCAAGAGCACCTTTAGAAGTATAGTATTCAAAGTCCCCTGTTTACCCCATGCAGCTTTTAAAAGTTAGCCTATATTTAAGAAGTATAATCTCATGTTCTCATATGTTGCCCCTCAGAGTATGCCTTCAAAGCCATCGCGCAGGGTGGGTTGACATCACTGGGCGTGCGGGGGACAGACTGTGCTGTGGTGGTCACACAGAAGAAAGTGCCGGTAAGATATTCTGCGTCGGTCCTTAGCTACATCTCCATGGTACCAGGAGCTTCTTTCTTGGTTGTCTTTGTCTTCATCCAAATTAGAAAAAAGAACGCCGATATCTGGCTTGAGAGAAAGAGTCAGTCATGAACAGTGAAGCATGACCGAGTGGTGTCTCGAGGGTTCCTGCTGACAGGACACAAGCCATGGTTTTGTTAAAGCTTGTCCAAGGAAAGCTGGTATTGTGGAACCAACCCAATATTCCTAACAACAATGAGGTATAATCTATTATATGTATGTATATATGTGACCCTGTCATTATACTACAGGACAAGCTGCTGGATTCTGCCACTCTGACCAACATGTACCCACTTACCCCACGCATTGGATGTGTGATGACAGGACATAATGGTGTGTATAATGGCACATACGACATCTCACATCACACGCACGCTCACACACACACACACACACACACACACACACATACGTTTACCCTCTCTTCCTCTCCCCCCTCAGCGGACAGTCGATCCCAGGTCCACAGGGCACGAGTGGAGGCCGCCGAATGGAAGTACAAGTTTGGCTATGACATCACAGCAGACATGTTGTGTCGGAGAATGGCGGACATCTCCCAGGTCTACACACAGAATGCTGAGATGAGACCTCTGGGATGCTGTGAGTGGTGTCGTCCCGTCACCCGGTCTCTCTTTCCTCTTCCTCTCCATTGATTCACCACACTAGAATTCCAAATGGTAGCGCATAGAGTGACTCTTTCCACTTTGTTCTATTAAGGCACACTGGCTGATGGAGAATGATGATGTAGTATTTGCAGCCACATCCATATATGATTTGGTTTTTACCTTGTGTCAAATTGAGACATTTCTACAAAAAAATATATAGAATTCTACAGTGTTCAGCAGTTATCAAACTATATACATTAACTAGGCACTATATCATTTTAGTTCAGCAGTTATCCGTTTTGAGCAGTTTTATAAGTAGTAGTTAATTTTATTATTAACAAATTACAAAAAAATCATATCAAAAGTAAAGTGAATATTACATTTTAAAACGCAGATACTTATACTGAACAAAAATATAAATGCAACATGCAACAATTCTACTGGCAGGGTAGCCTAGTGGTTAGAGTGTTGGACTAGTAACCGGAAGGTTGTGAGTTCAAACCCCCGAGCTGACAAGGTACAAATCTGTCGTTCTGCCCCTGAACAGGCAGTTAACCCACTGTTCCCAGGCCGTCATTGAAAATAAGAATGTGTTCTTAACTGACTTGCCTGGTTAAATAAAGGTTAAAAAATAAAAAATAAATAAATAAAAAAAGTTACAGTTCATATGAGAACTTGTTCTCAACTTGCCTACCTGGTTAAATAAAGGTGAAATAAATCAATTTAAAAAATGAGGAAATCAGTCAATTTAAATAAATGCATTTGGCCCTAATCTATGGATTTCAGCATGTCAATTGCACACTCCCTCAAAACTTGAGACATCTGTGGCAATGTGTAGTGTGACAAAACTGCACATTTTAGAATGGTCTTTTTTGGTCTCCAACACAAGGTGCACCTATGTAATGAGCATACTGTTTAATTTGCTTCTTGGATGTGTCACATCTGTCAGGTGGATGGATTATCTTGGCAAAGGAGAAATGCTCACTAACAGGGATGTAAACAAAAGTGTCCACAAAATTTTAGATAAATAAGCTTTTTGTGCAAATGGAACATTTCAGGGATCTTTCATTTCAGCTCATGAAACATGGGACCAACACTTTACATGTTGCGTTTATATTTTTGTTCAGTAGATCGAATATGTATCCAAATTGAAAGAGTGATTTGGTGCAGTGAACAAAAAATGTGAATTTGTTTGCTGCACTCAGTTAACTGAAAATGTGCTTAGAGTTTTGAAACAAGAACCATTTTGACGATCTGTTTAGATTTTTGTGCTGAGAGTTGTGAAAATGGCATCAAAGTGATTGAAAAAAAACAGTAAGTGCAGTAGGTGAGTCCTCACTCCCACACAGAGGACACAGACCCATAACCATCTCCTCCCCATATCTCCAGGTATGATCTTTGTGGCCATTGACCCCCAGCTGGGTCCCATGCTGTATAAGTGTGACCCGGCAGGCTACTTCTGTGGCTTTAGGGCCACTAGCGTAGGGGCCAAGCAGACAGAGGCTAACAGCTACCTGGAGAAGAAACTGAAGAAGAGGCCGGAGCTGTCATATGAGATGACTGTGGAGGTAGGCGGATGGATGCCCTGGATACTCATGGAAACATCTGGCGAAAAGTGAAAATCTGTACAGTATTCAGTCTCTCTCTCTCTGTTGCTTTCCCTCTCCTATAGTTGGCCATCTCCTGTCTCTCTTCAATTCTGTCCATGGACTTCAAGCCCAGTGAAATTGAAGTGGGTGTGGTGACTAAGGAAAGCCCCAAGTTCAGGTACTATACTATCACAGTAACTGCATTTCGTCATCACTGTGTTTTTCCATATGCTCATATGGTAATGATCAAGGTTTTAGACGAGGGAACAACAGCCAAGTGATCAATATGCAATTCATCTATCCCTTTCTCTCTCCCCAAGCCTGTTTCTAACATGCACTCTCATCTTCTCATCTTCCCCCTCACAGGACACTCTCTGAGACAGAGATCGACACCCACCTGGTGGCCATTGCTGAGCGGGAGTAGAGGTGCAGCCATCCACATACAGTAGATCAGGGTGACTAACTAACCTAGTGGTTCAGTAATTGGACATTAATACTACTGCAGTAGATCTACTTCAGACTGCTGTTGCAGAAGGTCCCATCTTAAACAATACTAGGATATTTTTCTACTTTCCAGCTATTTACATCTGCACAGGTTGATTTTCACCTTCAGTCTGCATATCTAAGCTCCTAGGACATACAGCCAAGCCGTAACTAGACTTTGGTTGTTGTTGGAATGGTTTGATCGTGTGGATCGTTTCATCCATCCTATTTATTGTCTGTATCTCATTGAACCTCATTGTTTATGACCACCAAATGGGTTTTAGCTACCTGTGACCAGAGCATTACTCATGTCATCTATCACCTGCTACAGAAACACTGTCTAACAGAATAAAACACATCAAGTAAAACAAAAGAACACTAATATCCCTTTTTTATTCTGATATGCTTAGATGTTTTCTGTAGAATCACAAAAGACACAGTAGTGCTTAACCTTTTGTATTTATTTGATTCGCCATATGTAACTGGAGTTCTGGATCCATATTCACAACATGTCTTAGAGTAGTGGTGCTGGGCCGTATCCGCAAAGCGTCTCAGTAAAGGTCCTAGGAATCCTGTTAAAACGTGTTTTAACACACACAAAAAACTCCCAGCTCAGAGTAGGTTTTAGGATGATGTTATTAAGACACTGCTCAGACAATATCTGAGCCAGGAGTAAAATCTGTTCATAAAAGTTTATCTCAGCTGGTAATCACAACAGTTTGAGGTACCACAAAGGAAAGATAGTGATGACGCTCATTGACGTTGTTGCATATGATGGAGAATAACCGTTGGTGATGAGGCATCGCCAGCTGTGAACTCTATAGCATGTTTCAGACAACCATCAAATGTTGCAATGGTAAAACAATATATGCCGGATGCAATCACTTTGCCTACTCTTAATTCTTGCCTAATAGCATCCATCTTCTTTTAAAAAAAACAACGAATTCTGATGGTTGTAAAAAGTGGAATTTTGATCCTAGTACCATTATATCAACACACTCGTCACTCCTGTTTAACAACTCCTAATCGCTTTGGCACAGTAGGCATTAAGTCACACTTGCCGATAATGTTGCATAAAACGTTTTGAAAGCTATTCCATTTTCATCGAACACAATCAAAGTTAACGTAAGGCCCCAGATGGCTTCAGTGGCCCAACTTATCGTCATGCCCAATTTAGGCATATTTTTTAAACAATGTGATATTGCTCTTCAACGGGATAACCTGATTTAACTTGATGTAGGTTAATTAAATAATCAAAAGAAAAACTTGATTATTGATTAGCCTAGTGGTTCTAAGTATCTAGGGATATCGTGTGAAATAGTACTCATGTGAAGTCATTGTCAAAAGTGCAAGAGATACAGTTGTGTTTATCCGTAGGTCTAGATTATTTATAGATTGATTATATAGAAATTTCAAAACATTCTAACTACTCCAAAGCAATTGCATGTGGCGCCAGAAGCACTGACTCACTGCATTTGTCTATTATCAAGAAACCTGCTGGTAACTTTTAACTGGTATCACGAGGTGTCCTAAATATCTGTTGACTAGGTGGGACTCTTATGACGAAAGAGGCTTCATGCATAGCTTATATTTTTACCCCTAAGAGTAGGTGTGAAATGTCTCTATTCTCAGTACTTACGACCAATTTTGTACTTGGAGACGCTTTGAGGATATATGTCCTGATCTAGGATCGATTTGTCCTTTTAAATCATAATGAAAAAGAGAAGGGACCTGATCCCAGATCAGCTAACCCTATTCTGGGACACTTTGCGAATATGGGCCCAGACATCAAACAATAATCCATGCACAAATGAGGGACACACACATTCTATTACAATTCTCCCACTGGCCATGACCTCACTTCTCTGTTCCACATGCTTTCCCTGAATCCCACTGTAGGAGGCTACACTTCAGTACTGGGCCAGTAGATGGTGCTATTGAGATAATGATCAGAGTTTCAGCAGGTATCAGTGAAATAGGAATTCAGTTCACATACAGTAGATAACCAGTGGATAGCGATGTTGCTTAACTTGTGATATTCTTCCCCTTGCGGCCTTGCTGCCACTTCAGCACAAGGCATGCACATGTGCCTCGTTGGTACTTCATATAGCCATGTTGATGTTTTTTTTGCCTGTTGATAATGCCATGGTACATTTATGTGTGCTTAATAATTTAGGTTTATTAATGGTAGAATATGATTCCCTATGTAGTGCACTGCTTTTGACCAGAGCCCTATAGGACCTGATCAAAAGTAGTGGACCATATAGAGAGATATGGGTAGCATTTCGACATAGACCCTGTCTGATAAAAATGATTATTCCGTACAATATAGCACTACGACCCAAACATCATCACCAATCTCCCCCACTCTGACAGTGCAAATGCCATCCTCCATTGTAGATGAGTAAACCCCTGGGATAAAGCCAGCCTGAGCCATATTCATTACAGTGAAACATACAGACACAAACAAACGTCGAATCAAAGACACAATTCTAATCCTGTTGTTTTGAATGGGCCTCACCGCCACAACACTGTCACAGCACGTGACACAACACTGGGCGCGTTCGTAAATTCGCTCTAGCTATCTACTCCGCTTTCAGAGCACCCCCTTCTGAGTGTTCCAGAGCGCAGAATGACAGGTAATAACAGAATTTACGAACGCTCAACACCTGTTGAATATGGTCAACACCCGTTGAATGTGGCCGGGTATCAGTCAACGTTGGCAAAAAAAGCGTAATTAAATTGTTGCCAGCAGCACAGTTACAGTCATCAACGCTCTGTATAAAATGAAAACAGCCGAACCAGCTCTGCTAGGGCGAGTAAAATGGTCAGAGTGGTGAGCTGTTCTCTCATTTGTGTCTTGAAGTAGCTAGCAAGCTAGCCAATGTTATCCAGTTAGCTTGGGTGCTTGACTGCTTTTGTGTTGCCCGAACGCTCGGTTTGACCCTACTCCTCGGCTAGAGCGTCTAGTGTGCGCTCTAAACGCGCTGAGCAAAACGCGCTGACAGTCTGACAACAGCTCTGAATTTACGAACGCTAAGAGCCCACTCGGAGAGCACTCAGGCACTCCAGATTTAATTTATGAAAACACACTGTCAAAACTAAAGGGGAATAGTGCAATGAGTCAGTCAACTTAGTATCCAGGGTCAATTCCATTTAAATTCAGGCAGTTCAGTAAGTAAACCTCGTTTTTATAGAGCACATTGGAATTGGAATTTCAGTTTACTTCCTGAATTAAATGAATTTAAATGAAAGTAAGGGCCTGTACAGTCTGAAACAATTGTACCATGCAAACTGGCTGGACTGTATTGGATTGTTGTGCTAAAAAGGACATGGGATGGTCTTTATGACGTTTTATGGGCATTTAAGGCTGCAGGGTGCCACTGTTTATATTAGACTACTGTAATCCAAAGGGAAAATGCAACAGGTGATGCGGCTGTTGTGTGGAAAATAGGTTTTGGATTCATTGGGGAAAATAATGCATTTAACCCAACCCCTCTGAATCGGAGAGGTGCAGGGGCTGTCTTAATCGACAACCTGGGGAGCAGTGCCTTGCTCAAAGGCAGAACAGCACATTTCCCCACCTTTCCTGTTCGGGGATTCGAACCAGCAACCCTTCTGTTACAACACTCTTAACCACTTGGCCATGTGTTGCACTGTATTTATCTGGGCATGTCCAGGCAGACAGGTAGTAACTGCAGCCAGCTGTAGTACAGTAGATTACATCTACACAGATCACCATGGCTAACTCACCTGAGCACCCTCACATCAAAACCCAGATCATTTACACTACAGTACATCTAAGGCCTTTACTCAGCTTACTACAGTAACAGCACACCAACACACTACAGCCGATGTCTAAAGTAGAGCACATGAAGTATACCATTCATTAAAACACTTGTGTGAAACTTTGTACGTGGCAGGTTACAGTAAACTTGTAATATTCGCTCGATTATATTCTTTCAGAAAAAAAGCAAACTTCATAATAATTTAGTTATAAAATCAAGCTGGAGTATTAGGGACTGTAACTTTTTTATATTTTAGTTAATTATCTTATCCAGAGTTATTAGTGTTAAGTGCTTTGCTCTAGGGCACATCTGCAGGTTTTTCACCTAGTCGACTCATGGATTCGAACCAGTGACCTCTCATCTACTGGCCAAACGCTATTAAATTCACCAGTATCTGCAGCAGGTGTGTGCACACTGTGTGTGTGTGTGTCTGGCAGCAGTGTGTGGTCTCTGTCAACCTAGTGGGTCCAAAACAGGACGCTGCATGTGTGTGTTTGTGTTCACCTTCCCCAAGGTCTGCATAGTGCCGCTCCATCTGTGCCACTCTGGGGATTACAGCCCCATCCGTCTGTCTGCCTCTCAAAGTGCTGATGGACAGACCCCAGATTAGCAGAGCACTGCCTCCACCAGCAGCAGAACGGGTTGGGGGAGTGAGGGACCAGGGAGAGAGAGGAGGGGAGGAGACACAGCGAGATTATTAGAGCAGTGCCAGAGATGGTGGGGGCGGGTGGCAGATTAGAGCAGCACAAGGAGGCATGGAGAGATTAGTACGGCGTAGTGCACAAAGAGATGAGGGGGTAGAGGGGGGGGCAGGAGATTAACCTTGTTCAGCCACGAGCATCAGCACAACCTGGCCCCACAACAACTATGGTCGTGTCCAAACGGCATCCTATTCCCTATATAGTGTACTACTTTTGAACAGGGTCCATAGGGCTCTGGTCAAAAGTAGTTCAATATACAGGTTGCCATTTGGGAAGCATACTGATTCTGGAGTCTACATTATACTGCATATATTACCTAGAGTCAATGATAGTATAGTTCAGAGTGTATTGACATATACACTAAAATGTCACACACTCAAGTATACTGAAATGCTACTGGTAAGGTTATACTGAAATGTAACAGGTTGAGGCTAAAGAGAAATTATCATTCAATGTATTCTGAGATTTTAGGATTCTACTGCATGCTACGATATAGACTGCAGTAAACTTAAACACAACAGTCCAGTTTATGGGAAACATGCTGACACAACAACCCTATTGACACAACAACCCTATTGACACAACAACCCTATTGACACAACAACCCTATTGACACAACAAACCTATTGACACAACAACCCTATTGACACAACAACCCTATTGACACAACAACCCTATTGACACAACAACCCTATTGACACAACAACCCTATTGACACAACATCCCTATTGACACAACATCCCTATTGACACAACATCCCTATTGACACAACAACCCTATTGGAAGTATGTGTTATAGTCTTGTGTTAGACGCCTTAGACTAATCCTACTACAACTACTACTACAACTCCTACAACTACTATCACTATCACTACTACTACTTCTATTACAACTACTACTATCACTACTATTACTACTACTACTACTACTATCACTACAACAACTACTACTATTACTAATACTACTATTACTATTACTACTACTATTACTACTCCTACTACAACTTTTACTACTATTACAACTACTACAACTACTACTACTACTACTACTATTACAACGACTACTACTATTCTTACTACTATTACAACCACTATAACTACTACTACTACTATTCCTACTACTATTACAACTACTACTATTGCAACTACTACTACTATTCCTACTACTATTACAACTACTACAACTACTACTACTATTACTACTACTACTACTATTACTACAATTACAACTACTACTACTGTTCCTACTACTATTACAACTACTACTACTATTCCTTCTACGATTACAATTACTACTACTACTACTACTACTATTTATATTACTTTTACTACTATTACTACTACTACTACTACTATTCCTACTACTACTATTACTACTACTACAACTACTACTACTATTACTACTACTACTACTACTACTATTCCTACTACTACAACTACTACTCTTACTACTACTTCTATTACAACTGCTACTAATACTACTATTACTACCTCTACTACAACTCCTTCTACTACTACTACTATCACTCCTACTACAACTATTACTACTACTACTACTACTACCAATCAGGTAGGCTCCCCTCACAACTTCCAATTTAAAAATAGACGTGTGTGTATGTGCGCGTGTGTGTGTTAGTGCGTGTGTGTGTGTGCGCACAAATACACTGTCAACATTGTTATTGCGGGTTTGATTGAATATGGTCATCAGCCGTGCTGGAATATGAAGACAGTAACAGAGTTATTGTTCAGGACTCTCACACTGGCCCTCACACTGGATCCCGGACCATGTGTTCCTCAGGTCTCACTGTTTCAGTAGTAGGCCAGGCCAAAGGGGAGGGAGTGGGTTGGGCACGTGCCAGAGGATTCAGTTGGCTCCACGTCACTGTGTCATTGACTTCACGACTCTAGGCCTCCCCCAACTGACTGCTGTTGTTATAGCACCTAAATACAACATGGCCCTCATCGGTCTAATAGTATTGACAGCCCATTGTTTGTGACTAGTTTTATAACATGAGAATGTGTTTGAGGTGCAAACACCACTGTAGTCTGAATTTGCTCTATCCAATCATATTGTCTCGGCAACTGTTTTTCTCTTTTATAATGGCTTGACTAGTCAGTCATCTCATGCCATTCAAAGTGCCAATTGGCCAGTAAGTCGTTACTGAACATTTCTCCATTTGTGATCGGGCATGTGGTAAAAAAGTATCAAAAGGCCTATACAGGACAAGCTTAGTATAGTTGGTAACTATCTTTGTGTATTCTGACAACATTTTCCTATAGTTGAAATTAACCCAAAAAAGGACGGGCAAACTGGTATTGGTAGGGTTATGCTTAATGAAGAGTCTGTAACGTAAAGTACTATTTTTGTTGTTCTAGAGCTGTATAAATGGAGAACACTGGTTCTGAATACCGTGTCTGTACTTGTTTGTCTAACCCTGACAGTTGTCTTTATTATCGAAAATCAACAGACACAGACACAATGAGTCTCATGGAATCATTGGAGTCATCATGAATAAACATGTTGACTGGAAGTTCCAAAAGGTCCTCTCTGATATTTTGAAACTTAAGGGAAATACACCCCCCCCGAAACCCCCCCACCCCCGCCTCGCCATCTGTGATTGGTCACCGCGTACCGGCAGCAGAGATTAAGACATGTTTCCCCACTTCACCTCCCCTGTTCCCCACGCCAGCGTCACATGACCCATTACATCACTGGATTGAGGTCAGCGCTGGATTAGGATGCTGGGAGAGTGGTGGAATTACTGAAAGTGGTGGAGAAATGGAGGGAGGAGGGTAGAGAGAGAAGGGCATTAAGAAGAAAGAGGGGCATCGGGAAGAAGGGCAAAGGGGAGAGAAACAAGAGTCCAGAAAATGTACAGTAGAGAGCTTAACGTAAAATGGGGGATTGTACAAAGCAAGCAACTTAAATTCCATTTCCATACTTTTGTTGAAGTGCAGTTTGTGTGTTGGCATGCAGTTGACCTCTGTTAGAGTTCTAACAATAATTTTTTATCAGCGGATAGATAATGACTGAGATAATGGTGTTCTAACGGCAACATAAGTGAGGAGGAAGGATACGTGACCCACAGGAATGGGGTCACAGTCAAAGGATTTGTTGACTGTTGTGGAGATCACTCCACTGTGTCTCTATTTGTCTATTCTGTTCCTCTGTTGACGACTCTCATGTATTCATTGTATAACTTTGTTTTTGTTTATCAAACCATATGGGCAGTCCCCTCCGCCTGTTTGTTGCACTGTTCTCTCCCCTCCCTCTCCATTCCACCCTCCATTTCTCAGGAGATTATGTCTGGAGACTTGTTATTGATGGTCGATGATGATAACAGTCAGTGATAGCAGCTTCCTAACACCTCCTCCCAGCAGCCCACTGCACTGAGACTAGGAAACACTGTCACCACTGATAAATCCACGATAATCGAGAATTTCAATAAGCATTTCTCTATGGCTGGCCATGCTTTTCAGCAACTGGCCCTGCCCCCCCCCCCACCCGCTTCTCCTTCACCCAAATCCAGACAGCTGATGTTCTGAAAGAGCTGCAAAATCTGGACCCCTACAAATCAGCTGGGCTAGACAATCTGGACCCTCTCTTCCTAAAAATTATCCGCCGCCATTGTTGCAACTCCTATTACTAGTCTGTTCAACCTCTCTTTTGTATCGTCTAAGATTCCTAAAGATTGGAAAGTGACCGCGGTCATCCACCTCTTCAAAGGGGGAGACACTCTAGACCCAAACTGTTACAGACCTATATCCATCCTGCCCTGCCTTTCTAAAGTCTCCGAAAGCCAAGTGAACAAACAGATTACCGACCATTTCGAATCCCATCGTACCTTCTCCGCTATGCAATCTGGTTTCCGAGCTGGTCACGGTTGCACCTCAGCCACGCTCAAGGTCCTAAAAGATATCATAACCGCCATCGATAAAAGACAGTACTGTGCAGCCGTCTTCATCGACCTGGCCAAGGCTTTCGACTCTGTCAATCACCGTATACTTAACGGCAGACTCAACAGCCTTGGTTTCTCTAATGACTGCCTTGCCTGGTTCACTCACTACTTCTCAGATAGAGTTCAGTGTGTCAAATCGGATGGCCTGTTGTCCGGACCTCTGGCAGTCTCTATGGGGGTGCCACAGGATCCAATTCTCGGGCTGACTCTTTTCTCTGTATATATCAATGATGTCTCTCTTGCTGCGGGTGATTCTTTGATCCACCTCTATGCAGACGACACCATTCTGTACACTTCTGGCCCTTCTTTGGACACAAACAAGCTTCAACGCCATGCAACACTCCTTCCGTGGCCTCCAACTGCTCTTAAATGCTAGTTAAACTAAATGCATGATCTTTAACCTATCGCTGCCCCCACCTGCCCGCCCAACTAGCATCACTACTCTGGACGGTTCTGACTTAGAAAATGTGGACAACTATAAATACCTAGGTGTCTGGCTAATCTGTAAACTCTCCTTCCAGACTCACATTAAGCATCTCCAATCCAAAATTAAATCTAGAATCGGCTTCCTATTTCGCAACAAAGCCTCCTTCACTCATGCTGCCAAACATACCCTCATAAAACGGACTATCCTACCGATCCTTGACTTCGACAATGTAATTTACAGAACAGCCTCCAACACACTATTCAGCAAATTGGATGCAGTCTATCACAGTGCCATCCGTTTTGTCACCAAAGCCCCATATACTACCCACCACTGCGACCTGTATGCTCTCGTTGGCTGGTCCTCGCTACATATTCGTTGCCAAACCCACTGGCTCCTACCTACCTACCTCATCCCCATATTTGTTTTTGTTTTTCTGCTCTTTTGCACACCAGTATTTCTACTTGCACATCCTCATCTGCACATATATCACTCCAGTGTAAATTGCTAAATTGTAATGACTTTGCCACTATTGGCCTGTTTATTGCCTTACCTCCTTACTTCATTTGCACACACTGTATACAGATTTTTCTATTGTGTTGTTGACTGTACGTTTGTTTATCCTATGTGTAACTGTGTTGTTTTTGTCCCACTGCTTTGCTTCATCTTGGCCAGGTTGCAGTTGTAAATGAGAACTTGTTCTCAACTGGCCTACCTGGTTAAACAAAGGTGAAACATATATGTTTTAATTCACTAGTACATACAGTACCATATCAACACGCATTGGGAGATAACAACAGCCACAGGTTCATACCAGCAGGCTATAACAACTAGACACAGGTTCATACCAGCAGTCTATAACAACTAGACACATGTTCATACCAGCAGGCTATAACAACTAGACACATGTTCATACCAGCAGTCTATAACAACTAGACACATGTTCATACCAGCAGTCTATAACAACTATACACATGTTCATACCAGCAGTCTATAACAACTAGACACATGTTCATACCAGCAGTCTATAACAACTAGACACATGTTCATACCAGCAGTCTATAACAACTAGACACATGTTCATACCAGCAGTCTATAACAACAGCCACAGGTTCATACCAGCAGTCTATAACAACTAGACACATGTTCATACCAGCAGTCTATAACAACTAGACACAGGTTCATACCAGCAGTCTATAACAACTAGACACATGTTCATACCAGCAGTCTATAACAACTAGACACAGGTTCATACCAGCAGTCTATAACAACTAGACACATGTTCATACCAGCAGTCTATAACAAATAGACACAGGTTCATACCAGCAGTCTATAACAACAGCCACAGGTTCATACCAGCAGGCTATAACAACTAGACACAGGTTCATACCAGCAGTCTATAACAACTAGACACAGGTTCATACCAGCAGTCTATAACAACTAGACACATGTTCATACCAGCAGTCTATAACAAATAGACACAGGTTCATACCAGCAGTCTATAACAACAGCCACAGGTTCATACCAGCAGGCTATAACAACTAGACACAGGTTCATACCAGCAGTCTATAACAACTAGACACATGTTCATACCAGCAGGCTATAACAACTAGACACAGGTTCATACCAGCAGTCTATAACAACTAGACACAGGTTCATACCAGCAGTCTATAACAACAGCCACAGGTTCATACCAGCAGTCTATAACAACTAGACACATGTTCATACCAGCAGTCTATAACAACTATACACATGTTCATACCAGCAGTCTATAACAACTAGACACATGTTCATACCAGCAGTCTATAACAACTAGACACAGGTTCATACCAGCAGTCTATAACAACAGCCACAGGTTCATACCAGCAGTCTATAACAACTAGACACATGTTCATACCAGCAGTCTATAACAACTAGACACATGTTCATACCAGCAGTCTATAACAACAGCCACAGGTTCATACCAGCAGTCTATAACAACTAGACACATGTTCATACCAGCAGTCTATAACAACTATACACATGTTCATACCAGCAGTCTATAACAACTAGACACATGTTCATACCAGCAGTCTATAACAACTAGACACATGTTCATACCAGCAGTCTATAACAACTAGACACATGTTCATACCAGCAGTCTATAACAACTAGACACATGTTCATACCAGCAGTCTATAACAACAGCCACAGGTTCATACCAGCAGTCTATAACAACTAGACACATGTTCATACCAGCAGTCTATAACAACTAGACACATGTTCATACCAGCAGTCTATAACAACAGCCACATGTTCATACCAGCAGTCTATAACAACAGCCACAGGTTCATACCAGCAGTGTATAACAACTATACACATGTTCATACCAGCAGTGTATAACAACTTGACACATGTTCATACCAGCAGTCTATAACAACTATACACATGTTCATACCAGCAGGCTATAACAACTATACACATGTTCATACCAGCAGTCTATAACAACAGCCACAGGTTCATACCAGCAGTCTATAACAACTAGACACATGTTCATACCAGCAGTCTATAACAACTATACACATGTTCATACCAGCAGTCTATAACAACTATACACATGTTCATACCAGCAGTCTATAACAACAGACACAGGTTCATACCAGCAGTCTATAACAACTAGACACATGTTCATACCAGCAGTCTATAACAACTAGACACATGTTCATACCAGCAGGCTATAACAACTAGACACATGTTCATACCAGCAGTCTATAACAACTAGACACATGTTCATACCAGCAGTCTATAACAACTATACACATGTTCATACCAGCAGTCTATAACAACTAGACACATGTTCATACCAGCAGTCTATAACAACTAGACACATGTTCATACCAGCAGTCTATAACAACAGCCACAGGTTCATACCAGCAGTCTATAACAACTAGACACATGTTCATACCAGCAGTCTATAACAACTAGACACATGTTCATACCAGCAGTCTATAACAACTAGACACATGTTCATACCAGCAGTCTATAACAACTAGACACAGGTTCATACCAGCAGTCTATAACAACTAGACACATGTTCATACCAGCAGTCTATAACAAATAGACACAGGTTCATACCAGCAGTCTATAACAACAGCCACAGGTTCATACCAGCAGGCTATAACAACTAGACACAGGT
The DNA here is from genome assembly GCF_018296145.1 of Oncorhynchus tshawytscha. Lineage (NCBI taxonomy): Eukaryota > Metazoa > Chordata > Actinopteri > Salmoniformes > Salmonidae > Oncorhynchus > Oncorhynchus tshawytscha. The sequence continues at coordinate 56,945,605 of NC_056441.1, forward strand.
TCATACCAGCAGTCTATAACAACTAGACACAGGTTCATACCAGCAGTCTATAACAACTAGACACATGTTCATACCAGCAGTCTATAACAAATAGACACAGGTTCATACCAGCAGTCTATAACAACAGCCACAGGTTCATACCAGCAGTCTATAACAACTAGACACAGGTTCATACCAGCAGTCTATAACAACTAGACACATGTTCATACCAGCAGGCTATAACAACTAGACACAGGTTCATACCAGCAGTCTATAACAACTAGACACATGTTCATACCAGCAGTCTATAACAACAGCCACAGGTTCATACCAGCAGTCTATAACAACTAGACACATGTTCATACCAGCAGTCTATAACAACTATACACATGTTCATACCAGCAGTCTATAACAACTAGACACATGTTCATACCAGCAGTCTATAACAACTAGACACAGGTTCATACCAGCAGTCTATAACAACAGCCACAGGTTCATACCAGCAGTCTATAACAACTAGACACATGTTCATACCAGCAGTCTATAACAACTAGACACATGTTCATACCAGCAGTCTATAACAACAGCCACAGGTTCATACCAGCAGTCTATAACAACTAGACACATGTTCATACCAGCAGTCTATAACAACTATACACATGTTCATACCAGCAGTCTATAACAACTAGACACATGTTCATACCAGCAGTCTATAACAACTAGACACATGTTCATACCAGCAGTCTATAACAACTAGACACATGTTCATACCAGCAGTCTATAACAACTAGACACATGTTCATACCAGCAGTCTATAACAACAGCCACAGGTTCATACCAGCAGTCTATAACAACTAGACACATGTTCATACCAGCAGTCTATAACAACTAGACACATGTTCATACCAGCAGTCTATAACAACAGCCACATGTTCATACCAGCAGTCTATAACAACAGCCACAGGTTCATACCAGCAGTCTATAACAACTATACACATGTTCATACCAGCAGTCTATAACAACTTGACACATGTTCATACCAGCAGTCTATAACAACTATACACATGTTCATACCAGCAGTCTATAACAACTATACACATGTTCATACCAGCAGTCTATAACAACAGCCACAGGTTCATACCAGCAGTCTATAACAACTAGACACATGTTCATACCAGCAGTCTATAACAACTATACACATGTTCATACCAGCAGTCTATAACAACTATACACATGTTCATACCAGCAGTCTATAACAACTATACACATGTTCATACCAGCAGTCTATAACAACTAGACACATGTTCATACCAGCAGTCTATAACAACTAGACACAGGTTCATACCAGCAGTCTATAACAACTAGACACATGTTCATACCAGCAGTCTATAACAACTAGACACATGTTCATACCAGCAGTCTATAACAACTAGACACATGTTCATACCAGCAGTCTATAACAACTATACACATGTTCATACCAGCAGTCTATAACAACTATACACATGTTCATACCAGCAGTCTATAACAACTAGACACATGTTCATACCAGCAGTCTATAACAACTAGACACATGTTCATACCAGCAGTCTATAACAACTAGACACAGGTTCATACCAGCAGTCTATAACAACTAGACACAGGTTCATACCAGCAGTCTATAACAACTAGACACATGTTCATACCAGCAGTCTATAACAACTAGACACATGTTCATACCAGCAGTCTATAACAACTATACACATGTTCATACCAGCAGTCTATAACAACTATACACATGTTCATACCAGCAGTCTATAACAACTATACACATGTTCATACCAGCAGGCTATAACAACTATACACATGTTCATACCAGCAGGCTATAACAACTATACACATGTTCATACCAGCAGGCTATAACAACTAAACACATGTTCATACCAGCAGTCTATAACAACAGCCACAGGTTCATACCAGCAGTCTATAACAACTAGACACATGTTCATACCAGCAGTCTATAACAACTATACACATGTTCATACCAGCAGTCTATAACAACTATACACATGTTCATACCAGCAGTCTATAACAACAGCCACAGGTTCATACCAGCAGTCTATAACAACTAGACACATGTTCATACCAGCAGTCTATAACAACTATACACATGTTCATACCAGCAGTCTATAACAACTATACACATGTTCATACCAGCAGTCTATAACAACTATACACATGTTCATACCAGCAGTCTATAACAACTATACACATGTTCATACCAGCAGTCTATAACAACTATACACATGTTCATACCAGCAGTCTATAACAACAGCCACAGGTTCATACCAGCAGTCTATAACAACTAGACACATGTTCATACCAGCAGTCTATAACAACTATACACATGTTCATACCAGCAGTCTATAACAACAGCCACATGTTCATACCAGCAGTCTATAACAACTATACACATGTTCATACCAGCAGTCTATAACAACTATACACATGTTCATACCAGCAGTCTATAACAACAGCCACATGTTCATACCAGCAGTCTATAACAACTATACACATGTTCATACCAGCAGTCTATAACAACTAGACACAGGTTCATACCAGCAGTCTATAACAACTAGACACAGGTTCATACCAGCAGTCTATAACAACTAGACACATGTTCATACCAGCAGTCTATAACAACTAGACACAGGTTCATACCAGCAGTCTATAACAACTAGACACATGTTCATACCAGCAGTCTATAACAACTAGACACATGTTCATACCAGCAGTCTATAACAACTAGACACATGTTCATACCAGCAGTCTATAACAACTATACACATGTTCATACCAGCAGTCTATAACAACTAGACACATGTTCATACCAGCAGTCTATAACAACTAGACACAGGTTCATACCAGCAGGCTATAACAACTAGACACATGTTCATACCAGCAGTCTATAACAACTAGACACAGGTTCATACCAGCAGTCTATAACAACTATACACATGTTCATACCAGCAGTCTATAACAACTAGACACATGTTCATACCAGCAGTCTATAACAACTATACACATGTTCATACCAGCAGGCTATAACAACTAGACACATGTTCATACCAGCAGTCTATAACAACTAGACACAGGTTCATACCAGCAGTCTATAACAACTAGACACATGTTCATACCAGCAGTCTATAACAACTATACACATGTTCATACCAGCAGGCTATAACAACTAGACACATGTTCATACCAGCAGTCTATAACAACTAGACACAGGTTCATACCAGCAGTCTATAACAACTAGACACAGGTTCATACCAGCAGTCTATAACAACTAGACACAGGTTCATACCAGCAGTCTATAACAAATAGACACATGTTCATACCAGCAGTCTATAACAACTAGACACAGGTTCATACCAGCAGTCTCTAACAAATAGACACAGGTTCATACCAGCAGTCTATAACAAATAGACACATGTTCATACCAGCAGTCTAAATCTATAACAAAGGCAGTTTCATAACATAAGTCTAAATCTATAAACAAAGGCAGGTTCATAGCAGAAGTCTAAATCTATAACAAAGACAGGTTCATAACAGCAGTCGAAATCTATAACAAAGACAGGTTCATAACAGCAGTCTAAATCTATAACAAAGACAGGTTCATAGCAGAAGTCTAAATCTATAACAAAGACAGGTTCATAACAGAAGTCTAAATCTATAACAAAGACAGGTTCATAACAGAAGTCTAAATCTATAACAAAGACAGGTTCATAACAGCAGTCTAAATCTATAACAAAGACAGGTTCATAACAGAAGCCACTAACTGCAGTATGTTGTTAGACGTACCATTTAGGTGAGGTAGAAATCCTAAATGGACTATGACTAGTTACTGTAACCCAGTGAATTCCTCTGGGGCAGACTCTCCAGATGAGTCTGTGAGAGACTGGCACAGCAGAGCCTGGCAGGACTGGGACCGGCTACTGGAAGAAGTCACACTCCCAATACTGCCAGCATTGCCATGAAGACCCAGAAAACACTATACTGTATGAAAACATGATAGGGATGGAAAGTATTTTACTGTAATATTCAGATGTTCTGTCTAGTTTCCTTCATGTTTTTTTCTAAGACATTTTTTGTCCACTCTTGTTCCTATCTGTATGAGGCCTTGTTCTCGTCCCTCATTTATGTACTACAGGTCAAAGTTTAATTAAAGATGCTTTTTCCCAAGATGCACTGGGCTTCGAGGGCAGCTGTCATGGGTAATGGTGGAACCAATTTGTCATCTGGAGAGAGAATGACAGTAATCCTGCCAACAGAGAGAAAGATGTCAGGAGAATAATGCACATGGAGATGGAGAAGAAAGCCTGGAGAGACAGTGACACCGTAGAGAAGAGAGAAAGAGATAGGAGGAGGAAGAGAGAGAGAGAGACTGTAATCCTGTCTAATTCACTTAGTGAAGCGCTGAAGGGGCAAGACACTAAGAGGATTGGGACATTCTCTAAATTAGATCAGTAAAAATAACTAAGTGCAAGGAGAGGTGAGAACGAGTGTGGACATGTGGGCACATGGACACAGGACAGGGGAACAGGACAGGACAGAACAGGGGGACATGAAAGGACATGGGAACAGGACGGGAGAGGGGGACTAAGGATGATAGTGGACATCTTCACTGACAGACATCAGATAATGTTGACCTAGTGCTCCTGTATGAGACTTCTCTCCAAGTCAGAGAAGGAACCAGAATCCCCTATTTAGTTCTACTTCAATTGAACCCTAATTCTAAGGCTGACCTACCCCCTTTCCCTCTCTCCTCCAACCCTGACTATGCCCGAATCAGACTTCTCTCATAAACAAATCTAATCCTGACAATAATCTCAGTCCAAGACATGGACAATAATCTTGGATCCAAACACTGACTATTACTCTCGATAATAACTAGGTGTTAAACTTTAAGCCCCAGTATTGACTTAGTAAAATAATATAACATGATTGTCAGTCAAGTGTTGATCCAGTGATAGGCCTAACCATAATACTGATCATATTACAACACTAAATTCCACTGAGACTACTGTATTTACCCTCAAAACGAATTATGGAGTGAGTCCTTCCTGTTCCGATTCTATTTGACATAAAATCATGACAATAATAATAACAGAACATTTTCATAAAAACAAGAATAACAATAACTTTATTTGTATAGCACTACTTAATACAAGTAACAAAGTGCTTCACGTCATAAAACAAAAGTACTAACAAAGAAACAAAAACAAGAGGAAGGAGAAATGAAAAAAAGAAGATGGCTAATTAAAATCGCACTGTACATTGAAATCAAACCTTAAATGCATCTTTATGAAAGTGTATCTTCACAGTGTCAAAAGAGGATGGAATGAACAGTATTCTCAGTGATAATGATAGAATATGATTACATTCATACCTCCCTTATCTCACCTCATTTGCTCACATTGTATATAGACTTATTTTTCTACTGAATTATTGACTGTATGTTTGTTTTACTCCATGTGTAACTCTGTTGTTGTATGTGTCGAACTGCTTTGCTTTATCTTGGCCAGGTCGCAATTGTAAATGAGAACTTGTTCTCAACTTGCCTACCTGGTTAAATAAAGGTGAAATAAAAAATAACCATTTTTATAAAACAACTATTAAAACTTCATTTTCATGAGATTAACAAATTCAATGGTTTCGTCCTTTCCGTAAATTCATTCTGCACTCATAGAATTGGGATGTACTTTTCTTCGGCTTCGTTCACAAACAAAACATGTGGTATCCAGTATCCTTTGATTGTCTCCTTTCTGTTCACATAACCTCTCAGTTATCTCACCCAACAATACACCATCTTCTAGTTCCATCCAGCCTATCCCAGAGAGCAGTCTAGAACCCAGTCTTGAACCAAGAGAACCCAAGCATGCCACCGCATTCTCACAAACAATGATACCCCCACCCAACACTTACGTGATGCCAATTCATCTCTGTGAAACTAGGCTTCTGACAGAACAGAGCATAATTGGGAAATGCTATTTTAATTTCCCTTCGCTCCCACACACACCTTCTAGCTCCGTCCAACCTATCCCAGAGAGCAGTCTAGAACCCAGAGCCAGAGAACCCAGAGCCAGAGAACCCAAGCGTCCTACATGCCATCATGTTCTCACAAACAATGGTCCACCCCAAGTAAACTCTTACGTGACGCCAATTCATCTCTGAAGTTATGCCTCGGAAAGAACAGAACTGGGAAATGTCATTTCTTTTTCATTTAGTTTTATTCCTCACAAACCACCCACCCCCTCGTGCAGAATGTCGGGGGGGGGGGGTTTGTTGGGTTGTTGGGATTAGGAATCGATTACGAAGAAATTGGACTGTAGGGCTGGCTACGTCTCGCAGGGGCGCTGGCCTGGCCGCAGGATGATTACAGTATTTACAGAACATCCCGGTGGCCAGCTTGTTTGCCAGGGATTAGAGGCAAAGAAATGAATCATATTTTAAGTCCTAAGTGTATCTGTGTCTCCCGCTCTGTCCCACTCTGTCTCTGTGCTTTACTAGTCCATATGCTGCTCCCAGGGATTACCATGGGGGAGGTTCTGGTCCTCTCGTCTGTTTCCTCCATCGCTCTACTCCTCTTTCTCATCTCTTATCCATCTCCTTGCTTTTCATCTCTCTTTCCTCTCCTGCCTCGTTTCTCATTTCTCATATCCCTTTATCCCTCTCTCTATTCATCCCTCTCCTATTTTTCTTTATCATCTCTCTGCTCCCTGACTATAGACGCGTAAATTAATAGAGGGGCAGTGTGTACCCTAGCGGTTAAGAGTGTTGGGCCAGTAACCAAAAGGTCCCTGGTTCGAATCCCCAAGCTGCTACCGTGGAAAATATTCCGTTCTGCCCTTGGGGATGGCAATTAACTCTCAACAACAACTGCTCCGGTGATGTGGACTATGGCAGCCCCACGCACCTCTCTGATTCAGAGGATACATTCAGTTGTGCAACTGACTAGATATCCCCTTCCCTAATCTGCACTATCTTTGGGGTATCCTTACCATCTATGTCAGGGGTTCCCACATTTTTTCACTCAGGCCCCCCTTCCAGCATTGGGTAACATCCCACACCCTCCTCCTGCGTGCATGCGTCATGTCTATTTCTATGGGAACAAGCTGTTCCCAATGTTCATGACACAAACTGTTCACACCCCTCTTGTCGGTGGAGAAGATCATGTTTAAAGTGACATGTTTAAAGTTTATTTCCTGCAATTCTACACATTTTGTCATGGAGTGTAGTGAGAATGTTGCCTTTTTAAAACATATTTTCTGCTATTCTACACATATTGCCATGGCTAATGTGTGTTCATGTGATAGTTGAGTGACTCAAACATTACAACAAAATCTATTTTGCTAAAAAGCCTAGCTAAAAAAAACGTTAGCTGACACGGGCTAGTTGATCTGGATATTACTTACAAGTTAGAAATAGCTCAAAGATCTGCAATGACAAGAGGAAAACTGATGGTGCACAACCCAATTTAGAAATTGCACCTTGTGGATTCTATAATTACAACTTTCAAGAGTAAACTGAAGGCTGACTGAGTTCCTTAAAAATATGATTATATATATATATATATATATATATATATATATATATATATATATATATATATATATACAGTACCAGTTTGGACACACCTACTCATTCAAGGGTTTTTCTTAATTTTTTACTATTTTCTAATAGTGAAGACATCAAAACTATGAAATAACACATAGAATCATGTTGTAACCAAAAAAGTGTTAAACAAATCCAAATATATTTTATATTTGAGATTTTTCAAAGTAGCCACCCTTTGCCTTGATGGCAGCTTTGTACACTCTTGACATTCTGGCCTTAGCAAGTCTCTTCTTGGTGTCCTTTAGTAGTGGTTTCTTTGCAACAATTCGACCAAGGGCTGATTCACGCAGTCTCCATTGAACAGTTGATGTTGAGATGTGTCTCTTACTTGAATGCTGTGAATCATTTATTTGGGCTGCAATCTGAGGTGTAGATAACTCTAAGGAATTTATCTTCTACAGCAGAGGGAACTCTGGGTCTTCCTTTCCTGTGGCGGTCCTCAAGAGAGCCAGTTTCATCATAGCACTTGATGGTTTTTGTGACTGCACTTGAAGAAACTTTCAAAGTTATTGAAAATTTCCGGATTGACTGAACTTCATCTCTTAAAGTAATGATGCACTGTCGTTTCTCTTTGCTTATTTGAGCTGTTCTTGCCACAGTAATGAACATGGTATTTTACCAGATAGGACTATCTTCTGTTTATCACCCCTATCTTGTCACAACACAACTGAATGGCTCAAATGCATTAAGAAGGGGAAAAAATCCACAAATGAACTTTTAACGAGGCGCACCTGTTAATTGAAATGCATTACAGGTGACTACCTCATGAAGCTGGATGAGAGAATGCCAAGCATGTGCAAAGCTGTCATCAAGGCAAAGGGTGGCTATTTGTATATATAATCTATGTAACTCTGTGGACATCGTGTTGAAATGCGAAGATCTACTGAGCAAGAATATTATTCACCAAGGAGATTTTCATCTGAACAGAGACGCTGTGCCATTACAGTCCTAAAACAAACTTTGACCCAAATATGTCAATGGGCTCATATTCAGAAATAGTCTTGAGTAAGAGAGCTGATTGAGGATTGGTTTGGTCTTTTAGATAATAATGAATAAGGTTATATGGACAGGAAGGACCCTGATCCTAGATCAGCACTCCTACTCTGAGATGCTTTGTGAATACGGTCCCAGATATTTGTTTAACCTGCATTGGTCTTTTTACAACCTATTGTCCAGTGCACTTTTCATAACACAAGTCTAGCTGACCTTACTGACAAAACACATGGACATATATGTCAGCCATCCAAATCCCTACCTCTCTCATGTCTCTGCTTTGGGAGGTTCAACAATTGGCCCCCACAATCTTAGGCCTACTTCTAATTGGTTTCTACTCTCAACATCTCCCCTCTCAACCTTTTGCATGGATCATAGTAGTGTCCCTGGACGTCACATTTCTATCCCATTCTGTGTATGTACGACAGATACTTTACCTCCTGCTCTCTTTGCAGGGATACAACATTATAACACATGTAAGAGTGGGAAAGTGATCTAGAAGAGGCCTGCAATCTTAATAGTTGCTTCATTCTTATTGGTTGGATGATTAACTTCTTATGGCTGCAGGGGCAGTATTGAGTAGCTTGGATGAAAGGTGCCCAGAGTAAACGGCCTGCTCCCCAGTCTCAGTTGCTAGTATATGTATGTATTAGTAGTATTGGATAGAAAACACTTTGAAGTTTCTAAAACTGTTTGAATGATGTCTGTGAGTATAACAGAACTCATGGCAGGCAAAAACTTGAGAAGAAATCCAAACAGGAAGTGAGAAATCTGAGGTTGGTCGATTTTCAACCCAGGCCCTATTGAATTCACAGTGAGATATGAATGAAGTTGCACTTCCTAGGGCTTCCACTAGATGTCAACCATCTTTAGAAACATGAATGAGGCTTCTACTGTGTTGTGGGACTGAATAAGAGCTGAATGAGTCAGGTTACTGGCAGAGAGCCATTTCCTGGTCATGCGCATTCCACATGATATCGACCTGCGTTCCATTGCTCCTCTACACACAAAGGAATTCTCCGGTTGGAACTTTATTGAAGATTTGTGATAAAAACATCCTAATGATTGATTCTATACTTAGTTTGAAATGTTTCTTCGACCTGTAATATAACTTTTTGAAGTTTTTGTCCGAAATAATGCTCGACCTGCACGAGCGTTTGGATATGTATACCTAATGCGCTAATAAAAGTAGCTACTTGGACATAAATAACGGACATTATTGAACAAATCGAGCATTTATTGTGGAACTAGGATTCCTGGGAGTGCATTCTGATGAAGATCATCAAAGGTAAGGGAATATTTATAATGTTATTTCCTGTGTCTGTCGACTCCAACATGGCGGCTAATTTTATTATTTTTCTGAGCGCCATCTCAGATTATTGCATGGTTTAAAAAAAATCTGACACAGCGGTTGCATTAAGGAGAGGTATATCTATAATTATATGTGTATAACTTGTATTATCATCTACATTTATGATGAGTATTTCTGTTGAATCGATGTGGCTATGCAAAATCACTGGTTGTTTTTGGAACTAGTGAATGTAACTCGCCAATGTAAACTCAGTTTTTTTTTATAAAAATATAAACTTTATCAAACAAAACATACATGTATTGTGTAACATGAAGTCCTATGAGTGTCATCTGATGAAGATCATCGAAGGTTAGTGAATAATTTTATCTCTATTTGTGCTTTTTGTGACTCCTATCTTTGGCTGGGAAAATGGCTGTGTTTATTCTGTGGCTTGGTGGTGACCTAACATAATCGTTTGTGGTGCTTTCGCTGTAAACCATATTTGAAATTGGACACTGTGGTGGAATTAACAACAAGATTACATTTAAAACGGTATAAGATACATGTATGTTTGGGGAATTTTAATTATGAGATTTCTGTTGTTTTGAATTTGGCGCTCTGCACATTACTGGCTGTTGTCATATCGATCCCGTTAATGGGATTTCAGCCATAAGAAGATTTAAGTGCCGCTAAAGTGTACATGTCACGCCCTGACCATAGATAACTGTTTATTTTCTGTGTTGGTTGGGGTGTGACAGTAACTAGGGTGGGTTATCTAGGTGATTATTGATCTATGTTGGTCTGGTATGGTCCCAATCAGAGACAGCTGTTTATTGTTGTCTCTGATTGGGGATCATATTTAGGCAGCCATTTTCCCATTGTGCTTAGTGGGATCTTGTCTAGGTATATCGTTCCAGTGAGCATTATATCAGCTTCACATTTCGTTTGTGCTCTTTATTGTTTTTGTTCTTTGAGTTTTTCTCTTCCTAATTAAAAGGATGGAAACATACCACGCTGCATCTTGGTCCACTCCTTATAATGATTGTGACAGAAGATCCCACCACAAACGGACCAAGCAGCATGGCCAGGAGGAGCAGACATCCTGGACATGGGAGGATATCTTGGATGGTAAAGGGATCCTGGACATGGGAGGAGATCCTGGCTGGAAAGGATCGCCTTCCATGGGAGCAGACGGAGGCAGCGGGGGAGGAACAACGACGACACCGGGGTTCGCGGCCACGACGGAAGCCCGAGAGGCAGCCTCAAAACATTTTTGGGGAGGGTCACATGGGGTGGTTGGTGGAGACAGGTTTCAGACCAGAGCCAACTCCCCACACTCACTTTAAGGGGCGTGTGACCGTTCAGGCACCATGTTATGCGGTGCCACGCACTGTGTCTCTAGTGCGCATTCACTCGGTGCCAGCTCTCCGCACTTTCCGTGCGAAACTGAGCATCCAGCCAGGATGGGTTGTGCCGACTCAGCGCTCCTGGTCTCCAGTACGCCTCCTCGGACCAGGATATCCTGCGGCGGATCTACGCACTGTGTTTCCAGTGCGCCTTCACAGCCCAGTGCGTCCTGTGTCAGCGCCCCGCACTTGCAGGACTAAAGTGAGCATCCAGCCAGGACGGGTTGTGCCAGCTCTACGCTCTAGACCTCTAGTGCACCTCCACAGTTCAGTAGGTCCTGTGCCTCCTCCCCGCACTCGCCCTGAGGTGCGTGTCATCAGCCCGGTGCCACCTGTACCGGTCCCACGCATCAGGCCTCCAGTGCGCCTCCACAGTCCAGTACGTCCTGAGCCTCCTCCCCGCACTCGCCCTGAGGTGCGTGTCATCAGCCCGGTGCCACCTGTACCGGTCCCACGCATCAGGTCTCCAGTGCGCTTCCACAGTCCAGAGCTTCCGGCGACAGTTCCCAGTCCAGAGCTTCCGGTGACAGTTCCCAGTCCAGAGCTTCCGGTGACAGTTCCCAGTCCAGAGCTTCCGGTGACAGTTCCCAGTCCAGAGCTTCCGGTGACAGTTCCCAATCCAGAGCTTCCGGCGACAGTTCCCAGTCCAGAGCTTCCGGCGACGTTCCAAAGTCCGGAACCTCCTGAGACGGTCCACAGTCCGGAACTTCCTGAGACGGTCCGCATTCCGGAACCTCCTGAGACGGTCCACAGTCCAGAAACTCCTGAGACGGTCCACAGTCTGGAGCCTCCAGCGAAGGTCCCCTGCGAAGGGTTTCCGGTCCGGAGTCACCTGCGACGAACCACGGTCCGGAGTCCCCGGCGACGATCTATGGTCCGGAGTCCCCGGCGACGATCCACGGTCCGGTTCCTCTGGCGACGATACACGGTCCGGAGCATCCGGCAACAATCCCCGCACCAGAGCCACCACGGTCGGAGTCCGCACCTTGGGGGGGGTACTGTCACGCCCTGACCATAGAGAGCTGTTAATTCTCTGTGTTGGTTGGACAGTAACTAGGGTGGGTTATCTGGGTGATTATTGATCTATGTTGGCCTGGTATGGTTCCCAATCAGAGACAGCTGTTTATCGTTGTCTCTGATTGGGGATCATTTTTAGGCAGCCATTTTCCCATTGTGCTTTGTGGGATCTTGTCTAGGTATAGTTGCCAGTGAGCATTATATCAGCGTCACGTTTTGTTTGTGCGCTTTATTGTTTTTGTTCTTTGAGTTTTTCTTTCTAATTAAAAGGATGGAAACATACCACGCTGCATCTTGGTCCACTCCTTATAATGATTGTGACAGTACAATGTGGTTGGCATGCTGCTGTTCATTGCACACTGACAGGATTGTGTTCTTACTTTGTTTGGGTGCATTTTTATACACGTGGTTATTATGTGAGCATTTATGTACCCGTTTTAAAAGAGGAACGTTGCATATTTTATTTGTGTGTCAACAGAGTGAATTCCTTTTTTCAGCATGTGAACTGGATGCAATCAGTGTGTAGGGATAATCTTTGATTCCACTGGAGTCTTTGATTAAATGTTATTTTCTTAGCCGAAAGCAATTTTTCATTTAGACAATGAAGTTATGCTACCCCTAGTAGTAGTACTGTATCCATCCGTCTTTTAGCCTGTTGTGAAGCTCAATGTATTGGATTATGACCATAAAACACAAAGACCATACAGACTTTCTTCAGTTGTTTAATGTCTTAAAACTAAATATCTGTCCCATGTAGAGTTGGGGAAACACACAAGAGATATGTCTGATATACTAAAGAGGGTGAGTCATTCGTATCAGGACACAAAGAAAAGCATATATTAGAATGCAAATATTGAAAGTATACAATCAAGAACTGTACACAGTATTATATCCTATCACCACTAACTGTATTGGATAAAGCCCTGAGTTTGAAAAACGTTGGTCAGAAAAGACGAGACCAGAAAACTGAAATTAAAAAAATATATATTGCTAGTCTTGTAGAAATTAGGAGTGAAGTTGCGTGTTGTGTCTGTGTAACACATTGTTGGTGCCAGACATGATTGCATTTTCAAGTAAAGTTTAATATTTACAAAAAGAACAAAATAAACAGAATAATAGCAATATTTATAAGAGCTGTGGAATTAATTATAATTATAATTATATTAATAATGATAATATTAACGTCAAACAAATTACCACAATTGTACTTCAAAGGACGCACAAATTTAAAGAAACATAATATGTTATAGTCTAATACAAAAAGATGAAACGATACATCAACACAAAATGGTACCCCTCGCTCCTTTACAGGTAACAACTGAGAGAAGCTCCGTGCTTTCTGTGCAACGGTAGCGCAGTCATGGCCAGACCCTTCCCTTTCTACTGTTGAGTCTTCTCTCCTGCAAATATCTCATTGTAACAGTATATTCGGCAACAGGGTTTGTTAAGTCATTAAGGGAAAATGTATTTAAGTGACGTAATCATCATAGTCGTCCAGCCTCCCCCAACAAACACAGAGTTGGATAGAAACGCAAAGGCTACACATTGGTCATCCTTGCAGATCCCAGAATGCCTTGTGCCCAGATGTGATTCATTCCATGATGGGTGCTTAAAGACAAGAGGTCTGTTACTAACCCTATAGCCCTAACCCTGCCCCTCTTTCTTACCCCCTTACCCCCCTTCACTCTAACACACTGTCTGCCGAGGGTCCCCTCCCTTCAAAGCTACTGGGGGAAAAGGATACAACAATAGCCTATGGTCTCTACTTGACAGTACCAAAGGTTATCCTTGCTTTACCCAACCCCTCTTTCTTATTGAGAAACACATGCACGTCTGTGTGTCTGTCTGTGTGTCTGCCTGTGTGTCTGTTTGGCTCCAGGATCTCTGTTCACCAAATATGAAAAGCAGCTTCATAACAAAAAAAAAACATAAAACAAATGACAGAGGGAAAAAGAAAACAACATTGTCCCCATTGGAGTCAGTCTTCACCTATGGCTGGAACTCCCTCTGTTTGTTCAATATCAAATTTAAGGCAGAGTAATTTTCTTCATTACAATGGACACAACTTTCAATTGTTCTGAAGTAATGACAAAAATAACCACTGGATCAAATTTGGTCAAAAGTCAAGGCCAGCCCACCCATCTTGGGGATTGAATTCCACTTTTCCTTTCTAGTTTACAGTTACCATTAAGCACAACAAGACCACTAAAGGAGTGACAGATCTTGTTCAGAAATCAACTTGGGGTTGACTATCAGCTACCTGAACGATGGGATTCATTGCAACCAATATTTGAATCTTCTTTTTTCTATTTTCTTCTCTTTTTAAATCAATTGTTCATTCTCTCCATCAAATATATACCCCATTCATCCTTCAAGTTGCAATCTCTGTTCATTTGGTCCACAAAACCCTGATTATGGAATACAAGAATGGACCTGTGTCAATGATGCAGTTTTTTTCTAAATGTAATCATGAAATTATAAATGTATTTAATTTCATTCTACAGGTATTGCTTTCAATAGTGTGGTATGTAGTCCTTTTTAATAAAATCGGTTTTCAATTTTAGTATCTCAATTATCTTTTTACATGTTGATTTGTTTGTCATCAATTCTATAGGACTATCTTTATTACTTTAATGTCCCATTGATTGTGCATTCTCACATTGATAATGCTGTATTGATTGGATATGATATATTTGACAATATTGATTGGATATAATAGATTGATTGGATTGATTGAATATAATAGATTTGATGTGATCAGTGATTTCTTGTCACCTTCCCAACAATCACAAAGTCCAACATCAATACTTCCACATTGCTTTCCATAACACAAGAAATAATGACATATTACTCAGTCAATGAGTTCATGGACTGAAATGATTAGTTGACCATCTATGTGTCCAAGTCTTTAACACTGAATGGAATGAGAGCTTCTCCTGGCTGGTCCCTTCCTTACCTCCTCCCCCCTACAAGACCTGGAACTTCCAGGAGTTCTGGTCTTTGTAGTCCAGGCAGTCAGCTGCGTTGAAGTTGAGTTTCCAGGAGGCAGCTTGGTCCTTGTAGTCCAGGCAGTCGACGGCCCCGAAGCCCAGCGAGGCGGCTGTGTAGCCCTGTGAGGACAGAGAGGGGGACTGGCTTAGGTGCCCACCCATAGAGGTGATGGGGCTGAGGGCACCCCCTGTGGCAGAGAGCTGTGAGTGCATGGGGGACAGGTAGGAGCTGCAGTCCAGGCCAGTGAAGTAAGAGGATGAGCCTGCGTAGCTCTGGGTGTAGGCCGGGGCCTGGGTGTAGGTCATGGGGTAGGCAGAGGAGCGCTGCATGCAGGGCGTGGTGGAGGCTGACAGGGGGTCTGGCAGCGGGGAGATGGAGGCAGGGCTCCAAATGGACACGGTCGCATTGGCACTGCTGGAGCTGGGGGTGATGGCGGTGCCAAGGGGAAGGGGTGCTGGACTGTAGGACCCGTTGGTGTTGGCACTGGCCTCAGAGTTGGCCTCCCGGGCTGGAGAGGCCTTCTTCTTAGGTGGACGAGGTTTAGACTGGCCCGTGCTCTGCTGTGCCTGCTGGCGGCATTTAGCACGACGGTTCTTGAACCATACCTGTGGAGGAGCACGTGGTGAGTTCTCAGACAACTCGGCTCCCATTCTGGCCAAACAATCACTGACGTTTTGTAAATTGACAATTGAACCACTTTCATTTTTGCAAGATCATTTAAACAATTCTAGTGGGCATTTATGCATGAGAGTATATAGCATGTTTATTACCTGTACACGAGACTCTGGTAGGTTGATCTTAAGGGCCACTTCTTCTCTCATGAAGATGTCGGGGTAGCGGGTCTTGGAAAACAGTGCCTCCAGGATGTCCAACTGCGCGCGCGTAAACGTGGTCCTTTCCCGACGCTGCTTTCTGGGGATGTCTAAAATACACACACACACACACACACACACACACACACACACACACACACACACACACACACACACACACACACACACACACACACACACACACACACACACAAATATTATTTTTCCTATATTTCGTTTCATCATATATTTGTTTTTGTGAGCCTTTTCCCCCTTGACTATTGCTTTCAAATGGAACACGAGAAAAAATTAACAAATTAACTGTAAATCACTTGTTTGGTGTTTGGTCAAATTGCCAACTTAAATAATAGTCTAAATTAAATAAGTCTCATTTAGAATTTAATTCGTGTAATATAATTGTACTAGTAAGTAGTTACACTGAGGCATAAATTATGTTCTCTACGAAAATATGTATTGTATATTCAGGGGTGCTTTGTTTCCAATGTTATAGAAAATAAATATATGGCTCTGGCCTTCACATGTAATATCGTGGACAATTCAGCCAGAAGTCGTTTCGTTTGTTACATCATTAGATAAACAACAATACAGTTCAATATCTAGTTGTTTTAAAATTGGTCAAAAATGTATCGTTCCCTTTATGTAAAAAAAAAAGTGTTATTTAATGTTCGAGTGTTTTATTAACTTTAATTAGAATATTTAACATTATCCATTGATTCAGATATACATTGTGGCTTTATAAAACATAAACAAATACTAAACAAAATACATTTGATAAAGGGAACGAAATGTATCTTGATAAAACATGTATCTTTTCACAGGAAGTTAGGTCTTAGTGAATTAGACTGGTGATCATAACGCATGGCCCTGGATCAATCATTGAACAAAAACACACACATTTTCATACAAATAGTTGTTAGGCCTACCACTTACACATCAAGTAAATATGTCATCTCATTTTAAAGCTATCATTTTACTCCTAGACCCTTCAAACAAGTTACTATGGACGTTCCCCATATCTTTAAAAAGATAAACAAACATGGAGTTTTTTTGTATGTGCGCAAAAGGCATTTCCATTTGAAACAACGATGACCGTCGAAATTTGGCATCAGCTAAGAATAAAATATGGAGATATATTATGCACAATTCGCTGTCATAAGTCTAACAATAAGAACGAAAACAACATAATGGGGGTTCGTTGTGCACCGCTCCTTTTACGCACTCGTTGCGCATGAATAGGTTAGCAGTACCGCTTGGAATTCCGGCTGGATTCTGCCCGTTTTTCCATCATATAAAGTGCAATTGTTGAGACAAACATTTCTAAAACATGAAAAAGTTGAAAATATGACTTACTTGGGTATCCGACGGCAGAGTGTAGTAGATCCATGCCCGGGCCAGACAGAGTTAACCCGTTCACGGCGTAATGAGGCTGCTTAATGTAGGACATCATGCCTGTGCCGGCTTTAAAACGCTCCCTCACCCTCTCTCTCTCTCTTACACTCAGGCCGGGGGCCGGGTCTTCTGCTATTCTCCAGGGGGTGTCTCTCTCTCTCTCTCTCTCTCTTTCCTCTCTCTCTCTCTCTCTCTCTCTCTATGTCCCTCCCTCTCTCTCTTTCTCTCAGTCACTTGTTTTTCTTTATATCTTTCGATCGGATTTTTGTTTTGTTTTCCTATTTTGTTGCTGACCCTGTCGCAGTATGTTGCCAACTTTTGAGGCTACAGTAGCACCTATGCCCGCCGGTAGTGAAGGTGCAGGGCGCCGGTAGAGTGCAGGTGCAGGGCGCCGGTACTCCTTGTCTGCTGCTTTCACACCTATTGATCAAACTGTTTCAAGGCACAGCTATTCAATTGGTATTGTGGTGCCGGTGTATTTTTTCAATTTCACTTACAAAGTAACCTGAAAGCAATAATTAAACACACTAACCAATGGTATGATCACAGTTTTAAGTGTGATAAACCTTTCAATCCACGTGCGCTTTCGAAGTGCTCATCGGCGTCAAGAAGTGACTCTATGCTTCCTTATTCTTCCCTTGTCAGATCTAGCGTTCCCTCGACTGAGCTCGAGCCTGTTGAAGTCTGTTGAAGCAAAGAGGATCAAGTCGTGCCTCCGGTGAGTGGCGATAAGCTTGGGTGAGAACGCGGAACTGAGCGAACCAAGAAAGAAGTTGGCTAATTAGAGTGAAGTTCTTGCGCGGAGTAGACTCTGACCCCTCCCTCTCTCTTGTC
The DNA here is from genome assembly GCF_018296145.1 of Oncorhynchus tshawytscha. NCBI lineage: Eukaryota > Metazoa > Chordata > Actinopteri > Salmoniformes > Salmonidae > Oncorhynchus > Oncorhynchus tshawytscha. Next base: position 56,963,997 of record NC_056441.1, read on the forward strand.
TCTATCTCTCTCTCTCTCCCTGGCCTGACACACACAGGCTTTGCACTTTGTTGGATTTGATTGTCTTTCTTTTCTCCGCACACCATGCACATTCATCCAGTGATATAAAACAACAGTTTGATATGTGGACACAAATCATATTGAACATTGGCGAGACAAACTGATTTACGCTGTTATTTTTCGAATCTTCTTAAAAAAGGAAACATGGGAATAACAATTTTGAATAAAAACGTACAGTAACTGCACAGCTTACCAATCCACTTAACCAAAACAAATAGAATGTTACACTCATTCATGACAGTTAAATTGTACAGTTAAATAGATGTGCAACTCATAATTTCTGAGTAGCCAATACGTTTTGTGTGTTATGAGAGTCCGTTTTGAATTGTTAAAGACAAAAGGACAAGCTAGCAACTCTGTTCAAGTCATTTTCCTGGAGACGAAGAGGACCTTTAGGAGTTGAACAGCAGTGCTGCACTGTCAGGGAAAGCTTGATAGCCATCAAAGAGTACGTCTGTATCGAATCTCTTGTCTTGTTTGGAGAGAGCAGATTTAATACATTTTACACCGCTTTTAAAATACAGAAATAATTGGGCGATGTAGTCTGAGTGAGGAAGTTCAAGGGATAGAAGGGAATGGGGGTGGGGTGGGTGTACAAGCAGGATTAAAACTACACAAAGGCCGCGTTGTTCTCTACTAAAACCCCTACTGATCCCCAACATACTCCCTCTTTTATATTCATCTTTCTGTAGTAATAATAATAACAATAATACTAGTTAGAATTATGATGATAATAATAATAATAATGGTATGATGTTATTTGTTATAATATTAGAATTAACAGGGATAACAGTGCATCTTATTATTGTCTATCAAAATAGTAACATGGTAACAACTGTATGGTCATGATTGTGCGTTAAAGCTATTTTTTTATAGTCTCTTGGGGCATTTCATTCCAAATAAGTGGATGAGTTATTACAGACACACTTTGCAGAAGTCTGTTTAAATTGAACTCCTTCGCCCATGCCCCTCTGCGCTTTTAATTATACATATATGGTTTGATAGATAGTATCGTCTGTTATGGTGTAAAACAATGTTTTGGGCAGCATTAAGATTGGCTAAAGCATGATAATAAAGCGCAATGCCACGTGTTGTTTAGTTGGGACTGAGAACATTGCGTTGCTGTAGGTTACTATGTCCAGTGTTTTTATTCGTTGCAGAAATCTACCCAGGAGATCCAAATGGCCTGTCGAAAGTTTTGCTGGTGCATTTCTTTAAATGCGACGAGTTGTTGTCCATCCTGCGATTGTTGGCCTGTGCCTCATCCTATCCCTGTGGCCAGACAATTTCACAGTGTCCAAAGCCGATTCTCTGCTCTTGTTAATTGAATCGGATTTCTTATAGTTTAAAATCCACACAGACCCATGTACTGCCGAAACTGTATAAGGGGTTTATCTGAATCTGTAAAGCCACGGCGGAGATATAAAGAGAGAGAGACTATACCCGCATGTTGAACATTTTAAATCTCAAATAAACGTCTTTACCTGCGGCATCTGCCGGTGCGCACAGCGTGAGTATGTGTGTTGTTTTAACCGTCCAATTTTGGAATATTTGTTTCAAGAGGCCACATCACCTGCTCAACTAGGCTATCAGGTATGGTTTTGGTCTTTTCATTTTGAAATAGATAAGATCGAAAGCTGGCGATCGAAATAGCCTATTATTTGTAAATATGACAAGAAGCGCAACAGTCGATGGTTCAAGACTTCAAAACTACGTGTGAGTACTTTCTGAGAAGCAAAACCAAGAGCGCGTGTCAGAGTAGGCCTACACGCGCACTTAGACATGCACAGGTTCGTTTGCCTGTCTAGTTCTCGCTCTCTTGCCATTCCTTCAGTAAAATTTTAGTAGGCCTATATGCTTTTATGCGTTGGGAGAAACAATTAACACTTACAAAACCTTTTAAAATACAGAATTTCACATAAATGATGTACGTTTTTCCACGCATTTCCTGATTGTATATTCTTTAACCATGATCAAACCATTAGCCTATCCAAAGACAACCAAATGATACCCATAAAATTATTACTTTTGTTTAGGTATATTTCCATGCCCAACATTGAAAATTGCAAACTTTAACAACATATTCATATACACAGAACGCTAAGCTTCCTTTTTCAGAATTATTTTTTTTTTGGTTTATGGTTTTGTTGCATAAAATGCTAAATTTACCCAATTGATTTATCGAATTTATTCGATAAAACGGAAAGACACACTCTCGTTAATGGTGTTTGTGTTTGACCTACACTAGCCTATTTCTTCATTCTTTTTTTGTACTAAAATTGTGTTTAAAACGGAGGACATTCTAAATACCAAACAAATATAGCCTACAAATTATGCATGACGAACCACTGCATTTTGAGACATTTGGTAGTAGCCTATCATTATTATATTTCTAGTCTTCCAGAAAATTGTAAACCGGTAACAATTTAATTTCTGAAAATATTGCTGTTAAATAACTTATTATTGCTGTTGTTCTTTTGTGCTGTTAATAACAACCATAATAATTGTTGTGGATGGATGTTTAAATAGGTGTTTGTGCTGGGAAGTGCAATTACTATTACTATGGATGCACTAGGACCCAGGGCAGACACAAATTCAGGACACAACCACCACATAAGAGGCTTACCATATCTAATCTATACACACACACACACACACACACACACACACACACACACACACACACACACACACACACACACACACACACACACACACACACACACACACACACACACACACACACACACACACACACACACACACACACACACACACCACTTAGAAACATCATATTTTTTAAATGGGCACGCAATTGGTCTCAGAGGCATACATAACAACTGCAGTATTTTTGATTTAATGTTCATCGTCTCCAAACTATTTTATTCCCCATTTGACCCCGACTTCTCTCCAGCTTTGTCAGAAGACTGCAGCCATATGTTGCATGATTGCTCTTGTCCAATTTCATTACCAAAGATGCACGCTCTTTCACTGTACAATTTGTCCAAAACATGCACTCTGTTTGCTGTCTGATTACAAAGACAAGGGGTAAAATGCAAACACGTTACTTACCAAAACAATACACATTACAGTAAACAATGTCTAAATGTGCAACAAAAAAAATGATTTGCACCAGACCCGTAGTAATGCACCAGACACGTAGTAATGCACCAGACACGTAGTAATGCACCAGACCCGTAGTAATGCACCAGACCCGTAGTAATGCACCAGACACGTAGTAATGCACCAGACCACGTAGTAATGCACCAGACCCGTAGTAATGCACCAGACACGTAGTAATGCACCAGACACGTAGTAATGCACCAGACACGTAGTAATGCACCAGACCCGTAGTAATGCACCAGACACGTAGTAATGCACCAGACAGGTAGTAATGCACCAGACCCGTAGTAATGCACCAGACCCGTAGTAATGCACCAGACCCGTAGTAATGCACCAGACACGTAATGCACCAGACACGTAGTAATGCACCAGACCCGTAGTAATGCACCAGACCCGTAGTAATGCACCAGACACGTAGTAATGCACCAGACACGTAGTAATGCACCAGACCCGTAGTAATGCACCAGACACGTAATGCACCAGACACGTAGTAATGCACCAGACACGTAGTAATGCACCTGACCCGTAGTAATGCACCTGACCCGTAGTAATGCACCAGACACGTAGTAATGCACCAGACACGTAGTAATGCACCAGACACGTAGTAATGCACCAGACACATAGTAATGCACCAGACCCGTAGTAATGCACCAGACCCGTAGTAATGCACCAGACCCGTAGTAATGCACCAGACACGTAGTAATGCACCAGACACATAGTAATGCACCAGACACGTAGTAATGCACCAGACACGTAGTAATGCACCAGACACATAGTAATGCACCAGACACGTAGTAATGCACCAGACACGTAGTAATGCACCAGACACGTAGTAATGCACCAGACACGTAGTAATGCACCAGACCTGTAGTAATGCACCAGACCCGTAGTAATGCACCAGACCCGTAGTAATGCACCAGACACGTAGTAATGCACCAGACACGTAGTAATGCACCAGACACGTAGTAATGCACCAGACCCGTAGTAATGCACCAGACACGTAGTAATGCACCAGACCCGTAGTAATGCACCAGACCCGTAGTAATGCACCAGACACGTAGTAATGCACCAGACACGTAGTAATCAGCCTATACGTGTATTGATGTATTTACTGGGGTCAAACATTAGTTTGTGGAACCAGTCTCCCCTCTTGGTGTCTTCTGTTGTAAAACAAGCAGAGGCCTGTGGATATTCAGGGACCCACTGAAAAAACTGTCATGAATGTAAGGATGTGATTTATTAGTGAGGGATATTCATGTCTATTTAACATCAATGCCATGTTAAGACAATGTAACCTTGGTTGGTTGCATACACAATTTGAGTGTACTTATGGGAGTGTGTGATACCTTGGATGGACAGGGCCTATGGTCATGGCTGACAGTGCTATGGCTCTCAGGGAATGTATGTATGTGTATGTGTGTGTGTGTGTGTGTGTGTGTGTGTGTGTGTGTGTGTGTGTGTGTGTGTGAGAGAGAGAGAGAGAGAGAGAGAGAGAGAGAGAGAGAGAGAGAGAGAGGGAGATTGTGTAAGCACAGAAAAGAGGAGATTACCCACTGATCACCAGTTTAAGAGGTCACCGATATAGAGCGTTGGTGATGGGTTGCATCAAGCATGGGCCAAAAAAGACAAACCAAAACACAACAACCCCCTCCTCCAAAACCCCTGAAACCCCACCAGTGTTACTGTGCAGCTGCTAGAGCCCTGACTTCATGGAATTTGTTCGATACACACAGTGGGACACCAACACGCTCACACACGCACAGAGTTCAGCCGATTTATCATAATATGCTTTATCTGAAAAGTAAGTATCTTACCTCGGGATAAAGGGAGGATAGTGGGGCTTGTAGTCAGATTGGCAGAGGAAGGGAGAGGATGGAGGGAGCGAGTCGGCTGGTCCAAAGGGAGGACATGAAGGACCTGTTTGGAACAAATTATGACTGATAAGATACAGGGACCCATACGCCGACACAATGGGGAAGTGTTGTACCCAGGAACCTAGGTCTCTACGGCACTGGGAGATATGATTGACAGATGGACCTGGAAGGACCACCATCGTACATAGATGAAGGGATGGATGGATGAACAGGTAACCCCAGAGGAGGAGGGTAGGGTGTTTGGACCCCACTGGGGGCCTTTTCTATAGTTGGAAGGAAAAAGAATGGTGGGACTCCTGACGAAGGAGTGTAGAGAACGAGAGGAAGTAGAGAGAGAGAGAGGAAGGGAGGGACATAGTGGGAGGGGCGTGGGGTAGGACCTGTCCACAGAGACATTATAAGGGGCATAGCTAAAGGCTTTTTACAGGTGTGTGTTTGGCCAACAAAGTCGGTTTGAGTGGGTTGAACCCTTTTGCTGTGCTATGTTTTACATTTGGATTCAAATAGGTTTCTGTATGTGTCTTGCGTGATTGTTTTTTTGTATGTGATTGTCCTTATGTGTAAATCTTGAAAGCACTGGCATTTCCATTGAATTGTAAAGGGTTAATAGTGAAGGGTTAACATCCATGTCAGTGGTTGTCATGGTATCAAGGTCAGGCTGTGTTAAGACTTAAATTAAACTGATGTAGGGATTACGCTGTGTAACTAAGCCAGGCAGTGACAGTAGTGGGTTTTTGTGCACAGATACACTTGACTGTACGATACATTAGGAACGCCTTCCTAATATTGAGTTGCACCCTTTTTGCCCTCAGAACAGCATCAGTTTGTCAGGGAATGGATTCTACAAGGTGTCGAAATCGTTCCACAGGGATGCTGGCCCATGTTAGACTCTGATGCTTCCCACAGTTGTGTCAAGTTGTCTGGATGTCCTTTGGGTGGTGGACCATTCTAGATACACAATGGAAACTCTTGAGAGTGAAAAACCCAGTAGTGTTGAATCTTTTGTCTTTCTCATTCACCTGAATGGCACATACACGATCCATGCCTCAATTGTCTCCAGGCTTAATTAAAAAATCTTTCTTTAACCTGTTTCCTCCCCTTCATCTACACTGATTGAAGTGGATTTAACAGGTGACATCAATAAGGGATCATAGCTTTAACCTGGATTCACCTGGTCAGTCTGTGTCATGGAAAGAGCAGGTGTTCTTAATATTTTGTACACTCAGTATTTATCGTCACTTTATCGTCACTTTGGGTATGGTATGTAAAGTATACAGTGGGGCAAAAAGTATTTAGTCAGCCACCAATTGTGCAAGTTCTCCCATTTAAAAAGATGAGAGAGGCCTGTAATTTTTTTATCATAGGTACACTTCAACTATGACAGACAAAATGAGAAAAAAAAATCCAGAAAATCACATTGTAGGATTTTTAATGAATTTATTTGCAAATTATGGTGGAAAATAAGTATTTGGTCACCTACAAACAAGCAAGATGGCTCTCACAGACCTGTAACTTCTTTAAGAGGCTCCTCTGTCCTCCACTTGTTACCTGTATTAATGGCACCTGTTTGAACTTGTTATCAGTATAAAAGACACCTGTCCACAACCTCAAACAGTCACGCTCCAAACTCCACTATGGCCCAAGACCAAAGAGCTGTCATAAGACACCAGAAACAAAATTGTAGACCTGCACCAGGCTGGGAAGACTGAATCTGCAATAGGTAAGCAGCTTGGTTTGAAGAAATCAACTGTGGGAGCAATTATTAGGAAATGGAAGACATACAAGACCACTGATAATCTCCCTCGATCTGGGGCTCCACGCAAGATCTCACCCCGTAGGGTCAAAATGATCACAAGAACGGTGAGCAAAAATCCCAGAACCACACGGGGGGACCTAGTGAATGACCTGCAGAGAGCTGGGACCAAAGTAACAAAGCCTACCATCAGTAACACACTACGCCGCCAGGGACTCAAATCCTGCAGTTCCAGACGTGTCCTGCTGCTTAAGCTAGTACATGTCCAGGCCCGTCTGAAGTTTGCTAGAGAGCATTTGGATGATCCAGAAGAAGATTGGGAGAATGTCATATGGTCAGATGAAACCAAAATATAACTTTTTGGTAAAAACTCAACTCGTCGTGTTTGGAGGACAAAGAATGCTGAGTTGCATCCAAAGAACACCATACCTACTGTGAAGCATGGGGGTGGAAACATCATACTTTGGGGCTGTTTTTCTGCAAAGGGACCAGGACCGTGTAAAGGAAAGAATGAATGGGGCCATGTATCATGAGATTTTGAGTGAAAACCTCCTTCCATCAGCAAGGGCATTGAAGATGAAACGTGGATGGGTCTTTCAGCATGACAATGATCCCAAACACACCGCCCGGGCAACGAAGGAGTGGCTTCGTAAGAAGCATTTCAAGGTCCTGGAGTGGCCTAGCCAGTCTCCAGATCTCAACCCTATAGAGGATCTTTGGAGGGAGTTGAAAGTCCGTGTTGCCCAGCAACAGCCCCAAAACATCACTGCTCTAGAGGAGATCTGCATGGAGGAATGGGCCAAAATACCAGCAACAGTGTGTGAAAACCTTGTGAAGACCTACAGAAAACGTTTGAACTCTGTCATTGCAAGCAAAGAGTATATAACAAAGTATTGAGATAAACTTTTGTTATTGACTTATTTTCCACCATAATTTGCAAATAAATTCATTAAAAATCCTACAATGTGATTTTATGGATTTTTTTTCTAATTTTCTCTGTCATAGTTGAAGTGTACCTATGATGAAAATTACAGGCCTCTCTCATCTTTTTAAGTGGGAGAACTTGCACAATTGGTGGCTGACTAAATACTTTTTTGCCCCACTGTAAATAGCCTAGGCCCAGACACCTTTTAATTACTAGCTCGATAAACTATTGCTTGTTTATGAAAATATTGTGCCTTCTCATTATACAGTACAGGTCTGGTGCTGCTCATCAATATATTTACTATTCTAAATCTGGCCTTTGGTTATGCTTCTAATCAGTCCTGCAAAACTCTGAGAATGTCTGATATGCTGTATATCAATACGACACATGCTGGGAAAAAGGTAATGAAATAATGCTTTCAAAGTTTTCATGTTTGCATGTATTCATGGCTAGATTATGTTCTCTTTATATTTTTTGCTGTTGATTGTATTATCCATATTCCTAGTTTATTAAAGTTAGTATTGTAGAGATATTGGACATTGAAGGAGACACACTGAATGCAATATGTCATACAGTGTTGCAGTGTTAATACACAGTCCTCAGCCAGGATTTGTGGCTCAGTCAATGTCTATTGAATCTCAGTGTGTGTGCAACAATACTCACAGTCTGGATGCTGTCTTAATCAATGACACTACTCTGTGAAACACACACACACACACTCACGGCGTGTGCTGCTGACTGCGTCTGACGGCGTACGGGGAGATTCCTAATCCTGTGCAGACGGCAGCAGGTGGGGTCTGGGACTCGGTGTATCAGCAGGGCAGGCAGCAGTTTAACTGTGCTAATGGCCGGCGTTTAGAGTAGACACCCTGTCTTGCCCTGGACCACACTGTCCTGTCTGGGGATTACATAGGTTAACACCTGATATGCTGCTTATTCCTTCAACGTACACCGGGCCTTCACTCCAGCATATAGTCCCTGTATCTTTTAATAAAATCCACTACATTTCAACCTATGCTGCTATGTCACATAGCATGGGTGTACTTATTCGTATCAATACTTTTATCATATATGCATAATCTGTCAAATTACTTTGTGACATCCCCCCTGAATTTCTAATAATTTGCACCAGTTTTTTTTCCCCATTTCAAGAAATAAGAGCTGCAAAGTTGACCAAGTCTGTCTCCCATTTCATTCCTCCTTGGAGTAGGGGACAATATGTATTTGTATTTGTACTGTACATCTATTTAGAGAGGGCATTATGTGGTGGACAGGGCTAGAGTTAACATACTGTATCTGCAGTAAGACAGGCATCATATAAGAGAAGCATGACATAAAGTGTGTGAAGATGGCTGGGGGGTAGTCCAGAGGGGTGCCATGCCCCCGGTCCTTAAATTGGAGAATTTTGCATTTTTCAAACACCTGAAACAGCTTTTTTTCCTGCAATCTAGAGCCATAATCATGATTTTTAATTAGCTATCTGTATCCTCCTGACTCGTGGTCATTTTTTTAAAGAAACAAACTATCGGGGGCCTCCCGGGTGGCGCAGTGGACGCTGTGCCACCAGAGACTCTGGGTTCAAGCCCAGGCTCTGTCACAGCCGGCCGCGACTGGGAGGTCCATGGGGTGACGCACAATTGGCCTAGCATCGTCTGGGTTAGGGAGGGTTTGGCCAGTAGGGATATCCTTGTCTCATCGCGCACTAGCGACTCCAGTGGCAGTTGGGTTGTGTTTCTGAGGACGCATGGCTTTCAACCTTCGTCTCTCCCGAGCCCGTACGAGTTGAGTTGTAGCAATGAGACAAGATAGTAACTACTAACAATTGGATACCATGAAATTTGGGAGAAAAAAGGGGGTCAAATAAAAATAAAAAACAAACTATGCTTCTCTGCTAAAATCTGGGTAAAATATTCAGTACATTTAGTTATTGCTTGCTTTTCTAAGGTCTACCAACCTTGCCAGTTAAGCTAGTTAGACAAGCTAGCAAGTATTTATTGCCTGAAATGGCTTCTTGGTAGCTTGTTATGAGGTTGGGAGATTGGGAACCTATCTGGGCTAACTAAACCCACCTTGATAAAAATTGCTAGGTGGCTAGCTAGCAGTATTACAGAGAAATATTAACTAAAATAAAGTATAAAATATATATGTGCACTACCGGTCAAAAGTTTTAGAACACCTACTCATTCAAGGGTTTTTGTTTATTTGTACAATTTTCTACATTGTAGAATAATAGTGAAGAAATCAAAACTATGAAATAACACATATGTTATCATGTAGTAACTAAAAAAGTGTTAAACAAATCAAAATATATTTTATATTTGAGATTCTTCAAATAGCCACCCTTTGCCTTGATGACAGCTTTGCACACTCTTGGCATTCTCTCAACCAGCTTCACCTGGAATGCTATTCCAACAGTCTTGAATGAGTTCCCACATATGATGAGCACGTGTTGGCTGCTTTTCCTTCACCATTTCAATATGGTTGAGGTCGGGGGAGTGTGGAGGCCAGGTAATCTGATGCAGCACTCCATCACTCTCCTTCTTGGTAAAATAGCCCTTACACAGTCTGGAGGTATGTTGGGTCATTGTCTTGTTGAATATAACAAATTATAGTCCCACTAAGCCGAAACCAGATGGGTTGGCATATCGCTGCAGAATGGTGTGGTAGCCATGCTGATTAAGTGTGCCTTGAAATCTGAATAAATCACAGACAGTGTCACCAAGAAAGCAACCCACAGCATAACACCTCCTCCTCCACACTTTACGGTGGGAAACACACATGCAGAGATCATCCTTTCACCCACACCGCATCTCACAAAGACACAGCGGTTGGAACCAAAAATCTCCAAATTGGACAAAGGACAAATTTCCACCGGTATAAGGTCCATCGCTTGTGTTTCTTGGCCCAAGCAAGTCTCTTCTTCTTATTGGTGTCCTTTAGTAGTGGTTTCTTTGCAGCAATTCCACCCTGAAGGCCTGATTCACACAGTATCCTCTGAACAGTTGAACTCTGTGAAGCATTTATTTGGCTGCAATTTTCTGAGGCTGGTAATTCTAATGAACTTATCCTCTGCAGCAGAGGTAACTCTGGGTCTTCAATTCCTGTGGCAGTCCTCATGAGAGCCAGTTCCATCATAGCGCTTGAGGGTTTTTGCAACTGCACTTGAAGAAACTTTAAAAGTTCTTGAAATTTTCCGTATTGACAGACTTTCATGTCTTAAAGTAATGATGGACTGTCATTTCTCTTTGCTAATTTGAGATGTTCTTGCCATAATATGGACTTGGTCTTTTACCAAATAGGGCTATCTTCTGTATAACCCCCCCTACCTTGTCACAACACAACTGATTGGCTCAAACGCATTAAGAAGGAAAGAAATTCAAAAAATGAACTTTTAAGAAGGCACACCTGTTAATTTAAAATGGATTCCAGGTGACTGCCTCATGAAGCTGGTTGAGAGAATGCCTAGAGTGTGCAAAGCTGTCATCAAGGCAAAAGGTGGCTATTTGAAGAATCTCAAATGTAAAATATATTTAGATTTGTTTACCACTTCTTTGATTACTACATGACTCCATATGTGTTATTTCATAGTTTTAATGGCTTCACTATTATTCTACGATGTAGAAAATACACATATCAGCTTTATTGTTTGTGCTGGGGCACATTGGCAGTGTATGTGTGTATGGGGGTGTTCTGTGTGGGGGTTGAGTGGGGTAAGGGGGGTGTACAGTGGCTTGGGGACCCTCCCCGGCCCATATGGCAGCAGACAGCAGTAGTAATCAAGGAAGTGGAGCAACAGGCCTGAGCCCTTATAATCCCTAGCCACACTCTGACACGTGCCATGCTGACGCATACACCACCTGGCACACAAACACACTTGGATGCATGTGCACGCACAGACGCATGCACACACACACACACACACACACGCACATGCACGCACGCAAACATGCACATCATGTACACACATAAATACAGTGCTTTCAGAAAGTATTCAGACCCCTTGACCTTTTCCACATATTGTTACATTCCAGCTTTATTCTAAAATGTATTCAATAATTTTTCCCCTCATCAATCTACACACAATACCCATAATGACAAAGCAACAAAAAAAATATTTAAAAAATAAATCCTCTCAAGCTCTGTCAGGTTGGATGGGGAGTGTCGCTGCACGGCTATTTTCAGGTCTCTCCAGAGATGTTCGATCAGGTTCAAGTCCGGGCTCTGGCTGGGCCACTCAAGGACATTCAGAGACTTGTACCGAAGCCACTCCTGCGTTGTCTTGGCTGTGGGTCGTTGTCCTGTTGGAAGGTGAACCTTTGCCCCAGTCAGAGGTCCTGAGCACTCTGGATCAAGGATCTCTCTGTACTTTGCTCCGTTCATCTTTTCCTCGATCCTGACTGGTCTCCCAGTCCCTGCCGCTGAAAAACATCCCCACAGCATGATGATGCCACCACCATGCTTCACCATAGGAATGGTGCCAGGTTTCCTCCAGACGTGATGCTTGGCATTCAGGCCAAAGAGTTCAATCTTGCTTTCATCAGACCAGAGAATCTTGTTTCTCATGGTCTGAGAGTCATTCGGTGCCTTTTGGCAAACTCCAAGTGGGCTGTCATGTGCCTTTTACTGAGGAGTGGCTTCCGTCTGGCCACTCTACCATAAAGGCCTGATTGGTGAAGTGTTGCAGAGATGGTTGACCTTCTGGAAGGTTCTCCTATCTCCACAGAGGAACTCTGGAGCTCTGTCAGAGTGACCATCGGGTTCTTGGTCACCTCCCTGACCAAGGCCCATCTTCCCCGATTGCTTAGTTTGGCCGGGCGGCCAGCTCTTGGAAGAGTCTTGGTGGTTCCAAACTTCTTCTATTTAAGAATGATGGAGACCACTGTATTCTTGAGGATCTTCAATGCTGCAGACATTTTTTTGATACCCTTCCCCAGATCTGTGCCTCGACCCAATTATTTTTCTCTGAGCTCTACGGACAATTCCTTCAACCTCATGTCCAATCAATTGAATTTACGACAGGTGGACTCCAATCAAGTTGTAGAAACATCTCAAGGAGGATCAATGGAAACAGGATGCACCTGAGCTCAATTTCGAGTCTCATAGCACAGGGTCTGAATACTTATATAAATAAGGTATTTCTGTTTTTATTTTTATTTTTACATTTGCAAAAATGTCTAAAAACCTGTTTTCACTTTGTCATTATGGGGTATTGTGTGTTGATTGCTGAGGATTTTTTATATTTTTTATCCATTTTAGAATAAAGCTGTCACGTAACAAAATGTGGAAAAAGTCAAGGGGTCTGAGTACTTTACCAAGGCACTGTACGTAAACATACAGATGCACACAAAGAAGAGAAGAGCGCCACACCATTGACATACAAAACATCTAAAAACACATAGTCACAAAATACTATTTTCCTGCATTGTAGTAGACACTCTAATCCAGAGTGATTTACAGGAGCAATTAGGGTTAAGTGCCTTGCTCAAGGAAACATCAAGAGTTTTCCCCCCTTAATCAGCTCAGGGATTCGAACCAGCAACCTTTGCTGGCCCAACACTCTAAGCTGCTAGGCTACCTGTCATCCTTCAATGACACAACACTCGTGTTGTTTTCCAACTGCATACTACAATGCTTGCCTTACCTACACAGGTCCTAGAGTACACACTGTCACAACAAGCACAACAAGCACAATAAACATTGGCACACACATTACTGCTTGTTTATTGGTAGCAAAAGCATCAGCTACTCTTTCTAGGGTCCACAAAAAACACAAAACATGACAAGTAACAGAACAATGGTTCGCTGATAGACAAGGAGAGTCACACAAATTTCAAATACAATGATAGACAAACAACACAACTAAAAAATGATGCACGAACCAAGGGAGTCATGCATGCGCCTTGTGAAACGCTGTCACTCACACTTATAGACGTGCAGGAACTTCCACAGCATAGCTGTCTCACTGTATATTGTAAATACACACATCTACCCTCATTTAGCACACAAATAAATCACATTATTATAGGGCCACATTTGCGCATACATTTATATACCTTTAACACACATTTTCAGTTTACCACAAAAGCACCTTGTTAACCCACCAAACCTGACATTGCCCACACGCGGACACACACTCAGACAGACACACACAAACCCCTTTGCGGTGACGCACAAGGACACACTCTCACAATGGTCCTCTTATTGTTAATTGGCTGTTTAATCCTGTGGAATGTCTCTAATTAGTACACTCTGGCGGGTGAGGATCTGACTCAATCTGCTGCGTTACAATAGACTGGCTGTAATGGGGATCTCAGACCACACTCTCTCAAGCACACGGTCAAACAAACTCCCATGCCCCAACACACACACACACACACCACACACACACACACACACACACACACACAAACACACACACACATACACACACACACACAAACACACACACACACACGTAGCAGAATCTGTAGACCGTGACAGTCACGCACTGTCGCCTCATCACATGCAAAGTCATTGATACTCATGATTTTATTTTCCAATCCGGTTTCCACGACGAGGTCAGTTTGGGGTGTCAGTGACAATAATACTATGCATTTATATTGAAGAGCAAATAGAGCATCTAGGACTCAGTTGATTCCTCGGCATTTGAAGAAAAATCTAATACATATGATAAATGACAAACAGATCATCATTAGCTACAGTACACCATTCAATAGAACACACACTCTCTATGTCTCAGTCCCTCAGACGTACATCAGAAGCCATTACCTGGCAACAAGTCATGTTATTGGATGTCTTGCTAACTGTTGGCAAACAGGACTGTAAACCTTGAGCTCACTTTACTGAATCTCCATGGTAGACCTAAGCCCAGCCCGGTAATAGAGTCACAGGTTGTCTTTGTCGTCACTAGACTAGGCCTCAGTGCATGAGCAATGAACCCGTTACTGTTTGCTAGATTGTGCTGTGTACTCCGCAGCGTCCTTTATAGCTATCCCACTAAGGTCATGCGTTGCTGCGCTTGCAATGGGGTGTGAACAGTAAAAAAACAACACTATACTATGGCTGGGTTCCATTCAGCCTGGCTCTGATAAAACATTTCCTGATGAAGATAACAGCACCACCAAAGACGATCGAGCGAATGATGCCTTCCAGGTCCAAGTCTGTTCACTGGTTAAAGTGCAAGACTGTGGGCATGCTGGAAGCAGACACAGTCAGCACTGGGCCTAGTGATAGATGTCATGCTGAGTAGAATGTGTGTAAGTCTGAACAGTGACAAAGAGGTGGCTGTACCAGGAGCTGAAGGACCAGAATAAGAGTGAGGTGAAATATAGATACACAGGTTAAATGATGCGGATGAGTAGTAGAGAGGAATATTGAGAGGAAGGAATGAGACAGAAATGAAGGGAGAAGAGGTCAGACAAGAGGGGGGTGGACATGTCGGGTGGTGGTGGGGGGTTGAAGGAAGACCGGGAGGGCAGCATCACTGCTGACACACTGCTGCGGTCCAAATCCCAGCTTAGCGTGTCTAAAACAGGCCCGGGAAATAAGGCTGCGAGGCCCCTAATGCTGAGACCGCTGTCACCCCCAATCACTCACACATTGTTAATCCCCACGCCGTGACCCAACACAGACACACACACAGCCGCCCGCCCACAGCCACCACACACCAACACCGGGCGGCCCATTGGCCTTGGCTCCAGGCGGGTGGCCGGTCCCAGCACTGGGTGACACAAGCTGCAGGGTCAACCTTCTGTGCCAGGGGGTTTACAAGAGCCAGCTGGGTAGAGTTGGGGTGAGTTTCAGTAGTGTTTAACATAGTAGTGATGCTATAAGATGGAGAATGTATGATGCACAGAGAGAGGGAGTGAAGGCGTTTAAAGAGACCAGGATGCACATAATTAAATAACCATTTTCTCCCACAACACAGATATTCTGGTTCTGTCGTCCTTGTCACATCGCATGATAAGCATTTGTTCTCTTGTTCATTCTGCAGGAACTATGTAAACAATAGATCTTCTGTGCTCTGAGGATGCATTTGATAGTTAGACTTCGTCATGTTGCTGATGTCGGTCTCTTTTGTGTCTCCCTGTAGGTCCTGTCACTGTGTCTACCAACTCTGCACCCCTGAATAGTCCAGAGAGCCACAAGCCCTCGCAGTGAACCAAGGTGCTCCAGTGAATACGGAGAGAGGGCCTGGATGGGAGGGCTGCAGGGGTTTCTCATGGTCTCACTTAGAAGGAACTGTTACTTAGAATGAATTGTCAAAGCTTCTTTCAGTAGTGTTGATCCTAATTGAACTGTCTGCAAACAAGCAAACAGATAAAGAATCCGATTTAAGTGGATAACACCATTTGGATTTATCGACATGAAGCTGAAACCCAGCGATACTCAGGTTACGTTTCATATACTGTACCGCACAAAAATATAAACGCAACATTCAACCATTTCAACGATTTTTTACAGAGTTACAGTTCATATAATGAAATCAGTCAATTTAAATAAATACAGATACCCAGGCGGGAATACAGATACCTTTAAAAAAAAAGAAGGTATGGGCGTGGATCAGAAAACCAGTCAGTATATGGTGTGACCACCATTTGGCTCATGCAGTGTGACACATCTCCTTCGTATAGGCAGTGGAACACGCTGTCGTACACGTCAATCCAGAGCTTCCCAAACATTCTCAGTGGGTGACATGTCTGGTGAGTATACAAGCCATGGAAAAACTGGGATATTATCAGCAGACAGGAATTGTCTCCAGATCCTTGCGACGTGGGGCCGTGCATTATCATGCTGAAACATGAGGGGATGGCGGCGGATGAATGGCACGACAATGGGCCTCAGGATCTCGTCACGGTATCTCTGTGCATTCAGGTTGCCATCAATAAAATGCAATTGTGTTCGTTGTCCACAGCTTATGCCTGCCCATACTATAACCCCATCGCCACCATGGGGCACTCTGTTCACAATGTTGACATCAGCAAACCGCTCGCCCACACACAACGCCATACAAGCTGTCTGCCATCTGTCCGGTACAATTGAAACCGGGATTAATTAGTGAAGAGCACACTTCTCCAGCGTGTCAGTTGCCATCGAAGGTGAGCATTTCCCCACTGAAGTCTATTACAACGCCGCATTGCAGTCACGTTAAGACCCTGGTGAGGATGATGAGCACGCAGATAAACTTCCCTGAGATGGTTTCTGACAGTTTCTGCAGAAATTATTTGGTTGTGCAAGCCCTCAGTTTCATCAGCTGTCCGGGTGGCTGGTCTCAGATAATCCTGCAGGTGAAAGGGGATACCTAGTCAGTTGTACAACTGCATTGAATGCATTCAACTGAAATGTGTCTTCCGCATTTAACCCAACCCCTCTGAATCAGAGAGGTGCGGGGGGCTGCCTTAATTGACATCCAAGTCTTCAGCGCCCTGGGAACAGTGGGTTAACTGCCATGCTCAGGGGGCAGAATAACATATTTTTTACCTTGTCAGCTCTGGGAATTGATCCATTAACCTTTCGGTTAGTAGCCCAACGCTCTAACTGCTAGGCTACCTGCCGAAGAAGCCAGATGTGGAGGTCCTGGGCTGGAGTGGTTACATGTGGTCTGTGGTTGTGAGGCTGGTTGGACGTACTGACAAATTCTCTAAAACGATGTTGGAGGTGGCTTATGGTAGAGAAATTAACATAAAATTATCTGGCAACAGCCATGTTGGACATTCCTGCAGTCAACATGCCAATTGCACGTGTTGTGTGATAAAACTGCACATTTTAGAGTGGCCTTTTATTGTCCCCCAGCACAACAATGATGTTTAATCAGCCACACCTGAATTATCTTGGCAAAGGAAAAATGCTCACTAACAGGGATGTAAACAAATTTGTACAACACATTTTTGAGAAATAAGCGTTTTGTGCATTTGGAACGTTTCTGGGAACTTTTATTTCAGCTCATGAAACATGGGACCAAGACTTTAAATTATTTATATTTTTGTTCAGTGTATATAGTGAAAACAAATAACAGCACATCTATACAACTTTCCCTGATGTACTGTGTAGTTCAGTGGTACTATAGCTAAAGTCACATTATAGAGTTAAGGAAACACCAGTATTTTGTTCTGCTAATATACACCCTTAGAGAAAAAGGTGCATCTAGAACCTAAAAGTTATTTTGCTGTCCCCATAGGAGAACCCTTTGAAGATCCCTTTTTGGTTCCAGGTGGAACCAATTCCTCAGAGAGTTGTACATGGTACCCAAAAGAGTTCTACCTAGAACCAGAAAGGGTTCTACCTGGAACAAAAAGGGTTTTCCTATGGACGCAGCCAAAGAACCCTTTCGGAACCCTTTTTTCTATGAGTGTATGGAGAACAAAAAGGATATGTGGACAGAGATAAATTAATAGGAAATGCTTTAGAATGAGGTTTTATTTAGAATTATAGCAAGGGTCCAGTGTTGTAATTCAATAAAAGGAAATGACAAAAAATACAATCTGACTTTGGTGCAATGTCTGCAGGCTACATTGTGCTTTTGCCATTTACAGTTGACGACCTACATTTATACAGTATTTCTTCCTTTAATAATCGTACCTAGCCTGATTTTATATTGGTCTCTCCTGTCTGTGTGCCTAATGTTGTGTGTTTATGCTGGTGTTAATCTGTATCGTAGCTACAGTGCCTTGCGAAAGTATTCGGCCCCCTTGAACTTTGCGAACTTTTGCCACATTTCAGGCTTCAAACATAAAGATATAAAACTGTATTTTTTTGTGAAGAATCAACAACAAGTGGGACACAATCATGAAGTGGAACGACATTTATAGGATATTTAAAACTTTTTTAACAAATCAAAAACTGAAAAATTGGGCGTGCAAAATTATTCAGCCCCTTTACTTTCAGTGCAGCAAACTCTCTCCAGAAGTTCAGTGAGGATCTCTGAATGATCCAATGTTGACCTAAATGACTAATGATGATAAATACAATCCACCTGTGTGTAATCAAGTCTCCGTATAAATGCACCTGCACTGTGATAGTCTCAGAGGTCCGTTAAAAGCGCAGAGAGCATCATGAAGAACAAGGAACACACCAGGCAGGTCCGAGATACTGTTGTGAAGAAGTTTAAAGCCGGATTTGGATACAAAAAGATTTCCCAAGCTTTAAACATCCCAAGGAGCACTGTGCAAGTGATAATATTGAAATGGAAGGAGTATCAGACCACTGCAAATCTACCAAGACCTGGCCGTCCCTCTAAACTTTCAGCTCATAGAAGGAGAAGACTGATCAGAGATGCAGCCAAGAGGCCCATGATCACTCTGGATGAACTGCAGAGATCTACAGCTGAGGTGGGAGACTCTGTCCATAGGACATCAG
Organism: Oncorhynchus tshawytscha; assembly: GCF_018296145.1. Classification (NCBI taxonomy): domain Eukaryota; kingdom Metazoa; phylum Chordata; class Actinopteri; order Salmoniformes; family Salmonidae; genus Oncorhynchus; species Oncorhynchus tshawytscha. The sequence goes on from NC_056441.1 coordinate 56,983,087, forward strand.
TTGTATATTGCACAAATCTGGCCTTTATGGAAGAGTGGCAAGAAGAAAGCCATTTCTTAAAGATATCCATAAAAAGTGTCGTTTAAAGTTTGCCACAAGCCTGGGAGACACACCAAACATGTGGAAGAAGGTGCTCTGGTCAGATGAAACCAAAATTGAACTTTTTGGCAACAATGCAAAACGTTATGTTTGGCGTAAAAGCAACACAGCTCATCACCCTGAACACACATCCCCACTGTCAAACATGGTGGTGGCAGCATCATGGTTTGGGCCTGCTTTTCTTCAGCAGGGACAGGGAAGATGGTTAAAATTGATAGGAAGATGGATGGAGCCAAATACAGGACCATTCTGGAAGAAAACCTGATGGAGTCTGCAAAAGACCTGAGACTGGGACGGAGATTTGTCTTCCAACAAGACAATGATCCAAAACATAAAGCAAAATCTACAATGGAATGGTTCAAAAATAAACATATCCAGGTGTTAGAATGGCCAAGTCAAAGTCCAGACCTGAATCCAATCGAGAATCTGTGGAAAGAACTGAAAACTGCTGTTCACAAATGCTCTCCATCCATCCTCACTGAGCTCGAGCTGTTTTGTAAGGAGGAATGGGAAAAAATGTCAGTCTCTCGATGTGCAAAACTGATAGAGACATACCCCAAGCGACTTACAGCTGTAATCGCAGCAAAAGGTGGCGCTACAAAGTATTAACTTAAGGGGGCTGAATAATTTTGCACGCCCAATTTTTCAGTTTTTGATTTGTTAAAAAAGTTTGAAATATCCAATAAATGTCGTTCCACTTCATGATTGTGTCCCACTTGTTGTTGATTCTTCACAAAAAATACAGTTTTATATCTTTATGTTTGAAGCCTGAAATGTGGCAAAAGGTTGCAAAGTTCAAGGGGGCCGAATACTTTCGCAAGGCACTGTATGCGTACTGTATATATTTGAGTGTGCCTCTGCGTATATACAGATTGTCAGGTGTGTGGCAGTAATTGACAAGGACACTGATCCGGTGGCTAGATTAGAAGGTCAGTGTGGGTGGAAACTAGGAATGAGGGACAGCTATTCCTGAACCGGAGAATATATAGAACATGACTTTTCTGTCCTGCTGCCCGACATACTCACCCACAAATTGATGTACACAATAGATATTCACCCTCATTTACTTCAGGACAACAACCCTGTTAGGCATTTCTAATCAGATGCTACTGTTTAATGTTGCAGGCAAAAATAGCAGATTTCTTAAAATGAACAAGTCTGCAAACTATACCTACAATATTAAAAGTAGCACCTGAGTAGAAATATGTATGTGCAAAGGAATTAAGGGGACATAGCCTCAATTAATTAGGCTACATCCCCTCAATTCCTAAGAACATATTTTGATTACCATAATAAAACAGATTTCTACTAGTTTCCTGAACATGTTAAGCAACATGGTGGAAAACTTCAGTCATACTTGTTCAGTGGGGAATTCTAAAAGTCAAGAAGACAGATTCAATCTTTATGTTGATTCGTCCTGTCCACCCCTGTGAGAGATGTGCTATTCTGAGGCACTTGCATGCTTGCAGCCTCAATCATGTATTTCCACTTTAACATCAGTACACTTCTAGCAGTTCATTAGGGCAGACTTTCACATATTTTACAATAAAACAGGATAGAGCAAAACAAATATAAATGAGTTTGAATGTTGAAGAGATAGCAAGGGTCTCTGAGGCTGAGCCCAGTTTTTATGCTAGTGTTAATTTCTTTATCAATGTGATGACGGAACAAATAAACTGAGCACTTTTTGGACATTCTCTATAAGGATGTTCTCTCTCTGATCTGAAGACTTCACATAAAAACAGGGACACATAGAATGACACTGTGCTCTAGGCCTAACTTACCACAGCTGAGAACAGATATCTGATACAGTGATGTTGATTGTTTCTGTAAGGATTCAGTTGTATATGTCAGATAAAACAGTACAGCTCCAACGGTCTGAATATTGTTGAAGAGATACCTAAAAGAATGTTTAGTATAGGGCTCTACAGATACCCTCCATCCATGGACTTCACGTCATTCAGAGTATGACTTGTCTAGTTGGCTCGTTGTTCAAATGTGGTACTTTACTGCCCTCTAATGGTCGTTTTGTATCTCAAAAGAATTATAAAGAGCACAATCCATGTAAAAAAAAAAGGTTTTCCATTGCCTCAAAACATGGGACAAGACCAATTGGATACCACAAAATTTGGGAGATAAAGAGGTAAAAAACTTGATTCACTACTGGACACTTTCTGTGTAACTCCTTTTCACAAGGATTCAATTTTTTAAAATAATAACACACGATAACCTATTTTGTCCAGTATTTGAAACAACATTGGACTGAGATTGCTAATGCATTCATAAGAACACCAGATTGTGATGGTCATAGCAAACAAACCTTACTCATAATGGTCAAAGTTGTGCTTTTCACAGCTCTGGCAATAACATCAAATATCTATGTTAGTCATTGATTGATAGTCAATGGACTAAACAAAATTGACAGAAGACAGGTGTGTGTGTGTGTAACATCCATTTACCACCTTATATGAGAAATCTGGAAATTACAAACATTGTTTTATTTCAGCATCTTAACATTTCAAATTCAAATTAAGAAATAAAAATGATTTAAGTTAAAAGGGTGACACAACCTGAGAAACATTACACAAATGTAGAACCTGGAGCAAAGTGAAGGGGGAGGTCTAAATATCTCTGACCATCCCATTTATAGCTCCCATAACATTAACATAAATGATCACTTTACCAATTACACTATTTTTGGTTTGCAAGAGAGCATTGACCACCAAGCTCCATTACCCTCACAACAAGGCCCCTCAGGAGCGATCAAAGAATATCACTGGATTCACGATTTGTTTAAAAAAGCCTTAAAATGCTGTCTCCAATTATTTATCACTGAAACCAAATTTGAGAATTCAAAGACAAAGGGAAAACAGTGTCAATCAGGTAAAGGGGAAATTAAATGAGAATGAACCATCAAGGATCCCCTTTGACAGCCAAAATAAGCTTACGTCGATGTTGTTTTCTGTACAAAATTTAATTAGAATTCCCCATCATCATTTCATTCACAAATATTATTTCCATGATGAAAACTGTGCGTAAGCAAAAAATATTTTTAAATAAAATTGACAACCGGTCCCATGTGGCTCAGTTGATAGAGCATGGTGCTTGCAACACCAGGGTTGTGGGTTCAATTCCCACAGGGGACCAATCAGGAGAAAGTATGGAAATGTATGCACTACTGTTAGTCATTCTGAATAAGTGCATCTGCGCAATGATGTAAATAACCATGATAGTGATGATCAATATTGTAAGAATAAACCATTGCTCCAGAGATTTTTTTGAATTGTATACAATTTGCTGTGCTGATCAGAATCTACACACTCACACACAAAAGAGGGGGGGGAGGGGGGCTGTACTCCCATTCATGCGTTCCCATGAAAGACACCAGCTCAGTCTTTATTTCACTGGCAGAGTTGGGAAGGAGGAAGGGGACTAGGGCAGTTGTTGTAGCACCCTGCAGAGAATGAGGTACCCCCCACTGCAGACAAAAACCTAACCCCATCCTCCTGTGACCACTACCTGTCTCAGATTCCCTGTCTTCTGTTTTATCTGATCTCTCCACACGGCATCATGACAATGGAACATCTGATTTGATGGTGTGGTGGTGGGAGATCTGACCAGCAACAAGCAGGTACATGCACAAAAGAGTACCCTATAATAGTCTGCTGCCGAGAGTACTAAGAAAACACCACTATACACGTTATTCTTATCATAATCATTGTTTCTCTAATCACTACCAACATAAGAGGAGAGGGCAGGTAGGGGAGGGGGAAGACAGACTGGTGAGAAGAGGAGAGGTAAATTAAAGAGACATTTAAGCGCGCTCCCCACGGATACGACGGGCCAGCTGGATGTCTTTGGGCATGATGGTGACACGCTTGGCATGGATAGCGCACAGGTTGGTGTCCTCAAACAGACCAACCAGGTAAGCCTCGCTGGCCTCCTGCAGACAACAAAGAACAGGTATGAAAAATGGCTCACGACAACACACTTAAAAATGTGTGGACAATATCAACCTATAAAATGCTATTCTGTGACACACTCGGGCACATGATCCAAGTATTCCTCTTCAGTGTGTGATAAAACAATCAACACAATGCAATTATTTTTCTCCTGCCTCAAACTTGAGTTATGTGGTTTATGACAGCAACTACAATGGTGATGATGTAGCACTGACCTGAAGGGCTCCAATGGCTGCACTCTGGAAACGCAGGTCAGTCTTGAAGTCCTGGGCGATTTCTCTCACCAAGCGCTGGAAGGGCAGCTTGCGGATCAGCAGCTCAGTGGACTTCTGGTAACGACGGATCTCACGCAGGGCCACCGTACCAGGCCTGGAGGGAAACACAGTTAGAAGAATCCCATGACTAACATCACTGTATGGATTCATTACAAAAATCCAGAATCAAACTCTTTAGGCCTAAATCCTATCTTGTATCAGGTGGTGATGGAGTCATAATAAGGGCCAGTACTGTGACTCAGGGACAGGGGGCTGCTCTGGTAAGACCTTATCAGCCTTTCTGTCACTCTCTCTCACCTGTAGCGATGGGGCTTCTTGACCCCACCAGTAGAAGGGGCACTCTTGCGGGCAGCTTTCGTGGCCAGCTGCTTACGTGGGGCTTTGCCTCCAGTAGATTTACGGGCTGTCTGCTTGGTACGGGCCATGGCTCCTACAAATTACCTGAATGAAGGGGAGAACCACATACATAGATGTGAGATATAACAATGACCATAGGTTAAAAATGTTAACTTTTAGTTGTTGCAATTAGACCTGATAATCAAGTCATTGCATTTTTATTAATCTGTTTCCCGGCTGATTAAATACTTAAACTAAATTGAAAAGCACTGTGAAACAAGAGTATTTTTATACAGTAATTGGGTGTTCAACTCATTGTCATTGAACACATTTGGAACAAAAAGTGCGGACAAGCTACAACATGAATCTATCTCCCCAATCAAAGTCGACAGTGAGCCAATCAATCAATCAACGGGGAAAACGACGGCATTGGTTGGTTAGTCAATCTAATTTGTAAACATATGACTAAGACCAATCAGTGTGTCGTCTGTCACGAAGAGGCGGGATCTACAGCTCCCAGACGTTGTTGGTAGCCCCGCCCACTCAGCTGTGATGATGGCGGCTGCTTGATGCGCAACCGGGATAAAGACCCAAGGCAGAAAAGCAAGGGAGTAGCACTAAAACTTTGATATTTCAAGAAACAGCGGTTTGACAATCTCATTAAACAACTAATACACATTAAAGAAGACATCCCAGGGAACTCGTATGTAGGCATAGAAACGGAGTTCGACCGCCAATGCCTGCGTACAACCGAAGCGAACCCGCGCATAATTTGAAACAATTTCTCCGGCTGCACTAGCTGTAGAAAAGGCTGCAATTTTGTGCCGTTTCGACAGTCGGGTTTGTTATTTTTCTCTACGACGAAAATGAAATGGATTTCCAACAAAATATCCAGAATTGAAGCAATTTGAAACTTTTCAAATGTGAAGTTACCGTAAATTAAAAGCAGTCGAGTGTTTGACTTACCTACACCAAAAGAGGTTTAAAAAGGATGTGAGAAATGTTTAGCTTGTCTTGCCGTGTCAGTATTTTCTTCCTCGTATCCACAATGGGAACAAACGTACAGCGGGAAAATGGCTGCTATGTCAATCATTTCTCCCATAATGCAACAGTGTATACACACAATTCTTGTTTTGTAGCACTTCGGCCACATGTTCTTTGGATATTTATTTTGTACTCTGAATCGGTCTCAGAAATTCATAAGCGAACATCGTAGCCTACCTAATATCGATATTTTTATCCAGATATTGTGGAAATGTATTGGCTTTTCAATTTGCCATGCTCAAGAAAATGATGCAATTGTATATCCGTGTACAACCTTAATCACAAGTCTAAGGCAAATGTTAACCTTAAATGTCGTCACAAAAAGGTCTGGTTTTCCGATCAGTGGTGTGAAGTACTACTTTAGTTTCTGTACTTTACCATTTACATTGGACAACTCCTAAAGAAAATGTACTTTTCACACCATACAGTTTCCCTGCCACCCAAAAGTACTCATTACATTTTGAATGTTTAGCATGACAAGAAAATGATCCAATTCACCCATTTACCAAGAGAACGTCCCTGGTCATTCCTGCTGCCTCTGATCAGGCAAACTCACAAAAGAGGTAGTAGGGATGTTCTCTTGTTAAGTGAATTGGACCATTTTCCCGGTCTAGCTAAGCATTTGAAATGTAACAAGTATGTTTGGGTGTCAGGGAAAAGTGATAAAGGTACATTTAGGAATGTAGTCAAACATAGTAAAGTACAGATACCTCCAAAACTGCTTTAAAGTATTTTTACACCACTGCTGTGTTTGTAAAGTATGTCTGAGTATTAGTGTGCCCATTGCTATCTGTAAATATGTATATTTAAAACTAAATACTTTTACTCTAGTATTTTACTGGTGACTCACCTGTCATTTTTTATTAAAAGGCATTGTTACAAGTAAAACTGGGTACTTTTCCCAATGAATATGACAGTTCTTCAAATGACCAAATATGACAAACTCACTATTTAAAGTACAAATTGAGTAAAATACCATTGCCAGCAGCATGCAACTCAGTACTTTGTGTAGGTCAATCACTTTACTAAACCAGTTGTGGAACATCAGTTTATCACCTTTGTGAGAATTCTGGATATTACAAATGTCTGCTTAAAAAAAAATGAACAGAAAATTAAAATCAAAACCAGTAAGAAAAGGGTATCACAACCTGAGAAAGGAACTAAAATATTACCTGGATAAAACATGGGAGAAATACATAAACATTACACTACATATAGGCCTTAGCAATGTTTTGAATCAATGTCATTTATCAATTTCAGAACAAAATTAACTATTTGTAAATGCATCCTGTAAACAGTAGAAACACTAGTTGTAAAAAACAAACAAAAGGGTACATGTAAAAAAAAAAACAATGCAAGTCTATCAATTAGAAAAGCCTGTTATAATAATGTAATAGCATCGTCAATAGGAGAAAATGCTTGCCCAAGATGCTTCATGCATGCACCATTTGCCGTGCCGATTTGCACACACATTAAAAGGTGTGACTCCAATCAGCTTCAAAACAGATACATGATACACAAAGTACCCTAAAAGTCTTCTGCTAAGAGAACTAAGGGGGACAAGACTGCACACTACTTTTATCACATCATTACTGAAACCAAGCTACTTAAAAAGGAAAAGTGGGAAGGGAGGGAAAGACAGCCTGAGGACACGTAAATTAGGGAGGCATCTAAGCGCGCTCCCCACGGATACGACGGGCCAGTTGGATGTCTTTGGGCATGATGGTGACACGCTTGGCATGGATGGCGCACAAGTTGGTGTCCTCAAACAAACCAACAAGGTATGCCTCGCTGGCCTCCTGTAGACAAAATACAAGTTCAATTCAGTTGATGATATAAGCGTTAACTTGGTATGGGACAATGCCTTCTTCAAACATTTGGGGAGAGTACTGCCAGTAGGCCACTATTAAAGGGATACCTCGATATTTTGGTGATGAGGCCCTTTGTCCACTTCCCCAGAATCAGATGCACTTGTGCATCATTTTTGTCGGTCTCCTGTATGAAGGATGTTAGAGGTAGTTTTGCATGCCAATGCTAACTAGCATTAGCACAATGACAAAGTCTATGGCATCTACGAGCATGCTAGCAGATACCCATAGACTTGCAGTCATTGGGCTTGCTAGTTAGGTTTGTGAGCCAATGCAAACTAACTTTCTTCATACTGGACACAGACATAAATATGCATCCATTTTAGACTCAGCGAAAGTAGAGAGGGCCTCATGGCCAAATTTCCTTAGTATCCCTATAAGTGTACAAATTCTGATAGGTCTGGCTTTAGTGTCATTTGGTGGGTGAACAAAAATCATAAACACACTGACCTGCAGAGCTCCAATGGCTGCACTCTGGAAACGCAGGTCAGTCTTGAAGTCCTGAGCAATTTCTCTCACCAAACGCTGGAAGGGCAGCTTGCGGATCAGCAGCTCAGTGGACTTCTGGTACCGACGGATCTCACGCAGGGCCACCGTACCAGGCCTGGAGGGAAACAGTAATTAAGTAACACCACTGTGGTCCTTTACTTTATCTACATCAAATTATATTAAAGGCGAGAGCATGACACCAGGTGGGTCGAAGCCTGCATGATCAGGCACTGCATTTTGTCCCGCTGTCACCTGTAGCGATGGGGCTTCTTGACCCCACCAGTAGAAGGGGCGCTCTTGCGGGCAGCTTTGGTGGCCAGCTGCTTACGTGGGGCTTTGCCTCCAGTAGATTTACGGGCTGTCTGCTTAGTACGGGCCATGGCTCCTTCAAATCACCTGAATAAAGGGGAAATTGAGACAGGAATGTTAATGGAAGTAACAAAATAGCTATCAAATCCAGCACAAAAAAAACATGTTAGTCTACTAAACACCACCAATTACACTACCAGCAAAAATATTGTAATAAGATTACAGATACTTTGAAAAACTAAACCATTACTTGTTTTACATTTAGAAAAAAATGTTTGCAAAAAATATAAGAAACCTTTGTTGTCAATGACACTCAATTAAACTTGCTTTTATTCAATGATTAAGTTTGTTCCACCTAAGCAAGTCAGACCCCTAGAATCACACCCCAAATGCATTGATGGACATTTTGTATTGTAATGGCTCTTAAGGGCAAATTAATTAAAATATAACTGAAAGTTGTTAGACAAGTAAATAGAAACTGTAACGGAGTACATTTAGAAAGTAACCTATGACATCCTTAAAAAAAAATCGTTATTATTTGTATATAACCCTCTGTGATTGTATCCACGTCTGTGGCACAAGTCCGCAAAGATGTACATTAACTTCAGCGAATTACAGCGTAAAGGCTTCATACAACTACCAATAGGGACTTGTTTAGTGATATAAGGGGTGGGATTTTCTTCCATTTTCGCCAATGAGCAACGTCTTTTACCAAGTAGGTCCCCGCCTCTTACGCATTGAAGACTATGGCTGCTGTAGCAGGAACGTATTAACGTGAAGGAAAAATTCGAATGTGTTTAACAAGAAGGTGACAATTAAAACGACATTTAAAACGAGGATATTGTCGCTTTAAACTAAAACACATTGAAGGATTGTTCTAGACATCGTTAGGAATCTATTGAAAAACTTCTGTACTCAGAAAATTACTCAGAACCCGTGCATAAACCGTGTCAAATTCGAAAGGAGTGCTTTGGGTCTGTAGTTTCTACAAGCGGATAATAGCTTGCTTTTTCGGTCGTCTGGGTTGTGTTTTTCCCTATGACTGCGGATTTACTTGCAAAAAGATAGTCTAAATAACAAAAAAGTTAAAATGTACAATTACACAATATTTGTAAAAAAAAAAAATATTTCAAACGCAACACTTACCTTTGATACAACAGTTAAAAATATGAAACTCGTCTCGTGTCCTTATTTATTGCGTTGATCACACAACAGAATGGAGTCCTATATTGGGTTAAAATGGCAGGTTACCCACAATGCATCTGCTGTGACAAGAGACCAACTTTTTTACACGATTAAGAATTGACCAATTCAATCAATTATCAATCATCTTAAAAGCGTGATATACTCCATAATGAGATATGTTAGTGAAACGTCTGTTTACTGTATTGGCAGATATTGACCATTTAAATGGATGACAAATGGATGACAATTATTGAAAGTGTTTTATGGACTCAGATGATTCCACGTGAGTGCGCGGGACAAAATGGCTATAACTGCAAAATTAGCAATTACAGGATTTCTGTTACCTGTAGTTCTTCATATAAGAATTCAAACAATTTAGATTATCAGATTACACTTCTTGGAAGGTTTGTGTATTGTGACAAACATCGCTTTAGTATAAATTGTATTATATACACGTTTAAATCACAAAAGTATTAAATGACCTAGCAATAAAAAAATAAAAAATCAATGTATACATTTGGGGCCTACAAATATCTTATTTCCAGGGGTGTTTTTTTTTAACACAAGTCCTCCTCAAGGTGGACATAGGGGCCCATCAACTTGTGCTGAACCTCAACAGAGGAAGAACAGACGTCATCGCATCGTCTCCCAGATGATCCAGCATGGCGGCGGTCAAGAGACTGAAACGCGTGGCAGCAGCGCAGCCAGGATTCATGTCTTTTAAATCGTCGGCCGGTTCAGATGACTTGAACAGTGGCCAGAGAAAGCGAGTGAATAAGAATAAGAAAAAGAATTGGAACAAACACAGTGATATTCAAGATGTTGAAGAGTTTTTGGATGACGTGAGACTTCAGGAAAGGGCTACAGGGTGAGCAGCATGTGTTAGCCAATACCTGCTTGCATTCTAGCTAGCTACAGTTGCTATCTAGCTAGGTGTAGTACTTACTGTACCAATAAACGATTATTTAGCAGGTATTGCGACATTATCAAACCACTGATTACGCTAGCTAGTTTTGCATGTCAATCAATCCAAGTCCACTTGGAAAAAATGGAAACACCACTTTGCTAGCTAGCAATGCTAAGATACACGTTGGGTTGTTTATTCTAGCTAGCTATGCTATTTTAATTTTTTTTTTTTTACAATTTCCGACTTACATTCCTAGCTATAATCAGTGGTGTAAAGTCACCCAGTAAAATACCACTTGAGTAAAAGTCCGAAAGTATTTAGTTTTAAATATACTTAGTATCAAAAGTAAATGGGATTGCTAAAATGTACTTAAGTATCAAAAGTAATAGTATAAACTTCAAATGCCTTAGATTCAGCAAACCAGACGGCATATTTTTGGGGGGACACCATTTACAAACGAAGCGTTTGTGTTTAGTGAGTCCGCCAGATCAGATGCAGCAGGGATGACCATGTTCTCTTGGTGAGTGTGTGAATTGGACACGTTTCCTGTCAAAATGTAACGTGTACCTTTGGGTTTCAGGGAAAAATGTATGGAGTAAAAATTACATTATTTTCTTTTTACTCTGGGATATGTGGGACTGTAGCGGCCCACAGCCAGTGAAATTGCAGGGTGCCAAATTCAAAACAGAAATCCCATAATTAAATTTCCTCAAAAATACAAGTATTTTACACCATTTTAAAGATGAAACTTGTAAATCCAGCTACAGTGTCCGATTTCAAAGACTTTACGACGAAGGCACACCAAACGATTGTTAGATCAGCACCTATTCACAGAACAAAAAGCAAATTTTCCAGCCAAAGAGAGGTACAAAAAGCAGAAAGAGAAAATTAGTCACTAACCTTTGACGATCTTTGTCAGATGACACTCATAGAACTTTGTTACACAATACATGTATGTTGTGTTAGATAAAGTTCATATTTATATCCCAAAATCTCAGTTTACATTGGCGTGTTATGTTCAGTAGTTCCAAAACATCCAGTGATTTTGCAGAGAGCCACATCAATTTACAGAAATACTCATAAAACATTGTTAAAAGAAACAAGTTATGCATGTAATTTTAGATCCACTTCTCCTCAATGCAACCGCTGTGTCAGATTTCAGAAAAAGCACACCATGCAATAATCTGAGTACAGCGCTCAGGCACAAAAACAAGCCATACAGAAACCCGCCATGTTGGAGTCAACAGAAGTCAGAAATAGCATTATAAATATTCACTTACCTTTGATCTTCATCAGAATGCACTCCCAGGAATCCCAGTTCCACAAATGTTTGTTTTGTTCAATAAAGTCCATCATTTATGTACAAATACCTCCTTTTTGTTCTCGCGTTTAGCCCAGTAATCCAAATTCATACGGCGCAAGCACTAGGTCCAGACAAAGTCAAAAAGTTCCGTTACAGTTCGTAGAAACATGTCAAACGATGTATAGAATCGATCTTTAGGATGTTTTTAACATAAATCTTCAATAATGTTCCAACCGGAGAATTACTTTGTCTTTTGAAATGCAACGCAGGTTGCACTCATGGGCACACGCATGATCAGCTCATGCCAGACACCTGGTTGAAACAGCTCTCTTTCTCTCCCCCTTCATAGTAGAAGCCTCAAACAAGGTTCTAAAGACTGTTGACATCTAGTGGAAGTCTTATGTAGTGCAATATGACCCCACAGACACTATATATTCAATAGGCAATGACTTGAAAAACTACAAACTTCAGATTTCCCACTTCCTGGTTTGATTTTTTTCCCTCAGGTTTTTGCCTGCCATATGAGTTCTGTTATACTCACAGACATCATTCAAACAGTTTTAGAAACTTCAGTGTTTTCTATCAAAATCTACTAATTGTATGCATATCCTAGCTTCTGTGCCCGAGTAGCAGGCAGTTTACTTTGGGCATGCTTTTCATCCGGAGGTGAAAATAGTACCCCTACCCTAGAGAAGTTCTTAAGGAATGTAATAAAGTAAACTTGGCAAAAATATAAATAGTAAAGTACAGATACCCGGAAAAACTACTTAAGTAGTACTTTAAAGTATTTTTACTTAAGTAGTGTACACCACAGGCTATAAGCACCCAAACTTGAGCAATACACCTAAACTGAATTGTTTCTTGACCGGTTTACTCATTTATGATTCGGCTGCTTTTATGTACTTAGCTAGCTAACATTTATGCTCTTATTTACAGTTTAATAACACATGCTGTATACACACATTTTATTTGCTTCAAAATATGAAGTTATTCATTTACTTGTCTAAACCTCTTCTTTTTTTTCGACAGAGGCCTGATATCTGAGAAGCCAGATGATAGCCTGTTCTTTGTGGACATTGGAGAGCAGAGAAAATATGTCCAGCCAGGTAAATTATACCACTGTTTATAATAAATACATTTTCTGCTTCAGTTTTGTAAATGTTTAGAGTGTCAAATCACTGATGTTAGTGTTTTCTGTGTCGGATGCCAGAAGTCCAAGAGGGAAAGAAGGGGAAGAAGTCAAAGTCGCGGCCCTTGAGGATAGACCTAATCCTGCAGCATGACTCCCTCGTCCCTCCACCTAAAGAGTGAGTTACTGACCCTGAACATGGCCCTCTCACCCCCGGCATCCTGCCCCTTACCTGGAGATGGGTCAGTCAAGTTGTGCATGGCACAATGTCCAGTGATGAACCCATCCTTGCGCTCACAGTATTTCCTCTGGAATGTGAAGACAATCATGGAACTCAGGGAGCTGTTGTGTGAACAGTCTTCTGGGAACTGAGGGCAACATGCTGTGCTGCTTCCCCTCTCCGGGGTCGTATGTACTAGAAATGAAACGGAAACTCAGAGGGACTACCTGAACTTACTTTTGTTTTCTGTTGAGAAAGGTTTTCCTACTGTTTGCACTAACTAATACGACCCAGATATGCCTCCACGTTATAAACTGAAGCCATGCAGCAAGGCTATATTTTGAAAGTACACAAGTGTACTTAGGTTAGTTTATTCCTCATTCTCATAATAAACTGTGATTGTGCACTGAATTCTTCCTTTTCTTGGGGACACTACTTAAAATTCAGTTCCCTCTCTCCCCTAGTATTTTGGCCCACCAGCAACCGAATGCGAAGAAACTCCGCCGCATTGCAGAGAATGCAGAGAAATTGGCGGCCATGGGTGTGTTACCACGGAGACAGAAACGGCTCTTGAACCGCAGACCGGCAGTTACAGCGTCAAAATCAAAAACGGCGGCCAACAACTTCCCAGACAGACCCTATTATGATCTGTGGGGAGGTGATGGTAAGTTTGACTATTCAAAAATGCTAAATTATTTCGAAATAAATCCTGGAGTTCTTTTGTCGGTGTTTGTGACCATCTTTTCTACATATTGCAGCCAAAGAGACAGCTGATCCTTACTACCTTGAGCAAACAGGGAAGAAGCGTGTGAAGGTGAGAAGAATACTGCATTGTCACTGCCTGAAAGTTTATAGTTTCTCAGTATTGTATGTGCTGCATAGTGAAGAGGGATACTTAGGCAAATGGGAGCGTTTGTATATTTACTGTCTGACCATGAGGTTTTTAACACGGTCTTGTTCACTCTTAGCGACCAGAGAAGCTCAACTCAAAGCCCTCTGTTCTCCCGGCAGTGGAAGTCATAGCCCCCGGAGGCTCCTACAACCCAGACTTCTTCTCCCATCAGGTAACTTACTACACTTAACAACAGTGATTAAAACGCAAACCTTCAATCCTGGTTCGTTCTAGAGGTCGACCGATTGATTTTTCAATACCGATACCAATTATTGGAGGACCAAAAAAAGCCGATACGATTAATCAGACGATTAATTTTTAAAATGTATTTATTTGTAATAATGACAATTACAACAATACTGAATTAACACTTATTTGAACTTAATACAATAAATCAATAAAATCAATTTAGCCTCAAATAAAATGAAACATGTTCAATTTGGTTTAAATAATGCAAAAACAAAGTGTTGGAGAAGAAAGTAAAAGTGCAATTATGTGCCATGTAAAAAAGCTAACGTTTAAGTTCCTTGCTTAGAACATGAGAACATATGAAAGCTGGTGGTTCCTTTTAACATGAGTCTTCAATATTCCCAGGTAAGAAGTTTTAGATTGTAGGAATTATAGGACTATTTCTCTCTACCATTTGTATTTCACATACCTTTGACTATTGGATGTTCTTATAGGCACTTTAGTATTGCCAGTGTAACAGTATAGCTTCCGTTCCTCTCCTCGCTCGAACCAGGAACACAACGTCAACAGCCACCGTCGAAGCAGCGTTACCCATGCAGAGCAAGGGGAACAACTACTCCAAGTCTCAGAGCGAGTGACGTTTGAAACGCTATTAGCGCGTACCCTGCTAACTAGCTAGCCATTTCACATCGGTTAAACCAGCCTAATCTCGGGAGTTGATAGCTCAATGATTTAAGCACAGCGAAGAGCTGCTGGCAAACACACGAAAGTGCTGTTTGAATGAATGCTTTCGAGCCTGCTGCTGCCTACCATCGCTCAGTCAGACTGCTCTATCAAATCATAGACTTAATTATATAACATAACAACACACAGAAATATGAACCTTTGGTCATTAATATGGTAGAATCCGGAAACGATCATTTCGCAAAATGTTTATTCTTTCAGTGAGATACGGAACCGTACGGATGGCATCCCTAAGTCTAAATATTGCTGTTACATTGTACACCCCCAAAATGTTATGTCATAATTTTGTACAATTCTGGCAAATTAATTACGGTCTTTGTTAGGAATAAATGGACTTCACACAGTTCGCAATGAGCCAGGTGGCCCAAACTGCTGCATATACCCTGACTGCTTGCACGGCACGCAAGAGAAGTGACACAATTTCCCTAGTTATAAGAAATTCATGTTAGCAGGCAATATTAACTAATTATGCAGGTTTAAAAATATATACGTGTGTATTGATTTTAACCCCTTGACAACATTCCGCCGAAAAGGCAGCGCGCAAAATTCAAAAATATTTTCTAGAAATATGTAACTTTCGCACATCAACAAGTCCAATACAGCAAATGAAAGATACACATCTTGTCAGATTTCAAAAATGCTTTAAAGCTAAAGCACAACACATGACTGTTAGGTCATAGCCAAGTCGATCAAATGAATCACTAACCGATCTTCATCGAAGCCCCTCAAGCCGTTACAGTCCTTTAGAAACATGTCAAACGATGTATGGAATCAATCTTTAGGATGTTTTTAACATAAAACATCAATAATGTTCCAACCGGAGAATTCCTTTGTCTTCAGAAAAGCACTGGAACGAGAAGTAACTCTGTCGGGAGCGCGCATCAAGAGACTAAGGCTCTCTGCCAGACCACTGACTCGAAGAGGTCTTCTGAGCCCCTCCTTTATAGTAGAATCCTCAAACCAATTTCTAAAGACCGTGGACATCTAGTGGAAGCCCTAGGAAGTGCAACCTCATCCATATCTCGATGTGTATTCGGTAGGCCAAGCTTTGAAAAGCTACAAACCTCAATGTCCCACTTCCTGGTTGGATTCTTCTCAGGTTTTCGCCTGCCATGCCATATGAGTTCTGTTATACTCAGACTGTTCTGTTGAAACAGTTTTAGAAAGAGTGCTTTTTTCGCGAATGCGCTTGTTAAATCATCCCCTGTTTGGCGACGTAGGCTGTGATTCGATGAGAAATTAACTTCTTATGGATCAGTGGACGCTAGCGTCCCACCTCGACAACTTCCAGGGAAAGTGCAGAGCGCCAAATTCAAATTAAATTACTGTAAATATTTAACTTTCATGAAATCACAAGTGCAATACATCAAAATAAAGCTTAACTTGTTGTTAATCCAGCCGCCATGTCTGATTTGAAAAAGGCGAAAGCAAACCATGCGATTATCTGAGGACAGCGCTCAGCACACAAAACATTACAAACAGTTAGCAGCCAAGTAGATTAGTCACGAAAGTCAGAAATGGTAATAAAATGAATCACTTACCTTTGATCTTCGTATGGTTGCACTCACAATACTCCCAGTTACACAAATGTTAGTTTTGTTCGATAGTCACTCTTTATATCCAAAAACCTAAATTTTGTTGGCGTGTTTTGTTCAGTAATCCAATGGCTCAAATGCGGTCACAAGAGACAGACGAAAATTCCAAATAGTATCCGGAAAGTTCGTAGAAACATGTCAAACGATGTTTATAATCAATCCTCAGGTTGTTTTTATTCTAAATAATCGCTAATATTTCAACCAGACAATAGCGTCATCAATATAAAAGAAAAACAAGAAAGGCGTGCTCTCGGGATTGCGCACCAAATAAGTTGGGGAAATTCCACTGGCCTCTCATTGAAACTGCTCATTCTCCCTCATTTTTCAGAATAAGGCCTGACACAATGTCTAAAGAATGTTCACAGCTAGTGGAAGCCATAAGGAATGGAATCTGGGTCCTATCCCTTTAAATGGTGGATAGGCTTTCAATGGAAAAACACCCATTTCAAAATAACAGCACTTCCTGGATGGATTTTCCTCAGGTTTTCACCTGCCATTTCAGTTTTGTTATACTCAGACTTTATTTTAACAGTTTTGGAAACTTTAATGTTTTCTATCCAAATCTACCAATTATATGCATGTCCTAGCTTCTGGTTCTGAGTAGCAGGCTTTTCATCTAAAATTCCAAATGCTGCACCCTATCCCAAAAAAGTTTAACAGGCACAGCATCGATTATATGCAACGCAGGACACGCTAGATAAACTAGTAATATCATCAACCATGTGTAGTTAACTAGTTGTTATGTTTGTTTTTTACAAGATAGGTTTAATGCTAGCTAGCAACTTACCTTGACTTACCTCGCGTAACAGGTAGTCAGCCTGCCATGCAGGCTCCTCGTGGAGTGCAATGTAAGACAGGTTGTTAGAGCGTTGGACTAGTAACTGGAAGGTTGCAAAAACGAAAGATGAAAAATCTGTCGTTATGCCCCTGAACAGGGCTGTTAAGCCACCGTTCCTAGGCCGTCATTGAAAATAAGAATGTGTTCTTAACTGACTTGCCTAGTTAAATAAAGGTGTAAAAAAAATACAGATTACTGATTGTTATGAAACCTTGAAGTCAGCCATTTCGATTAATCGGTCGACTTCTAGTTTGTTCAATGTTTCTGCTCGCTTGGTATGTGTGTGAGGATCTGTCTTTTCATGTTGAGTAATGCTGTGGTTGATGTATTGAAGTGCTGACCTTTCTCTCAGGCCTTGTTACTAGAGGCCCATGAGGTGGAGGTGAAGCGGGAGAGAGCGGAGCTGAGAATAGAGAGACAGCTGGCTGTCAACCGAGAGGATACCGCCACTGAGGTACAACATCAGTACACCCCTCCCCCCGCCGCTCAACTGTTCATCGTTTCACAATTCAGACCTGTATGTGGTCTGTCCAGCTCAATTTTGCCTGACCTTCCTCGCTGTTTCTCTGCAGGAGACAGTCTTCCAGGAGCTAGTGGAAGGGCTAGTGGAAGAGGAGGAAGATGAAGATGAGGAGGAAGAGGATGTTTCTATTCGTGGCGGCTTGCAGCAGGAGAAAAAGACAGAGAAAGAAAGGAGGCGAGAGAGAGCTGACAAGATAAAGGTATGCAAGACTACGAAGTCTTTTCCCCACTAACGTGCCCTAGTCTTTCCCCTCCATGTGCTAGCTTAGGATCTGACCGACAGTGTCTCTCTCGCTGTGCAGTCGCAACAGAAGCAGGCAGCAAGGGTGTTCACTGACAAGAAGCAGCAGCTCTTCCAGCTGCGCTCCATCCAGGCGACCCTGAAGAGGGGGGAGCAGCAGACTAGAGAGAGGGTGGCCCAGCGCAAGGCCAACCAGGAGGCAGAGAAGTCCATGCCTCGGCGTCTCGGCAGACTCAGGTCAGTACCTCCACAGGGCTGCCACTGTTATCTGCTATCTTGGTTATTTATTACAATTTTATACCTAGAGTGAGATGCAACTGTTCCCCCATTTTGCAAAGCAGATCAAGTAAATTGCATCATAGTATGAACTGTAAGTAGTCCTAGACATTTCTGTAACAATGGGCTCCAGAAGAGCCTATACCCCATTCCAAACCAAATAATTTAGCCTTATTTCTATAGTGCTGCTTTCCCCTAAGTGTGAGTTGCGTCTGTGCTGCTGTTTTGTCTATTGTCTCCATACTGTCTGAACTTGTCCCCCACATATCTCCCCAGGTTCCAGGCTCAGGATCTAGAGGTCCAGCTAAGTGATGAGATTCCTGGATCCCTGCGGACACTCAAGGTTTGACTGACTGTATCCCACTCACGTTCTACAATACAATCATACTTGGCTGACCTTTGAACCCATGTCCATGTACACTACTGTTCAAAAGTTTGGGGTCACTTAGAAATGTCCTTGTTTTTTAAACAAAAGCCCTTTTCTTTTTTTGTCCATTAAAATAACATCAAATTGATCAGAAATACAGTGTAGACATTGTTAATGTTGTAAATTTATTATTGTAGCTTGAAACGGCTTTTTCTTTTTTTTAATGGAATATCTTCATAGGCGTACAGAGGCCCATTATCAGCAACCATCACTCCTGTGTTCCAATGGCACGTTGTGTTAGCTAATCCAAGTTTATCATTTTAAAAGGCTAATAGGTCATTAGAAAATCCTTTTGCAATTATGTTAACACAGCTAAAAACTGTTGGCCTGAACAGTTTGCGCTGTTCTGTGAAGGGAGTAGTACACAGCGTTGTACGAGATCTTCAGTTTCTTGGCAATTTCTCTCATGGAATTGCCTTAATTTCTCAGAACAAGAATAAACTGATGAGTTTCTGAAGAAAGGTCTTTGTTTCTGGCCATTTTGAGCCTGTATTCGAACCCACAAATGCTGATGCTCCAGATACTCAACTAGTCTGAAGAAGGCCCGTTTTATTGCTTATTTAATCAGAACAACAGTTTTCAGCTGTGCTAACGTCATTGCAAAAGTTTTTTCTAATCAATTAGCTAATCAAAGTTTCTCATTTTAAAAGGCTAACACAACGTGCCATTGGAACAAAGGAGTGATGGTTATTGATAATGGGCCTATGTAGATATTCCATAAAAAATCTGCCATTTCCAGCTACAGCAGTCATTAACAATGTCTAAACTATTTCTGATCAATTTAATGTTATTTTAATGGACAAAAAATGTGCTTTTGTTTCAAAAACAAGGACATTTCAAAATGACTGCAAACTTTTGAACGATAGTGTATGTGGAACTGAAATGCTGCAAAGTTTCAGGATAGCAATGCAATTCCCTTCAATAACGTCTCACGTTGACCCCTGTTTTGGCGCAAGGTCCTTCATCAGAGCACTCAACTATATGGGTTTACTAACATGTTTCCCTTCACATGTAATTATGTTTCCTGCAGCCAGAGGGCAGTGTCCTCAAGGACCGCTTCAAGAGTATGCAGAAGAGGAACATGATTGAGCCCAGAGAACGAGCCAAGTAAGTTATTCTCCCTTTAAAAACAAACAACATCTCATGTCAGAAATATATTTGCCTATAATGGATATTGAACTGTGATGTAATATACCTAGTGTGTCTGTAACTTTCATAGTGGAACTTTGTAGATTTGTTTTTGTTTATTTCCAGAGAGTTATACTACAAAACTGGCTAACGCATTGATCCTGCTAACTTGCCTAAATATTGGGAAATAACTTTTTAGAAAGCTGAGCTTGAAATGGGAATGATCTGACTCAAACACGTTTGACTTTCTTAATGAACCAGAAAATCAGTAGTTATTTTTGGTTGTTTATCAACGTTAGCTGGGTAACTGTGTTGTAGTGCACCCCCTCTGTTGGTTCAGTCAGCTTGAGCCTGACTGTGTCCAGTGATGATCCCATCCTCGCGATAACAGTATTTCCTCTGAAATGTGAAGACAATCATGGAACTCGGGGAGCTGTTGTGTAAACAGCCTCCTGGGAACTGAGGGCAACACGCTATGCTGCTTTCCCTCCACGTCTCCTTTTGTTTTTCTTGGACAAGAGAATATAGTCTTGATTTAATGTGAAGCCGTTGACGTGCTTTAGACAGGACGGTGTTTGATTGTGTGCTCCGCCTCCTCCCACAGGTTCAAGAGGAGACACAAGGTGAAGTATGTTGAGAAGAGGGCCTTCAGGGAGATCACCTAGAGACCAAACCAACCTATGGAACTGTTCAGGACTGACGTCACAAACACAGCGACAGCCAGCCAGAGAGCTACTGTTTGAGAGCTACTGTTTGCCCCATCAATTGTCATCAATCAACTCAGCCCATTTTTTTTGTCATTGATGGATTTGCCACCTTTTAAAATCTGTTGGAAAATGTTGAATTCCCCACAACTTGTAACATTTGCCAGGCCTTGATATTTTCACACATCTATATACAACATAAACCAGCCCAACCCAGGTAGTGTTATACAGATTCAGTCTAATGCATTTTGAGGTCAAATGAGTTCATTGGCAGGATATTTAAATCTGGATCTGTCAACATCAGTTGAGAATGTTAGACTTCAGAAGGGTGCTCTCCTGTCTCCCTCCCAGTTGGTAATCTTGTATTTCGCTCTCATCAAACCAAGATTAATACCCTCGTTAGAAGGGGTGGATGCCTGAGTGAATACGTAAAGCGATTAATGACGTAGTAACGTTTAAAACCATGTGTCAAGAGTTGGACTTGTGTGCGTTCTGTCACTTATCTGTTATTGTGTACAAAATCCCTTTATTTGCCATAATCTGACTTGATTTCATTAAAACAAGTTAATTATTGACATTGTTTTTACTGACTGCTATTTAAATGCCTCATTGCATTTGTGGTAACAATATAATTGTTTTGGCCTATTCAATCCCAAAATATATTGTATTTCATAGTGGGATTAAATTATTTTATTGTACTTTTGTCTACACAATTCTGTCAAAGTGGATGAAATGCAAAAAATAAATAAATGAATTAAATAAAACTGCCTTGATTAGATAAATATTTGCCCCCTTCAGGCAATACACGTTGGAAACATCTTTGGCAGAGATTACTGCTGTGAGTCTTTTTGGGTGAGTCTCTTAAGAGCTTTCCACACCTGTGTTGTGCAATATTTGACCACTATTTTAAAAATTTTAGATCCAAATTTTCAACTCTTGGTAAGCAACTATGGTGTAGATTTGTGTTGTAGGTGGTTGACATGCTGAAAGGTGAATTCATTTCCCAGTGTCTCGTGTGAAGCAGAGTTCCCTCTATGGTTTTTCCTGTGCTTAGCTCCATCCTGTTTCTTTTCATCCTGAAAAACTCCCCAGTCTTTGGCAATGTCAGGTACAGCCGTACCATGATGCAGCCACCACCATGTTTGAAAATGAGGCAGTTACTCTGTCGAATTTGCCCCAAACATGAGGCTTTGCATTTAGGCCAAAAAGTGTATTCCTGTGCTCAGTTTTTTTTGTTGCTGTATTACTTTAGTACCTTGTTGCATACATATGCATATTCAGTATATTTGTATTCTTTTCACTCTGTCATGTAGGTTATTATTGTGGAGTAACTACAATGTTGATCCATCCTCTGTGTTCTCCCATGACAGCCTTTGAACTCTGGTAGCTCTTTTAATATCACCAATGGCCTCATGGTGACATCCTTAAGCAGTTTCCTTCCTCTCCTGCAGCTCAGTTCAGAAGGACTTTGTGTCTGGATGGTTTAATCCATCCTACACAGCATAATTATTAACTTGACCAAGCTTAAAGAGATATTCAATATATTATTGTTACCTGTCTACCAATCGGTCTTTATGAGGCTGACAAACAGCTCCCTGTTCTTAGTACTTGAATCTGTGCTTGAAATGTAATGCTTGACTGAGGGACCTTATGTATGTATGGGGGGGGGGGGTGGTTAGTCATTCAAACATTTTGTCAACCCCTTTTTCACACAGCGAGTCCATTTAATTTACACTACGTGACCAAACGTACCGCTAATCCTCGGGCCTGCCAGGCACCATCCAGGGCCCACATTACCCTGCCCCTACCCACAGTGTAGTTACCCTCAACACACTGATGGCTCTGAGACTGTGCCCACAGTAAACCGTACCTATGTTATGGCCGTTGACAGCAATAGGAGTAAAAAGGCACATTTCTATTTCACAATGCAATGGACAATAATGTTCTCGTTTAATCTATTCTGTCAATGCTACCAGCCATCTTGGTGTTCATTTTGGTTCACCATGACCGTCAGTCATTTTGAGTGTTCAGATTTAGGTGTGTTTGAGAGCGATGGTTTTCATGTTTTTCTCCTATTCTCCCTCACCTCACGTGCGAGCCGTTGATGGAGCCAGATTGCCTTAGCATGAGGTAGATGACTGTGGTGCGCCGTGAGTGGAGTCGAGCGGTACACATGAACGCTCTCACTGTTCACCTGCATCACTTCATTACAGTGTGTCTCACGGCTCCCCGAACACATCGGTGTGCTGAGCCAGCAACCATCAGTCTCCTCACCTATAGTCCTGTATACCGGTCTTCAAGCTGTCCTTTCTCCTATCTCAAAGACACATGAATAGTGAAGGTGAGTGGGGAATACCTCATCCCCTCCCCTACCGACTGCACTGATACTGACCATAACTCACTCGCTCAGGACATGACTATGTCAAAGACCTTTCTTTTGGGAGGTATTTCTAATCTTCACCTGAACCTCACAGTGGATGCTCCCATGAATGTGACAGGATGGGTAACATAGTGATATGAACTGTGTACATACAGTAGCTTACAAGTCAGATCCCACGTCAGTATTCACCAGGGAGGATAAGGGTCTGGATCCTTGTGACTGCTCTCTATGAGTCCTCCCAGTCCGGCGTCTGTGCTGGTGTCCAGCTGATGATACACAGACACACTAGTATATACACCTTGTAAAGGCCTCGGGCACTCCACTCCCATTGTGATGTAATTTCCTGCTTAGAAAGGGTTATGCATGAAGAGAGAGAGAGAGCATCATCTGGTCTAGGTTCAAAGTCACTGCAGAATTAGACTTTTTACACGTTTCTCCAAATGTCAAATATAGAAACTGCAAGCTGCTTCAAACGTCAAATCTCTTTGTTAAATCTTGTTTCTCTTTAATACCAACACACACACACACACACACACACACACACACACATGCTTTCAGTCTTGCTCTGCTCTCTCCTTCCCTTGGCTGTGGGTAGAAAAAGAGAGAGAGGGGTCATCTGTATGTTCGCATTTCCACCAGAGACTTAGAAAGTGTTTGTGCATTTGAGGGTGGCCACAACAGCGAAGGTGACCATGACAGTCTTCTACATCCCCCAACACCATGCCAGTGCCAATAAACACAGTTGTCAATGTGAACGCTCTGTGTACACACAAACGGTGAGATGAGAGGAGAGGTAGAAAAGGGGAAAGGAAGGTAGACCAGTCACGCCAGTAGGTGCGGGAAATGGAGAAATGGAGGAAAAGCAAGGCAGGATGAGAGTGATAAAGGAAAATGGTTTGTGTGTCGGTTGTGTTGTAATTGGAGTGGAACACTGAGAGATGAGAGAGAGGAGGGGATAAACAGAGCAAAGGATGGAGGGATGAGCAGAGCGATGATTCCTCTCTCTAATCTTCTGGACACACGCACGAGCCGGGTGCCTGCAGGCAAAGAGCGAGAGAGTAAGAGAAAGAGAGTGAGAGAGAGAGAGAGAGAGAGAGAGAAAGAGAAAGGAGAGAGAGTGAGAGAGAGTAAGAGAGAGAGTAAGAGAGAGAGAGTGAGAGAGTGAGAGAGAGAGAGAAAGAGCGAGAGAGAGTAACAGAGAGAGAGTGAGAGAGCGAGAGAGAGAGAGAGAGTGAGCGAGAGAGAGAGAGTAAGAGAGAGAGTGAGAGAGGAAGTGGGCAGGTGGAGAAGGTGGAGACAGAGTGTCAAACTGTGAGGGGAAACTAGATGAAGGCAGAGAAGCAGCAGAGGGAGGGAGAAGAAGAAGAGCTATCATTCCTCTAGCACGCTGAGAGAAACCAGTGAGGAGCTTTCCTTATGAGCACCAGCAAAGCAGAAATTCACTCTCGCTCTCTGCCAGAGTGAGAGGGGGAGAGCGAGAGAGTAAACGAGAGAGAGAGAGAGAGAGCTACACTACTCCACCACTGACGGTGTGAACACAACGAGGAGAGAGGAGAGGGAGAGGGAGAGAGAGGCAGAGAAGCACAAGACTAGCCACAGGGAAGGAGAGAGAGACAGGACGGAGGAGAGACAGAGTGGAGGGAGGGAAGAGGAGGATGAGGGAGGAGTGGAGAGAGAAGACAGACGCTGATCTTTGACTGTTGAGGACCGAGTGCGAGTGTGTGAGCGTGAAGGAGTGTGCTTGTGAGACTGGGTGCGATGGATCACTGTTCCTGCACACTGTAAGTCTCAGTGCATGGCAGGGCATTTAGAGTGTGTGAGTTTGGTTTCATTGTGTTGGGTGGTGTTTTATCAGACATAGCACAGCGGCTGAGGGATTACGACAGCTGGGGAGAGAGTGTGTCTATGTGTGTTGTGGTAGCGAGCAGGGGCAGCTGTGTGTGTGTGTTTGTCTGTGTGAAAGAAGCAGGGCAGCTGGAGACAGAGATAGGTAGAGAGGCCAGGTACACCTAGAGGGCAGGTTCACAAAGAGAGAGAACCCACGTGAGGACAGAACAAGTGAAAACAGGGACACCAACTCTGCCACCAGATACAGAGTTTGTATGTGTGCGTCTGCACAGCGGCATACAGAGAAGCACCGGTCCAGTCATCTCAGGTCAGCGCAGCTGGGGTCCAGGGATATCCATCAGGCAGCTATGGGGGCCTAGTGAGCTGTAGTAGAGGACGCCCTCGGCCCCCAGTCCCACCCAGCAGCAGCGCTCTCTCTTCCCCTCCGGTGGGTAGACGCACGTGGGCCTAGGGCACCTCAAAGCCCAGAGTGAGGGCCAACAACGGGGTTCCTGTACCCAGAGGAGTAACCACGGCCATCATGGGGGAGTGGACCATCCTGGAGCGCCTTCTGGAGGCTGCCGTCCAGCAGCATTCCACCATGATCGGAAGGTAAGCAGCATACTGATATCTAGAGCAGAGGTATTCAAATCTGAGCCTGCAGGTCCAGAGTACTGCCGATTCTGTTCTACCTGATAATTAATTGCGCGCACCTGGTGTCCCAGGTCATTATCAGTCCCTGGTTAGTGGGAAAGAATGAAAATCAGCGTCGAACTGGCTTCAAAGTCCAGATTTGAATTTGCCTGATCTAGAGGTTAAATTACATGACATTCAAAAGGTTTCCATTCCGAAGGCTCAATCGCAAACACAATGGCTATGACATTAAAATAAAAATAAAATAAAATAAAACATTACATTACCATTTTAAATGGGCAGATTGATAGTCAATGTCTCTGGTGTTGGCCGGAAAGGGCACTATCCGCTATTGGTTATGATGGGGATGATGCTAGGTATTGGATAAGGGGCTTATTGCGAGGATATTCTCTTCTGTATGGTCAGTTTGAGGCTCTCAATGGAGCTTCCCCTCTGCGTGTCATCTCTATGTGTTGCAAATAAGGTCTGATTGAGTCTGTGGCTTCCTGTCCAAAGTGGCTGATCAGAAGCTGAGAGGCTTTGTTTAAATCCTGTCGACAAAGTGATGGGATGATGATGGGAGGGTGGGAATGAAGGGGGGAGAACGAGGGGGATGAGAGATGCCATTGGTCAGAGGGGCTTCAGCTGTTAGAGTTTAGAACAGCACGAGGATGCAGAGACCTCGTTTGACTTTCGTCCAGTCCATTCCTCTCACTTTCTTCTCTCTCTCTCGTTCTCTCTTTCTCACACACACACACACACACACACACACACACACACACACACACACAGACACACACACACACACACACACACACACACACACACACACACACACACACACACACACACACACACACACACACACACACACACACACACACACACACACACTCTCTCTCGCTCCTTTCTCTCTCACACTTTCTCTTACTCTTTGATAGAGTGTGATGTTCTATGTGTGGTAGTCGTCAGAGAGCTTGTTTTCACAGAGCTGCATGCAACAGGAAATGGTGTCTAGTCCTCTGCTATAGTGTCTAGTCCTCTGGGAAGTCACTACAGAAGGCTGTAGGGTTGGTTGTGTCCTCATTATGGGCAGTGTGGTCATTGGTCCTCCCTGACATCTGCATAAAGATAAATGAATGCTCCAAGACTGCAGTAGAAAGTGTTCTCATTTGGCTTGCCTATCCACATCTCCCTAATATTGAGTTGCAACTTCCCCTTTTGCCCTCGGAACAGCCTCAATTCATCAGGTCACGGTTTCTACAAGGTGTCGAAAGTGTTCCACAGGGATGCTGGTCCATTGTTCACTCCATTGCATCCCACAGTTGTGTCAAGTTGGCTGGATGTCCTTTGGGTGGTGGACCATTCTAGATACACACGGAAAAATGTTGAGCGTGAAAAACCCAGTAGCATTGCAGTTCTTGACACAAACCTCATTCAAAGGCACTTACGCCTTTTGTCTTGCCCCATTCACCCTCTGAATGGAACACATGCACAATCCATGTCTCAAACCTTAAAAAGTCTACTTTAACCTGTCTCCTCCCCCTCATCTAAACTGTTTGAAGTGGACATCAATAAGGGATCACAGCTTTCACCTGGATTCAGCTGGCCAGTCTATGTCATGGAAAGAGCAGGTGTTCCTAATGTTTTGTACATTCGGTGTACTACTTTTGAACCGAGCCCTATGGACCATAGTCATAAGTAGGATACTATAAAGGGAATAGGGTGTCATTTGGGATGTACATGTTGTTACTGAGTAAAGACACATCTCATTCATATCTAGATTGGGAGTTAGTATATCATTATATTACATATGTGTTCTGAATTACATCACAAATTAATTGTGAGGGTCTTATGTCATTGGTTGTCCTAATGTAGTGGAGGCTTAAAAGTGAAATGAGAGAGAGAGAGAGAGAGAGAGAGAGAGAGAGAGAGAGAGAGAGAGAGAGACAGAGATAGATATATATATATAGAGAGAGAGAGAGACAGAGACAGAGACAGAGAGAAAGAGAGAGAGAGAGAGAGAGAGAGAGAGAGAGAGACAGTATCTACTGTAGTCTACTTCATAATACAGTACTGGGCCCAAAAGCTGGTGGTCCATAATTTGTCATACAATATTAGATACTTTGAGTGTATAAATTACATTATCAGCTATTCAGCATATTCATTATAGAGTGACACATTGTTTGAAGGGTACCTACATAAGGACTTCATAACACATTCATAACCCATACATAACACTATCATAATCAGTGTATATCGCTATGTCTATATGAATGTTCCTCCAGGACTAGCACTATAGAATTAGAGTGTAATATGTGTAGTGCCTGACCCCTGGCTGCCTGACCCCTGGCTTCCCCAGATGTGTGCTTCCATTAGGAAACAGACCAGTCAGCCTGTATCTGGTAGCAGTGCTATGAATGATCACGCCTCCCCTACTCATTCATGATCCACACTGATCATCTGAATTAGTCACACACGCTAGAAGGAGTGAGAGCAAAGTGTTATTCACACTCTAACAGACAGAGGCAGGCGCCATTGCTTTAGTCTGCAGAGGCCGGTTACAGTCATAGAAATACAATTACTAGAAAGGTAATCCCCTTTTCAAGTAATTGTTCTGATTTCCCCATTCTAGTGTTTGTTCTAGTAGTTATATTTATATGGTTACAGAACCAGTGTACGGTCTCCCTCTCTCCTCTCTCTCTCTCTCTCTCTCTCTCTCTCTCTCTCTCTCTCTCTCTCTCTCTCTCTCTCTCTCTCTCTCTCTCTCTCTCTCTCTCTCTCTCTCTCTCTCTCTCTCTCTCTCTCTCTCTCTCTCTCTCTCTCTCTCTCTCTCTCTCTCTCTCTCTCTCTCTCTCTCTCTCTCTCTCTCTCTCTCTCTCTCTCTCTCTCTCTCTCTCTCTCTCTCTCTCTCTCTCTCTCTCTCTCTCTCTCTCTCTCTCTCTGACAATTGTATTAAAGCGTAAGATGGTAATAGGAACTTCAGCAAGAGGGCTTATTGGAGTTAGAGTTAAAGCAATTGTCTGTACTGTTCCGTAGCCGACTCATTTGGTCATGTTTGCTTTTCATCCATTGCTACACTCTTAGAAGAAAATTGCTATCTAGAACCTAAAAGAGTTCATCACCTGTCCCCATAGGAGAACCCTTTGAAGAACCCTTTTTGGTTCTAGGACGTACCCTTTTGGTTCCAGGTAGAACCTTTTTGGGTTCCATGTAGAGCCCTTTCCAAAGAGTTCTACTTGAAACCCAAAAGGGTTCGACCTAGAACCAGAAAGGGTTCTCCTATAGGGAAAACTTAAGACCCCTTTGGAACCCTTTTTTCTAATATTCACAATTGTTCAGCCGCCATAAAGAGCGATGGCTCTCCATGACATGACATCTGACCTTGGTATCATCGTTATTTAAAAACATTGTGGAAACTGGGAATCCCCCTGAGCACAAGTCTCTGATTGGTCCTTCTACTGTGGTTTGGGGCTCTTCATTGGTCACTGTCTGAAGATGCGAGGAAATAAGGAAGGAAGCATCATGGCTCCCTTATTCCCCCTGGTGATGCCACTGTGCATTCCCTCGGGACGACACGAAAACAAACTGGCTGCTTTTCAACACAAATCACATTAATCGCATTAGTATTAACACACGCAGATGTGTTTGTGTACATTTGCAGGAGAGATGCCACACTCCTTTCCCAATGCAGTGTGTGTGTGTGTGTGTGTGTGTGTGTGTGTGTGTGTGTGTGTGTGTGTGTGTGTGTGTGTGTGTGTGTGTGTGTGTGTGTGTGTGTGTGTGTGTGTGTGTGTGTGTGTGTGTGTGTGATTTGCATATGATTTATCATATTATTATAAATACAATTCCTGGCTGAGATCAGATAGTGGCTTCCTTCCATTGATATGCAGGCTGAGAGAGAGAGCGTGACTGAACACTGGCCACAACCAACCTCTGATCTCGACACTGATACCCATTGTTGGAAGGAAGATCCTCAAAACAGGCAGAGATCATAATGTCTTGGCTATAACCCAGCTTCATGACTGATGAACATTTTGTACAGTTGGTGGAAAACATTGTAGACAGCAACTGACAAGGGGAGTAGGAGTTGGTAAAACATATTGTTTTGAGGTAGATCAAATTATTATTAGATACAATTTGATGAACTTATTATTTTGAGTTGCGTTAGACTTGGATAAAGGAGTAGGAAATGGAACATGCAGGGAACCCATGCGAGGGAACCCATGTGAGGAACCCATGCGAGGAACCCATGCGAGGGAACCCATGTGAGGGAACCCATGCGAGGGAACCCATGCGAGGAACCCATGCGAGGGAACCCATGCGAGGGAACCCATGCGAGGAACCCATGCGAGGGAACCCATGCTCCTGTCAGGTTAAACCTGGTGGAAACCATGTGGTTGGACACCAATCAGTATGATATTCTTACCTGATGGATTTGTTGTAGTTACTTATTAATCATAGTAGCGCTGAAACAACCAGACCAAACTATGGCTTCCGGAAACAGGGTCTACCATACTTACTATTGGTAGAGGAGCTAGCATCAATGGCATGGCATTCTCTGTGTTTTGCCTCAGGGCAATGTCATTGGGTATTAGACATAGCATAGTATAGTACACACTGTTTGTGTGCTTTTGCTGCGTGGGCAGCTTTGGGTTAGAAGGGCAGCATATGTGTGTGAGCAAAAGATTGGGGGTCTTTGTGTGTGTGTGTGTGTGTGTGTGTGTGTTTGTGTGTGTGTGTGTGTACCATGTTCTCTTCCTGTACTGTCATTCAGCATGGTTTCTCAGCAGGCTCTCTGAAATCAATATGCATCTGTGTCACCGATGAGGAAGGGGAAGAGGACTAGACCCCCTGTGCTCCAAACACGCACAAACACATCTACAGTGTATGGTAGACATGAATCAGTGTATAAACACATAAACACATCTACAGTGTATGGTAGACATGAATCAGTGTATAAACACATAAACACATCTACAGTGTATAGTAGACATGAATCAGTGTATAAACACAAACACATCTACAGTGTATAGTAGACATGAATCAGTGTATAAACACATAAACACATCTACAGTGTATGGTAGACATGAATCAGTGTATAAACACATAAACACATCTACAGTGTATAGTAGACATGAATCAGTGTATAAACACATAAACACATCTACAGTGTATAGTAGACATGAATCAGTGTATAAACACATAAACACATCTACAGTGTATGGTAGACATGAATCAGTGTATAAACACATAAACACATCTACAGTGTATGGTAGACATGAATCAGTGTATAAACACACAAACACATAGCTTATACTAAAGTACAGGTCATCTAAACACATTTCAGTGCAGTCATTTGAGTTGGATAAACATCATTTTTTGAATTGGATAAACATCATTTTTTGAGTTGGATAAACATCATTTTTTGAGTTGGATAAACATACTTTTTTTGAGTTGGATAAAGTGATTGTTTAGAGTTGGATGGACATGTTATTTTGGATAAAAATATGATTTTCCCTTTGCTGGAGCATGGCTCCATGTAGCTCCGACTTCTTTTAACCACTGATCGTTCAGTTGAATCAGTGTGAGGGCTTCCACAGGTCTGTGTTCAGCTCCAGTGAGAGTATTGGAGTCAGGGAGCTGTGAGGTAATGGCTATTTAGGGGGGAGAGCACTGAGAGAGTACATTGGTGTGTGTGTGTGTGTGTGTGTGTGTGTGTGTGTGTGTGTGTGTGTGTGTGTGTGTGTGTGTGTGTGTGTGTGTGTGTGTGTGTGTGTGTGTGTGTGTGTGTGTGTGTGTGTGTGTGTGTGTGTGTGTATTAGAGGGCCCATACCTTGCGGAGTTCCCCACAGGTCTATTTATTACCGTCCTCATTTCAGATACATTGGCCCCTAGAGTGTTTACAGTCTCTTCTTCCCCTTACATCAGGGGTAGGCAACTAGATCGGAGGGAATGGTCGTAGGGCTGGAAAATAATTAGAAAACGTTTTCCACCCTAAATTGACAACACCTAAGCCCAAAACGAGATTGTATTTGAAAATAACAACCGTTATATCTCTTACATT
The DNA here is from genome assembly GCF_018296145.1 of Oncorhynchus tshawytscha. Taxonomy (NCBI): domain Eukaryota; kingdom Metazoa; phylum Chordata; class Actinopteri; order Salmoniformes; family Salmonidae; genus Oncorhynchus; species Oncorhynchus tshawytscha. The sequence goes on from NC_056441.1 coordinate 57,014,676, forward strand.
GAGACACGATCACATACCTCTTTTTATTTTATTTGTGGGAATAATTGGGAACAGACTTCCTAAATTATTATTGTTTTGCTGAATTCCTGGTGATTTTACAGTCTTTAAAAATGTTTTTACCAAAAACTACACTGAACAAAAATATAAACGCAACATGTAACAATTTCAAAAGTTTTATTGAGTTACAGTTCATATAAGGAAATCAGTCAATGGAAATAAATTCACTAGGCCCTAATCTATGGATTTCACATGACTGGGAATACAGATATGCATCAATTGGTCACAGATCAGAAAACCAGTCAGTATCTGGTGTGACCACCATTTGCCTCATGCAGCGCGACACATCTACTTTGCATAGAGTTGATCAGGCTGTTGATTGGGGCCTGTAGAATGTTGTCCCACTCCTCTTCAATGGCCGTGCAAGGTTTCTGGATTTGGTGGGAACTGGAACATGCTGTCTTACACATTGATCCAGAGCATCCCACACATGCTCAATGGGTGACATGCCTGGTGGGTATACAGGCTATGGAAGAACTGGGACATTGTCAGCTTCCAGGAATTGTGTACAGATCCTTGCGACATGGGGCCGTGCAATATCATGCTAAAACATGAGGTGATGGCGGGGGAAGAATGGCACGGTTATGGGCCTCAGGATCTCGTCACGGTATCTATGGGCACTCAAATAGCCATAGATAAAATGCAATTGGAAAGGTTCAGAACTTTTGTGAAACATCATAGCACAGTTGAAAAATATATGGCAAATAAAAATCTACTAGATGGTGTTCAGAGATAGATGGGAGGGGTTTAGGGTAGCTGAAGGATGAGATTAAAAACTCAAAAAAGAGAACTATTGTAAAATACATTGTGTCTGTAAAATGTATATAGTATGTATAAATGTCAACTTTATTTAACTAGGCAAGTCAGTTCAAAACAAATTCTTATTTACAATGACGGCCTACCCCGGCCAAATCCGGACGACGCTGGGTCCATTATGCGCCACCCTATGGGACTCCCAATCACGGCTGGTTGTGATACAGATTTGAACCAGGGTGTCTGTAGAGATGCCTCAAGCGCTGAGATGCAGTGCCTTAGACCACTGCGACACTTGCGAAGTAGAACCCTAAGTGTTGTTGTCCATTAGTTTGGTCCAATTAGGGGAGGAGTGGTAGGGTTAGGGGAACATAATAAAGGAAAAGATATATACAAAATATATATATACAGTACAAGCCAAAAGTTTGGACACACCTACTCATTCCAGGGTTTTTCTTTATTTTTACAATTTCTACATTATAGAATAATAGTGAAGACATCAAAACTATGAAATAACACATGGAATCATGTAGTAACCAAAAAAAACGTCTAAAAAATCTAAACATATCTGAGATTTTTCATAGTAGCCACCATTTGCATTGATGACAGCTTTGCAAACTCTTGGCATTCTCTCAACCAGCTTCATGAAGTAGTCACCTGGAATGCATTTCAATTAACAGGTGTGCCTTGTTAAAAGTTCATATGTGGAATTTCTTTCCTTCTTAATGCGTTTGAGCCAATCAGTCGTGTTGTGACAAGGTAGGGGTGGTATACAGAAGATAGTCCTATCTGGTAAAAGACCAAGTCCATATCGTGGCAAGAATAGCTCAAATAAGCAAAGAGAAATGACAGTCCATCATTACTTTAAGACATGGTCAGTCAATTCTGAATATGTCAAGAACTCAATTCTGAATATGTCAAGAACTTTGAAAGTTTCTTCAAGTGCATTCGCAAAAACCATCAAGCGCTATGATGAAACTGGCTCTCATGAGAACCGCCACAGGAAAGGAAGACCCATAGTTACCTCTACTGCAGAGGATAAGTTCACTAGAGTTAACTGCACCTCAGATGGCAGCCCAAATAAATGCTTCACAGAGTTCAAGTAGCAGACACCTCTCAACATCAACTGTAAAGAGGAGGCTGCGTGAATCAGGCCTTCATGGTTGAATTGCTGCAAAGAAACCACTACTAAAGAAACCACTACTAAAGAAACCACTACTAAAGAAACCACTACTAAAGGACACCAGTAAGAAGAAGAGACTTGCTTGGGCCAAGAAACACGATTAGTCCAAATTTGAGATTTGTGATTCCAAACACTGTGTCTTTGTGAGATGCAAAGTAGGTGAACAGATGATCTCTGCATGTGTGGTTCCCACCGTGAAGCATGGAGGAGGAGGTGTGCTGGTGCTTTGCTGGTGACACTGTTGGTGATTTATTTAGAATTCAAGACACACTTAACCAGCATGGCTCCCACAGAATTCTGCAGCGATATGCCATTGGATCTGGATTGCGCTTGGGACTATAATTTGTTTTTCAACAGGACAATGACCCAAAACACACCTCACACCTCAACCCAATTGTGAGGGTTTGGGATGAGTCGTACCGCATAGTGAAGGAAAAGCAGCCAACAAGTGCTCAGCATATGTGGGAACTCGTTCAAGACTGTTGGAAAGGCATTCCTCATGAAGCTGGTTGAGAGAATTCCAAGATGGTGCAAAGCTGTCATCAAGGCAAAGGGTGGCTGCTTTGAAGAATCTAAAATGTGTTTAACACTTTTTTGGTTACTACATAATTCCATATGTGTTATTTCATAGTTTTGATGTCTTCACTATTATTCCACATTGTAGAAGATAGTAAAATAAAGAAAAACCCTTGAATGAGTAGGTGTGTCCAAACTTTTGACTAGTACTGTATGTATATGTACATACTTACAAAAAAATATATTTAGGATTGGAAATGATGCAGACAATTACATTGATGGAAGCTAAAATCTATCTGCAATATTAAATCTGATTGTGTTCATTGTCCGTAGCTTATGCCTGCCCATACCATAAGCCCACCGCCACCATGCCATCTGCCCGGTACAGTTGAATCCGGGATTCACCCGTGCAGAGCCAACTTCTCCAGCGTGCCAATCCCACCGATCTCTCTTTTCACTCCTTCCTCCCAAAACCCAATCCTCCTCTCACACGTTTCATCTTTTCTTTCTGTTATTCCCGACCTTACAATCCTTTAAATGCTAATCTTCCTGTCATCACTGTTAAAGTCATACAGATAAACCCTTGTCTTATGTGTATGAGTGTATGGATGAGTGTTTGGATAAACCATGTCACTGTGAAAAGGTGTAAGATCTCCTATACACAAGTGTTACATTCTGAGTGTTTTTCTCTCAATGGGGGTCTGTCTGACTGGCTGTATCCAGATGTCCTGGTGAAACACCACAACACGGTCACTAAGATTAGAAGAGGTTGAGCCAGACACTAAATGAGTAGTGACAGGAGCAAGATGGCGGACTGAACACAGCAATGTAGATCACCTCAAGATAAAAACGCAATATTCAATATCGGTAAGTTAGAATAAATATTAGCACTTCACAATTTGGTGGGTAATAACCTTCAATCTGGATAACAACACAAAACAAATTTTAAGACTAGAGAAATGTATTGACAAATATTAGCAAAACAAGCAACACCCAAACATGACGGAGAGTAAGACAGAGGAACCTATCTCAACATGACGGAGAGTAAGACAGGGGAACCTATCTCAACATGACGGAGAGTAAGACAGGGGAACCTATCTCATCATGACAGAAAGTAAGACAGGAGAACCAATCTCAAAACGAAAACGTGACTCTTCTACAGACACAGACAATTTAATCTTTTCACCACCGGGAAAGGTAAAGGTCGAAACCGATCTGTTCAAATCAATAAATGACGAACTGGGTATACTTGAACTATTCGGTAAGGATATAAAAGAGTTGAAGGCCTCGGGATGAGTAATGAAAAAGCTGCGACATTGGAGAAAGACACAAACAAGCTAAAAGGGACAGTCAATAAGATTGCAACCGAAGTTAATGAACTTTAAAAGGAGAACATCGTTCTAAGAGAAGCCTTACTTGACATACAGACTAGATCCATGAGAGATCATTTGGTACTTAGAGGTATCCAAGAGAAAGAAGGAGAAGTTCCTGAATGTGTAGTTAGAGAGTTCCTCCTTACAGCGCTTCAGATCCCACACGAAGCTATTGACAAAATCCATCTCGAACATGTACACCACTTCGAGCAGAGGTATGAACGGCAAATCGTTGCCAAATTTGCTTTCTTTGAAGATAAAATAATGGTTAAAAGCCTGGTTAAATGACTTGCTGGCACGAAAATAGGCATGAATGATCAGTTCCCGAAGGAAATTGCAGAACGGCGCAAAGTTCTGTGTCCAATTTTCAAGGAAAATAGATTGAAAGGGAAACGCTTAGCTCTGCAAACTGTATATTGATAATCAATTGTTCAGAGACACAAAGACTACTCCATGGCTATTCTCCATGGCTATCTTCTTATGTTCATACAAATATTTACACATGTTAAGTTTGCTGAAAATAAACGCAGTTGACAGTGAGAGTACGTTTCTTTTTTTGCTGAGTTTAGCTTTTCTATCTATCTTCAAATAGAACTAATTGGAACACAAAAGCACTAATTCAACAGGGTGGAGATAAACACACAGCAGACAGAAGGCTCAGTATGTGGGTATGTGTGGATGTGTTGAGATGGATGGGGTGATGTGTGTTTTTTGGTGTTTGGGAAAGTGTGGCGTTAAGTGACTGGGAAAGGAAATGGTTGCATATCCCAGAACCAATGTATGCCTGTGAGCAGGGGTTGTGAGAGAGCTTTCAATTTTGTGCAGATGAGGGATATACATTTTATAATGAATTATACATCTTATTTATTTATTGTCTTATCACGGTGGAACTGCATTTTAAAATAAATTATACATCTAATTTATTTATTGTCCTATCATGTGGAGCTACATTTTTAAAATAAATGTTAATTTATTTATTTATGGTCCTATATTGAGGGAATGGTCCACAACCCTATACCCTAGACACCCACCTGAATGACCCAGATACTAAGGAGAAGTTCCTATTTGTTTTATGGGCCTGCTGTAAGCGGCCTGTATGCAACCTAAATGTGGTCAATGCGTCCCCTCATGATTCTGAGCCAGTCTGGCAGGGTTGGTCCTGCAAAGCCAGAGCCCCCTGATGGGAGAGCATAATATAAAAGGAAATTGTCAAAGATGCTAATGAGAACCTTGACGAACTTGTACCTAGCCGGTGGGGATTCCGGTGGGGTGCCCCCACCCAGGCAGTGGCAGTGCTGGCAACACTAGCTGCAGTAACCCATGGGGAGGGGGTCACACTCGGACATTCAGAGAGGGGGCATATTATTGTGGCCCTAGAGGCACAAAATCAAAGGTCTGACTGCATGGAGATGTTTGGGAATATGGTCACTATCAGGCAAGTGGTTGAAAACAGGAAATCCGACAGGCTAAGGTACAGGCAGGGAATAGGCATCATTAGTGAGGCAGGCAAAACTATCATACACAGGAGGATTAAATTACAAGCAAACCAGCACTCCAAATACAAGTGTGTCACAAAACAAACAATACCTCACAGTGATGGGGTGCAAAGAACTGAACTAAATAGTGTGTGATAATGACATACAGGTGTGTGAACAGGTGATCAGAATTCAGGTGATTGGGATCTGGAGAGTGAGCTGCGTTCAGGGGATCTAGGTGTTTGAGAGTGTGAGTTGGAAGCAGACGTTACAAAAAGACGATCAGTATGTACCTGGTTAAAAGAAAAAGAATCTAATGTCTATTGTTTACAGGAAACTCATTCAAAAATTTTAGATGACGTTTGTGGAAAAAGAACTGGGGGGGCGAAATATATTTCTCCCGTGGGTAAAGAAATTCAAAAAGGGGTAATGATATTAATTAACATTTGATCCAAATGTGCAAATTGTCCAAACAGATCCTCAAGGCAGATGGATGATTTTAAATATGTTATTGGACCATAAACAGATTTGGCTCATTAATATATACGGTCCAAATAATGATGATCCAAGCTTCTTTGAAAATATATTTAAAAATATATAAACTCTACAAGCAACACTATACTCTATTATTATGGTGGGAGATTTTAATATGGTTTTAAATACCTATATGGACCGTAAAGGAAATCACACTTCAAACTATCACCCTCAGGCACTAAAGGAAATCATGAATGTCATGGATATATTGGAATTAGTGGATATATGGAGGTTTAAATATCCTGACCTAGTGAGATATACATGGCGGAGGCTTAATCAAGCTAGTCGTCTTGATTACTTTCTTATGACATTCTCTCTCTGGCACCAAAAGTTTAAAAAGTGTTGATAGGGGACAGAATGCGGTCAGACCATCACATAATTGGCATATATATTACTCTTACATGCTTACGTGCTTCTACATCTGCATTGCTCGCTGTTTGGGAATTTAGGCTGGGTTTCTGTATAGCACTTTGTGACATCGGCTGATGAAAAAATGTCTTTAGAAATAAAGGTGATTCGTATGGAATTTCCACGTAGGCGAGGATATTGGAAATTGTATTTCTGACATAACATAGGTACAGAAGATCCCCATACTGTATGGGACACTTTTAAATGTGCCTTTAGAGGCAATGCAATTCAGTACTCATCTATAAAACAAAAGATTTAGATCATTGAGTCCATATTAACAAAGGAAATTGAAGGACTAACAGTACAGTTAGATAGCAATAAAAACTGTACTGAGACACAGAATAAGTTAGAGGAAAAACAAAAAGAAATGGAGGAACTTATTCAAGGAAGATCCAGTGTAATATATTATAAAAATAAAGCAAACTGGATGGAATATGAGAAAAAATGCACAATTTTTTTCCCAATCTTCAGCAAAGAAATGCTACCAAATATGTTGTATTGAAACTTTTTACAAATGATGGAGTCACTCATGATTCACCGAACGATATTCTGAAAGAGAAAGTAGAGTACTTTAAGAATATGTTTTCGTTTCAGTCTCCTCCATCTTCGCTAACCGAAGCTAATTGTACAGTAGATGTATATATTTACCAACAAATAGATGAGAAGAGGTTGTAGCTGCAGCACTCTACTTTTTACTGTCCCAAACAGCTGGGTAAACAATCAACAGACCATTAGGAATATTAAGAGAGAGAGAGAGAGAGGAGAGAGAGAGAGAGAGAGAGAGAGAGAGAGAGAGAGAGAGAGAGAGAGGGAGAGAGAGAGGGGAGAGAGAGAGGGAGAGAGAGAGAGAGAGAGAGAGAGAGAGAGAGAGAGAGAGGGAGAGAGAGAGAGAGAGAGAGAGAGAGAGAGAGAGAGAGAGAGAGCGAGAGATAGAGAGAGAGAGAGAGAGAGAGAGAAAGTGAAAGAGGGATGGAGAAAAAGAGTGGAAAAAGAGGGTTAAGAAAGATTATTCAGGCCGAGAGAGGAGAGGTCAGTGAATCTGGCTGTTGAGAGGCTGGGCTGTTAACGAGGGTTCAGTCCATGAGTCAGCACTTATGACTAACAGGGGTTTATAAATGACCGTAAGACTGACCTTAAATGACTGTAAGACTGACCTTAAATGACCGTAAAACTCAAAGAGAAAGACTAGAATAGACACAGTGTCCCAGACCACTCTTAGGCCACTCAATTATTATCTTACAATCTTAACCCATGTCAACACCTCAAACAGTCATGGAGCCATAGATTCAGCCTTCTCAAAGAGCCATACCATGGTTTGTCAAAGATTAAGTAAAGGCCTCGTCGTATAGGCCTCACACCAGCATTGGGCTCTCAACAACAACAGAACATTGAGCTTTCATTATCTGACGTAGCAAGACGCATATGAAAGGTTGTATCAGTTTGTTAGGAGCCTTTTTCCTTTGTTCTAAGCTTCCATAGACTCATAATGAGGTCCACTGACTGTACAAAGGCACCAGCGCTCTCGCTCTAACTGTGAGAGTTAGACAGATCAAGTGCCTGTGGGTATTGATTTGCACCTGGTGCAGATCATATCTATCCCATACATCTCTGACACATTGTCTTATACCACCTCTCTCAATGCTTTTCTACAGTGACGTATGGTGCTGGACTCCCCTCTCTCTCTCTCTCTCTCTCTCTCTCTCTCTCTCTCTCTCTCTCTCTCTCTCTCTCTCTCTCTCTCTCTCTCTCTTCTCTCTCTCTCTCGCTCACTGAACAGAACCTGCATCCTATCATTCTGCTGCAATGTTTGGGCTATAGGCATGATAAGGGCATGGGGAGATATGGCATTGGTGTGTGTGTATCTGTGTTTGTCCACTGTGTCCAACATTGTCCCTCAGGGCTGGCAGCAGCAGCTGCTGTGTTTGGTTGAGTATAAGTGATAGGAGCGGATGAGAGAGCCAGACAGCTCACTCAAACACACACACAAACACACACAAATATATACTTAATCACGCACGCACACACCAGTGAAACACCTTACACAGACCAATAAGCGACATGCGCCATGCTCCCTCCAACACAAATAGACAAACATAAACAGACACTTGTGATACAGATCCTCGTCTGACTCACAAGTTCATATCCCAACACACACACAGACATACAGCCAGATGGCCAAACATACAAACACAAGGGTGAGCAAATTGCGGTGCGGATGCTATATTTACTCTCACACTCTCAGGCAAATGTTTCCACTGCCAAAACTGAGTAAGCCACACACCGTTAGCAGCCAAACATGAATAACCGCATGCTAAATGTGACAACGACTTCACACTCCACCTATCACATTCACTTATCTTTCATTAAGTATTCAACTCACCATGCTGCAGAGAGAGAGTGAGACAGAGAGAGAGAGGGTGAGACAGAGAGAAGCCATTTGACTGGCAATAATATACTGAATTGATCTCCACTCTTTCCAAGCAAATTGTGTTACAAACACTTGGGACGTGTATTGTACATGTGCGCACACACACAACCCCTCTCTCTCTCTCTCTCACACACACACACACACACACACACACACACACACACACACACACACACACACACACACACACACACACACACACACACACACACACACACACACACACACACACACACACACACTAGGAGAGAGCAGTGCTTTCATGTGTCTGATCTCCTTAGGCCTCAGATGGGGAATAGAGACAGATCGGAGCATCACACCTTAGTGAAAGCTGAGTCTGATAAATGATACAATCACTCTAGAGCAGTGGCCATCCCAAGTTTCCTTGCAGTGGTTGCAGTGGCCATCCCAAGTTTCCTTGCAGTGGTTCACAACCTTTTTTGGTTATTATACCACCAACTGATTGTTGCTCTGCCCTGAGTACCCCTGAAGTACCCCTTCATGTGCATTTGACCAGTAACCCTGTGGACTCCTGAGTCTTTTTAAGTACCCACTGTGGATAGGCCAAGGTCCTAGTACCCCTGGTTGGGAAGCCCTGCTCTAGAACCAGTGGTTCTCAATTTTGTCCCGCCCATTGAATATAGTTGCAGAGTCCCTGTAAATCCTAGATTCAGATCATTCAGGCGAGAAAAAACATCACCCAGATAGGCCAGTCATGTGAGAAACTGGTCATCATGCAAGCGGTCAGACAAGTGAAAATTATGGTCAGTAAAGAAAACTTTAAGCTCGTCTCTCAATTTAAAAAAAACGTGTCAATACTTTTGCCCTTGATAACCAAAAGTGTTAAATGGTCGCTGCCCATATCATTGCATTGTGCAGAAAATACATGAGAGTTCAGGGGTCTTGCTTTAACAAAGTTAACCATTTTCACAGTAGTGTCCAAAACATCTTTCAAACTGTCAGGCATTCCCTTAGCAGCTAGAGCCTCTCGGTGGATGCTGCAGTGTACCCAAGTGGCGTCGGGAGCAACTGCTCGCATGCACGTTACCACTCCACTAGGTCTCCCTGTCATGGCTCTTGTGCCATCAGTACAGATACCAACATGAGCAGCAGCTACGTTTGGCTACATAGTTGAATTCCCGCGAGAGAGTAACGGTAAATGATGATTGGATGTTAATTATTTGACTAGGCTACCTGTATTTGACATTATGTTGTTATTTCGCTGGACACTAGATTATTTTATTTTATTTTTGGCAGTGAAACGAGGCTACTAAATGTATAGCCCCATTGGAAAATATAAATGGACTGTTTGAAAATGTCAAGAAAAAAAAAAGTTTAAAAAACAATAAATATTTAGATTTTATTAAAAGAAAATGTGAATCACATTTTTATTTGGCGCACCCCCGACGGCATTGCGTACCTCCGTTTGGGAATTCCTGCTCTAGAGAATACTGTGGTGGAGGAGATTGGTTTTGCAAAGCAATACTAACACAAACATAAATACATATAATCCCCCCACACAAACATTCCAACCTATAAACAGGTAAACACACAACCTTCACCCAAAATGTAGATGTTCATCAAACTCAAATGCACAACTAGCAATTTGTTATTACTTACATTGATTCACTAACTGTACACATCAATCGTGATGGGAAATGTCTTGTGAATTAGAACGTCTGGGTCCTTGCATACTTCTCAGTACTGCACATGTTTGGAATAGATTTAGAATACTTCTCAGTACTGCACATGGTTAAAATAGATTTAGAATACTTCTCAGTACTGCACATGTTTAGAATACATTTAGGAGCGATAGAGAAGTGTGTGTGGCTGGGAGTCCGTGAAGAATGCTTCCAACATGTGTGACTGAGAGTGATTTGGGTTTTGGCCTTGGCAGGGGCCACACTCGCAGGCCCTGGATTGTCCAAAACAGAAGATTAAATGTGGATTACAGCCGTGCTCCCATCCCGATCTCTGACTGCTGCTCTTTTTCTAACTCACACCTCATGACCTTCCCAAACCCAGCGCTCAGCTCTGATGGCTGTGTTGTCAGCCCTATTGCACACCTATACTGTTATCAGTTGATTACTGTGGAGTGGAGGTCTCTGTGGTGCTGTGAAGGACTGCTGAGAGGCTGCGAGTGGACTTGGAGCTACTCAAGTGGTAAATAGGGATTAATCACTGCTGTGCTGTGTGTAATTAAATCACCAGCTCAAGTCACTCTAGTGTGTGTCCAACGAGAGAGGACACCAGTGTGCCATGGCCCCCAGTCTGTCTCTCAGTACTGATCAGCTGGACTAGGATACTGAGGAGGAGATTGTGGATATTGTGAGTGTGGGGCGAGGACTTGATGAGAAGTGGATGAGGATGAGTGGGTACTGTCTCACGTCAGAGGTCTACGGATGAGATTTACATCCGTATGGCTCTGACTTTAGACCGAGAGACACACAAAAAACACAGACAGGATCATTCTCTTCTCTCCACCAGCACACACATATAGTATTGGCTCTATATCTCTCTCAAACACGCCAAACCACACCAAAACCCACACCCAGTGACACTCACACTCTCACACGCACACACACACACACACACACACACACACACACACACACACACACACACACACACACACACACACACACACACACACACACACACACACACACACACACACACACTTAACACTGAGCAGTGTGTACAGGCTCTGCCACAGAGAGTGTGTTCCGGTCTTGAGGGCTATCCTGGACCTCCTCCATCTCTGTCACATTCCAGTCAGTGACAGAAGGAGCAGAGGGCCTCCGCTCCCCTGCCAACAGAGTGCCATCCACACACAAGCTTTACAAAGATGACTGCGTCTATACTGTCTGACATTCCTGTGTTCTTCCCGTGCTCTCTAAAGTGGATGGATGATTTTCAGGCTCCATCTCAGGGTGAACTCTATATCACTACTGTCTAAATATATTTGCATCATGTATTTTGCGTGTATGCTTCACTGGGTATGTGTCTGTGTTGGTGGGGATGTTTTATATACAGTATGTATGTGTGTGTGCCAGTATTTACAGTATTTTTGGTTGCGTATGAGATGCTGTCAAATAACCTGGATTGAAGGTTGCAGCCCCCCTCCTCTCTCTCTCTCTCTCTCTCTCTCTCTCTCTCTCTCTCTCTCTCTCTCTCTCTCTCTCTCTCTCTCTCTCTCTCTCTCTCTCTCTCTCTCTCCCTCTCTCAATTGTTTTAGTTCTCCTCCATGTCTGGAGTCTCATCCTGCTGGGACTAAGCTGTTGTCCTGACGCACAACCAGTGTGTGGACGTGTGTGTGCGCGTGTGTGGACGTGTGTGAGCGGCAGAGGAAATAGGCCCAGGATTCTCTGGGAAGAGTCGATACAGTATTAGCTAAACGGCCAAGAGTCTGACCCTACCTGAAGCAAGACGTAGCTGTGGGCTATGTGCCAAATGGCCTGCAGTCAAGTCAACCAGGTCCTATTGACGATAAACCTTGGCAGCCTGTCACAAGACAGGCATGAGGAAACCAGGGAGATGCTTTATAGAGAGAGTTAAAGGGATGAGGCCAGGTAAAGCCGCAGCAGAAGCCCAGACAACGGGGGAAAGAGGGAGCCCTTTAAGAGGATTACACAGCAGTATCACATGGGGAACATTGAAATCATGGGGCAAACAAGCCAGCTTTGACTCATCACAGCTTCTTGTGTATGGGTGGCTTCTTCAGCCATCACCTAATGAAAAGGACTTCTCTAGTGTCTGTTATATTTAAGCAATAAGGCCCGAAGGGGTGTGGTATATGGCCAATATACCACGGCTAAGGGCTGTTCTTCGGCACGACTGTCAGCCAATCAGCATTCAGGGCTCGAACCACCCAGTTTATATATATCGATCGTGTTTGTGGTTATCAATAAGAGTCTATCATAGATCAACCATGTCTGCAACAGTCTATACAACAGGTTCTCTCTCCTGGGTGTAGAATGATTTTTTCATCTGGCTTCCATCCATAGATGACAGCAGACAGTTCCAACCTGCTTTGGTAGCATTGTTATTGCTGGTGTTTCTTCTCAGCTTCCTGGGTAGTCAAGCTGCCTGTAGTCTTCACTACAGCTGGTCCTCAGCTCGAATCAGAGCTTCCGTTCCTTGTTCTGCCCATCTGTTGTTGCCATGGTAACTGTCGGAGGAAGGAGGGGAGGGGAGGGAGGGAGGGTAGGGGGGATGTAGGGGGTTTGTGGGTAAAGGCACCAGGGAACCGTCCCTCCTGACTTACCCCCTTTCCTCGATCATCATATTATCTCCAGGGGTTACAGAAAGAAACACTGTAGAATCGGTCAAACTTAAGTCAAACTTAAGGAAGAACGACTTTAATGAACGTACAGTATAAAAGGGGTTGTTCTTCCTCCACAACAACAACAACAACAGCAAAACAGTAGCATCACTTCAAATGGAATCTCTGTTGGTTGTTTAGCAAGCTGCTCAGTTGTCTGTGTGCGGACGGTTGTGACAACGCTTCCCTCCGAGAAATAACTTATCATTTCACATGTTGGTGCACACTGATCACTGTAGATACAAATAGTACTTCAAATAGTACTGCAAATAGTACTTCAAACAAATAAACCTGGCTTTTGTCATTAGCTGTTGAGAGAGAAACCATGATAAATTAAAAGATGTTTTTGGGTTCTGGGCATAATGTTTTTACATAGTCACATAGTCACATTGTATGAAAGCACAGACAGGGTGTTCATTTAACAACCAGATGCAGGCTGTTGAGGGGGGAGGACACGATGACAAGGGGCTGGGGGGCAAGGCCAGCAGAGCCATACACAGGCGGTTTTGGACATTTTCACAAGATTCACAAAGGAGATTTTGTTTTAACGTTTAACAAATTCTTCCGACAATGGAAGCAAAAATGCTTCACCAAAATGTAAACAATTTAAATAGAAATGGTCTCTATTTGGAGCTTATTCTGTTGCAATGCCAGGCAGAGATAGGGAGGGAAAGAGGGGGAGGAAGGGAGGGACAGAGAGGGGGGTTAGGGAGGGAGATGGTAGGGCGCAGGAGCACAGGGAATGGAAAGACAGGGAGAAAAGACAGAACGAGAGCTAGTGAAGGAGGAAGAGGAGAAGGAGCAGGTGGGGGCTGTGGGCATGGATCATCTGAAGCTATTTGATGGCATTAAACAAACTACTAGGCCTAATGCAAGAATCCTCCATTGGCCCTGGAGCAGATTAAGGTTGTGGGTTTGCGTGTGGAAGCCATTATATAATTCATTCTCCCTGATGAGATTTTGTTCCCTCATCCCCCTTTTTTTTACCACTTTGGCAGTTTTTTTTATTCATCTAAATCTCTGTCCGCTACATTTTTGGGTGCCTTTTTTATCCCCGTCTGTAACTAATTCCACAGTAATTTGATGTTTTCCCTCTGTACCTAATCATTTTTCACAGCCTTTGACTGATACAGTGCGCTAGCTGGCACAATGCTATAGAACTGCTGTAGTGGATACGGTGTCCTAAACTCCTTAATGGAGTCACTACAAGGGCAACAGCATTACATTTCAAAATTTCTACTGCAATTCCATCCAGATTACAGGTGGGCGGATTGGGAGCATGTATTTCAGTTTTTTCCTTTTCCTTTATTCCAGGCTTACATTTTTTTTTTACCTCTGCAGTCTCTGTCTGTTATGAGAAATAGGCCTGTGAATAGCGGCTGACTTTGGGTCAGATTAAATATGACCTCTGAAACCACAGCTGTGGCATGTGCAGGCCAGTAAAGCTGCTCCGATTGGTAGATTACAAATTCATCCAGAGCAGCCAAACCGCATCCAACTATTTGGCAACTAAGGTGACAATCCCACTTTCTTCTATTGTCGTCATCACTTCATAAAAGTTCTCATTATACAGTTAATCTGCTTGGAGTAATTATGATGATTTATGACCTTAACGGAAGTTCATTCGAAGTGTGGATCTCTTTGAGAGCTGCACACAAAAGGCTCGCCGTCCTCTAGTGTTAAAAGGCCTGCTGAGTTTGTCTGAAAAATGAATGAGACAAATGCTTTGAGTGAGAGTGTGTGAGTTCAACTGACAGTGAAAGATTACCTCTGAAGCCCACTCACAGAAGGAAACTGTAGCGCTGCACTGTACAAAAACAGCTGCATACACTTGTATACATATGCAGGGCCGGCCCTCCCATTAGGCAAGATTGAATTTTGGGCGACATTTTGGCAATTAGCTGCCACCCCTGATCGGCTACTACACCACCGGCGCCCCAGACACTAGCTCATAGCCGTTGCTGCAGTTCCCGCCTGCACCCCATTCCCGCTTCTCCCGAAGTTCACTCCCACTATCCTTGATAGCTATAGTGATGTGTGTGTTTATATGGGATTATCCAATTGTGAAACATTAAAAAGGAATCTGCCGGTTTAGATTATTATTATTCTTTTTTTTAAGTTTGTGTGTGAGGAAGAAGATTAGTGATTAAGGCAGTAGTCTAACCTGTTAACGTTAGCTAGCTACTAGTGGAAATAATAATAAGCTACAGAGATTTTTTTTTAAAATTGCTACCATGTCTAAGAGACAGAAAAAGGAAGCAACTATTTTTTTTTAAACGAATGAGAAAAGTGGCACAATCTCTAAACCAAAGAAATTCCCTGCTGAATTTTGAACCTTTCACAAGCAGAGGCTCAATTGAACTCAATCAGGGTATTCCTCCAAGACCACCGATCTGATGCAGCTTTCGCTGGCGCATTAGCAAGCGCAAAAGAGTTGGCAGAGGAGATGGGTAATCGAGCCCTGTTTCCCAGTGAAGCCCATGACTGTTATCCCAGTCATGGGCTTCACTGTTTCCCAGATGAGCCTGTGACTGTACCTCAGCAGAAATTCAAAGTATATTTCTTTCATCAGATTCTTGATTCTGCTATCCAGTCTGTCAACGAGTGTGTTACGCAGCTCGAAGAGCACAGCAGTGTTTTCAGCATCCTGTACAACATCCCCACCATCAAGGACATGGACAATGCAGCACTTATCACTGACTGCGCAACACTGGAGAGGGCCCTTACGTACAGGGATTCCAGGGACATCGGCGCAAAAGAGCTGTGTAATGAGCTCAAAGTCTTGAGCAGGAGACTGGACAGTGAGGCAAAACCACTTGACGCACTGGAGTACATATCCAGATACCAAATGGCCTACTGGTATCCCAATGGATTTGTTGCCTCCCCGTGACAGTGGCAAGTGGAGAGCGCACATTCTCCAAGCTCAAACTCATCAAAAACTACCTGCGCTCTGCTATGAATCAAGAGAGACTCAATGGACTCTCCACCATATAAATTGAGCACAAGCAGTGCAAGTTTTTGCTGCCAGGAAGGCCAGGCGAGTCAGCTTGTCTTCGAATGAGAGGTAAGTGTTGCTCATACACTCACAATAATTCTATCACAGAGTAATTTGTAAGATTACTCAATTATCTATCTCCTGTTTACTTTGTTTTTTTAAATGATTTAAATAGACTACATCCCTCTCTCTTTCTCTGTCTCTCTCGGGTGATTTGATTTCAGGACCATGGACAGCTACCGAGAGAAAACATTGCTGATTGCAAGGAAGCACCACAGCAGAGGAAAGAGGCCACTCTAGGCAGGGCACGGAAAAAATAGATGCTGAAACTGATGCTGGACAATCAATTTCGATATGTAAATAAACAAAATTCGTTAAGGCTGGGTCATTGACATTAGGCCAGCCATGCATTTCTGAAAGAACTTGTTTCCAAAGCTCAAATGATGTATCATTCTTTTTACAGTTCTACAGGAATATTAAAATATGTTAAATATGTTGAATAAAAGTGTTATTTTTATTCTAATTGTAACAATTGTGGTGTCTGCCATGTGTGATAACAGATGTCATATTATTAGTGAGAAACTGCTACCTACTATAAGCAGCTGATGCTTACGGTGTAACGGTTTTCTTTAGGTGAAGTAGAGGCGGACCAAAACGCAGCGTGGTGGTTATTCATGTTCTTTAATAAAGGAACTAGACATGAAATAACTAACAAAACAATAAATGTGCAAAACCAAAAACAGTCCTAACTGGTGCAAACACAGACAGGAAAATCACCCACCAACACAGTGAAACCCAGGCTACCTAAATATGGTTCCCAATCAGAGACAATGACGAACACCTGCCTCTGATTGAGAACCATATTAGGCCATACATAGAACTAGACAAACTAGACATGTAACATAGAATGCCCACTCAGCTCACACCCTGACCAACCAAAACATAGAAACATACAAAGCAAACTATGGTCAGGGTGTGACATACAGGGATATATTGATTCCTCTCTATGACATTCTGAAGCTGAGCTGTGGCCTATAATATTAAATATAATATAACTATATAATATAAATTGAAGCTATTAATTTAGCTTTCCACTTTCTGAAGATACAGTTGAAGTCAAAAGTTTACATACACCTTAGCCAAATACATTTAAACTCAGTTTATCACAATTTCTGACATTTAATCCTAGTAAAAAATCCCTGTCGTAGGTCAGGTAAGATCACCACTTTATTTTAAGAATGTGAAATGGCAGTAGAGAGAATAATAGTAGAGAGAATTATTTATTTCAGCTTTAATTTCTTTCATCACATTCCCAGTGGGTCAGAAGTTTACATACACTCAATTAGTATTTGGTAGCATTGCCTTTAAATTGTTTAACTTGGGTCTGTCTCGCCCTGACCATAGAGAGCCTTTTTATTTTCTATTTTGGTTAGGTCGGGGTGTGACTAGGGTGGGTAATCTAGGTTGTTTTATTTCTTTGTTGGCCTGGTATGGTTCCCAATCAGAGGCAGCTGTTTATCGTTGTCTCTGATTGGGGATCATATTTAGGCAGCCATTTCCCCACTGTGTTTTGTGGGATCTTGTTTATGTGTAGTTGCCTGTGAGCACTCCGTAGCTTCACGTATCGTTTATTCTTTATTGTTTTTTGTGCGGTTCACTTATAATAAAAAATGTTGAACCGATTTCACGCTGCGCTTTGGTCCAGATGTTCTTACGACGATTATGACAGGGTCAAACGTTTCGGGTAGCCTTCCACAAGCTTCCCACAATAAGTTGGGTGAATTTTGGTCCATTCCTCCTGACAGAGCTGGTGTAACTGAGTCAAGTTTGTAGGTGTTGCTTCAATATATCCACATACATTTCTGTCCTCATGCCATCTATTTTATGAAGTGCACCAGTCCCTCCTGAGGCAACTCACCCCCACAACATGATGCTGCCACCACTGTGCTTCACGGTTGGGATGGTGTTCTTCGGCTTGCAAGCCTCCCCCTTTTTCCTCCAAACATAACGATGGTCATTATGGCCAAACTATTTTTGTTTCATCAGACCAGAGGACATTTCTCCAAAAAGTACGATCTTTGTCCCCATGTGCAGTTGCAAACTGTAGTCTGGCTTTTTTATGGCGGTTTTGGAGCAGTGGCTTTTTCCTTGCTGAGCAGCGTTTCCGGTTATGTCAGTATAGGACTCGTTTTACTGTGGATATAGATACTTTTGTACCTGTTTCCTGCAGCATCTTCACAAGGTCCTTTGCTGTTGTTCTGGGATTGATTTACACTTCTTGCACCAATGTACGTTAGTCTATATGAGACAGAAGGCATCAGCAGTTGAAGCTTACATATTTTTGCCTCGGTAGAGCATCTGTCTGGGTGGGAATGTCACTTTTGAAAATGCCATGTTTAGATTCATAAGGTTAGCTAAGATTACATTTTTTTGCAAGCAAGACACTCTGGTTTGACATTGGAGAAATATGACCTATGACTTGGGCTGCTGTTATGTTCTGTTCCTCTGACTTTTAGCTGAGATAAAAATGTGATTATTTTTATTTTTGTCTCGCCTAGGGCGCCAGAACGTCCAGGGCCGGCCCTGTACATATGTATGCCCCCTCACAGGCTATAATAGTTATTCTTAGAATGAATATTCTCAACATGTCACATTAAGCACACCACTGAAAAAACACAGTGAATTGCTTCACACCCAGTAATCTCCCCTCTCTCTCTGTCACACGCACAGAAATAGCACGCAAGCCGCAAACAAGGTGCACAGTGTCACCGGTTGCTAAGGGGATAGATGAAAAATGGGAAGACAGAGACTGTGTGTTACAAAATTAATTAGAGCAAGATCCATTTTAGCAGGGACTGAGATGAGGGTTATCATGTTAAATGAGCCTGATGCTAAACTTAGGCCATGAAGCAGAGAGATGTGTCATGTCGCTGTTTTAAATGGCTGTTGCGCTGGAGATGAAATGACTGGAAGAAGTATGGGAAAAAATAATTGTTCTTTCTCTAATATAGATATTGTGCTCAGCAGATGAATGTGCTTTAGATTAATCCCTTTTTTTCTACCTTATCTAAAGGAACAGTGACATCATGTCCAATCACTGCTCATTGTTCCCAGAACTCCACATCTCTTAACCAAGTTATATCTCTCTCTCTCTTGATCCTGCCCCGTCTGAATCTTCTTAAATCTCTTTAATCCAAAATTGTTTATTGGTTTTCCACCATCCTTTCTCTCTTCACCACACCTTCCAGTTGATAATTGTATCTAATATTTATTTTGTCTTCTCTCTCTCTCTCTCTCTGACAGGATTCTTCTGACCGTGGTGGTGATCTTTCGGATCCTGATCGTGGCCATCGTTGGCGAGACGGTGTACGAGGACGAGCAAACCATGTTCATCTGCAACACCCTGCAGCCGGGCTGCAACCAGGCCTGCTACGACAAGGCCTTCCCCATCTCCCACATCCGCTACTGGGTCTTCCAGATCATTCTGGTGTGTACGCCCAGCCTGTGCTTCATCACCTACTCTGTGCACCAGTCGGCCAAGCAGCGTGACAGACGCTACTCCTTCCTCTACCCGCTGCTGGAGCGTTCGGATTACGGGCAAAGTGGCACCAGGAAGCTTCGTAACATCAACGGCATCCTGGTGCACCACGGCGACGGTGGCGGGAAGGACGAGCATGACTGCATGGAGGTGAAGGAGATTCCCAATGTGCCGCGGGGGCTCACACATGGCAAGAAGTCCAAGCAGCGCCAGCAGGAGGGCATCTCGCGCTTCTACATTATCCAGGTGGTGTTCCGTAACGCACTGGAGATCGGCTTTCTGGTGGGACAGTACTTCCTATACGGCTTCAGCGTGCCGGGCATCTTCGAGTGCGACCGTTACCCCTGCTTGAAGGAGGTGGAGTGCTACGTGTCACGGCCCACCGAGAAAACGGTCTTCCTGGTCTTCATGTTCGCTGTGAGTGGCATCTGCGTGCTGCTCAACCTGGCAGAGCTCAACCACCTGGGCTGGAAGAAAATCAAGGCAGCCATCCGGGGCGTGCAGGCCCGCCGGAAGTCCATCTGCGAGATCCGCAAGAAGGACATGTCTCACCTGTCACAGCCCCCCAACATGGGCAGGACCCAGTCCAGCGAGTCCGCCTATGTCTGATGGAGACAGGGCTAAATGCTGGGTAAGTGAGGGGGCAGAGTAGGGAACGAGTGGGACGACCACTCCATTCCGCTCTCTCTTTTTAGTTTTAATGGAAAGAGGAGGAGGAGGAGGGAAAGCTGCCACGGAATATTTGGTGCATTTTTTTATTACTTTATTACCAGCTGCACCTGTTCTTGTCATACCTTGTCATGTGAATGATGTTTTGATTGGGACAGGGCTTCTGGGGCTTCTGGCTGTTGTAGGGTTTTCGGGCCAGGGACGGTGAAGAGGACCGAGGGGTTGGCTATGTCATGGTGCTGTTCTGGCTTATTTCATCCATGATGAAGAGAGCAGGAGGGGTCGTTAACAGAGAAAGAGAGGAAGTGCTGTCGCAACGATGATCAACTCTCCACAAGCAGCGTACAGGGAGTCAACTTTCTAGCCTCTCTTTCCTGCTGTGGAGAGAGAATGATGTTCCTCTCAAGCTAGTCTCCAGAGATTACGATGACAGAGAGAGACAGTGTTCGGGAGTCCTGGAGCTGGTGCCAGAAGAAGCTGCTGTTTACGTTTTGTCTCCTGGCAAACAACTATTAACACAAACACCATGAAGGAATATTAAAAACATTTCTTCTCTACTTCTTCGCTGCTGGTACCTGCACCGTTGAGACTGAGGGTGGATGACAGTAATGTCTTCTTGTCCTCTTCTCCTCCGTGTAATCTTTAGAGAGGAACCCAAGGAGGCCACGCATAAACGACACCTCCACAGTCACAAACCGTTCCCCTCCACACAAAAACACCCCTGCGCCGAGCTTCTCTCTCCAGCATGCCAATGTATTGCGTGTGTTTGTGACTGACTGAAAGAAAGAGAAAAAGAAAGTGAAAGAGAGAAATAGGAGAGTAGAAGAGGAACCTTCTCCTTGCTCTCTCGACGGAGAGGAACCAGATCATTTTATTACTAATTTAAATGTTTACCATATCATTATTATGAGTTGATTTATTCCTTTCGTGACGAAGTTGGTACCAGCCTTTGGATTTACTTCTTGTTTGAAAGTTCCTGCATATTATTTCATCTTTTAGTTGAGAGAGTATATCAAAATAGATGTATTTATCTTTATGGAGGGAGGGAGGGAGGGAGGGAGGGAGGGGCAAAAAACATGGTTGGGATCATGGGGTACTTAAAATGTATAAATAGCCTTGTCTTTTTTTGTTTCTGATCGATGGAACTGAATTTGTGTCTGAGAGGAGGATTGCAAGAGGTATTTGAAAAAGGCAGGTTTACAAAGCAGTGGTTCTAGAATGAACCAAGTGTTATCATGGATTGTACTCTTGACAGAGAACATGCTAATCTACTGGTTTGTGCTGCATCTCTCTCATCTGTGGTTATCAGCAGGCATGCCTTTATTAAGAGAAGAGAAAAGATTGAGGAAAATACAAAGGAAAATAAGTATTGCAGCACGATCCCTGAAGACAGGCGGGAGAACGGCAGACAGAAAGGAACTCTCGTTGGGAAAAGCTCTGTAGCACCAGCAATAAAAACCCAACACACTCGCTCAACACCACTGAAGACAGTGTTCAGCTTTTCTGCAACAGTGGTACACTCTAAAAGGGATCCCACATTTACAGCACAATGCCTTTTCACCCTGCAGTGAGGCTAGACACGGGAGGTGGGGAGGGGGGGTGTCCTTGTTGTGGATGTATTGAGGGAGGGGTGTGCACACTGAGCAGTAGTAGTGTCCATGTCGATGACATTATAAGAAGGCCAAACATGGCCAGCGAGGTGCATCACCGTACTGTACAATGTGCCTCGTGTGTGTGTGTGTGTGTCTGGGTGTGTGTGTGCACGCGCGCATACTTGCGTGTGTGTTCCTTGGTTTATGTCCTGTCCAGAGAGAAAGTCCCCATCAGCATGGTTCTGCTTGAGTGAAAATGTTTGGGCCGGAACATTCTCCTGGTGTTCCACCCCAGGATCATATAGGAACCCTGTAATGGCGGTCACCCCAAGCACTGCCCAGGGACACACAGCCTGGAGTGTGTAATGTACAGGCTCTACTAAACACTCTGTAAGGAGCAGGAGAGAGAAGAGGGAGAGGGGGGTTGCTGGAGACATTGACATCAACAGCATGTGTTCTTTTGGCACGTACGTCTGGTACACTGTAAAACAGAGTAGGCAGCTCAGGTTGGAGATGTTTGGGTCTACAGTGACACCGGCTGGGCCCGGGCCAAAACAACTTCGCAAGCCAAGCCGAGAAAACAGACATGGGAGAGGAAATATGGCTGGAACCTGGAAAGCCACCAAGCCTCTAGTTGCACATTTGTTTGAAAAGAACAGGAAATGTCCTAAACAGAACGACAGAAAGCCATGACAAAGTCCTCGCTAGTCATTCAATGACAGAGGATTACAACCGCAGAGAGACACGTTTATGGAGATAGAAACCGTTCAGAACTGTCCCCGTGTAAGATGGCCGACAAAATGCGGCTCTACGAAGTCAGCCTCTCTAGAGTTGTATCTCTATGTATGAGTCCAGCTATCCTCTCTATCCTCACTGAGCACACTGCTGATGTGGTTGTATAGTCTTACTGAGGTGTGACTGGTGAAGTAGCCAGAGAAGGCTCTTCATTCGTCCGGTCTTGTCTGTGATTAACCCACTGATACTAGTAGATCATCTCTAGTATAGAATTAGTCCCCTTCTTCAGAGTTTGTTGAATGGCCGTGGGATTGGATGAGGAGGAGCCTTGTTCTTAGAAGACTGCTGAGAGGGCGTAATAATAGAGGTTAAGGCCGGGCTTTCTCTAAATGATCCTGGGCGCTTCTCTTTAAGAAAACGGTTTGGGAAGGTTGGTCTGAAGTGTAGTATAGTAGTGTACATGTACAGTCCCCATGTGTCTCTCTCCTGCTCTCCTGTCTGGTCTCATTGAGGGTTATATAACAGGGTTGGGATAAGGACACTTCCCAAAGTGACCACACAGGGTTCTAGTGGTCTAATGCTCTCTCCAGTCTATATGTGAAAATTATGCAATTTTATTTTCTTAATTTGTTTCCTTTCTGGCTTGTGGATTCATTTTGTTGTCTTCTGCTCTTTTTTTTGTACAGTGATGTAATTGAAAGACCTATCGAAAAAGTTTTTTTTTTTCCTATGTAAAGAACAAAACATTTTAAATGTACAAACTGGGGGTGTTGAAATGTGATCACATGTATTGTATCCCTTGCCAAAGTGATATACAAATTACATGGGGTTTAAAATGTATTCTTTTTTAAGGCATGCACAATGGCTAGAATAAGCATGTTTCTACCTGTTTTGAAAAACTCCATCTTTAAAAGAAAGAAGAGGTTTTTTAGTTGTCGTCCAAGCTTTGGAGATAAAACGTGTAATTAAGTCTTGATGTCAAGAATCTCTCATTCTAACTCTTTTACAAGTCAGTACCAAGCCAAGCAGTCATTTCTAAACGGAATAGGGTAGGATTCAGCCCTGCTGTTTTTTTACCACCATTTTGAGCTACTTTACCTGCTATAAAAAGATTCAGATTTTTTTTAAACAACAACACTTATGATGTGGATACTCTGAACTATACTTGTGTGTACTGTAAGCCACACTTTTCAGGGTAAATAAACACTACATTGACAAAACAGAGGAAACAACATTCCACAGTAATGCAAATGAATTACGACTGAATGAATGAAGTCTGATGAAAGAAACAGTGAAGCCCTAAGACACAGTAACATTATGGGGACTGTGTAGCCCTCTGCTTCAGGTCAACACATTGAGGGCTACTGCACATCATACAAACAGTCTCAGGAATTATGCACTTCTAAATGATTAACAATCTTTTAAAACTAGGTTTTTATTAATATTTCTACAATTAATACAACAAAACTTTTCTAAACGCTATCAGACAACATCTGCATTCTTTCTTACACAGGAAACCCATCAGGAAACAC
The DNA here is from genome assembly GCF_018296145.1 of Oncorhynchus tshawytscha. Taxonomy (NCBI): domain Eukaryota; kingdom Metazoa; phylum Chordata; class Actinopteri; order Salmoniformes; family Salmonidae; genus Oncorhynchus; species Oncorhynchus tshawytscha. The sequence continues at coordinate 57,038,788 of NC_056441.1, forward strand.
CATATAGATAATAAGGCACATCAAGTATTGTCAATCAGTACACAAATGAGAAAGCTAATGTATTACTACATAAACATTCTCAAGACTAGTTTGATGGCAAGAAAATCCCTTTAATCTGCAGAGTTACGGCAAAACAGACCCATAACCCTACTTCTGTGGCCACTTCCTTGTATCCAAGCCTAAACCAGCCCTCTTGCCTGAAACGTTGGTGCTATCAACCCTCATCATGGGTTGCATTGAATCAGTGACAAGGAAGGTCATTTACCAGACAAGTTCAGATAAATATTTCCGAGGAGATGGAAGCAAGGACCTACAGACAGCTCACACACTCTTCCAATTGGCAGGAACGGACACCATCTGTGGTGGCAGAGAGCAAACCCTGGAGGTTGTGACACTATTAAATACCTGCTGTACCATCACTCTAGCACACATCTACCACCAGAGCCACCTGTCCTAACCTCACATGTAGGGCTGCATTCAAACCAGTGGCATGGGGGGTGTGGAGAGGTAACAGACCCAGGTTTACATCATCAGGTCTGGCACCGCCCACTCTTGAGACAAAGGGACCCGTCCAAACATTTTAACGAGACTGGCTGTGTTGAAAGTTTTTATAAACAAGGGCTTTATAGTTTCAGCACAGTCTCCTTCATCCCCCCTTCACCATAGAAACAAAAACACAACATACCGCTATCCCAATATTTATCTCCCTAACAGAACGTGGTGACCATGTTTGTTGCTCAAGGACCTAATCAAACCTTTAGCCTTGTTGTGCCAATGGGTGATACGCAGTGCCGTCAACTTCACTAGCCTGAAAATGATGCAGCACCCCCCCCCTTCCCAGCTTGGGCCAGTTGGGCCAATTAGTAATAACAATTCAAACTAGACTATACTGATAGTAACAAAAGCTATAGCGCCACCATGTGGTGTCGATATGAATGTTCTTGGTTGCAGTGCATTTGGAAAGTATTCAGACCTCTTGACCTTTTCCACATTTTGTTACGATACAGCCTTATTCTAAAATGTATTGATTGGACATAATTTGGAAAGGCACACAACTGTCTATATAAGGTCCCACAGTTGACAGTGTATGTCAGAACAAAAACCAAGCCATGAGGTCGAAGGAATTGTCCGTAGAGCTCTGAGACAGGATTGTGTCAGGGCACAGATCTGGGGAAGGGTACCAAAAACTGCTACCAAAAAAGCATCGAAGGTCTCCAAGAACACAGTGGCCTCCATTATTCTTAAATGGAAGAAGTTTGGAACCACCAAGACTCTTCCTAGAGCTGCCCGCCCCAGCCAAACTGAGCAATTGGGGGAGAAGGGCATTCATCAGGGAGATAACCAAGAACCCAATGGTCACTCTGACAGATCTCTAGAGTTCCTCTGTGGAGATGGGAGAACCTTCGAGAAGGACAACTATCTCTGCAGCACTCCACCAATCAGGCCTTTATGGGAGAGTGGCCAGACGGAAGCCACTCCTCAGTAAAAGGCACAGAAACAAGATTCTCTGGTCTGATGAAACTAAAATTGAACTCTTTTGCCTGAATGGCAAGCGTCACGTCTGGGGGAAACCTGGCACAATCCCTATAGTGAAGCATGGTGGTGGCAGCATCATGCCATGGGAATGTTTTTCAGCGGCAGGGACAGGGAGACTAGTCAGCATCGAGGGAAATATGAATGGAGCATGAAAACCTGCTCCAGAGTGCTCAGGACCTCAGACTGGGCCGAAGTTTAATCTTCCAACAGGACAATGACCTTAAGCACACAGCCAAGACAACGCAGGAACAGCTTCGGGACAAGTCTCTGAATATCCTTGAGTGGCCCAGCCAGAGCCCGGACTTGAACCCGATCGAACATCTCTGGAGAGACCTGAAAATAGCTGTGCAGCAACGCTCCCCATCCAAGAGGATCTGCAGAGAAGAATGGAAGAAACTCCCCAAATGCAGGTGTGCCAAGCTTGTAGCATCATACCCAGGAACACTTGATGCTGTGATCGCTGCCAAAGTTGCTTCAACAAAGTACTATTAAACGGTCTGAATACTTATGTAAATGTGATCGTTTTTGTTTTGTCATTACGGGGTATTGTGTGTAGATTAATGACAGAAAAATACTATTTAATACATTTTAGAATAAGGCTGTAAGGTAATAAAATGTGGAAAAAGTCAAGGGGTCTGAATACTTTCCGAAGGCACTGTATGATGAGTCGTGACAGTGTTTGCAACATGTTTACCAGATTTTGTTACAATATCTGTGACTGATTTATATGCATTTATGTGCCAGACCACGCCCGCGTGAATGGTTATTGGTCAAGAGCGGCCATGTTGTTTTAGGTACTAGTCTGGAAAATATTGCGTTGAGAGATCTTTGTCCATAGATGCCACATATGAAGTTTCATGCAGATTGGTAATTCGATGCCAGAGGAGTAGAGTTGTAAGTCTTTTTCACAATATTGTAAATGGCGGAAAATCCATCATAGCAGACCTTATTTGTTTCTTGTGAGGAAAGGGACTTACTGTATGTACAGAATTGCCTGACATTTGGTCAAATGGAGTGAGAGGTGTGACCTTTTAAAGTTTTAATTTTCAATAACTTGTTATAACGCCACCGTCTGGCCAAACAGTGTCATTTTGTAAATGGCAGATCTCTATTGCAAGATGCATCATTCACCCGAGTTCCGTCAAAATTAGGCCATTGCTGTCTGAGATATCGCATGTGACGAACGTACTAACGGACAAATATAGAGCCACAGTCCCCTCCCCGATTTTCTTTGTGGAGGACAATGATGGTCAGCTACATTATCAGCTAAATGCTGGCAAAAATACCCAACATTGTCTATTGTGTCAAAACATGCTTTAAAAATGGACCCTAGCATGAAAAGTCTGTATTCTCATTGGCCACAATAAGCAAGGAAATCACTACTTCATGCAAGACAGACTTGCATCGGGATTAGTAGAACGTGTCATACAAACTTGAACATGAGAATTGGTATTGATGATACTTGTGACATGCCTTTAGTATCCCCCTCTCCACTCTGAGAGCCTGAGCCATGATGAAGCCAGCTCTGTCTTGTCATGTGAAGGACATGACACCCACTGAGTCTAAGGCTTCGACGTGCTATAAGTGCACTCAATGCACGGTGCTGATGTAGTCGACACAAACAGCCACACCGAGCTGGATTAGGAATATTTTGTTTATGGGGGCAATTTCAAACCCTTTAATCTCTCATGATATCAATAGTAACTAGGCAATTTCATTAAACTGAGTGCTACTTGATCTAGTGAGGACGGCTCTAAGGCCGTGAGGTTTTTCAGAAGAGAAGCTTTAGTGAGGGGAAAACAACTACCTGTCCCCTCAACTGACACAGTGGCCCCGTTGAGTCATAAAGTAGCATACAAATTAGAGTAAACAATTGACATAAAGCTTATGATTCTTGATCCACACCACCACTGCACTGTCAAATTAAATAAGGCTACCTTATAGGAGTGGTTGCTACGGTAACGTCATGAAAAATCATATCAAGAACATGCTAGGGTACGAGAGTTGAGGACGAGGTAATGTCTATATTTGGCTCGGTACTAAAATGAACGTCAGGTACGTGTTTTCTTAAGGAGCAGAAAGGGAAATGTATTAGCTGTAGAATAACATGTGATTGTTTCATCGTAGCTCTGCATATCTCCAACACCGAAGTGGACATAAAAAAAATGCTAAGAAAGAAAAAAACACTTGTTTGTGATTTTTAACGGAAAATCTGTTGTTTTGACTGCAGATTTGATTTTATATCCAACTGACCTTATTTGAAGGTTTCTTGACCATTGTGTCTGACTTGTGTACTGTATGTAAATACTGAATAAAACCTTGAATGTTACACATGCCCGAATTTGACCTTGTGGTGATTGACAGTGTGCAGCCCTATCTGAATGGATGTAGGTGTCAAAATATCAAAACATTTTCTGCATGTGTTTGTGTGCATGAGAGACAGAAACCAAGAGAGAGATGGGATATCGAAATGTCATTGTCCACGTGAATGGAATCGAAAAACAAAAGCAGTATATTATAGTATGACACATCAAAATGTGCTGCTGCTGAAATGATAAAACTGACCACAAATAATAACAATTCCAAGTAGTTTCTTAATGGCATCAGTGATAATAGCAAGGGAAAGGGAGGAGGGAATGCTGTGTGTGTGTGTGTGTGTGTGTGTGTGTGTGTGTGTGTGTGTGTGTGTGTGTGTGTGTGTGTGTGTGTGTGTGTGTGTGTGTGTGTGTGTGTGTGTGTGTGTGTGTGTGTGTGTGTGTGTGTGTGTGTGTGTGTGCGTGTGCGTGTGTGTGTGCGTATGTGTGTGTGTGCCAAGGTTATTACAGTAAACTAAAACTGAAACTAAAACAAAAAAATAGTCATGAAAAAACAATTTAGTTAATAATAATAATAGATAATAATTAACAAACATGTTTGGAAAAACTAAAACTATACTGAAACTATTATCTTTGATTCCAAAACAAACTAAAATAAAAAGCATATTATGTTCCATTTTAGTCTTTTTCCCTAAACTTTCAATGTAGGTTTTCAATGTGGTTTTCAATGTAGGTTTTCAATGTGGTTTTCAATGTAGGTTTTCAATGGGGTTTTCAAGCTTTTTGCAGGTTTTCAAGCTACTGAATCTGGTGGGTAACTGCTGCCAGGAGATGGCGATGTTTCAAATAGACCAAGTTTGTGCATCACTACTACTAGTTATGACCAGATATTATGGAGGAATTAAGATGAAGCAAAAAGGCAGTTTCCCATTGAAAAAAAGTGTCTGTGTAAGTAAGTTACGCTTCTCCTGTGAGCATGCTTTCTCGGGTAGCATAGCGACCAGCAGGCAGAGACGACTGCTTCAGCCACTTTGAGAACTAAAACAAAGTTGTTTTTCTGTCAATTTGTGGCTCAGAATGCTCAGAACACATTCAGCTTTTCATAAAATTCCCCAAAAATCTACCACAGTTAATATGTGTGTGGACAATCTGTAATATTCGGTTGAATCCTAAGGCTCTCGCATTGGCACCAGTGCGATAGCAGCTGGCTCTGGACAACTTAAATAAAAAATAGAAAAAACAAATAGAAAAACACAAAACTATAATAACCTTAGTGTGAGCGTGCGTGTGCATTTGTGTGTATGTGTTTATTCCTCTTTCATTTCTGTTGCACTAAACAGCAGCAATGTCAACAGAGAAAGTGTTTGCAATGTGTGTGTGTGTGTGTGTGTGTGTGTGTGTGTGTCTCTGATATCCCAATTCGCTGTGCTGAATTGGGATTGAGGACTGGTTGCCATGGCAATAAGCCTGGCAGTAATATCTCTAAACCCAGCAAGGATTAATCTGTACACAGATGGCCGGGGGACAGCGTCTCTTCCTGACCACTGTGGCAGCCAGCGTCATCACCATCAGCAATATGGCCTTCGTCCTCATCATCATTGTCACCAAGGCTAGTATCATCATAAACATAAACATCAACATCAATCTCGTCATCTTCATCATCATCATAATCATCATCATCACTGCCATCAAGACTAGTATCATCATAAACGTCTCAAAGGAAGGAGGAGGAGGAGGAGGAGAAGTATAAAGGAAGAGGGTTAGAGCGCGGCAGAGTTGGGAACAGGCTGGATGTTCTGCCTGGGTGCCTCTGCCTTGTCTTCAGGGGGAGCAGCTGAGGAGCAGGGACAGGTGGGCCACAAGACAGGGGAGGAGGAGGGAGGAAGGGGAGGGGACACTACTACAGGACCAAATAGAGGGCATTCAGAGAGAGAGAGAGAGAGAGAGAGAGAGAGAGGTGGGGAGAATGAAAAGCGATAAGTGGAACTTCATTGAAGGTGATGAGCCAAGAAGAGAGGAAAAGATCAAGGTAGAAGCAATGAGATTGTCATTAAGAGACAGAGGAGAGGAGGCAGAGAGGGACAGAAAGAGAGCGAGAGAGAGAGAAACATAGAGAGAGAGACAAAGAAAGTGCAAGCGAGAGGCTTAGACAGAGAGACAGAGGCAGTCGCTGTGGGGTGGCTGACAGGAAGTGAAGCGTGTCCTAACAGGAAGCAGCAGATCTTAGCTGCACACACCAATGAAACACTAGCCTTCCTTGGCGGCCTCGCACACTCTCACACACGCTGACGGGTTGGCAAGGCTGCCGTAGCACGACACGGGCGATGTCTGGTCCTCTACTCAGCGCTGCACGCCACCATGCCTGTCGACATGGCAGAGATACGTCAGGCTGACAAGCAGTGAATGCCGGGGACAGATCACTTAGAGCAAGGCTGGGATACTATAGGCTACGCATCTAGAAGTTAACACGAGGATAGAAAAATGCCTAAACACACAGCATCTTACAATTAGTCACATTACTAAAAAGATTGTCCATAACTTAACATGAAGTTGTGATTACATATATTAGGTTCCATGGTTCCATGTTGTCCTAATATCTTGTATTCCTCTGATGTGACCCTAAAACCGAACCAACTCTAACCCATTGTAAACAAGACAGTCCTTACATAACCAGAGGAACAGGGAGAGACAATATAGGCCTATATTATCTCCCAAAAGAACACTGGACTCTCTCTGTCGTAAGAACTCTGAGAGCTGTACAGTCCTTATGTAATTCTCAGTCAGCTCAGATCCTCTGATTTTAAGGCTGGCCCCTCAGTTAGGGAACCACTTTTGCTAGCTTCCTAAGTCTTTAGGGCCATAGGGAATACTATGGCAGACCATGGTGATAGTCCTTGTAAGACAAAAGATCAGAGAGTGTTTGATGAGTGATGATCCTGTCTTATTGCTGTGTGTAACACTGGCGGGTCGTAACACATGGAAATATTGATCAGTGAAAACGGGTAGTCAGCGATTTCTGATTTGATCTTTGGTCTTGATGTTGATCATCCTTAGCCACTGAAGAGGTTCAGTTGTCTTCCATTGAAAATAAGCCTCAACCATAAAGTTACTGCAAACAATGTTAATATTGTGGATTTACAAGTTTGCATTTACAGCTCACAAGAGAGATACAATATTCACCAAAATCCTACTGTAGATTAATAGCGTCCACCGACTACTCAAGCAGGCCTGATATAGCGCTCCATGATTGAACATGAGTGCAGTTACATTTTCCATAGATTTTGTATCAATCCATGTCATCATTTGAAATGTAGCTAGTAAATCTGCATCTATGCATTACCAGCAGCATAGAGTAATTTCCTCCACTCATAAATTATTTAAACAAATCCCTATTTTTTTGTATATCAGCTCCAATTCGATGTATTACTCAACATAATTCCAAGTGCTGCGTTTGCTCGACTTTTATTTGTTAATGCACCTACCTCTAAGACTACTCATGCGAAGCAAAACATTCTGCCATTTTCACCTTAAAATAGCTTTTTCCATTTTCCATGGCTGAATACGCAATGATAATATTCATTACCATAATCTTTACTTAAAATATATTGTCTGTCTACTGGCTTTGTTAGGTTCATGTAAAACTCTGTGAGGATTTCACAAGAGTGTTTTCATTTTTCAACAGGGATATTAAATGGATTAAGCATATGTTCGCTTTCTACATCGTCCTTGAACGTGCAGTCAATTTCAATGACAGTATCTATCTCTCACATGCATGCACACGCAAGCACACACACCAAAACGCATAAGGCTTAATGCAGTGGCTGTTTCTGAGGACATGAGAGAAATACTGAAACTGTAGCAAGGCAAGCTTAAAGTGGTTTTGGCCGAGAGCTGCTTCAGATAACATCATTACAAAATCAACAGGAAGGTCAGTTACATCAGAAACAGAGCATCGGAGGGCAGTGCTTACTTAAAACACGGATGTGCTTCTTGATGTACTCAAAGACGGCCCTCAGACAATTTTTTGTTTTTATGTGCTCTTGCCTTTCCGGGTTCGATACTAGCCCCATTATGGAAAATAAAAATAGTCTTTGTTTTCCTCTCTAATAGAAAGATAATGATCCTAACCCCAGTCTATTTCCAGTCTATTCAAGTCCTGCTCTGTGTCTGGGGGGGACCCATATCTCAGCGGAGGAGGAGGGGCTGGCTACTAGGCTACTCCCTAGTCCAATCCCCGATGTTTTAATGACATCAACCTACCACTCTAATTAGGAATTGCTAGGAAATATGTGTAAAGCTAATTACATTTCAACCAAGACCCTTCAACATGAGAGAGTACCCCCCTGACAGCAGATATGGAGGAGAGGAGGACAGAGAGAGATGGGAGGACGGGGGAAGGAGGGAAGGAGGGAAGGAGGGAAGGAGGGAGGACATTATGGAGTGTGTCAGAGTGAATTCATGAGTAGTCGAGGAGGGAGGGGAGACAATAAGATGGAGAGAGGTAAAATAAGAGGAGTGAAGAAGAGAAGAGAAAACAGAGAGAGAAGAGATAGAGAGTGGAGAAGAGATAGAGAGTGGAGAAGAGATAGAGAGTGGAGAAAGGCAGGGAGCACCAGAGGTCTTGGTAGACTTTCATAACTATGGATAAGAGAGTGAGTGACGGGTGATCTGTGTCTGTCAGTCTGTCCCCTCACCACTATGGCCCCTCAGAAAGGCCCCTCAGAAAGGCCAGTCAGTCTGCAGCCAGGGGCACTGAGTATCTTCCTGTCTCCTGTTAGTGTGTCTGCATCCCAAATGGCACCCTATTGCCTTTATAGTGGACTACGCTACATGGGAACAGGGTGCCATTTGGGCTGCATCCTGTGACTTCATTGATAGTAATATCTGGGTGGATGACAGTAGCAGGATGTCATGATGACGTAACGAGGCTGTGGCTAATCGCCTGGCCTTTCCGCTACCTTACTGTAATTAGACGGTCATTACAGTTTTTCCCAATTGCTAAAACACAATTTTGCAAACTAGGCAGGTTTTTATCAAAATACTTAACACAATTCACAAAACCACACACCCAAACTGCAAAATACCTCATATATCCTGCAAAATGAAGCACTGCAATCAAAACTACATATAGCATTATCAAAATCAAACGTTTGCACGAAATGGCACACACTTCATTCATATTACCAGATTTTTGTCTAACCAACTACACACTGTTGGGCATAATGAAAAGCACTCTCATCTTTAGTATGCTTTGCCATGATACTAAAATAGTTCAAATTGTAGAAAATTCTTCAGATGCACCGAAATATCTACAGATACACACACATGCTGTTGAAACATTATATATTTTATTTTTCACCAAACAAGTCAGTGCAATATATGCACAGCAGATATATTTACATTGGACTGAACAAAAATATGCTCACAAACAGTAAACTGAAAAAGAAAATTGCAGAAAAAAAAGTGCAGAAAAAATATATAGAAAAAAAGAGTCAAGAAAAATAATTAGGCAGCATCTTGCCGCACAGCTGGGTCTGTCCACAACGCCTCGTCCACGTCACAGCTGGGTCTGGCCACAACACCTCGTCCACATCACAGCTGGGTCTGGCCACAACGCCTCGTCCACGTCACAGCTGGTCTGGCCACAACGCCCGTCCACGTCACAGCTGGGTCTGGCCACAACGCCTCACAGCTGGGTCTGGCCACAACGCCTCGTCCACACGTCACAGCTGGGTCTGGCCACAACGCCTCGTCCACGTCACAGCTGGTTCTGGCCACAACGTCCACGTCGCCTCGTCCACGTCACAGCTGGGTCTGGCCACAACGTCCACGTCACAGCTGGGTCTGGCCACAACGGCCACATCACAGCCTCGTCATCACATCACAGCTCACAGGGTCTGGCCACAACGTCCTCACAGCTGGGTCTGGCCCACGTCACAGCTGGTTCTGGCCACAACGCCTCGTCCACGTCACAGCTGGGTCTGGGGCCACAACGCCTCGTCCACGTCACAGCTGGTTCTGGCCACAACGCCTCGTCCACGTCACAGCTGGGTCTGTCCACAACGCCTCGTCCACGTCACAGCTGGGTCTGGCCACAACGCCTCGTCCACGTCACAGCTGGTTCTGGCCACAACGTCCTCACAGCGTCCACGTCACAGCTGGGCTGGTTCTGGGCCACAACGCCTCGTCCACATCACAGCTGGGTCTGGCCACAACGCCTCGTCCACGTCACAGCTGGGTCTGTCCACAACGCCTCATCCACGTCACAGCTGGGTCTGGCCACAACGCCTCACAGCGTCCACGTCACAGCTGGTTCTGGCCACAACGCCCTCGTCCACGTCACAGCTGGTTCTGGCCACAAAGCTGGTTCCCTCGTCCACATCACAGCTGGGTCTGGCCACAACGCCCACATCACAGCCTCGTCCACATCACAGCTGGGTCTGGCCACAACACCTCGTCCACATCACAGGCAATATCTTCCCTTGCCAGACATCAACGGAAGAAGCGCCTTGAGTGCCTTATCCATCCCTGAATCGCACCCACATCCATCTCATCACATGTGCACAAAGGGCTGCTGGTCGTATACCTTCCACCGCCATGGCGAAAATAACTCTTCTATGGGGTTCAGAAATGGTGAGTATGGTGGGAGGTATTGCAAGAGAAATGGTGGGTGGTCAGCCAACCAGTTTAGGACTGGGGCTGCATGATGAAAGCTCATGCTGTCCCATACTACAAAGTACCGGGTTCTTTGATGGTCTGCATCATTCATACACTCTGGTGGTATGAGAATGTTGTGGAGTCTGTCCAGAAATGTGAGAATATGGGCTGTGTTGTATGGTCCAAGGTTGGCATGAAGGTGGAGGACACCATGCGTATTGGAGATGGCAGCGCACATTGTGATGTTCCCACCACGTTGGTCAGGAACATCTATAATGGCTCTGTGGCCAATGACGTTTCTCCCCCTTCTTCTGCTCTTTGCTAGGTGGAACCCAGCGTCATCTATAAAGATGAACTCATGTGGGATTGAGCATCCATTTCCAGTACTCCCTGAAAACAAAGAACAAAAGCAGTCAATATGGTGTTATCCAGTACACTGGGAAACAATGTTGCATGTAGTGTACTGCAGTCAATATTGTACTTACATCCACATATGCTCGTCTGGCCTCTTTGTTTCTTTGAGAGTTTATCTCAAACGGCACCTTATAAAGTATTTTCATTCTGATTTGGTTTCGCTTGAGAATACGAGCCAATGTGGACAGACTGACTCGTTGAATGTTGTTGAATATGGTGTTGTCTTGGATGATGTGGCTTTGAATTTCTCATAATCTGATTTCATTATTTTCCAAAACCATGTTTACAATGTTAGCTTCCTGTACCCCGGTGAACATTTGGCCCCTTCCTCTACCATGGTTGTGTCTCTCAGTCCTTTAGAAAAACAGAAAAACAAAAATATAGGGCTTGGACAATGCAGCCTAAAGATATTTCCCCCACAGTAGAGTAAATTCTACAGGAAATTTGTGCAGTTAGTGTATGACATCAGCCGTTCATGAAGTAAACAGGTGTCACCCAACTGATACACTATGACATGGGGTGTACTACATAGTGTGAAAGACATTTTGGTTACATACCTGTACTCCAGTCTAAATGTCCGGACGACACAGGCGACAGTAAAACGGCTCATGTTGGGCTGCACTCTCTGCCCAGCCTCTCGCATTGTCAGCCCATGGTTGATGACATGATCAACAAAGATTGCTCTGATTTTATTTGAAAGTTGTCTTCTTTGGCCATGAACTCCTATACCAGCTCTACCCCTACCTCTCACTCTTCCTCCCCCTCTCATTCTCACCCTCCCTCTTCCTCTTCCTCTCTCTGCAACGGCTTCCATTGTTGTTGTAAAACAAAAGGTGGTCACCTGTGGTCTTTTCATAGTGCTTACTTCCTGATTGAAGTGGTAACAATTAACCATTGAGGTGTTTGGCCAGGTGGCACATGTATTGGCCAATTAGCTCATGTCGTGTCATTTTGAATGGCAGTGTTTTGAAATGGCAAACATGTGACTTTATGTCAGATTGTTGTGTCTTATGCAGAGAACCGTGTGCAGTGCATTTAAAAAGTGCCATTTTGAATTGCAAAATGTGTGTAAAGCAGAAAATGTGTTTAGACTTTGGAGACTTGAGAAGAGGTTTTGCTCTCTGTGTGTCAGTTTAAATAATTGTGCTGTGCATGTCATTTTAGTGTGTTAGCAATTGGAAAAAACTGTAATCAGCTTATCATCTGAGAGAACACAGGGGCACCCAATAACAAGGGACGGGAGAATGAGAGGTCAGACTGGATGCTTATACAACAAATCCATAATATGACACTTACTCTCACATAACAGGTCAATGGCATATTGTGATATATAGGCATAACAGATTTGTTATCGGCTAGAAGACAGCATATATGATTGATGTTGACTCATTGCATACTCTGATAGAATATGAATCTGTCATAAAGTATTTATTAGCCAATGTCATTTGTAATGCTTCCTAAATATGTGTATCAAAACAAATGTTATTTGTCACATGCTTGGTAAACAACAGGTGTAGACTAACAGGGAAAGGCTTAGTTACAGGCCCTTCCCAACAATGAAGAGAGGAAGACAATACAGCAATAATAGAAAAGTAAAACACAAAAGTAATAATAAATACACAGTGAGTAACGATAACTTGGCTATATACACTTTGGGTGTGTGTGTGTGTGTGTGTGTGTGTGTGTGTGTGTGTGTGTGTGTGTGTGTGTGTGTGTACGAGAGAGAGATAAGAGTGTGTGCTTGTGTGTGTGTGCGAGAGAGAGCGATAAGAGTGTGTGTGTGTGTGTGTGTGTGTGTGTGTGTGTGTGTGTGTGTGTGTGTGTGTGTGTGTGTGTGTGTGTGTGTGTGAGAGAGAGAGAGAGAGAGAGAGAGAGAGAGAGAGAGAGAGAGTGTCCATTAGAGTGGTTTCACACAGCTAATTTCACACTAGAAGCAGCATGGTGCATTATAGATCCTGCTGACTAGTAGAGCACCGAGATAGAGGGGGATGGGGGATTGAGGAGAAAAAGGGAAAAGAAAAATATATCCCATTGATGCTGAATTTATACATTAAAGCCAAAGGCTTTCTGGCAGAAAAAGTAGGGAAAGGGGGATTGAGAGGTGAAAAAGAAAGAGGAATGTGACTTAGGGATGCTAAGGTTAGAGAGAAAGACAGAGAGAAAGACAGAGAGAGAGAGAGAGAGAGAGAGAGAGAGAAAGAAAGAAAGAAAGAAAGAAAAGGTATATGGGAAATGGGGGAACAAAAATGGTGGAATGTATTGAGAGAGTTTTGGAATGAATAAAGGGCAGAGGGAGAGAGTGTGAGAGGAAAAGCAAGGGAATAAAAGAGAGAAAGTAAGGGAATAAGAGAGAGAAAGCAAGGAAATAAGAGAGAGAAAGCAAGGGATTAAGAGAGGAAAAGCAAGGGAATAAGAGAGAGAAAGCAAGGGAATACGAGAGAAAGCAAGGGAATAAGAGAGAGAAAGCAAGGGAATAGGAGAGAGAAGCAAGGGAATAGCAGTAATGTAAACAATAACTTATGCAAATTAACCAATTCATTTGAGAGGAATTTGTTTTCTTTGTTTTAGCAAAGTCAAATAAACTGAACTGAAAGCACGTAACCACACCCACCAAACCACCTCAAACCACTTAGACTCTGATCCCCTTTAGTATCAACTGGAACAACGCTTTATCAGTGTCAGAAGTCATTTAACCTTTTACACACACAATGGGCATGACGGAGGCTTAAACGTGCAGACCCATAAACCGTAGCATCACACAATAACCTATATCCATATCACAGCACCAAGTAGCCTTTAATCTCCAATGCATTATTCATCCTGCACTTAATGCTACTTTCAAACAGAGGTCCCTAAGGGAATCCCTGACATCTCGTCTTTCTCAGAGACGGCCTGGATGACCAGAGAGGAGTTATGGGCTTGAGGAACTTGTATCTACGGAGTTAGTGTCGCTGCAACTCTAACCTTTCTCTCATTACAGTTCAAAGTTACTCAGCCACACACACTCAGCTCTCAGGGCCGCACATCAGAAGAATTCAGATGGTGGATGTTTAAGTAATGTGTGTGCGTGCGGATCTGCAGTTTCATTCCCTTACACAAATTAAACCATGAAGTGTTCTTATGGAGACTTCATATATAGTGGATTCTACAGTATTTTGCGATTTTCGTCAACACAGCTAGGCCATTGTGAGCGGCAGACTGCTGTGGAGATAATGAAGTAATTTAATTGAGTTAAACAGTAGACTGGCTCAGCATCTTGCAGTCATTAGCATGCCTCACTGTGGTAATTACAGCTGTCAGCTCTAATCGCGACAGTAGCGTGGTTCAGCGAGACGCCAAGCTGAGGTAATGCCGCCATTATCCAGATCCTGGGGACTGAGCGCTCCATATGAGATACCGTCACATCTTATTTGTATGGAATTGACACACTTAATTGCGCAAGGCAACGGTAGGACTAGGTTTGTGTGCGTATGTGCATGCGTGTCTGCGCGTGTATGTGCGTGTGAGTGAAAACTACTGCCAATTTTCACGTCTTTAATTGAATTTCAATTCACTCTTTGAATTGACTGAATTAAAAACAAAATAAATCCCAACTCTGCTATAGACAACAAAACCAACTGGATCAGGGGGGGTTCCAACTGGATAAGAGGGTTTCCAAATGGATCAGGGGGGTTCCAACTGGAAAAGAAGGGGTTCCAACTGGATCAGAGGGGGTTCCAACTGAATAAGAGGGGTTTCCAACTGGATAAGAGGGGGTTCCAACTGGATCAGAGGGGGTTCCAACTGGATAAGAGGGGGGTTCTAACTGTGTCAGAGGGGGTTCCAACTGGATAAGAAGATTTTATAACTGGATAGGAAGGGGTTACAACTGGACCAGAGGGGAATCCAACTGGATCAGAGGGGGTTCCAACTGGATCAGAGGGGGTTCCAACTGGATCAGAGGGGGTTCTAACTGGATAAGAGGGGGTTCCAACTGTATAAGAGGGGCTCTAACTGGATAAGGGGGTCTAACTGTGTCAGAGGGGGTTCTAACTGGATAAGAAGGGGTTCCAACTGGACCAGAGGGGGATCCAACTGGATCAGAGGGGGTTCCAACTGGATTAGAGGGGGTTCTAGCTGGATAAAGGGGTTCCAACTGTATAAGGGGGTTCCAACTGGAGGGGTTTCGGGATCAGAGGGGGTTCCAACTGGATAAGAGGGGGTTACAACTGGATCCGGGGGTTACAACTGGATAGGAGGGAGCTCCAACTTGATCAGAAGGGCCTCCAACTGGATCAGAGGGGGTTCCAACTGGATAGGAGGGAGCTCCAACTGGATCAGAAGGGCCTCCAACTGGATCAGAGGGGGTTCCAACTGGATACGAGGGGGTTCTAACTGGATAAGAGGGGGTTCCAACTGGATAAGAGGGGGTTCCAACTGGATCAGGGGGTTCCAACTGGATCAGAGGGGGTTTCAACTGGATAAGAGGGGATTCCAACTGGATCAGGGGGTTCCAACTGGATCAGAGGGGGTTCTAACTGGATCAGAGGGGTTACAACTGGATCAGAGTGTGTTCCAACTGGATCAGAGGGGGTTCCAACTGGATAGGAGGGGGCTCTAACTGGATCAGAGAGGTTTCCAACTGGATACAAGGGGGTTCTAACTGGATAAGAGGAGGTTCCAACTGGATAAGAGGGGGTTCCAACTGGATAAGAGGGGATTCTAACTGGATAATAGGGGTTCCAACTGGATAAGAGGGGGTTCTAATGGGATCAGAGGGGTTCCAACTGAATAAGGGGGTCTAACTGTGTCAGAGGGGGTTCCAACTGGATAAAAAGGGGTTCCAACTGGACCAGAGGGGGATCCAACTGGATCAGAGGGGGTTCCAACTGGATAAGAGGGGATTCTAACTGGATAATAGGGGTTCCAACTGTATAAGAGGGGGTTCTAATTGGATAAGGGGGTCTAACTGTGTCAGAGGGGGTTCCAACTGGATAAGAAGGGGTTACAACTGGACCAGAGGGGGATCCAACTGGATCAGAGGGGGTTCCAACTGGATAAGAGGGGTTCCAACTGGATCAGAGGGGTTCCAACTGCATAGGAGGGAGCTCCAACTGGATAAGAAGGGTCTGCAACTGGATCAGAGGGGGTTCCAACTGGATAGGAGGGGTTCCAACTGGATACGAGGGGGTTCTAACTGGATAAGAGGGAGTTCCAACTGGATAAGAGGGAGTTCCAACTGGATCAGAGGGGGTTCCAACTGGATAAGAGGGGGTTCCAACTGGATCAGAGGGGGTTCCAACGGGATCAGAGGGGGTTCCAACTGGATAAGAGGGGGTTCCAACGGGATCAGAGGGGGTTCCAACTGGATCAGAGGGGGTTCTAACTGGATAAGAGGGGGTTCCAACTGGATAAGATGGGTTCTAACTGGATAAGAGGGGGTTCCAACTGGATAAGAGGGGGTTCCAACTGGATCAGAGGGGGTTCTAACAGCAGACATACTGGGAGGAACTTTGGAGACACAGCCAACCAGATAATTGCTAATTAGTTTGGGCCTTTAAAAGGTGAAGCTCTAATCAACATTAGGACTGGAGTAAATCACCAGAGAGGCTGATCTTATTTGCTAGTTGCCAGTGACAACCGTCTGTTGGTCCGGAGCTGCCCCAGTGGACTCTGGGAGAAGAGAGGAGGAGAGACGAAGGGGATGTTAGTGTTTCTTCCATGTATCGAGCCGTCTCCTCATCTGTCAGGCGTGTTTTTCTCCTATGCTGGCAACGTATGTGGAAATGGGAATGATGGGAGATGGAGTGAAGCCATTGGGAGAATGGGATTGTGGAATAAATGGATTGGAATGAGACAGGGGAGATGTTGCCTCCCTTTTACATTCTTACTTAGGCTATTATATCACTCTCTTTCAGTTACTGTAACTCTCAAATTCTTTAAGTTGCCTGTATTCCCCAGGCATACTTTCTAAAATCATTCACTCAACACACCACCGACAGTCCTGCACCACCAAATGATTAACCGATCCACCAATTTCCAGATCCTAAAATGAATCTAGAGGGACTGACCTTCTCTCAGACTGTTAATAATAGCTTACCTTACTGTCATTCTTCAAGTTATTTTGGCTGTGGTCTAGGTAGGAGACATTGAGAGGAAAGGGCAGAGACTAAACAGATTCACACAATGTCTAGTGCTATTGCCAAAGAGAATGATTCAACAACAACAATATCTGTGGTGATGGAGTATCCGGCCTCATTTATTCTGGAAAGGCCTAAATCACGACATATCTTGGTGTCAAATTACAATAGCTTCTTGAACGCAAGGGTTGTACAACGTATAATTTGGTGAAATCACCTGTTGCACTTTTTGTGAGACTTTTTGTGAGACTTTCTTCGCACATAGCACGTAGCTATGACCCCAGTGAAATTGTCTTCTCACCTCTGCCTGCTCAAATGTTGTTTTATAGTGTCACAGACAAATTAGTGAGGGACCACTAAAAAGGTCCTACCTGTCACATTTTTCAAGATGATCAATAAAATAGATGTGATGTCTAATCATATACTTTTGGGGATCAAGTGATATGATTGCTCCTCCACACTAGAGCAGGGTGGGCCGTTGAGAGCTGAAAAGTAACTAGCTAATCAAATCAACAATATATTTTTTTGAAGTGCAAAACTCTACACATACGTGAGGCCCTTCAGGAACAGGAACAGGAACAGGAACAGGAACAGGAACAGGAACTGAACTATGAAGTCCAAATTCAAATAATGCGACATCACACACGGATGAGAGTGGAACTAAAGCACTCCTCTCACCACTCTTAGGTTTATGGTTACAGCATATCAACATGCCTAGTAGATTTCCTCTCCTTTGCATTGTGCAAATGTCTCTCTTCTTTCTCAATGCCCATGTCCTTTGTATCTGTCTGTCAGTTGATGCGGCGAAGCTGTAGTCAGGTGACCCTCTTGGTCGCCACATCGCTTTACAAGAGTTCTATCCCTGTGGCTCCGCCCTCACTACAAGCCAGGCTCCTCCTCTTCCTGAGCCAGCGTTTCCATGACATCGAGACTCTCCTCAGCTGGAGCTCCTGGTTCAAGAACCGAGGTCAACGTCAGCAGAATTTGTATGTGTAACAGGAAAACACACCGATTATTCTAGCTACATGCATTTCTATCAGCACGCCATTATCCCAAATCGTTCCCTATCCCTCCCCCTTGCCCATTACCCTTCAATGCACGATCTGTAAGGCGTTGGTGAGCAAAATGGTGGACACTCCAACGCTGCTTTTTCTATCCAGACCCTTTAGATCTGCATGCAATGAAGGGTTAGGGCTAAGGCGAATGTGTAGGGAGCGAAGTGGAACTGGCTGTCCCAACTCCATAAACATTGCTCTCAGCCCAACCCCTGTCTCCTTCCCCTCACAGTTTCTATGGTTACACCCAGCAGAACTATGGGGACTACGTTGCAGCTGCTTATTACATCCTTAGCCTCAAGGGAGGATTCAGGTAACTGTTATGCCATTTTGGGCTGCCCATAACTGCCTGTGCATGCCCCCTTTTTGACCTGTTGGTGAGTATTAGTGTGCTTTGTGTTTTTTTGTTGTTGTTCTATTTGCTGATCACCGTGTTGTTCACTTGTTGTTAGTGATGACTAGTCTGTTGTCCTCCAGGTTTGCAGGACAGTCAGAGTGGTTCCGATCAGACAGAAGAGGGAAGTTCAACTGGGATTTCATGAACCGCCGGGACAGCGCCATAGAGGAAGTGGATGTCAGCAACACACTCATTAACTACACAGGCCTAGAAAACCTGGGTACATACCACTTTATTCATGTCTGGGGGGTGGGGATTTGTATTTATTTCACAATGCAGGTTCAATAAGAAAGTTACCCTTCATAAATATTCATGGGTATCTTTGCATTTTGGTTCAAATGTATTTTTATTTATGTACAGTCGTGGCCAAAAGTTTAGAGAATTTTCACAAAGTCTGCTGCCTCAGTTTGTATGATGGCAATTTGCATATACTCCAGAATGTTGTGAAGAGTGATCAGATGAATTGCAATTAATTGCAAAGTCCCTCTTTGCCATGCAAAACATGGCCACTGCATTTCAGCCCTGCCACAAAAGGACCAGCTGACATCATGTCAGTGATTCTCTTGTTAACACAGGTGTGTGTTGAGGGTTGACGAGGACAAGGCTGGAGATCACTCTGTCATGCTGATTGAGTTTGAATAACAGATTGGAAGCTTCAAAAGGAGGGTGGTGCTTGGAATCATTGTTCTTCCTCTGTCAACCATGGTTGCCTGCAAGACAAAAAGGGCTTCACAGGCAAGGATATTGCTGCCAGTAAGATTGCACCTAAATCAACAATTTATCGGATCATCAAGAACTTCAAGGAGAGTGGTTCAATTGTTGTGAAGAAGGCTTCAGGGCGCCCAAGAAAGTCTCCTAAAGTTGGTTCAGCTGTGGGATCGGGGCACAGCCAGTACAGAGCTTGTTCAGGAATGGCAGCAGGCAGGTGTGAGTGCATATGCACGCACAGTGAGGCGAAGACTTTTGGAAGACGCCTGTTGTCAAGAAGGGCAGCAAAGAAGCCACTTCTCTCCAGGAAAAACATCAGGGACAGACTGATATTCTGCAAAAGGTACAGGGATTGGACTGCTGAGGACTGGGGTAAAGTCATTTTCTCTGATGAATCCCCTTTACGATTGTTTGAGGCACCCAGGAAAAAAAGCTTGTCCGGAGAAAACAAGGTGAGCGCTACCATCAGTCCTGTGTCATGCCAACAGTAAAGCATCCTGAGACCATTCATGTGTGGGGTTGTTTCTCAGCCAAGGGAGTGGGCTCCCTCTCAATTTTGCCTAGGGACACAGCCATGAATAAAGAATGGTACCAACACATCTTTCGAGAGCAACTTCTCCCAACCATCCAGGAACAGTTTGGTGACGAACAATGCCTTTTCCAGCATGATGGAGCACCTTATGGCCAATCCTCAAGAGGTGGGTGGACAAACAAAAACCCATCAATTCTGACAAACTCCAAGCATTGATTATGCAAGAATGGGCTGCCATCAGTCAGGATGTGGCCCAGAAGTTAATTGACAGCATGCCAGGGCGGATTGCAGAGGTCTTGAAAAGAAGGGTCAACACTGCAAATATTGACTCTTTGCATCAACTTCATATAATTGTCAATAAAAGCCTTTGACACTTATGAAATGCTTGTAATTATACTTCAGTATTCCATAGTAACATCTAACAAAAATATCTAAAGACACTGAGGCAGAAAACTTTGTGGAAATTAATATT
Organism: Oncorhynchus tshawytscha; assembly: GCF_018296145.1. Lineage (NCBI taxonomy): Eukaryota > Metazoa > Chordata > Actinopteri > Salmoniformes > Salmonidae > Oncorhynchus > Oncorhynchus tshawytscha. Next base: position 57,058,993 of record NC_056441.1, read on the forward strand.
TGTGTCATTCTCAAAACTTTTGGCCACCACTGTACCCTATGCCTGTCACGGCTGTGGTAAGAACGGGACCAAGGTGCAGCGGATGTTGAGTTCCACATATTTAATACAAAGAGAAACTTAAACAAAACAAAATATATCAATAAACGAACAACTAAAAGTGACTACGTGGTGCACAAACACAAAACGATATCCCACAAACATAGGTGGGAAAAATAGCTAGTTAAATATGATCCCCAATTAGAGACAATGATTACCAGCTGCCTCTAATTGGGAATCATACAAAACACCAACATAGAAGATATAAACTAGAACACAACATAGAAATTATAAACTAGAATACCCCCTAGTCACGCCCTGACCTACTACACCATAGAGAAACAAGGGCTCTCTATGGTCAGGGCGTGACAATGCCAGTGGTATTCAACCTGTTGGAACCAAAAATCTCAAATTGGGACTCATCAGACCAAAGGACAGATTTCCACCAGTCTAATGACCATTGCTCATGTTTCTTGGCCCAAGAAAGTCTCTTCTTATTATTGGTGTCCTTTAGTGGTGGTTTCTTTGCAGCAATTTGACCATGAAGGCCTGATTCACGCATTCTCCTCTGTGAAGCATTTGGGATGCAATTTCTGAGGCTGGTAACTCCAATGAACTTATCCTCTGCAGCAGAGGTAACTCTGGGTCTTCCTTTCATGTGGCGATCCTCATTAGAGACAGTTTTGTCATAGCGCTGATGGTTTTTGCGACTGCAGTTGAAGAAACGTTCAACGTTTTAGAAATGTGCTGTATTGACTGAACATCATGTCTTAAAGTATTGATGGACTGTATATACGATGTTGGTACAGATTATTATTATACATTGTATTGGTGACACAATTAAATATTAAATTAAATGTATTTATTTGTAAAGTATGCTTCATGTTGTACATCTGGATCAATACAGACATTTATGGAGCAGACACAGAAAACCAAATGGACAGATGTTATGGTTAGCATTTTAAAACGTGTGTGAATCTTATTAACTATAAGTGAGGGATGTAAATCCTATAATCCTTTGAGACTGAAGAGTGGAGAGGAGACTTTAAAGGTGAAGTTGAATAATAGGAATAACCATTCAAGAGGTAAACAGAGAGATTAACATATTTTATAGATTGAGGTAATTATGTATTAACTACATGATATACTGTTGCAATCATACTGTAACAAAAAAAATGCTGTCATGAGTTCATGCTTAAACTACTTCTGCAGGTACATATAACCATATTGAGTCATTTCAGCGATATTATTTGCTTATTTTTGCTAAATGATGACAATGTAACCGATTGTGTTTTACTTGCACGATACAAAACAGCTCGGCTAATATATAAATCCAACTGCGATCTGCAAAAGTAGGCCGACGCGTGCGCATGTGCTTGTTTATTGTTGGAATATTTCTTATGCGGAAGTTAGCAACACGGAATTAATTCGCGACGTACAACAACAATCATATCGCAACTGTACGAATCAACTTGCATATTTAGCAAGTTAAGTTAAACATACGGGAGCAACACACACAATAGCATACACATCTGTGTAGGATTAGTCTAGACGGATAAATGTCTGATGTACCAGGTATACCTTTTTTCGTCTTGGACTGGCCTTGGCTCGAAAATTAAGTGCAGCCAGCCAGCTAGCTAATGTAGCTAGCTACATTGCTAGCTAGCTGCCTAGGTAAAGCTAGCTAACTAAAGCGTTCAGCATTGTTAGCTACTTGTAAATAGTAACATGACATGGATTTGTTTCGTTTTTTTCCAGAAGCTTCTAACAGAGAAGAGGTCGAGGAGAACACCCCTGAACCAGAGGCAAGAAATACTACATCTGTGGTTAGGAATTGTCAGTGTGTGTGCATGCCTTGCCCTATGGATGGATACCTGGCTGGCTAACGTTAGCCAATAACTAGCTAGTAGCAAGTTGTCACGACTAGTTTGTCAGGCACACGGTTAGTAGAGAACCTGTCATGACTTGTCACCAATCGTAGACTGTGTACTCTGCATCCATTGACATGTTGACACACTGACACTGTATTGGCATGCAATACAATGCACAGCTTCTTATGATGTGCATAAAACCAAACAAGGATTATATTGTAATGTTCTTGATCAAACGAATGTTTCCATGTTTACACTGAGTTTCCTCTTGATTTCTGCTAGGAGCAGTCAGACGATAGCAGTGACGACGGCGAGGCATCAGGGGACACAGAGAGTAAGTGTCAAAAACCTCAAGGTTTTGCTGTCAACACCAAAGTCTCATATTTTCATCAGAATAATTATTTGTTTATTCTCATACAGTGGATTTCCTGCGCAATCTCTTCTCTAAAACCTTGGGCATATCTGGAGAGAAGGTTTTGGATGAGCTGACTCTTGAGGGGGTGGCCAGTTACATACAGAGTGGCAAATGTGAGTCTATTATTAATCTCTAACCCAGCGTGTGCACATTTCATGTAGGGGTTGATGACTATGTAGCCCAGCAAGCAGTGCATCTGTCAGCATCTAGGCCTAGTATAAATGTGCCATTAGTCAACACAAGAAAATAGACTGTATTAGGAATAACATCATCTGTCTAGCCTGAGGCCATATAATTTGCTTGCTGAAAAACATACCCATATTTAAGTATGTTACTACAACTACCTGACTATGTGATACTGCTTCATTGGTTAACAAATGGTACAATCCAGGAAGTTAAAGGATTCTCTCTGCTCCTCTATCCTCCACAGGCAAAAACATAATCTGTATGGTGGGTGCAGGGATCTCTACATGTGAGTAACTCCCCCTCTTGCATAACCGTGGGCTGAGCATAACATAATTAGTCTAGACCTGTTTTGTTGGACAAATAAGACACTTAGCCTAAATACAAATAGATTTCCCTCTAAATTGTGTGTATAATGTATCCACCACTTTTGTGATGATGACACTGCCCCTCTGTCCCCCTCAGCGGCTGGGATCCCTGACTTCCGCTCCCCAGACACGGGGCTCTATGCTAACCTGCAGAAGTACAACTTGCCATACCCTGAGGCTATCTTCCAGATAGACTACTTTAAGGTCTGAAGCGTTCTGTCGAATTCTTTTGGCTTAAGAAAGTAATTAGCTTGCTACACTAAAGATCTGCGCAGATTATTTTGTTATTTGCTGCTATCACCACTCAAGATGTACCTCTTTCTATATCAGAAACACCCTGAGCCCTTCTTTGCCCTGGCCAGGGAGCTGTACCCAGGACAATTCAAGGTAAGATCTAGCTTATTTTCTGGCCTTTCAGTTTCTTAACTTTATTTCCTGAATTGTGCATTGTGCCTGTTTATTTTTAGGTATCACTAACAGCAGTGTTGTTGTATGTTAAGCCCACAGTATGTCACTACTTCATCAAGTTGCTGAAGGACAAAGGGCTACTCAAACGCTGCTACTCACAGGTTCGGTATTCTTTCATATCCTTTGTTCTGAGTTAGTCACCTACAGCCTGTATTGAAGTGTTTTTGAAGTGTCATCAACCCCTCCATTTCTGCCTGTGCAGAATATTGACACCCTGGAACGTGTAGCAGGACTGGAGGGAGAGGACCTGATTGAAGCCCACGGCACCTTCTACACCTCACACTGTGTCAGCTTTATGTGCCGCAAAGAGTACGACTTGGACTGGATGAAAGGTTAGTGTATGTGGTACGGTAATATCTAACTGGGGTGGTTTAACAAAACACTGTTATACTACCTAGGCAGACACTCATTTACATGGATATGCTAATTAAGTTGTCATTTAAAAGGAGCGTTGGTGCTATTCAAACAATTGTTGAATTCTAATCTTGTTTACCTCTGACCTGCAGAGAAAATCTTCTCGGATGACATCCCCAAATGTGACAAGTGCAGCAATCTGGTTAAACCAGGTGAGTGACTGCCTTGTCATTTCCTTTTACTTCTTATCCCTCCTTACTTGAATATGCTCTCTCCCTTTTCAGTTCCTTATAGTTCAATGTTCATACCTGTTTATTACACTTTCTTTGTAAAATACTGGATTTCTCCTTGTTCTCCATTTTCAGACATTGTTTTCTTTGGTGAGAATCTACCGAAGAGGTTCTTCACCTCAATGGCCATGGTGAGTGTGGTCTGGGTGTTGACTTGATAGACTACTTAGAGTTTGTGCCTCTGTCTTTTCCATGAATGTGCATATTAGGGTGTGTACACCCATAATGAAGTGATGAACCATAATGAAAGGCACAGTACTGGTTCCTGTTACCGTCGTCTCCTGTTTCTATTCTCCTCCAGGACTTTCCTCGCTGTGATCTGCTGATTATAATGGGGACCTCCCTGCAGGTTCAGCCCTTTGCTGCTCTGGTTGGCAGGTGAGTCTTTCTGTCTGACTCTTCACAGAACCATGATTATAATGTTATCTGATAGACTACTATATTGGTATAGTGTTGCGTTTCAACATGTGTCCTCTTCAACCATGTGCTCAAGCATCAACGAGCTCATAAATGGTGTGTGATGGAATACATGTTTGTGTTTGCAGGGTTTCAAACAGCTGCCCCAGACTGCTCATTAACCTGGAGAAAGCAGGTGGTGTAAGTCCTCTGTCCCTCTGGATTTGCATTAGACTTTCCTTCCTCTATCCACCTCTGTATGTTAACGTGTATATCTTTCTGTCTGCGTCTCCCTGTAGGCAGATCCTATATTAGGGATTATAAGCATTGGCGGAGGGATGGACTTTGACTCAGCGAAAGCATACAGGCGAGAAGCTATCACTTTCACTTGAACTACAGTGATGATGGTGGACATGGTGTTGGAGGTTTTGCTGATGAATATTCATTAGTTATGATTTGTTTCTCTCAGGGATGTGGCTCATATTAGTACATGTGATGATGGATGCTTGGAACTTGCTGAGCTACTGGGATGGAAGGTAAATATACTGTACATGCTTAGTAAATACCCATATTCTATGGACCCATTCGTGATAAGAGTGAGACAGAGATTGTTGACTTCGATGAAAGTTCTTGAAACCTTAAAGTAGTCTTTTTTTTTTCTCTCTGTTTTTCGCTCACCATTCTCACACTCCCACTCTCCCTCCCTCCATTATCTCTCTTTCTCCAAGGCGGAGCTGGAAGAGATGGTGAAACGGGAGCATGAGAAGATTAACAGCAAAGCCGAAGAGGAACAGACAAATCAGAGCTCTGGAGCTGCAGGGAAGGCGGAGTCAGGGAAGGCGGAGTCAGGGAAGGCGGAGTCAGGGAAGGCGGAGTCAGGGAAGGCGGAGTCAGGGAAGGCGGAGTCAGGGAAGGCGGGGTCAGGGAAGGCGGAGTCAGGGAAGGGGGAGGTAGAATAACTAATGAGACCGGCCGGCCGGCTCCAACCCATCACTTGGCTTCAGTCTGGAAGCAGAGTTCCATACATTAACCAGGACTGTGCTCCCCTGTCTGTTTTGGATTTTCTCCCTTTAGTTTGCACTTTACTAACTTCTCTCTCCTCTCCAACCTCTGTTTGACATAAACCCACCTCCTGATTCCTACTGTGTGTATTGGTCTATCTTTTGACAGTTCCCACAGATGGAGTTTATAGCAATACACACTAAAATGAGCATACGTTTCCTTCTGAGGGAGAGAACTACAGGCACTGAGCTGTCAGCATGCCAACAAGCTCTGTTGAGTCATATAGTTGATGATTTTAGACTGAAATGACAAAGTATAGAGGGCATGGCAGGGTAACAAAGATGATGAATATCTGAGGCATCCACTGATGCAGTGACACAACTCCTGTAAATAAAATGGGGGAAAAGTATAATATAGCATTTTATGACTTACTATTTATAATCAATTATAATTATGGATTTGTTTTTCATGACATTGCTTTTTGTGCTCCTTGTTTCTATCAATTGTTTCAATATAATTATTTTTAACAATATGTTTTAATCTATTAAGCATACCTGTGACATTTAGTTTCTCTACTTCCTGTAGCTGTTGGTGTAGGACGGTTTCTATTTCAGCACAAATGATGCAGCAGGAAGTTACCACAGTGGTGTGAGATGATGTCGCAGTACATCTCTGGTGTTGACCAAATGCAACTCGATGGTTTCTAAAAGATTGCTTGTGATACAACAAGTAAAAACACTAAATAAAGTGTCAGTCAGTCTCCCGCTGAATTTGGTATTTTTCATACACATACAGTACATTTAAGCATTGATCTCAAACCCAGCTGGTGCAACGGATGTTGATTGGTACAATTGATGTTGTCTGTGACAGGGTGCATGCGTTGTTTATTTCTATGTAGTGTATTGTAGCCATTAGTTGAACAGAAAATACTGTTGCACACTTACACTTAGAATCCCATCTTTTATTCACCATCTCACCCTCCATACTCACACCACTTCCCTGACTCAGCTCTTAAATGGCAGTGTTTGTGAATCCATTTTGTTTGTGTTTTCACCTCTATAAAGTGCAACACACAGATTTGTCTGTGAGTAAACGAGCGAGAGATCAGTATTATTCAGGTCTTGAGGAAAAAAGGCTAAGCAGACTCATTTCTTTCTATGTTAAGTGTGTTAGCAAGGTTAACCACATGAGGGGGGTGGGAGATGGAGGAGGAGAGAATGAGAAAACAAAAATAAGTTGAGAACATGTGAGCAAGTGAAAGTGCAACATCAAATGTCAAGGTGTGTAGTCGAGTGTGGTAGAGGCAGGTAAAGCATCGACACAATACATACTTCTGACGGAACAGCGAAATACTATCTCGCTAAGGTACGAAGTCTGCATTAGGATTTTTTTTTACCCTGTCATTTTTCATCAATAAGATAAATTGTTGAGCAACGTAGTTAGACTGTGAAAGGACAATCTGTTGGCACAAGGTTACAACATGAAGAGATCTGTGGAGTTTCTGTCGGGCTGAAGGGAAGCCACATAAAGTCACAGCTACTTTGAAAAGAGCCATATAGGGCCTATTAACAGTAAGTAACCCTTATTAGTGTCAAACTAATGTATTTTGGGTGAACTATCCCTTTAAATGTGTGTTGAAGAAGGATGTTATCACTCTTCTATTCCAGAATAACTTTTTCAAATGGTCATTTTTTTCTCATGTTCTTTAAAAAAAAATCTTTAATGTTGATGTATTGGATTTAATCTTAATCTATTTGCGGTTGGCATACACTAAACATTTTGCACACTATGTTTCTGTGGTGTCCTCTAGTCTGGGATGATGAGGGGATTGGAAGATCAGGATGAGAAGGATGCCTCTCACAGGTGAGGATCTTTTCTCCACCCCATGGATTGGATCGTTATTAGGGACCTACTCGGGGTATAGATCTCCGTTTTATACAAGCTCTGGCGGTTTCCAGGACACTGATTAAACGTCGTCCTGGATTGAAAGGCATTTTAAATCTTACTTGTTTTTTAGTCCAGAACTAGGCTGGTAAACCGCCCCTGTATGCTGTAACAGCATATTATGGTGCCTGTAATTACCCCCTGTTGTGCCATTATCTCTAGAGGTGTGAGTGGCACGGTGAGGACAGAGAATGAGGTTACTGACGGAGTTTCAAGGAGGCCCCTGACTCTGCTGGACAGGTTGCGACTGTGTCAGGACGCCTGGGCCCCTGGGGGCCCCTGGGATAGAGACGGTGCCCATGCTGCCCTCTGGGGCCGGCCTGCTGGGGTGAGTTCCCCCCCACTACCCTCAACCATGAGGTCAGATAGTAGATAGTGGCATGGACCTACACAGTATGTGTCTGTCCCAAATGGCACCCTATACCATATATAGTGCACTACTTTTGACCAGGGCCCATATGGCTCTGCCATTTGGGATGGGGACACACTGTGTAGGTCCATGCCACTATCTACGATCTGACCTCATGGTTGACCTCTCTGTATTCAGGCCCGTAGGCCTAGACTCCAGGTCACCTTGGTACATTAGGTTAGCATGTGGACAGGCTGCGATATTACAGATGAAATGGAAGCAGGCACTTACAGCATGTCGAGTTGCACTTGCAGTTCTCCTTACTTTGCATAAAAGCAAATGAATGCAGAAGTGCTGCATGTGTGAGAGAGTAAGAGAGGAGAGACACAGATGGACTGAAAGAAAGAGGAGCAGACTGAGTAGTGGCGTAGAAGTTGATTGTTGCAGAAAGTATTTTCGGTTTGCTAAAGAACCCCAGCTATTTTAAGGACCCTTTCTTAACAAGACCAGCCTCTGAGACAAGTGAGTACGGTGAGACAATGGTGATCCAGTATCTGGATACAGCATCCTATTACACTGTAAAAACGACTGTATGTCAGGGTTTAGGTTGAATTGGTGGGATAAGAAAAGCACTTTAGCAACGTTTTTTCCCCCAACACATTATCCATGTGGATAGGCAGTAGCACTGTAAGAAAGAGCAACACTTACATGTTATTCTTGACTTTTTCAAAATGCTGTTGTGTTACAGCCTGAATTTAAAATGGATTAAATTGAGATGTTTTGTCACTGGCCTTCACACAATACCCCATAGTGTCATAGTGGAATTATATTTTTTGACATTTTTACATAAGAGCTGAAATGTCTTGAGTCAATATGTATTCAACCCCTTTGATATGGCCTAAATAAGTTCAGGAGTAAACATTTTCTTTACAAGTCACTTAATAAGTTGCATGAACTCACTGTGTGTGCAATAATAGTGTTTAACATGCTTTTTGAATGACTACCTCATCTCTGTACCCCACACACACAATTACATGTAATTTCAAACATAGATTCAACCACAAAGACTAGGGAGGTGCCCTCGCAAAGAAGGGCACCTATTGGTAGATGGGTAAAAAATAGAAAAGCAGACATTGAATATCCCTTTGAGAATGGTGAAGTTATTAATTAAACTTTGGATGGTGTATCAATACACCTAGTCACTACAAAGATACAGGTCTACTTCCTAACTCACTTGCTGTAGAGGAAGGAAACGGCTCAGGGATTTCACCATGAGGCCAATGGTGACTTTAAAACAGTTACAGAGTTTAATGGCTGTGATAGGAGAAAACTGAGAATGGAAAAACAACATTGCAGTTACTCCACAAAAGTAACCTAAATGACAGTGAAAAGTATTCAAAAACATGCATCCTGTTTGCTACAAAGCACTAAAGTAATACTGCAAAACATGTGACAAAGCAATTAACTTTGTCCTGAATAAAAAGTGTTATGTTTGGGGCAAATCCAACACAACATATTACTGAGTAGCACTCTTCATATTTCCAAGCATAGTGATGGCTGCATCATGTTATGGGTATGCTTGTAATCGTTAAGGTCTGGGGAGTTTTTCAGGATAAAAAAAAGAAACGGAATGGAGCTAAGCACGGGCAAAATACTAGAGGGAAACCTGGTTCAGTCTACTTTCCATCAGACACTGGGAGATGAATTCACCTTTCAGCAGGACAATAACCTAAAACACAAGGCCAAATCTATACTGGAGTTGCTTACCAAGAAGACATCAATTGTTCCTGAGTGGACGAGTTACAGTTTTGATTGAAGTCTATTAGAAAATCTATGGCAAGTCTAGAAAATGGTTGTCTAGCAATAATCAACAACCAATTAGACAGAGCTTGAAGAATTTTGAAAATAATAATGGGCAAATGTTGCACAACCCCAGTGTGGAAAGCTCTTAGAGGCTTACCCAGAAAGACTCACAGTTGTTATCGCTGCCAAAGGGGCTTCTACAAAGTATTGACTCAGGGGTGTGAGTACTTATGTAAATGTAATACTTTAATATTTCATTTTCAATAAATGTGCAAAAATATTTTTTAACATGTTTTCACTTTGTCATTATGGGGTATTGTATGTATATGGGTGAGAATCTATTTAAGCAATAAGGCACGAAGGGTGTGGTATATGGCCAATATACCACGGCTAAGGGCTGTTCTTATGCATGACGCAACGCGGAGTGCCTGGACACAGCCATTAGCCGTGGTATATTGGCCATATACCACAACCCCCCGAGGTGCCTTATTGCTATTATAAACTGGTTACCAACGTAATTGGAGCAGTAAAAATAAGTGTTTTGTCATACCTTTGGCATACAGTCTGATATACCATGGCTGTCAGCCAATCAACATTCAGGGCTCGAACCACCCAGTTTATAAATATCTATAGTCCCATGTTGAATTCAGACTGTAACACAACAGTGTCGAATAAGTCAAGGGGTATGAATACTTTGTGAAGGCACTATCTAGTCATTGCAAATGATGACATGAACAAAGTTAATTTCTCTTCCACAGGTTTAGTTGATGATATGCGTCGATATTTAAAGAACTTGATATTAAATATCGTTTGCCATGCATCAAACTGCTGATACCTATAGTTTGTTTTTGACTTGACTCAAAGTGAACATACCAATGTGTCTTTCGCTATCACAGTCAGTCATCTATTCCTGAACACACTGTTCGTCAAACCCACTTCCTGCAGTGTGTCTGTAGGTCTATTGCGTGTGTGTGTGTGCGCATGCTCACTTATTTCGCTGTGAGTTTTTGGTGCGTACATGTATTTGAATATGTGTGTGTTATTTGTGCTTGCACATTCTCTGCCACTTAGTTAGCGTTGGTGTGAGGTTAGCCTGGCTTGCTCACTTCTCTAGGCCTTGAATGACTGTTCCACAGAAAAATCCATCTTGTCCTTTTCTGTGAAGCTGCTCTGCACAGTCAAAGTTTCCTAACAACCAGACACAGTGTAATGAGGCTTCTCGTCACCTCTCTCTCTCCTTTCACAGAGCTTCCTGGTGTTGAGGGACTCTGCCTCCCAGCCCGTCCTGCTGTGTGTGGCCACTGGAGGAGAGAGTGGACATGTCAGAGACAACCCCATACATCGCACTGGTGCAGGTAGGCAAGACAGACACGCATGCATTTTGTATTGACCAGAACCTCAACATTCACATACTTCCCTGTTTAAAAAAAAGTTTATCTCAAATTTGTTTTTTGCCTTATAATAAACTCTCTGTTCTTCTTTCTCAGCTTATCAGCTATCTCAGTCATTTTTAGGGTTCTCTGATCTGGCCCAGTTAGTGGTGTTCTACTCTATGAGCAGGTGAGTTACAACAACCTACGCTATATACTGTATACTAACTACAGTATTTATCAGTTATGCATCTGATGTATTTCATTAATCTCTCTGTCTCTCTCTCTCTCTCCCAGGGACGTGTTGCCAGTGTGTCTGTTCATCCCTCCGTGGCTCTACAGTCTAACAGATCAGCCACAGTCCAACAGTCTGTCCCAGCTGGGTCCCAGTAAGTCTAAATTCACCCTCTCCATCTCTCCTCTTCCTCACCTACGCTCTCTTCCACTTATCATCTTCCTTTCACTCCTTCTGCACAACTATCTCCTTGTCATCCATCCTAGTCACTTCATATCAAACGTCTTGTCCTCTATGTGCTCCTACTTTTACTCTACCTCCTCTTACTCCTCTTGACGACTACCACCTCCTCTTCTCTCATTCTAATGTTTGATCTATTTTCCTCCCTCTCTTTTTGTGTGCCTGTTTGTATATAGAATCCTGGCTGTGTCCCACCTCTGACCTCCAGCCTGATCACATGACTCAGAGGGCTCCTGGTACTGCCATGTGCACCATACAGGTAATCAGTTGCATTCATAGCTTCATAACATGTCTATAAAGGTTGGGACCTATTCACTGTCTTGTATTCCCCTTAAAGTGACATGTAGCTGGAGACCCACTCTAGCGGATGTGTTGCCATGGTTTGACATGTGGTTCACACAGAAAAGCGGATGTCTGCTTTGGGTTCTCCTAGTGCTTTGTAATGTTACCCAGTCAATTGTCACTCTCAGCATCATAGATGAGATGCAGTGTACCTCAGTACAGACTGACGTCACAGGGCCTTTTGCTCTTCATTCAAAGAGTTGTATCTTACATTTGAATACTGCATGTCCTTTTTCAAATCTATATACAGTGAGGAGAACAAGTGTTTGACACACCTCCGATTTTGCAGGTTTTCCAACTTACAATGCATGTAGAGGTCTGTAATTTTTTATCATAGGTACACAACTGTGAAAGATGGAATCTAAAACAAAAATCCAGAAAATCACATTGTATGATTTTTAAGTAATTAATTTGCATTTTATTGCATGACATAAGTATTTGGTACATCAGAAAAACACAACTTAATATTTGGTACAGAAACCTTTGTTTGCAATTACAGAGATCATATGTTTCCTGTAGTTCTTGACCAGGTTTGCACACACTGCAGCAGGGATTTTGACCTTCACCAGATCCTTCAGGTTTCGGGGCTGTCGCTTGGCAATGCAGACTTTCAGCTCCCTCCAAAAGATTTTTTATTGGGTTCAGGTCTGGAGACTGGCTAGGCCACTCCAGGACGTTGAGATACTTCTTACGGAGCCACTCCTTAGTTGCCATGGCTGTGTGTTTCGGGTCGTTGTCATGCTGGAAGACTCAGCCACGACCCATCTTCAATGCTCTTACTGAGGGAAGGAGGTTGTTGGCCAAGATCCCGCGATACATGGCCCCATCCAGCCTCCCCTCAATACGGTGCAGTCGTCTTGTCCCCTTTGCAGAAAAGCATCCCAGAAGAATGATGTTTCCAGCTCCATGCTTCACAGTTGGGATGGTGTTCTTGGGGTTGTACTCATCCTTCTTCTTCCTCCAAACACGGCGAGTGGAGTTCTAAAAGCTCTATTTTTGTCTCATCAGACTACATGACCTTCTCCCATTCCTTCTCTGGATCATCCAGATGGTCATTGGCAAACTTCAGACAGGCCTGGACATGCGCTGGCTTCAGCAGGGGGACCTTGCGTGCGCTGCAGGATTTTAATCCATGACGGCGTAGTGTGTTACTAATGGTTTTCTTTGAGACTGTGGTCCCAGCTCTCTTCAGGTCATTGACCAGGTCCTGCCGTGTAGTTCTGGGCTGATCTCTCACCTTCCTCATGATCATTGATGCCCCACGAGGTGAGATCTTGCATGGAGCCCCAGACCAAGGGTGATTGACCATCATCTTGAACTTCTTCCATTTTCTAATAATTGCGCCAACAGTTGTTGCCTTCTCACCAAGCTGCTTGCCTATTGTCCTGTAGCCCATCCCAGCCTTGTGCAGGTCTACAATTTTATCCCTGATGTCCTTACACAGCTCTCTGGTCTTGGCCATTGTGGAGAGGTTGGAGTCTGTTTGATTGAGTGTGTGGACAGGTGTCTTTTATACAGGTAACGAGTTCAAACAGGTGCAGTTAATACAGGTAATGAGTGGAGAACAGGAGGGCTTCTTAAAGATAAACTAACAGGTCTGTGAGAGCCGGAATTCTTACTGGTTGGTAGGTGATCAAATACTTATATCATGCAATAAAATGCAAATTAATTACTTAAAAATGTGATTTTCTGGATTTTTGTTTTAGATTCCATCTCTCACAGTTGAAGTGTACCTATGATAAAAAATTACAGACCTCTACATGCTTTGTAAGTAGGAAAACCTGCAAAATCGGCAGTGTATAAAATAACTGTTCTCCCCACTGTAGGTTTTAAAGGCCCAGGGCAGTCGAAATTACGTTTTTATTGTGTTTTGATATCATATTGTACAACAGAAGAAGCTAACACTGTAATTATACCAGTAGCTAGGTTTCCTTCCAATTAGGGAATATTCTAGAATCTGCATGAAGAAAATATGCACATTTTCCCACCAGTGCTGTTTTTCCACCAAACGGACTTGTTGTCGATAGAAATCAGTGCGTGATGACATAGTGCACACAAAATGTACATTTTCGCTTAAGTTTTCAAGTACAGAACAAAAATTGAAAGTTCAATGTGCTTCCATCGCATTTTCAAGTCTACTTTTGTCACAAAAAGTGCTGTGTTAAATAGCAAATGTGACTACTCTGGTCTTGGCACATGTGTTCTAGCCAACAGCTCACAGATACAGTGAGGATAGACTACTTTAAATGATGAGATTATTATGGATAAGAGCAAGAATAATTGTATTTATCAAATGGCAGTCAAGTATCGATCATCATGTCACCAGAATAAGACCCTCAACATTTATTGGAAAGGAGCATTAACATCACAATGCACTTTCACCACCCTGTGAAGTTTATAACTTATTATTATTTATTTTTTTACCTCCTTTTTCTCCCCAATTTCGTGATATCCAATTGCGATCAAATTACTATCTTGTCTCATCGCTGCAACTTCCCAACGGGCTCAGAAGAGGCGAAGGTCGAGTCATGCGTCCTAACCTCTCTTCTTAACTCCCGCTTAATCCGGAAGCCAGCTGCACCAATGTGTCGAGCAGGTGCCAGGCCCGCCACAAGGAGTCGCTAGAAGGCGACTTGATTGAGAAAGATTGTTTTGCTGAAAAAAAAACGTTTGTTTCTTTTTGACCATTTTAATGCAAACTAATATAGTAAGGTATTCATTTGTTCCCCAGAAATGATTTGATATTGAGATAAAAATGGCCTTTAATACTGAAACCATAAACCATTGTATTGTATAAAATTCAAATCATTCTCCAATGATCATTTTTAATTTTCGGAAAGATCCTCATGTGGTTCATGCCTTTTAAATACACAGTCAAGCTCCCTCTCAACGGTGTCTTCTGTTCAATAGCTGACAGCAGCCAATGGTGCTCTGTGCATCATCAACCCACTCTATCTTCATGAGCATGGCGATGACTGGCTGACCCATCAACCAACCAGCCCACAGCGAGTTAATCGGACAGCGAATTATAGGCGTGAGAGACGACTGAGTACAACAAGACCTTGGTCAGGGTCGGGCCTTCTTACTAAGAGAGCTATCTCAATGGAGCAGGAGTCCTACAGCTCCAGGTCTGATAATCCAGGTAAAGTGATTTTGCTGTTAAAGGCCCAGTGTGGTTAAAAACATTATTTACCTATGATTTATATTTATTTCCACACTATGAGGTTGGAATAATAAAATTGTGAAAATGATGTAAGAGCTGAAATGATTTGATATTGAGATAAACAAAAATGGCTGCATTGGACCTTGTTTTATTATTGTCCATCCTGTCTGTGGGAAAATGTCACCGCATGAATCATCCTTCTCACTGTAGGAGCTAATGAGAAATCATAGAGCCATTATGCCAAAACCAAAATCAACCAACGACGAACTGACATGTTTGGTCTTGTCTCCTTATCTCCATGGTCTCCTGTAGTTCAGGCTACCCCGTCTCCCCCCACCCCAATAGGAGGGGTGGTTATGAGGAGGCCCAGTAGGGATGCTTCCATTGAGTCACTCGACAGAACCTGGACCCAGGACCGCACTACCAGGCCCCCCTCAGACCCAAAGCCCCTGTTCAGCCCTGCCCCTCAGTCCCCTCACAGGGTGTCCTGGGTTGAGGACAGGGTATGGCTCTCCAAACCGCCACCCCCCTCCCTCCTCCGCCCCCCCTCCCTGGAGATGGACTCGCTGTCAATCAGCAGCATGGAGGAGGAGCCGGAGTCGGTCACCACCCCTTCCCACTCCCCCCACCCCTCGCATCGTTTGGCCGACAAGGTGAAACACCGCCTCTCGGCTGTGGGCCTGGCCATTGGTGGACTGGGGTCTCCACAGAAGAGGATGACCAAGCGGGTGCAGGAGCTCAGCAAGCGGAGGGGCGGTTTGTTTGCCGAGGCAGTGATGGGATTCGTTGAGATGACCCTGGGGGCGGCGTTTATCCCTGGAATGACAGGTGCGGACCTGCTTCAGGAGGTGCGTACGGCTCTCACTGCCCTGAGAGAGACACTGCTGGACTGTCCTGAGATACACATCCTCATAGACAGTATGGCAGACACACCCGATGGGGAGCTGGGTGAGTCCATCCATTAACAAATTAGTGTTCGAAAACAGAATATCACTACTATTATACAAAAAAACGGTACGCTTTAGTTCAGGATGCACTACAAAGCCAAAACAGACAAATACTCAACTACATAATTTTCCAGAATTGGTTTCTAACACCTCAGTCTCTCCTTATCCTCCATTATCTCTGTCCTCTATCTACATTAGATGCCATACTGGAGCTCTCCCTACACAAGGTGGCCCTAAAGCCTGTGAGCGCCCACCTGTACACCTGCCTCCAGAGCTGTTGGGACCATGACGGTAGCCTGCGGAAGCTGAGGGAAAACCAGCGGCTCCTGGAAGGCCGGGGGGTGGAGGAGCTGGAAGGGACACCTGGGGCGGGGGTCCCTGACCATGTCACCCTGGAGAAGATCCAGCAGAGGTGGTCAGCCATGCACCAGTCTTACTCCCCCAGCAGGAAGGTCCATATCCTGCTCAAGGTCTGCAAGACCATCTACCACAGCATGACGTCCAATGCCAACCCAGGTGGGTGGTGCAGGGTAGACCTGCTCAGCCTCAGTATGTGTATGAATAGAGTTGGTTAGGGTATTTCTCTCTATTAAGGATAATGTTTGGAGTTCTTTGACCTTTGACTCCCTCCTCCCCTCTGTCTCAGGAGTGGTGTATGGGGCTGATGACTTCCTGCCGTGTCTGACCTGGGTGCTTCTGCGTAGTGATGTGGTCACTCTGCAGCTGGACACTAACTACATGATGGAGCTACTGGACCCCACACAGCTGCAGGGAGAGGGTACGAATTATACAGACGTATCATGCAGCCACAGAAACATGTACAGTACCAGTCAAAAGTTTGGACAAACCTACTCATTCAAGGGTTTTTTATTTTTTACAATTTTCTACATTTGACTATTTTTCTAATAATAGTGAAGACATCAAAACTTAAATAATGCATATGGAATCATGTAGTAACCGAAAAAGTGTTAAACAAATAAATATTAAATAAATATTTTAGATTTGAAATTCTTCAAAGTAGCCACCAGCAAAGCACCATCACACGTCCTCCTCCATGCTTCACGGTGGAGGTCATCCGTTCACCTACTCTGCATCTCACAAAGACACAGCGGTTGGAACCAAAAATCTCAAATTTGGACTCATCAGACCAAAGGACAGATTTCCACCGGTCTAATGTCCATTGCTTGTGTTTCTTGTCCCAAGCAAGTCTCTTCTTATTATTGGTGTCCTTTAGTAGTGGTTTCTTTGCAGCAATTCGACCATGAAGGCCTGATTCACACAGTCTCCTCTGAACAGTTGATGTTGAGATGTGTCTGTTACTTGAACTCTGTGAAGCATTTATTTGGGCTGCAATTTCTGAGGCTGGTAACTCCAATGAACTTATCCTCTGCAGCAGAGGTAACTCTGGGTCTTCCTTTCCTGTGGCGGTCCTCATGAGAGCCAGTTTCATCAAAGCTCTTGATAGTTTTTGCGACTGCACTTGAAGAAACTTTAAAAGTTCTTGAAATGTTCCGCATTGACTGACCTTTGTCTTAAAGTAATGATGGACTGTCGTTTCTCTTTGCTTATTTGGTCTTTTACCAAATAGGGATATCTTCTGTATACCACACCTACCTTGTCACAACACAACTGATTGGCTCAAAAGCATTAAGGAAAGAAATTCCACAAATGAACTTTTAACAGGCCACACCTGTTAATTGAAATGCTTTCCAGCTGACTACCTCATGAAGCTGGCTGAGAGAATGCCAAGATTGTGCAAAGCTGTCATCAAGGCAAAGGGTGGCTACTTTTGAAGAATCTCAAATGTAAAATACATTTATTGTTTAACACTTTTTTGGTTACTACATGATTCCACATGTATTATTTCATTGTTTTGATGTCTTCACTATTATTCTACAATGTAGAAAATAGTAAAAAATAAAGAAAAACCCTTAAATGAGTGGGTGTGTCCAAACTTTTGACTGGTACTGTATGTGTACATGGACACATACACCTTATAGTAACCCCCTTTCTGTCTCTGTTTCTCTACCTTATGTCTGTCGTCTCTCTATTCTGCAGGAGGTTACTACCTGACGTCCCTGTATGCTTCTCTTTTCTACATCAGCAGCTTCCGCCCTCGTCTCGTCACGCGCCAGCTCAGCACCGAGGCCCAGCAATCGCTGAGCCAATGGCATCGCAGGCGCACCCTGCACTGCAACCAGTCACGACGCAGCATGAATCGGAGGACCCTCCGGAGACCTGGGCACAGTGAGAAGGGCAGGGAAAACTCCAGTTACGCAGAGATGGAAACTGGCACAGGAAGTGTAACTGATGCCCCACCGGCGCCCTCTAGTGTTGTGGCCAAGGCATTGCACATAATCTCAGAGGTGGTGGTCGCAGTGAGGGAGGAAGAGGGCAGCAGAGCAGAGGGCCAAGGATCCCCAGCTCCACAACTCCAGGCCTCGCCTCGGAAGGAGAAACCGATTACAGTAGAAGAGTTGGACGGACATCCAGCAGGGAGTGAGGTGGACTGGGAGGGAGGGGTCAGACCATGGAGGTGTGTTGTAGAGGGTTTAGAGAGTGAGGAAGGGCAAGCTAGTCTCCATAGGGTCCATGAGGAACTCTGTGCCAGGTCAGTGGAGCTAGATGACCAGACAGACACACAGATAGGTCAGCAGAGGTCAGAGTGGACTGGGCTGCCAGTGGGAGACTGATGACCCAGAGGAGCCAGTCTGTCTAGAACCCTGGGCTTTGCCTGCAAACATATTGTAATGTAAACTTGTTGAGCAAAACATTTATTTTACAATTCCTGGTTTCAGTTGCATTGAAATTCACCCAATAAGGCATGAAGATAATGGTC
This sequence comes from Oncorhynchus tshawytscha, assembly GCF_018296145.1. Lineage (NCBI taxonomy): Eukaryota > Metazoa > Chordata > Actinopteri > Salmoniformes > Salmonidae > Oncorhynchus > Oncorhynchus tshawytscha. The sequence goes on from NC_056441.1 coordinate 57,077,608, forward strand.
TGACTAGGCTGAAATTAGGTAATTTGAAATATGTGCTTTAAAATTTTTGTAGAATATATTTCCCACGAGTGTTGCAAATTGTGACGTTTGTAATATTTTCATTGTAATTCCTTAGAGAAATTACTCTCAGTGGGGCCAATTAAATGGTCCATTTGGGGCAAATGATGGAGGCTAGGCCATCAGCAGGCTGGCTCCATGGTTAGAACACTTGATGTATTTTACATGTTGACCACTAGGTTGCAGTACCACACCTTTTCTGTCTGTTTCGTCTTGGTTGCAGTAGTAGTCAAGCATGATAACAGTGGAGCTCGTAAGCATAAGGATGTTGAGAAAGGGAGAGAAATGTGTTGAGATGCCTGAAATAACAGCTATAACGAAATGACTGTTGATCTGTATTATGTTGTGTGTAATATATACTCTGATTTTAACTTGTCATTATATTATTTGAATCTACATTATTTGACCATGCATTAGAATGCTGTATGGCGGGAAAGACAGCATTATAGACATCTGCACAGTAGAATACTTTGATGCTAAAGAGTGAACAGTGGAGCAGACAGGTCCTTATTTATACAAGCACATGTATTACAGACACATGGTACATAGACACACAAACAAGCGCGCACACACGGACCTACTGTAATATATACATATGCAAATGAACGCACGCACACGTGCCCTCCTACACATTCATACATATGGAAGCGCCTCATTCAGAATTTTAAATTAGAAACCCAATCAAATTTGCCTAATGAGACATTGGCATTCTGCCTGCATTTCGATCTTTTAACCAGGTCTAAGAAACATCTGGGCTCTTCATCAGCCCAGTCAAACCTGATGGGAGCGAGACTTAAAACAGCTACTACACACACCTCTGACATATGATCACGTGATATATTATGCATACATAGGCCTACATTACACATTCAGTCCAGCCATAAATTAGATATATGGCGGTGGCGAGCGCACAGATGGCAGACGCCGGAGGCATTTAAAGCTAGGATTCGCTAGCTAGCTGCAGCTAAACATAGGAGCCGTCCTGCTGCAGAGAGAGAAAAAGATGGTCACACAAAGATACCCACTCACATACGCAAAGTGCATGCACATCCAAGCACAAGGCAACGCCAGGACAATATACAGACACACACATACTGAAAAACATGAATATTCACACTAACAGTATATCACAATCACCTGTTCGTCACGCTAAATGTAAACCAGTATCAGTGTGCCTGGTGTGTTTCCCCTCCCCCTTGATTGACAGACATCTAACGAGCAGCTGCTCTAATGGGCCTGGCAGCTTCTCCTAATAGTGATAAATAGATGAGAGGCATTTGTGAATCAGGACCAAACACTTTTCAATCAATTATTCACAACATTACTCCAATTTATGCATCATCAGGCTGCTACACATCCCGGTTGTTCCCAGGCTGGAAACAGTGTTTGAACTCGGTGGTAAATGACAGTAGGCGCTGAAAACTCTGGTTTTCCTCTCTCCCGCTGACAGATAAAATGGTTCCTTTTTTTCATCGCGTCCTGCATGAGTTTTAATGAAGGCTTATGAAAGTGAGTGGAGCGTCATCGTACGTTCCTGACCTGTCTGCTCTGACTATGGTCGTTCCATATGGGACATCACGTCACCGAGCTGCTCAGTCTGTCACTGTCTCTCTGGCCTCCACTCTTATTTTGTTTGTCCCTTTGTCCTATTCTGCTCTTTCATTCGTTGTCACAAACCGCTTCCCCTTGTTGAGGTATTGTAGTTGGACACTTTTCCTCTAGATTTCTCTTTCTCCTCCTCCCTGTGCGCTGCTCTCTTCTCCTGGTCTGAACTCTGACAGGTGTGTAATTGAATGATTGATGATAAACCAGAGGATCCTCCTCCTCCTCCACACACAAACACATGTGCACGCACACACATTCGGCATTTTGCATTCCTGCTTAAAAACAAACCACATACACACGGACATCTGAACTTCTATTTTCTTACCAATAGTTTATTTGTTCGTCTTTTCGTGCACCTTTTCATTCCTTCAGAACTGATGGCTACGTCATGCATACATATAGAGTATGCATAGGTCTTTTTTTTCTCAAAACAAAATCCTCAAAGCATTTATGTAACACAAATCATCTGTAACACACCTCTGCCAAAATCATGCTGTGATTCACTATATTTGTACAATTTTTGTCACAAATATTGAAGACATTTGGTTTAGGTTAGGTTTCAGTTATAATGACAACGCTGTATGCCCCCAAAATGTGTGTTATAATATTTCTTCCTGCTCCAGCCTTCGAGTTCCTCCACTTTAAGGTTATTTCATTATTAAGATAGACTTCGTCGTCATAATGACTTCACACTATACGTTTCCCTCACTGAGCTCTGTTGCTGTACACACTGTTCTCTCTCCCTTCTCTCTCCCAGTATTGGCACATTTATGCAATGCAATTTCCACTAGCTAATGGATTTTGTGTTTGTGTGAGGCTACGGACTCTAGCTATCAAAAGCAATCATAAAGTGAAAACAGTATGAATAGCATCTCACTGCTGCTGTCTGTCTGTTGGCTCTGAGATCTCCTTCTGATTATCATACAGTCAATTGTTTTCTTTATGGGACCATAGTGTTTAAATAATAATAATAGTACATTTTATTTTAAGTGCTTTTCAAGCTCCAAAGTCACTTTACATAGTCAAGATAATAAGAAGGATGAACACATTCATAAATGAACTCCTGCATATGGTCAGGAAGCTCGATGTGAACAATAGACCTGCAGTGCAACAGATTATGAACCAACTGTGTGTCCACGGATTGGGGACAAAATGTACAGCTGGGACATGACTAGCATGTCTGGAGGGTAGCGTGACAGGATGGACAAGGCGAATGAGTGTGTGGACAGGAAAATAAGTGATGGGACTTAGGGTCAGCCCTAAGGGTCAGAAAGCCAGGCCATTTCCTGTTGACCCTTGTATGAACTCTGACCCCTGCTGCAGGCTGCATCTATCACATGACAGAGGTAAGGTGGGGATTGAATGGATGGCCGGGTGGAGGAGGAGGGTTTAGGCCATGCCAAAAGCATTTGAATTGTGTTTGACATTTAATGAGTAATCACTTTGGCTTGGATTTGAACCTTGTTGCACATGGCCCTGCAGATGGGAGGAGGTATGAAGTGAATGAGAAAGGAATGTGGAAAGATTGAGTGAAAATGAGGAGAAAAAACAAACAAAGATCTAAACTAAAGGAGAGGGGGAGAGAGGTCAGGGAGGATGCTTGGCTAGTAGAGAAACAAGAGAAGGGGATACAATGCAGCTGCAAACATCCGTTGAAAATGAGCCAAATAGCATATAGTGACAACATGTAATTGTACCAGGAAGAAAATACGAATATTTTCAAGATGACCTATTACCGATTTGTGTATTTCACTACTGTGTATAGCTTTCACATTTAACTGCAAATAATTAGAGGGCAAACTCAAAGAATAAGTAATTCACACATTTTTACAAAAGAAAGCTTTTAATACTATAAGTATAATCATAACTGTAACATCATTATCATCAATTATCATCATTAACATTTGGAAATAAATTATTTGATCAGACCCATACAGGACTGAAGAAGATGCAGCATGTGTAAAGTCCTTTGGCTGTCCTCCTTAAACCCAATGGCAGACAACATGGACCATGAAATGGTTCGACAGGATCGTGTGTGTGTGTGTGTGTGTGTGTGTGTGTGTGTGTGTGTGTGTGTGTGTGTGTGTGTGTGTGTGTGTGTGTGTGTGTGTGTGTGTGTGTCTGTGCGTGTGTGTGTGTGTGTGTGTGTGTGTGTGCGTGTGCGTGTGCGTGTGCGTGTGCGTGTGTGTGTCTGTGCGTGTGCGTGTGCGTGTGTGTGTCTGTGTGTGTCTGTGCGTGTGTGGGTGGGTGGGTGTGCGCGCGTGCGTACGTTCACTGTTTGACCTATGATGTGGATCCCACAGTAAACCCCACTATTCATGTCTGACAGGATCTTAAGGAGGTAAGTGATCAACTCATTCCAAACGTATTTAAACAAACCAAGGTACTGAGAGAGACAAATTGAGCTCATTCATATTGTATTCGAGTCATGCAGAGTGACGCCCTGGAAGATCGCTGTTCACAGGACTTTTGTGAGGTCGCGTCTGTCTGACACACACATAAATACAAAAATAGATCTAAAAAAACTCAAATTAAATTAAATAAGGTGGAGAGGGGTCAGAGTGCATCACTCTGGCGTCCTGTCCAATCACAACACTTCAAGCCTGCGCTGTGTGAGGTCATAAGGCTGGGAGGAGGGGCGTTGAGGGTTATAGAGGTTAAGGTGACACAGGCAGACCAGGAGCTGTGTGTCCGACATGTGTCCTTCTGTCTTTCTGCTTGGTTGGCCAGTAGGCCAGGTGGGAGAGAGAGGCAAGTTGGCTGATCAGTGGTCCGTGTGGGGTGTTCCTCTATGCTCCTAGAGGGGGCGCTATCCTGGGAGTCAGACAGCTCACTGTCAGCATAGAGTATGTAGAGAGGGAAGGGGCTGAGGACGCTCGCCTCTTCCACCCTGAAGAGGGTTTGGCTCACACTCAAGGGCTCAGTATGGTGTGTGTCTGTCTACGTCTGTGAGATGGAATGTAAGTATGTTATTGATGGTATAAGAGGGGCCAGCGGTGGTATGTTAAGGGCAGTGTATGAATGTTGCAGACAGTGAGTTGAGTGGGTTGAGTGACTATGTGGAGGTCAGGGAATGTAAACATTTGGACTGCGCCATGCTGTCGTAGTTAGCGTGTGGCGGGTGTGTGAGCCCCCATCTCCCCCAGGATGGCCCCTCTCTCCCCTCTCCTTCACACCCTTCCTTCTCAGTTAGTGGGCGTGTATGTCCAGGCCCTGGCCTATAAGGGGATCGGCGGGGTGGGGGTGGGGCGGCGGGTGCAGCAGCATGGCGGGGTGGGGGCCGGGGTAGGGGTGCAGGGTTGGGCCGGCGTGGGGGTAGCCAGACTGGGACAGCAGGGCCCCGGGGTACTCTGCTGGAAGAGACGGCATCCCCTGAAGACCTGCGGAGAGAGAGAGAGAGAGAGAGAGAGAGAGAGAGAGAGAGAGAGAGAGAGAGAGAGAGAGAGAGAGAGAGAGAGAGAGAGAAAGAGTATATACCACCGAGTGTGCACCAAACAATTGGTAAAAACACTAGGGTCATGCCCACCTGGCATGACCCTAAAACACTAGTTCACCATAGCGAAACCTTTTAAAACGGAAAAACTGAAAGGAGTCAGTTTTATTCTCTTTGTTGCCTAAATGAACATGGCCCAGTCGTCCTTATCTCTGTCTCTTACCTGCTGCCCTGAGAGCCAGGTGGGCTTGGCCGTCCAGTCCGTAGCCCCCCAGTGCTGCTCCCTCTGGGCTGTAAGGACCGCTTTGACCTGGTCAACCAAACACACACCCACATCATTCACCTAGCCTGAATGTCCATATAGATCAGCTATACACATATTCACTCAAAATACACACCGATAGCATTCATACAACCTAGGAATGTATAGCTACATCAGTAACAATACATTAGAGCGGGAATACAGTGATAATAACATGGTATTATTACCTGAGCGATTTGACTGGTCAATCATGGGCTGTACTATTCTCCGTCTTGCATTGATAAACCTGGGGAGGAAAAAGGGGATACGAAAAAGCGGGAGAATAGAAGCAGAGAACACAAAGAGAAGGAGGATGGGATAGAAGGAGAGTCGGTAGAGGCAGAGAACACCAGTTAATAGAGAAAAAGACTAACGCGTAGGATATTAACCTTTCACTTTTCAACCACTTAAACCCTTTCATGGTTCACCGTCAAGCCACATTTAGAACAGAGGGCATATGGATCTCTGGGTGATAATGGATTGATCAGTATTGATGGGGTCAGTGAAGGTCACGCTAAGGACCGAGCGACGAGGGACACAGTAGTAAAACACACGAGCTGGTCATTGGTTATTGATCAGGGGGGTACTGACCAGTTGTTGACCTGCAGGATGGTCAGTCCTGTGTCCTGTGCCAGCTGCTTCTTCTGCTCCTCCGAGGGGTATGGGTGCTGCGAAGGGACATTCAGAACAACGGCATTATGGATTTGCAAAACTGGTTAAGATTCAGCAAGAGCATGTTTAGCCTTTGCTTTTGGCATACATTATCATTCCATAAAATCATCAAATGTATAATTTTGGCTCACACATACACCACACACAAATGACCCCACCACTATCTACGTAGAATGAAAAACCCAAATCATGTATGAAATAAATCAGCTAGACCTATAACCATTAGATGAATACTAATGGCTGCCATTACATCTAAATTCAAGTCAAATTCTATGAACTGACGTGACCCTTAAATTGCAGCAGCCCCTTTCCCCTTCTCTCTCTCTCTACCTCTCTCTCTCTCTCTCTCTCTCTCTCTCTCTCTCTCTCTCTCTCTCTACTCTCTCTCTCTCTCTCTCTCTCTCTCTCTCTCTCTCTCTCTCTCTCTCTCTCTCTCTCTCTCTCTCTCTCTCTCTCTCTCTCTCTCTCTCTCTCTCTCTCTCTCTCTCTCTACTCTCTCTCTCTCTCTACTCTCTCTCTCTCTCTCACTACTCTCTCTTTCTCTCTACTCTCTCTCTCTCTACTCTCTCTACCTCTCTCTCTCTCTACTCTCTCTCTCTACCTCTCTCTCTCTCTACTCTCTCTCTCTCTCGCTCTCTCTCTCTCTCCTCTAGAACAGTCATAATTAGTGAGAATGACTAGAGTTTTTAAGTATAACTACTAATTATCAGAACTACTACATTTCACCATTAATTGTTCTCTCTCTGTTCAGAACTATTCAACATTTAACGTCTTATTCACACATTATCTCTCTGTCATTTAATTATAATTTCAACTTCATTTTTTTTGCATTACCCTGTACTATGTCCCTTTCCTCCTTTCATCCGCTCCCTCTTCTCTCGGCTCCCCTCCTCTGCTTTTCTCTGCTTCTATCTGTCATTCTTCTCACTATTATTTCTACTGTCTCTCTTTTCTCACCGATAAATGCTGGAAGAGCCATGCCCTCATGATGTTGGTTGCCAGTTTGGGGAAAATTCCCCTCTTCTTGTTGTTCCTTCTGTCTCGGTCCGTCTCGTCCTCCTCTCCCGTACTGGGGGAGGCCACGCCCCCATCCAAACCATCCCCTGCCAGAGGACAATAGAGATATGGCATTAGCACAGTACGCGTGTGTGTGTGTGTGTGTGTGTGTGTGTGTGTGTGTGTGTGTGTGTGTGTGTGTGTGTGTGTGTGTGTGTGTGTGTGTGTGTGTGTGTGTGTGTGTGTGTTAACATGTCCAATTGATGTCAGGTTTATGTGTGTACGTCGATTATGTTGTCAGCATAAGTGATTGTAAAGATGAGTGTATGTTTGTGCAGGTGTGTGTATGAGTTAGTGTGTTAGAGGTACCCGTATCGCTGCAGTTGTCTGTGCTGTGTGAAGGCAGGCCACATGACATGCCAGGGGTCCCTAGTGGAGTGGACGCACAGTCATCTGGGTCCCGCAACCACGACTGATTCTACAGAGAGCGAGGGAAGGAAAGAGATAGAAACATATTGAGATTAACAGGAAAAGATGTGAGAATGTAGCAAAAGAAATGAACATTTATTCCCTCTTTAGTGACAAGTATTTTGCCCAATAGGCAAAATATAGAAGTATAGAGATATAGAGATATACTGAGAAATCTGAGACTTTTCAGCTCATTTTTCATCATTCAGGTGTCACCTACCTGCTCTGACAGACTGGTGCAGGAGCCAGTGAAATCCTCCACGTCAGACTTGGACCCGCCCTCCCTGTCATCCAAAATCAGGTCTGTGGGCATCTTGCCCTTCAGGCAGGTAATGTAACGATTGCAGAAGTTATCACACAGGTCATGAACCTGGAGAATAGAAGATGAAGAAGAGGGAGAAGAGATGCTGTCAGGAAATAGCATAGTACTGTAATGGTTTAGGTGTATGATGGCTAATCATGTTTGGTTTGCCTGCTTTCAGCAGTCACTAGTCTGAATCATAAAGGGTAAGAGGAGACAGAGACAGAGAGAGAATAGATTTTAGATGAGTGAAGAAGCATACCTTTTCCAGCTCCAACAGGTGGAAACGTAGTACCTGAATGGCCTGGATCATCTGAGGACAAGAACAGATTGGTAGCTATGAACACAATGCGTTTGAGTTATTCTTAATCGATCTCTAAATTACTGTGTGTGTCGATACATGTAGGTTATGAGCATTTGGTTCTTTTGCTGTTACAGTATATACATTTGTATTTATTTTCATACCAGGTTGTCCAGTTCAGGATTTGTTGAAAAAATGGGCTTCTCTGAGCGAATCTGAAACACACAAGTAACGGCGTCCACGGTCATTTGGATAATGGTTGGAGCTCGGAGTTTAAGATTTCCCCTGTACCCTGTAATTGCACCTGCAACCCTGTACATGTGACTATTAAACTTCTAATCTAAAATCCAATCCTGAATCACTGCCGGCTCGGAGGGCTGTAACTCACCTGTTTGGCGAAGGCTGCGATGTCATCGTTGAAGGAGTCTGAGGAGCATACATCACTGTGATTGGTCAGGCCTTGGAGGTGGGGTGGCACTGAGAGGGCTGTAACATCCCGCGGGGAGCAGGTGGCCAGCTCGCACTTCTCAAACACCAGGGCCAGAAGTGGAAACAGGGGATGTCTGTGCACACAGAACACACAGTGTTATCACATTATGGACACGCACACACACACACACCTCACACACATGCATGTACACAATACATACACACATCCAGGAAAATGCATATAGGCACAGAGCACACTGATAGTAAAAATACATGCATTCTGTTAGAATGAAATGAAACAAACACACACTCTGTACTGAAATAGTTATTTTCTGCTCACCCATAGATCTGGTCCCTGTGGTGTTTGAGGGAATCTGGGACAGTGTGGCCATAGTGAGGGGGGGGCAGTGACCTCATGACCTCTCCATACCCCCCCACGGGCATGCCCTCTGACCCTGAGTAGTGCACCAGGTCTTCATACTGAGGAACAGGGGGGAGAGATAGAGAGAGAGAGAGGGAGGGAGAGGGAGAGAGAGAGAAATTAGGAGATGAGGCCCCCTGTGAATATGGAAGCAGATCACTTCGAAGCTGTATCTAATTTTCTCTCCTCCTTCATAAACACTGACTAGAGGCTCCTTGCTGAGCCGTTTTTCAGAGGGAAAAGCTACATCCACCCTGGGACAATTGACATGAGATAAACAAACACACAGAGATTCATACATAAACATGAGCCTATGCTCTCTATCTCGCTGTCAGTCTCATATCTCTCTCAACATTACAGAGCTGATGTGTGTTCAACTGTAGCTGACTTCAGTCTCCAAGGCTTTTCAGCAAAAGCCAGTGGTTTTCTCCTGGATTAAAGCATGGCCAATCATAGTCCCATATGGCTGCGTGATCACAGCGTGCACCTGCTCTGCGGTTTTGTCGTGCCACCTTTTGTTTTATGAATACTCGCTATTAACACAATCACCACTATCAGATTCCGCGCCTTTGTGTACTCAGGAGCTCTCTGATTACAGTGCGACTGTAGCGGCTGTGCGTCATCTGATCAAAGCACCAAAATCAAGAAGATTAATTCTTCAAATGTTCCTAAAAGGCATGAGGCTGAGAGAAGGGCTTCATATGTGAGAAATACTTACAGTGTTAATACGAGTATAATTTATTGCAATCCTCGTCGTAATCAGGATAGTTCAAAGAGTAGAGCTTAGTTCGCTATACAATATATAGGCATAGGCTATATAGCTCTTTTTTTTTCAGCAATTCAGTTGAACATATGTTTTACCACATAGGCTATGACATACATTAGAAATATTAATGCTAACAATTAACCACATACCAGTGGATGGATAGCATAGCACCATGCGCTTCCTTCATATTTTGTTATTGCAGTTGTTTTAAGTAATAAAACTGTTAGATTAAACTATACAAATACTTGTTTGAACTTGCAATGTCCAATATATTCAATACATACAAATCACTTTCCACCAGATTGCCTATTGGCACAAACTAAGTTTGCAAACATTCGACTATAGGCCTATTTGACCAAATCCATTCTACAGTTTCATTATTCAGACAAATACAATGTATTTCATATGAGTAGCCTATGTTCAAAATAAAAAGCAACAATGGGAACGTAAATTAAAATTCGTATGCCATGTTGTCCCAACACCCTGCTTATTTCAATCAAAAGTGATAGAGTTTGTGAGAATAGTTTTCCATTTAACATACATGTAGGCCTAATACTCGTAAATCGTTATGTGAAAACAGAATGGTCTGCAGGTTTCCAAACGGATGCCTTTTCTTTCCGTTATTGAAGGTCGCCTAATAGCCATATGCTCAAATGACAGACTAGTGTCACCAATTGTAAACAGTGGGATACACTGTATATTTTACAGTGCATGGGACAACATATATCATTTATCAAATTCACTTCCCATTGCTGCATATAACCGGAATTAGGCTAATTATGGATAATTGACTGACACACTTTCTTGACCTTGTTTCAGTGAACTAAAGTAGCCTATAGGCTATGTCTGAATTGTAATCAAATTGGACAAAGAAAGTACCTGTTTTGTTGACTTTAATTTGCGTGAAGTACTACATTCTTAACAGGATTACACTAATATAACGAAAAGCAAATGTAAAATGCTAATAAAAAGCGCTTGCGTAATTGTCATCTGTAGGCCTAATTACAGTAAACCGAAACATTCTATCCGGAAAAGTTTATTTGATTTGCACGACCCGAAGCCGATGACACTCGGACTATATGACAACATTTCTTAATTTCCTCACTCAACTGCAAGCCGAACGTGTTATTAAAACACAGATAACAAATATCCTAAATTTCATCTGACCTATTATTCTTTTTAAAATTGTAATTACATACAGAAAAGTGCAACAGTTCACTCTATGGGAGTTTGACTAGTTATTCAAAAAAGATGGTACCCTATGTCTGCAGCCTTTGGTATTCCGCAGGTTATTGCTGTGTGGGTGTGTGTGTGTGTGTGTGTGTGTGTGTGTGTTGTGTGTGTGTGATACAATGTCAGGAGTAGCCTACTATGGCAATTATCTTTAGGAATGGAAAAAGAGTGGCCACTGACTGCATAGTGCACATAGCAACGAGATCTGCGAGCCGTGGACTCACTGTAGCAAACGAGTTGACCTACTTAGCGACTTGGTCTGCCTCTCCCTGTCTCTTTTTCCTCGACCTACACTCACTACACATCATACTGTATATAGACATATCATGTCTTTCCACTTTCACAGCCACTTTTATTGGCCCTATAATCGACTGTTAATTGCTGCAGAAAATACACATTTTCACTTTTAAAGAAACTATATTTCAAATATTTCACTATACATATTGAAATCCAGAAAACGTTTATGGCTATCAAGGGAGACGTTGTACACCCTATATAAAAGCTATTTGTTTATAGTCCTAAACCTCTTGCAAAGTAATGAGAATAGTATCATTCTGACACTTGCTCATTTATACGTGACCCTATACTGAAATATAAAGACAAATGAACAGCAAATTTATAAGCAAGATAATATATGTGAAATGTAGCCTATATTAAATGTATATGATGTTTCCACATGTCAAACTAGGCTGCTTGACATTATGTCGACACGTTCCCTAATGATTTAGGTCAGGTCAGTCTATTAAGGAATATTCAGAGTATGCACAATTATGTCAATAAGGTTATTCCTTCTGATAGATTGATGTGAACTCCTTGACATATTGCTGCTGCCTTCATTGGCCCTGTATAGCTGGGAGCTTTGGCCTACGCGAGGGAGGACAGGGAGGGAGGCGAGACAGGCAGCGAGGGGCGCTACATCAAAACGTAAGGACCGAGCAAAGAGGCAAAATTCTACATAATAACCAAACTAGCAAGATTATTATCTGGAGAGAAGGATACGCACTACCGTGACACTTCAAATGATGAGTGAGTGTAAAGTATGCAGTAGAATAGAGTAAACAGCCATCATACCCTCTTATCCATGCGACACGGAAGCCAATCCTACTCTGGGAAGGATGAGACCAGACCGGCTGTCCAGCGCAGGCGTTCTGCCTCCTGTATACAGATTATTTGATGAAAATAATGCGCTCTTTAATATACTAATAGAGGTGAAATTATAACAGTTGTAGAATCAAACCTTTAATCTCATCATTATTAATTAAGAAGGGGTTTGGTTATAAAAAAACAACAGCTGACCCTGAGTGTACCGTGATTAGGCTATAGCAATAGCCGAGGCTACTATGGGCTACAATACACTACATGTAATTCCGAAGTGAATCGAATCGTTACTTTTATTGCAATCAAGCAGCTTTATGATCCAAACTTAGAGGTGCACGACCATAAAAGCGATGTGTATTGAACAGCTATCACGAATAAGAACATATAAACCAGTAGGCTATTTTACATGTAGGCATCAAAGATTATAGAAATACAGTACACTATTTTAGAAAAATATGATTTCAGAAAATATCCCACCGAAACCTAGATTTGACGTGTAGGTTATAGTCACTCTCAGGCGGTGCTCGTGGTATCCTGCATTGGCTTCGGTTTCGAGAGCGCGCTGGTGGGTCCGCACGTTATGTCTTTGGGTCCGGCTCGCAGGCGAGATGAGGAGAAATTGCGTCCTTTTTGGCCGTTCTCGCTGTCCATGGGCTGTCGCGACAGGCTGGAAATTTTCACAGCGACATGGGCGATGTTGCTTTAAACATTGAGAGAGGCAGAGACCGTGAGGGGAGAGATGGTGGTTGGGAGTTGTTTGGGGGGTCAAAACACGACGGGGTCTCTAACCCCCACCTTCTTATCACACACACTCGCGCATTACAAACCCAGGATCCCCTCGTTTTATTCCAATGGCACGCTCTACACTCACATAGCATGCATTGGCACAGTTTATTCGCTCCCTTCCATGACAAGTTAATATCTGATAACTCCAAGATTTGAGCGCGAGCACAGCATTTTCTTAATATTATCTCGTCGTCTTTATATTCCATACTCTGCAGGATAGTGCGCGCATTAATTAATGGGCGCCATACAATCGTTATTCCTACTGAAAATAATGTCCGTATTGTTTCCAACACTCGCCTCAAGCATCTGCGGTATCCCAACTCTCAGTAACTGCATTTGTTGTTTTGAGTAGCATGTCAAATTAAGTACAATTCACAGAAAATGCTGATGATTCTTTCTGATAGGCTATATTAACATGTTGGTTATTGGCCGCACAATTCAGAATTCTGATACCATTCTGTAATAGCCAGGTTAATTTAACAACCCTGGAACAACCCTCCACAGTGCATTTTCGTATCATAAAAGTAATTATAGAATAGGCTATTAAATGTCCTATCGTTTTTACGCATGATAACATTATTGTATGATGACAAATCAGGTCATAATGGGTTTTCAATAGGATAGGCCTATGGCAATACATGTATTGGCCGATGATGACTATAGTAGTGGGTTTTTGTTGAATCAATGTAATTGATATGTCTTCTCCATTACAGTGCCCTAATGTCCCCACTTTGCTTGGAACAGCAGGCCATTTTATTGTTCAGAAGATGTGTAAAAACCAGGCTATCCTTCTAAAAATAGTGTTTTCTTGTTTTAACTGGAGGGGAAACTTTCACAGCTCCGTGGACCTCGTCTTGTGTTGTAAATTACTATAACGTTATATAATAATTATTCAAAACGGTTCTCTTTCCCCTCTCCCGCGGCGAGGGACCAACAGGCGGCCGAACTTCAATCGGCAGCGCGGTTGCAGGTACATGGGCCGGGGCAAGGCTTCACCGCGGGCGGCTTAGGGCATGACTTAGGGTGCAGCCAGCGAGCGCCGTAACATCAACCAATCTGCGGCCTTTTAACACCGCGGGAGGTTATTTCACAATAGCGATGATCATAGCCTTTAGACCCAACTAACATTGAATCCATAGCATCAATGAAACATGTGAACGGACAGGAAAAGTCACGGACTACACGGCTTAATATGATATTTCTAATTGATTGACAGGGATACATCCATTTCAATTTATATTCTGATTGTTTTATGTTTGTCATCATGGGTTAAAATAATGTATACATTTAATAGGCAACATTTTACAAACATAAATGTAATCGATGCATGTATGGTGCGTGTTTCAATATTGTGTGTAGGGCTTCATGAAGAGATTACTTGTGCATAGTGGCCAACTGCAGCAAATTCGGGGGTAGACTGGGACTTGTGCCCTATGCCCTTACCTTTGTCAGTCCAACATCCAAGCCATTATTGTGCAAGATCCAAACATATTGATGAGGTTGCTGGTGTTGTTGGGATGCACCACTAGACTATTCCCTTGTGGGAGCACACCCTTGTGCCTCAATGAAGTCCATGTCATCCCATTTTTGACACCAATGCAGTGACTTTAGAAGTAAAGCCTCAGGACTTAAAGGGGGAATCTGCAGTTGAAACAACAACAAAGCGGCCACCCTATGTATTTTGGGTTCTGTTGGAGTACGACAGTTGAATTGAACTCAGGATATGAGGCATTTCTAACATATATTCTTCAAGAATCAATGGGCAGCCTATATATCATTCATTTAAAAGTCAAACAATGGATGCAGATTGCCCCTTTATAGCCTCAGCCTAGCACCTCTTCAGCACTGGCAGTTTGAAGGGACTCCCGTCACTAGCCAGCTACCACCCGGTTACTCAACCCTGCACCTCAGAGGCTGCTGGCCTGTGTACCTAGACATGGAATCACTGGTCACTTTAATATTGGAACACTAGTTACTTTAATAACGTTTCCATACTGCTTTACTCATTTCATGTGTATATACTGTACTCTATTCTACTGTATTTTAGTCAATGCCACTCCAACATTGCTCATCCTAATATTTATATATTTTTAATTATTTTTTAAAAACTTTTAGAATTGTGTGTATCGTTAGATATTAGAGGTTGGCCGATTAATGGGAACGGCCGATTAATTGGGGCCGATTTCCAGTTTTCATAACAATCGGAAATCTGTATTTTTTTTTTTACACCTTTATTTCATCTTTATTTAACTAGGCAAGTCAGTTAAGAACACATTCTTATTTTCAATGACGGCCTAGGAACAGTGGGTTAACTGCCTTGTTCAGGAGCAGAACAACAGATTTTTACCTTGTCAGCTCAGGGATTCATTCTTGCAACCTTACAGTTAACTAGTTCAACGCTCCAACCACCTGCCTCACGAGGAGCCCACCTGTTACTCGAATACAGTAAGAAGCCAAGGTAAGTTGCTAGCTAGCATTAAACTTAATCAATCATAATCACTAGTTATAACTACACATGGTTGATATTACTAGTTTACCTAGCTTGTCCTGCGTTGCATATAATCGATGCAGTGTGCGTTCGCGAAAAAGGACTGTCATTGCTCCAACGTGTACCTAACCATAAACACCAATGCCTTTCTTAAAATCAATACACAGAAGTATATATTTTTAAACCTGCATATTTGGCTAAAAGAATTCCAGGTTAGCAGGCAATATTAACCAGGTGAAATTGTGTCACTCCTCTTGCGTTCATTGCACGCAGGGTCAGGGTATATGCAACAGTTTGAGCCGCCTGGCTCATTGTGAACTAATTTGCCAGAATTTTACGTAATTATGACATAACATTGAAGGTTGTGCAATGTAACAGGAATATTTAGACTGATGGATGCCACCCGTTAGATAAAATACGGAACGGTTCCGGATTTCACTGAAAGAATAAACGTCTTGTTTTCGAGATGATAGTTTCCGGATTCGACCATATTAATGACCTAAGGCTCTCATTTCTGTGTGTTATTATGTTATATGATATGATTTGATAGAGCAG
This sequence comes from Oncorhynchus tshawytscha, assembly GCF_018296145.1. Lineage (NCBI taxonomy): Eukaryota > Metazoa > Chordata > Actinopteri > Salmoniformes > Salmonidae > Oncorhynchus > Oncorhynchus tshawytscha. The sequence goes on from NC_056441.1 coordinate 57,093,518, forward strand.
TCTGACTGAGCAATGGTAGGCAGCAGCAGGCTCTTAAGCATTCATTCAAAAAGCACTTTCGTGCATTTTGCCAGCAGCTCTGCTGTTTATGACTTCAAGCATATCAACTCCCGAGATTAGGCTGGTGTAACGATGTGATGTGAAATGGCTAGCTAGTTAGCGGGGAGGGCGCTAATAGCGTTTCAAACGTCACTCGCTCTGAGACTTGGAGTAGTTGTTCCCCTTGCTCTGCATGGGTAACGCTGCATCGACGGTGGCTGTTGACGTTGTGTTTCTGGTTCGAGCCCAGGTAGGAGCGAGGAGAGGAACGGAAGCTATACTGTTACACTGGCAATACTAAAGTGCCTATAAGAACATCCAATAGTCAAAGGTATATGAAATACAAATGGTATAGAGAGAAATAGTCCGATAATTCCTATAATAACTACAACCTAAAACTTCTTACCTGGGAATATTGAAGACTCATGTTAAAAGGAACCACCAGCTTTCATATGTTCTCATGTTCTGAGCAAGGAACTTAAATGTTAGCTTTCTTACATGGCATATATTGCACTTTTACTTTCTTCTCCAACACTTTGTTTTTGCATTATTTAAACCAAATTGAACATGTTTCATAATTTATTTGAGGCTAAATTGATTTTATTGATGTATTATATTAAGTTAAAATAAGTGTTCATTCAGTATTGTTGTAATTGTCATTATTACTAATACATTTTAAAATTGTAAGATTAATCGGTATTGGCTTTTTTTGGTCCTCCAATAATCGTATCGGCGTTGAAAATTCATAATCGGTCGATTACACCCGCAATAACATCTGCTAAGTATGTGTATATAACCAATATAATTTGATTTGATTTTAAATCCATTTTTGTTGTTGTTGCAAATTCCGATTCAAATCTGTTCTTTTTCCTGCAGTCTGAACAGCCAAAAAGCACATGGAATTGGATATTTCAATACACATTTAAAACCACCTTAGTAAGTAGTTTGAAATCATATACAAATCTGATTCCTGGCCATGTGACTTCCTGACCATGAACAGTCAAATCTGATTTATTTGCCCTCAAGTGGTTTTTAGACTTTACAATGGCATATTTTGTTGCTTGCTAGCTACTCTGTTGACAGTTTGACAAGAACATGTGGTAACTAACTAGCTTGTTAATGGTTTCCAAACAAATTTGTTAATGTGCTAGAAAGTTAAACAGCTATCTAGCTAGCTTGTTGACTGCTGTGGCTAGCTAGCTAGTTGACTGCTGTGGCTAGCTAGCTAGTTGACTGCTGTGGCTAGCTAGCTAGTTGACTGCTGTGGCTAGCTAGCTAGTTGACTGCTGTGGCTAGCTAGCTAGTTGGCTGCTGTGGCTAGCCAAAAATAACTCACTTTAAAAGATCATCTTATCCTTTGAGGCTTTAAAAAAGTGTTCTTACACTATGATTTTGAACATGCTGAGCAACTGGGAAACATCCATGGTAGGCATTGTTGTCACCTTAGCTTGCTAAATAACTTCTTAGTGAGCACCACCACCAATCAACCCACACCACTGCGCAGACACCCGTCGTTACTATGACGACTAGTGTAGCCATGTCAGCAAATGACTGCTGTCTGAACCACACACCAATCCAATTTGGTCACTTGTAACTTGCTGTTTGGACAGTCAGTATTCCAAAATGGATTTGAAAAACAAAACTGATTTGAGCATTAAGGCCTGCAGTGTGAACAAGGCTTAAGTCCAACCCACCTATGCAATTAGGGGTCAGAATCTTTTGACAAGGATGCTGGTGTACTAAGGACCGCACACTATATACGATATCTTCAGTGTAGGGAGAGGATGTTAAAAGGAGTAGTTCTGAGTAGCCTATATTGCAAGGCTGCTGCAGTTGTTTGTCAGGCCCTGTCAGGGTTGGAGCAGCTGCTGCTGTGCATTTGTGTGTGTGTGTGGGGTGTGTGATTCAAAGCTAGGCCTTACTGCAGACATTGCCCAAGGCTAAAGAGCATAGAGAGGCTGAGCAGGAAACAACAGCAGGATATGATGAAAAAGGTGTGTGTGAGTATGTGCTTGGGTGTATATGTGTTCCTGTTTGCATATCCATGTTCATCTGTGTGTCTATTTTTGTGTTTTCTGGATAGAACTAAGTCATTTGAGAATTGTTTCTTAACCAAATATCACAATTTTCTGCTAGACTGATTAAAATTTGCCAAAACATTACATTGATTAAATGTTTCTTATTGACATTGTGCAAACCCTCCGCCCCTACTGGACCTGTACATCACATCAGCCAGCCCATTGGGAGATCTCCTGGTCTACTGTGGCGTATTCACTAGGAACCAAATGGAAGCAAACGGGGAGGGACTAACCTAAATTTGTTTCTATTGCAAAACCTTTTCCATAACAAAAAGTTTACTGCGATGTGTACGAATAAATACACTCCTGCTGTATCCATTGCATATTAATACATCTAAAAAGAAAAACACACTACCGATCAAAAGTTTTTGAAAACCTACTCTTTCAAGGGTTTTTCTTTATTTTTACTATTTTCTACATTGTAAAATAAAAGTGAAGACATCACAACTATAAAATAACACATATGGAATCATGTAGTAACCAAAAAAGTGTTAAAAAAAATCAAAATATATTTTATATTTGAGATTCTTCAAATAGCCACCCTTTGCCTTGATGACAGCTTTGCACACTGTTGGCATTCTCTCAACCAGCTTCACCTGAAATGCTTTTCCAACAGTCTTAAAGGAGTTCCCACATATGCTGAGCACTTGTTGGCTGCTTTTCCTTTACTCTGCGGTTCGACTCATCTCAAACCATCTCAATTGGGTTGAGGTCAGGTGATTGTGGAGGCCAGGTCATCTGATGCAACACTCCAACACTGCTTCTTGCTAAAATAGCCTTACACAGCCTGTAGGTGTGTTTGGTCATTGTCTTGTTGAAAAACAAATGATAGCCCAACCAAATCTCACAAAGACACAGCGGTTGGAACCAAAAATCTCAAATTTGGACTCCAGACCGAAGGACAAATTTCCACCGGTCTAATGTCCATTGCTGGAGTTTCTTGGCCCAAGCAAGTCCTTTCTTATTATTGGTGTCCTTTAGTAGTAGTTTCTTTGCAGCAATTCGACCATGAAGGCCTGTTTCACACAGTCTTCTCTGAACAGTTGATATTGAGATGTGTCTGTTACTTGAACTCAGTGAAGCATTTATTTAGGCTGCAATTTCTGAGGTTGGTAACTCTAATGAACTTATCCTTTGCAGCAGAAGTAACTCTGCGTCTTCCATTCCTGTGGCGGTCCTCATGAGAGACAGTTTCATCATAGCGCTTGATGGTTTTTGTGACTGCACTTGAAGAAACTTTAAAAGTTCTTGAAATTTTCCGTATTGACTGACTTTCATGTCTTAAAGTAATGATGGACTGTCATTTCTCTTTGCTTATTTGAGCTGTTCTTGCCATATAGTGGACTTGGTCTTTTACTAAATAGGGTTATCTTCTGTATACCCCCCATACCTTGTCACAACACAACTGATTGGCTCAAATGCATTAAGAATGAAAGAAATTCCACAAATTAACTTTTAAGAAGGCACACTTGTTGATTGAAATGCATTCCAGATGACTACCTCACTGCTGATTGAGAGAATGCCAAGAGTGTGCTAAGTGTGCTAAGCTGTCATCAAGGCAAAGGGTGGTTATTTTAAGAATCTCAAAACTAAAATCTATTTTAAAAAGATAAATATGAAACACTTTTTTGGTTACTACATGATTCCATATGTGTTATTTCCAGTGGTGATTTTAGCATTTAAATCTTGGTGGGGCAAAAACAAAAGTGGGATGCATGCCAGCAAAGACACTACTTTTTTTGTTTTTTATTTAAACTTTATTTAAATAAGCAAGTTAGATAAGAACAAATTCTTATTTACAATGACGGCCTACACAACACAACACTAAATAATACATTAATTGCACTATAACGTGACAAATGGTGCCCACAAACTGTTAGGGTCTACATAAAGCTGTCCCAACAGCAGAGTCCCAACAGCAGTCCCAAAACCTTACCACTGCTACACCTGGCTTTCAGCGGAGACTTGTCTGGCAGCGAAACTGTTAATTCAGCCTCATTAACTGCCTTTAAAAAAACATAGCTGATATGGCTGACTTGCTTAAACAAATGTGGTTTCTACTGACAATTGAGATGTACAAACTATGGCATAAGGGGACGACAATCAGATAAGAGGCCATCCGTAATTTCGATTAAGACATTATTGTGAGAGCGACGACAGACGTAGTCAATATAACTATTTGTTCAGCACTGTTTTTTAAAAATGTACAGCGACAGAAATCAGAACATGGGCCATTCTTACAGTGTACTCCCTGTACAACAAGTCAGAACCGTAGGATAAATAAAGGGGCAGACAATGAAAGCTCTTACAATATTTAATGATTACGTTTCTCTAATAATCACCCCCAATTGATTTGGTTAGTCACTCTCACTCAGATATCATATTAAAAACTGAAATGATTTCTCTCCACACTATGGCAAAATGTATAGAATTGCAGGACCTCAACACTTTCTGTCTACTGTCAAGATGGGTGCCACTAAAATGTTTGCTTAGGGCCCCCAAAACACTAGGGCCAACTGACTGCATGTGTGGGTATGGTTGAGGATACACAGATCTGCGAACCACTGTGGCCCCTCATGATGAGAATCAGATTTTTTGGGGTCCCCCAGCCCCATCAAAGTTGCCCATCTCTAACATAGACTGTGTCTCGTGTCCAGCATGTTAACGGTAAAACGATGGGCTGTTGACATAGCTGCTTGTGGAAGAGGAGGGAGCCCCTGGGATAAACACTACCGGTTGCCCTTGGTTTGGTAACCTTGGCCAACCATGCTAGTTGACACGGTTGACTCCGCCAAGAAGGGAATATGGTTGCCGTGACCCTGGGTTACCCACGGTCCAGCGGGAACTTCAGAGTGAGGGGACCTGCCAGTCAAGGAGCGGCACTTTCCAAAGGGGAGGAGAGGTGGGAGAGAGAGGGATAAAAGCACGGAGGGGAGGGGCAGAGTGCTTTTTTATGAGCTTGTGCCTCTCCAGTTTCTGTGTTGTCTGGCCGCATGGACATAAATTCTCTATCTCGCTCTCGCTTTCTCTCTCTCTCTCTCTCTCTCTCTCTCTCTCTCTCTCTCTCTCTGTCCCTCTTTCTCACTCTCTCTCTCTCTCTCTCAATTCAATTTCAATTTAAGGGCATATGTTTACATTGCCAAAAAAATGAAGTAGATAATAAACAAAAGCAAAATTAAGCAATAAAAAATGTACAGTAAAAAATACACTCACAAAAGTTTCAAAAGAATAAAGACATTTCAAATGTAATATTATGTCTATATGCAGTGTTGTAATGATGTGCAAATAGTTAAAGTGCAAAAGGGAAAATCAACATAAAAATGGGTTGTATTTACAATGGCGTTTGTTCTTCAATGGTTGACCTTTAATTGTGGCAACAGGTCACAAATCTTGGTGCTGTGATTACACACTGGTTTTTCACCCAATAGATATGGGAGTTTATCAAAATTGTATTTGTTTTCAAATTCTTTGTGGGTCTGTGTAATCTGAGGAATATATGTGTCTCTAATATGGTCACACATTTGGCAGGAGGTTAGGACGTGCAGTTCAGTTTCCACTTCGTTTTGTGGGCAGTGTGCACATAGCCTGTCTTCTCTTGAGAGCCTGGTCTGCCTACGGCGGGTGGCCTTTCTCAATAACAAGGCTATGCTCACTGTACATAGTCAAAGCTTTCCTTAATTTTGGGTCAGTCACAGTGGTCAGGTATTCTGCCAAAGTGTACTTTTTGTTTAGGGCCAAATAGCATTTTAGTTTGATCTGATTTTTGGAAATTCTTTCTAATTTGTCAAGTAATTTATTTTTTTGTTTTCTCATGTTCTGGGGCTCTGTGGGGTCTGTTTGTGTTTGTGAACAGAGTCCAAGGACCAGCTTGCTTAGGGTTCTTCTCCGGGTTAATTTCTCTGTAGGTGATGGATTTGTTATGGAAAGTTTGGGAATCGCTTCCTTTTAGGTTGTTGTAGATTTTAACTGCTCTTTTCTGGATTTTGATAATTAGCGGGTATCGGCCTAATTCTGCTCTGCATGCATTATTTGGTGTTTTACGTTGTACGCTTAGGATATTTCAGCAGAATTCTGCTTGCAGAGTCTTAATTTAGTGTTTGGGTTTTATAAATGTATTCGTGGTCCTGGCAACTGGACCTTTTTTGGAACACCATTATTTTTGTCTTACTGAGATTTACTGTCAGAACCCAGGTCTGATAGAATCTGTGCAGAAGATCTAGGTTGCTGTTGTAGGCCCTCCTTGGTTGGGGACAGAAGCTCCAGAGCATCAGCAAACAGTAAACATTTGACTTCAGATTCTAGTAGGGTGAGGCCGGGTGCTACAGACTGTTCTAGTGTCCTTGTCAATTTGTTGATATATATGTTGAAGAGGGTGGGGCTTAAGCTGCATCCCTGGCCCACCCCCCGGCCCCGTGGAAAGAAAATGTGTTTTTTGCCAATTTTAACCGCACCGTTGTTTGTGTACATGGATGTCATAACGTCGTATGTCCCCCCCCCCAACGCCACTTTCTATCAATTTGTGTAGCAGACCCTCATGCCAAATTGAGTCAAAAGCTATTTTGAAATCAACCAATCATGAGAAGACTTTGCCTTTGTTTTGGGTGTGCAGGGTGAATACGTGCTCTGTCGTATGGTAATTTGGTAAAAAGTCAATTTTACATTTGCTCAGTACATTGTTTTCGCTAAAGAAATGTTTGAGTCTGCTGTTAATGATAATGCAGAGGATTTTCCCAAGGTTGCTGTTGACACATATCCCCCGTTACTTATTGAGGTCAAATTTGTCTCCACTTTTGTGGATTGGGGTGATCAGTCCTTGGTTCCAAATATTGGGGAAGATCCCAGAGCTGAGGATGATGTTTGTGGTCTGTATATTTTATCATTTAATTTAGGATACCATCAACCCCACAGGCCCTTTTGGGTTGGAGGGTTTGTATTTTGTCCTGTAGTTCATTCAATGTAATTGGAGAATCCAGTGGGTTCTGGTAGCCTTTAATATTTGATTCTAAGATTTGTATTTGATCATGTTTACGTTTTTGCTGTTGGATGTTTGTTATAGATTGGAGAAGTGGTTTATCCTTACATCTATCAAGGCACATGGCGAGACCCAGATGCAGACACAGGAGGCAGATGGTTGGAGTCTTACAGTGTTTAATAATCCAAAGGGGTAGGCAAGAGAATGCTCGTGGACAGGCAAAAGGTCAAAACCAGATCAGAGTCCAGGAGGTACAGTGGCAGACAGGCTCTTGGTCAAGGCAGGAAGAATGGTCAGGCGTGACATCTACGTTTGTTTAGAATTTTCCCAGAAGTGGTTAGATTCTATGGATTCTTCAGTTACTGTACATTGAGCTGATTTCTGATGTGCTGTTCTTTATTTTTCCATAGTGTATTTTTGTATTGTTTTAGTGATTCACCATAGTGAAGGCATGTGCTAAGGTTTTTGGGGTCTCTATGTTTTTGGTTGGATAGGTTTCTCAATTTCTTTCGGTTTGATAGGGAAGCTGAGAAGTCAAATACATTGTTTAGGTTTTCTACTGTCAAGTTTACAGCTTCACTATTACAGTGAAACATTTTGTCCAGGAAATTGTCTAGAAGGGATTGAATTTGTTGTTGCCTAAGTTTTTTGGTAGATTTACACACTATTTTGCTTCCATCTATAGCATTTCTTAATATTCTTCAGTTCCTTTGTCTTTGATGCCTAAATGATTGAGCATAGTTCTGTTTAAGTAGAGTGTGATTTTGCTGTGATCTGATAGCGGTGTCAGTGGACTGACTGACTCTAAGATACTCTGGGTTGAGGTCAGTGATAAAGTAGTCTACAGTACTACTGTCAAGAGATGAGCTGTAGGTGTACCTACCATAGGAGTCCTCTCAAAGCCTACCATTGACTATGTACATACCCAGCTACAGTCAGCGCTGCAGGAGTTGTGTTGCAGGAGTTACATTTTTGTTAGTTATATTGTCTAGGGGGGCATATGGGGTAGGCAATGCTGTCAGCTCCAGGTATGTGTTTGTCCCCCTGTATGCTGAGGGTGTCGGGTTCTTGTCCAGCTCTGGCATTTAGGTCGTCACAGACTAGTACATGTTTCCTGATCCTGAAAATTGTTGATCTCCACCTCTAGGATGGAGAAGTTGTCATTATTAAAGTATGGGGATTATACTGGGGGGATATAGGTAGCACACATGAGGACATCTCCCTCTCTCTATCTCTATCTCCCGTTCTCTCTCTCTCTCCCTTTCTCTCTCTCTCCCTTTCTTTCTCTATCTCTCTCTTTCTCTCTCTCTCTCCCTTTCTCTCTCTCTTTTTTCTCTCTCTATCATCCTACCAGCCCATTTTCATCACCATGAAAATATTGTCTGTGAACTTATTCTCTCTCTGCCTGTCTGCATTTCTGTCTCCACCTGCTTTGACACTGTACTTCATTCACTACACTTAAACACTCTCTCTCCCACTCCTGCCCTACACTCCTCCTCTCAATCCCTCCACCATTTCATGTTTCCCTTCTTTTGGTGAAGTCATCACTGCCTTTCGCCAGCCATTCTCTCATTTTCTCCCCTTGTTTCTCTCCCTAGTTCCCCTCTCTCTCTCTCCCTCCCTCCTCCACTCTCCTTATAGATGGAGATTAAGTCTGGGCTGGAGCCCCATCCGTTTCCCTGACTGTTTGTTATTAAGGAGATGGATGGAGGCTTGCAGTGCCAGCTCGACGCAGCCGCAATTACAGCAGGTCCAGTGATAGATGGAGAAAGAGCGAGGAGGGAGATAGAGAGAGCATCTATCACGCCCTTTAATCTACCTGTCACTGCTGGGGAAGGAGGCTGGGCCTTGGGTGAGGTGGGAGGAGGGGGAGTGAGGATGGAAGAGATGAGAACTGGCCAATACAGCGCCTTGGCTATTGGTTAAAGGTTTCATATCCTTCTTTTGCTCTGTCCTTCCCCCAAACAATTACATGAAAAGACCCCCTCCAGTACTACAGTAATTAAATGTCCTCATTAACTAATTGATTGTCTTGAGGTTATGGAATTTTGTATTGAATTCTGGATGTTTGTGTGCCAGTGTGTGTCTGGCTGCTTAACAGTGTTGCATCAGATACTGTATGCTGTCACGTTATGTGGATATGTGCTGTTGATGGGTAATAACTTCTTTTATTTACTGGTCAGGAGACGAAGCCTCTAGAATGTCATTTGTTTGGTTTGAAGGGAATTTTTTTTTGCATTGAGATAATTTAATGCACCTTGGTAGTACTGTGTATCTACATGTTTCAAATACCCAGTACACACATGTGCAAACACACACAATTAAGCGCATGCACTAAGACACACATGCACACACGTACACACACATCACGCCATCACACATTGTGCTATGGCCCATGGCCTGCACACACCAGCACACACCTGTTGGTGGTATCAAAGAAGCGACCACCTTAAAAGAAGCGCATGGTTTTGACTTGTTTTTCTCCTCAATGTTAGAGAAATATTATGAAAGCTAACCCGAGCCGAGCCTCTCACTCCCCTCCTTATTCTCATCTGTCCAGGAGAGTGAGGTATGGGATGGAGGGATTCATTCTCTTCCGTTGGCCATGGGAATGATAGATGGACAGATGTGGGGAAAAATGAAGGGAGGGAAGAAGAAAGAGGGGAGGGGGGGGGCAAAGGAGAGAAGCGATGTGGTCTGCATCCCACATTAATCAGATCTCCCAGAGCCATGCTAACCTCGGATGGAAATGTAAGTAATGGCAAGAGATGCAATCTAATCTTAGCAATAATATCTGAATGAATCTCTGGCAATGGGTCATTATGCAAAGGAAAAATGTATTTGTTTTGATCAAGGTTCAGGTGTGAGGACGGAGGCCATAGCAGAACCAGCAGATAGGTCATACTGTTCACAGTTGGGCTTAGCCGAGAGTTACAGGAGTGACCGTGGGTTCCATTGATAGTGGGACACCTCTCTCCTTCCTCTCAGTGTGCACAATGATTTGAAAGAAAATGGCTGGTATAGGAAATATGGGGAAAACTCCCTCTAACCCACGCCTCGACCAATCCAATGCCTTTAGATTTGTGGGAAGTAGTGAACGAGTGTAAACTTCAGGAGATATTATCGGGACACACGCATTGTGTAGTTCTACGGCGCAGAGGAGAGGAGACTGGAGGTTCAGTAACAACACTGAGAGTCAAGAGAACAGGAAAAAAAACAAGAGTGCTGAACATAGAGCCATTTAGAGAGTGCTCTCCCCATTGGCTCTCATGTGCATTAGGGAGCCCATAGGCCAAGAAGGGTGTGTTTTTGTGTGTGTGTGTGTGTGTGTGTGTGTGTGTGTGTGTGTGTGTGTGTGTGTGTGTGTGTGTGTGTGTGTGTGTGTGTGTGTGTGTGTGTGTGTGCGTGCGTGCGTGCGTGTGTGCGTGCGTGCGTGTGCGTGTGTGCGTGCGTGCGTGCGTGCGTGCGTGCGTGCGTGCGTGCGTGCGTGCGTGCGTGCGTGCGTGTGGGGGTGGGGGTACGTGTGTGAACGTCTATCTGTCTGTCTGTGTTTGTTTGAGAATGTTTTCAAAACTGTCAGCATGGAAACAGACCATGGTTTGTTTACCCCTAACAACAGACAAGCTGAACATGGAATCATTTATCAGTTCTTCCTCAAGTGGCAGATTCATTTTTCAAGTAGAACGTGTCAACACCAACACTAGAGAATGCGTTGGAATGCAAACTAGCAAGCTAGTAAAACGTCCCTGTACAGCTACATACATGGACGTTCCTTTATGCAAGCACCTAATGTCCGTGAGTTAATGTGTGTGCTGTGTCCCTTTATGTCCAAATGCGTGTGTGCATGCGTGTGCATGTGTGCTCATTTATAGGTGGTTGAGCGTGCACTTGTCTGTGCACTAGTGTGTGCGTTTTCAATCATCATCTTGAATCAACTGTAAGTGCAGATGTGCTGTGACCTGACTAAGATCAGATAAAGTGCGTCTCACCCCCCCCCCCCCCCCCCACCCCCAGCTCCATTTGTCATGGGCCAGCTGTCGGGCTGCTGTGATTGGTTGTTGTGGGAGACAGATAGCCGATAGGCTCTGATTAATAGAACTGACTCTGGAACTTACTCATTGATCAAGGGAACAGGCGAGGGGGAGGGAGAAGACGGGAGGGAATGGAGAGAGAGAAAAAGCATTCCCTGTCGCTCTGTCAGTGCTTGCTGATACCGTGATTGCGTCTGTGTGTGTGTGTGTGTGTGTATAATAAATACATAATGTAACATTGGTGATAAAAGAGCTTGGAATAAAACCTGCCGGCACTGTAGAGATGAGGAATATTGGTCAGAAGGCCTAAAAGCACAGTGACTCTGTACTGGTACCCCCTGTATTTAGCCTCGTAATTGTTATTTTACAGCTGCTATTTAATTATTTGTTACTTATTTTGATTTTTTTGTCTGTATTTTTCTTAAAACTGCATTGTTGGTTAAGGGCTTGTAAGCATTTCACTTTAAGGTGAACACCTGTTGTATTTGGCACATGTGACAAGTAACATTTGATTTGATCATATTTGGTGTAGGCCTATACTAGTATAGATGTGATATAGTAATGTTATTAAGTGCGAGAATCTCAGGTTGGTCTCTCTCACTCTCTCTCAATTCAATTCAATTCAATTCAATTCAAAAGGCTTTATTGACATGGGAAACATGTTTACATTGCCAAAGCAAATGGAAGAGACAAACAAAAGGGAAGTAAACAAGGGAAACATTAGTAAACATTACACTCACAAAAGTTTGAAAGAACATAGACATTTAAAATATATTATTTGCTATGTACAGTGTTGTAACAATGTGCAAGTAGAAAAAGTATGATGAAATATGAAATAAAGATATAAATATGGGTGGTATTTACATTGTTGTTTGTGCTCCTCTGGTTGCCCTTTTTTCATGGCAACAGGCCACACATCCTGCTGCTGTGATTGCACACTGCTGTATTTCACCTAACAGATATGGGAGTTCATCAATGTTTGATTTGTTTTCAAATTCTTTGTGTGATCTGTGGGAAATATGTGTCTCTAATGTGGTCACTCTCTCTCTCCATGTTGGAGAATATGTGTGCTTTTCATTCAAATAGGAATATATGCACGACATGGAGAAAAGCATACTGAGCCACCTGGCTAGTCCTCGTGTGTACTCACTCCCAGAACAGGAAGTAGTAAAGGTCTTATCATACCCCACAACCTGGGTATAATTCAAACATCCACCAGAGAGAGACAAGCAAGAAGGAACATGCTGGGGTGTTAGTGAATCTAAGCCACACTGTATGTGTGTATCTAAACATTGAGGGGCTCCATGCGGTTGGGTACTGTGGGAAATGGACTGCTGTGTAACTGCTAAGGACGGTCTGTGTGTGCTTGAATGTGAATGTGTGCATGGAAGTACAGCACTGAGAGTGTATCTGAGAGTGTATGTGTTATTATGTGTGTGTGTCCTAGTAAAATAAACTGTAGTTTATTATCACTAACAGGAGTTGTGTGTGCATTGTGTGTGTGATTGAGCTCTCTCTGTAGGGTGGTCAGTAGTGGGAGGTCGTGACCTGGTCGAATCCGGGGGAGTGGAGATCATCAATCAGCGAGGGGCAGGCCTGAGCAGCAGGACCATCACCACCCCTCCACCCCACGGGGTAACAGATGGCCTTGGGACAACTGGCTCTCGCTCACCTCTCTCGTAACTCCCAAACACACACAGTATCTGCACCAACTCAACAATGCACACAAAAAATAACACATACACACTATTTTGCATGCACGGATGACACACACAAACAGATCAGGCACCCACACACTCAAAGTGCAAAGATAATTAAACATACACAAAGACACACATGGTGCTAAATACCTCAATATGCTGGCACATATATTGTTTATGTTAATGTATTCATGAAGACCACCACAAACATGCATGTAAACAAACTCAAACACACAACAGTCTTCAGAGTTTTATAAACTGGAAATGTGCCATTGACTGGATATATGAGTATATCCAGTCAATGGCATTGGCGCCCCCTGCTGAGATTAAAGATTTAAACAGTTAAAAAAGGTGATATTTTAGTCAAGACTATCTTTGTGTATTTAGTCATTTGAATATAATTTGCATAATCATCACAGTTTTTGCTCTATACTGAAACTCGACTGCTGACATACACATTCTTCTGGGATCTTAGTAACAGTGGGCTAATGAACAAAATACAAAAAATAGTTTGGCGGTAAAATATCTCTTAAAATGAATTTCAGTCAACAACAATATCCCCACAATCCACAGAAAACAGACACCAGATTATGAGCAAACTTTTATTGATGATACTTTTCCAACTTGCAGGATTAAATCAAATGAACTCCTCTTAAAAAGATCCACACAAGCTACAAAGCAATCCAGCACACATTCAGATAATGTTTTGTCTGAGATAACTTCACTGAATCCAGACCAAGGAAAATGTGTGAACAGTCTGTAAACCTTAGAACACTCCATGATGTTAAAGTCGTCTTATACGGAGACTCTCTGGTTAGCTATACGCTACCAGTACGTAGTTAGGAAACTTAAATACTGTGTACAGCATTATAAGTGTTTCCCTAAATTACTAAAACTGTCTATTAAAATATAACTTATATACTGGAGTAAATTCAAGCACGCTATAAAAACGTTCAATAAACACTATGAAAACGTTAGAAAAACACTATAAAAACGTTAGGAAAAACACAAACGTTAGAAAACCACAAACGTAAAAACTAGAAGAACATTAGAAAAACATTAGGAAAACACCAGGAAAAACAATAGGAAAACACCAGGAAAAACAATAGGAAAACACCAGGAAAAACAATAGGAAAACACCAGAAAAACACCAGGAAAGACCATAGGAGAAACACTAGAAAAACATTAGGAAAACACCAGGAAAAACAATAGGAAAACACTAGAAGAATGTTAGAATAAAACAGAAGAACACCAGCTTAGAGGACCTGACCCATGGGGAGAAACATGAAGAGGGGCTCAGTCCACAGCACCATGTGATTCACTGCCCAAAGTTTGATTGGCTGAGTGATGGTCAGGAAGGTCAGATTATCAGGTAACCTGTCGTTGGGTCCATCAGCCCACAAGCTTCCAGGCAGCTTCCTTCAGCCACTTGGCAACTTTCCTCTCAATGGCCTGACAACCAGAGAGAAAAAAAGACAGATCAGGATGAGGGGAAGAGAAGTTTAAAAATAATATTCACTAATGACATAAGAGATAGACAATGGGGCAGTTTCCTGGACACAGATTTAGTTTAGTCTTGGACTAACAAGCTATTGACCATTGACCACGCTTTTTTGTTTCTGGGAAACAGGCCCAAAGTGTTCAATTGAGACATACAGTTCTGAAGCACACATTACTCTTCATGTGCCACCAAAGCTCACAGTCAGTGTCTCTCTTAGTTACATCAACTTAGTGTTGTCTAGCCTGCCGTGTGCCGTACTTTGCGGGCCTGCTTCAGGGCGGGGCGGTCTGCAGCGCCGCCGGGGTTCATGTCGGCACAGTGGGCGGTGCCCTTGATGAGGATGGTCATGTCTTTGTCCTCCTTGTCCAAGTCCTCTTCCAGAACGCTGAGCTCACGCCAGGGGTCAATGTCACCTGACAGAGGTCACAGGTCACAGACCAGAGGGACAGGTCATATACTGACTGTCACACAGAGGAGGTTGGTGGGAGGAGTTACAGGAGGATGGGCTCATTGTAATGGCTGGTCAATCATGTGGTTTCCATATGTTTGATACCATTCCATTGATTCCATTCCAGCCATTACTTTGAGCCTGTCCTCCTCCCACCAACCACCTCTGCTGTCACACAATCACTCACATAGACACAGCACATTGATTCACTGCCAATGGGTTTAAATTACACTATGATGTAATGAGAGGTAATGGTTTAAACTTCCATCTGACTAGGCATCGCCTATCTACTGTATTCATCTGTGAAGTCTCTGCTCACCGTTGACATAGAGCACCCTGTCGGTGTCGGGGTGGTCTCCTCCATAGTACTTGTTGGTGAAGGCGATGTGTCCAGGCAGACTGTGCTGGGGGATGTTGAACACCTCAGGACACAGGTCGGTCTGAGCCTGCAGGGTCAGCATGCGGGAGAAGGGACAGCTGGCGTCCTCACACGTCTGGACTGTCACAACCAAACAATGATGAGGTAAGCCATAGAGAAACAATGAATTTCTATTGAATTATGATGTGTAGTTGTATTTCTGTAATGTAAGATACAGCTGGGTGGCTATGGGCATATAGCAATACAGATCCTATAATGAGTGTTACTGTACCAAAGAGTGGGAGCTTTGCACAGCTAGTGTTAATGCACTGGGCTTATGAATGTGCTGCTTAGGGGGAAATTAAGTCTGGAGTGTTTTTTGTTTTTTTTACCCTCCAGTGCTGTGAGCACTCAACTCACTGACTGAAACAAATACGTTGCTTCTACGTGGGGACATAAGCTTGGTAAATGTACAGTGGGGCCCGAAATTATTGACACCCTTGATAAAGATGAGCAATAATGGCTGTATAAAATAAATTATTCAAATACTGAGCTACATTGTATGCTCAAAAAAATTGAAAATTATATATTTTTATACTAATGCTATTGCTCAGAGAAAGATGTTTAAAAAGTCGTTTTTTTCTCAAAGGGAGGGGTCAAAAATATTCACACCCCTAAAGATTCTTATAAATTAAATAGTCAAAAGGTTATTATTTGGTCCCATATTCCTAAACTTCGACAGTAATCTGGATGCTACCATGGTTACGGATAATCCTGAATGAATCATGAATAATGATGATTGAGAATGTTACAGAGGGTCAAAGATCATACCCCCAAGACATGCTAACCTCTCCTGTTATTGGGAATGGTGCGAGGTTAGCATGTCTTGGGGGTATGATCTTTGACCCTCTGTAACATTCTTACTCATTATTCACGATTCATTCAGAATTATCCGTAACCATGGTAGCATCCACATTACTATAGAAGTGTTTCAAAACAGTCTTATTATCTATTCTGATTTATAATAAAGTGACTCCAAAATGACACAATACATTATTTACCATTAATTTCTATTGGGCACAAAATAATCTGAAACACAACCAAAACTAACTGCAAATGCTTCCAACATGTTTTTAGAGTCACAAGCTTAATGTAGTCATTGCATGCTAGGAATATGCAACCAAATACTAAACTTTTGACACCAAATACTTTTTTTTATAGGAATATTTAGGGGTGTAAATAATGTTTACTCCTACTGTTATAGAGAAAAACATGTATTACTTCTTAAACAAAATCTCTTTGCTGTTCTAGTATAAAATAGTTTCAGTATAAAATAATATAATTTCCCAATTTTTTTGCATACAATATAATGTAGCTCAGAATGATTTATTTTATACAGTCATTATTGCTCATCTTTATCAAGGGTGTGAATAATTTCGTACCCCAATGTATCTCCTCTAGGAGTGACAGTGTTGTGTGGTGGAGCAGTACTCACAGAAGCCGAACTCAGTGCAGGTCTGGTAGTACCACTGTCTCTCTCCATTGTAGGCAGAGTCCAGATTCGTGTCACTCAGGTCCTGGATGGTCTGCTTGTGGGACGCATCCAGACAGGGCTCCTCGCCTGTGGCCCGGTAGATCTAATACAAACACACACAGTAACAGTGTTCCCTGACTGTTCTACAATCACGCTCCACACTGCCATTTCCCACCTGGACAAAAGGAACACCTATTTGAGAATGCTGTTCGTTGACTACAGCGTTCAACACCATAGTCCCACGAAGCTCATCAATAAGCTAAGGACCCTGGGACTAAACACCTCCCTCTGCAACTGGATCCTGGACTTTCTGATGGGCCGTCCCTAGGTGGTAAGGGTAGGAAACAACACATCAGCCACGCTGATCCACAACACCGGGGCCTCTCAGGGGAGCGTGCTTAGTCCCCTCCTGTACTCCTTGTTCACTCACGACTAAACACGCCAAACACGGCCAAACACGACTCCAACACCATCGTTAAGGTTGCTGACGACACAACAGTGGTATGCTTCATCACCGACAAGGATGACACAGCCTATAGGGAGGAAGTCAGAGACCTGGCAGAGTGGTGCCAGGACAACAACCACTTGCAATTTGCAAAAAACAATCAGATTTCGACAGAAATATGGCTGAGACGCAAAGAAAATTCAAAGAGAGGGGGTACAAAAATGGTTAATGCCATTGAGAAAATTCAAAACAAACCGAGACATGATCTTTTTCAAGGACAGTCTCGCAAAAATAAGTATTCTTGTGTTCTAACTACCCGCTATTCAAAGTGCTCTGAACAAACTTTGGCATATTCTAAGATCTGATGACAGTTTCGGTAATGTGTTTTCAGACCCCCCTTTGATCGTATTCTCGCGGGGCAGAAATCTCAGAGATGAACTGGTAAACTCTGATTTACCACCCCAAGATATCCCTGCACAACATCTATTTGTAACCCTACTGGATGGAAACTACAAGTGTAATGGCTGTGCTCAATGCAATGGTACTTATAAATGTAGATCCTTCAAACACCCCCAAACAGGGAAACTGATCCCAATCAAAGGTGTTATTACGTGCTCCACTAAGGAAGTTATTTATCTTATAACTTGTCCTTGTGGTAAAAAATTATGTGGGTAAAACAAAGCGGAAATTAAAAGTACAAATCTCTGAGCATCCGTAGCACCATTAGGTGCAAAAACTCGACTTACCCAGTTGCGGCCCACTTTTTGGAAGCAAACCACTCGATTTCGTCCCTACGTTATATCAGCATCGAACTTGTCACCCTCCATAGGAGAGGGGGTGAACTCTACAATTTATTGTTAAATCGAGAGGCTGCCTGGATCTTTAATTTAAAGACCCTTGCTGCCTTTGGTCTCAACGTAGACTTTGATTTGAAGCCATTCTTGTGATTTTTCTGTTGTAAATGTTTGTAGGCCTATGCAGCCAAATTGTATCTATGATCATATGCTATCCATGTTTTTGGTATGTTATTTTGATATGTGAAGATTAACCAATGATATCAGGCCACACCTGGCCATGATTACAGACACCTTTGTGTGTCCTTTGACACTATATAAACTAGTGACCTGCTGTGTTTGTCATTATACCCTGATGAAGACAGCTTGTCTGTCGAAACGTTGGTTATTAAATTACTGTATCTGAGCTCCTAGAGTGTGCGGCTCTCCTTTAATTTTCAAGTGTTCTACTCCGCTAGCCAGCATCTCGCCTAAATAGGTGTGCTTTTCTTTAGCCTCCAGGACAACAACCACTACCTTAATGTGAGCAAGACAAAGGAGATGATCATGGACTACAGGAAAAGGAAGGCCGAACAGGCCCCCATTAACATCGACAGGGCTGTAGTGAAGCGGGTCGAGAGTTTCAAGTTCCATATCAACAACAAACTATCATGGTCCAAACACACCAAGACAGTTGTGAAGAGGGCATGACAACAGCTTTTCCCCCTCGGGAGACTGAAAAGATTTGGCTTGGGTCCCCAGATCCTCAAAAATTCTAGCTTCTGGGCCTGAGAAATAGGCAGTTTAATTTGGGTACGTTTTTCATCCAAACATCAAAATACTGCCCCCTACACTCAACAGGTTTTAACTGCATTTTTGGTGAGGGGCTTGTAAGTAAGAATTTCACTGTAAGGTCTACTACACCTGTTGTATTCGGTGCATTTAACAAATACAATTTGATTAGATCAGTCAAGGCAAGGGGATGCACAACTGTAGATCAATACAGCCCTCTGCTGGTTAATCAATGAATTGTCATTTTGTGTGTGTGTGTGTGTGTGTGCGCACACACACACACACACACACACAAAATACACCTCATACCTGCACCAGCTTGATCAGCCGGTCGTATGCCTCAGTCTCCGAATCGTAGGTCTCTGTCTCATTGGTCATTATTTTACAGATCTCCTCAATAGTCAGGATTCCCCCCTCCTCGTTGTACTCCACGGTTCCCATGACGATGTCAGCAAGGCTCTGCATGACCTCGATCTGGTCCTCCAGATCTTCAGGGATCTCACAGCACCCAAAGTCCTTCCCCACCTCAGTGGCATTTCCTGCAAACAGGGCGGCCTCCACGGCAGCAAAGGCCTCCCAGATGTCCCCCACACACTGGAGGAGAGAAAGAGAGAGAGACAGTGACAGAGAAAGTCAAATCCCACAGTAGGAGACTCATACAGTCAGAAATTCCAACACATGATTTCAAGTGCCCAGATCTACTGTAAATGTTGTCAAACCTTATCTGAACCTCCAACGTCCTCGTCCGCAAGGCTCAGACCCACCACCTGGAAGAGAGCAACACCATTGTTTGTTTTCACCTATGTCCATACAGCTGAACATAACATCTACCATGCTATTAACACTATAAATAGTGCCACAGTTACTAGTTTGCCTACTACAACTACCACCACTACTACAGCTACCACCACCACTACCACTACCACTACTACTACTAAAATTAATACTAATGATGAGATCTTTACTTTGTTGAAGGTGGAGAAGTCCAGTTTGGCTTTGACAGGAGCAGAGGAGGCCACAGCACCATAGACCAGGTGAGGGAACTGGAAGAGCAGGAACAGAGAACATGATTTACTATTATTACCATGGAATAGAGTAGACCAGCATACAGTAACACTGCTGTCCAGTCCTAAGTATAAATATAGACAGTGTTGTTCTCTCTACTGTACCTTTCCCCTGAGCCAGGCAGACAAGGCCCCAGCATAGGAACCTCCAAAGCTGATCCAGGTATTCTTGTCAGAGAGGTCAAAGCGATCGCTGATGTATTGATGGAATTCTGCGACGTCGGCAAGACTGGAAACCAAGAGATGGCAGAGAAAATGCAATTCAAACTCTGCCCAATTCAAGCCCAATCAAAAGCTCTCTGCCAAGTAGCAACCCACTGGGCACAGACATCAGTTCAACATCTAGTTTTGATTTACATTTGGTTGAGTTGTCAACTAATGTGAATTCAACATGAAATCAACCAAAGAATGTTACCATGCCATTAGATTTGGGTTCAAAGTTGGGTGAAAAAAATACAAAATACCCTCACATTGATGACTTTTTGCAAATCCAATCCATTTTCAACATTGATTCAACGTCATCACATTGACTCCCTCCTCCTGCCAGTACTCACGCCTGCTGGCTGGACAGGTCTCCCAGGTTCTCAGTCTCCAGGCCATCTTTGTTGATGCTCTCGCCGTAGAAACGATGCTCCAGGGCCACAAGCAGAGCCCCATGCTCCTCAGCCATGTCCACATGGTGGCCTACAGATACACACAAAGCAGGAGCGGAGAGGAAAAATAGGGGGAGGTTAAGAGTTGGTTGAGGTATCAACAACACAAAAACCAAAGAACAGGCATTAACTTGTAACTAATGACAAGTATCATATTCATAACACCTATGTAAGCCTAACTTATCGTGTCAATGCATTTCCACTTTCTTTACATATTACTTAAGAGCGTGATGGGGGAACTTTGTGTTTACCTGCCAGCACATTGAACTCAGAGATGGGGCCCTCCCCTCCGATGAATAGGAACACTGGGCCATGAGGACGCTCCCAATAGGCTTCATTCACGAAAAACCTCTGAAAGAGAGAGAGGGTGAGAGACGGAAGGGAAGCAAGAGAACGAGGGGGGGGCTGCAAATAACCTGTACACAATGAGGTACAAAAGTGTTTGGACAGCAACTAATGTGTTGTTGTTTTGGTTCTGTACTCCAGGACTTTGGAATGATAGAATGACTGAGGTTAAAGTGCACTGTCAGTGGTATATACATTTGAGTGTAATCACAGCACATCCCCCATTTTAGGGAACAAAAGTATTTGGACAAATTCACTTACATGTGTATTAAAGTAGTCAAAAGTTTGGTATTTGGTCCCATATTCCTAGCACACAATGACCACATCAAGCTTGTGACTCTACAAACGTGTTGGATGCATTTGCAGTTTGTTTTGTTATTCATGATTCATTCAGGATTATCCATAATCATGGTAGCATCCACAAAAACGTAGACATTAATTTCTAAACATTTACAATAAAAGTGATTCCAAAATGACACAATACATTATTTACCATTAATTTCTATTTGGCACAAAATTCTCTGAAACACAACCAAATCTAAATGCAAATGCATCCAACAAGTTTGTAGTCACAAGCTGTAGTCATTGCGAGCTAGGAATATGGCATCAAATACTAAACTTTTGAATAGCCCAATACACATAAGTGAATTTGTCCTAATACTTTTGGTTCCCTAAATGGGGGGACTATGTACAAAAAGTGCTGTCGCCCTATATGGATGAAAATACCTTCACATTAAAGCTGACAATCTGCACTTTGACCTCATAGTCATTGTATAATTTAAAATACAAAGTGCTGGAGTACAGAGCCAAAACAACCAAAAATACATTTGGACCTCACTGTAGGTGCACGTATAGGTGGTGGGTCACCTGAGGAAAGGTTTCATCGTTTTGACTGTCGAAGTGGTCCAGGGGTTGGTGAATTTTCCCGTCTCTCACTTCGCTCATGGGCTTATGCCCGTTGACTGCGCTCATCAGCACATTTTTCTTCGCTTTCTCATACTGGATTTTACGCACGTGCTCCTTGATCTTCCTCAGAACTCGTCCTATGAAATGTCAAATGTGATATGAAATCCAATGCACTGTGCACAGCAAGAACGACAGGAACGGCAAATATAGAGATAATACGACATTTCGTTCTACAAAAAGTGCTATCTAAACGTGTCACATACATTTTTGGATTGGATACAATTTTGTATTTATTCCTGATGGTCTCAGCACATGGCTTTTGCTGATAAATTATAACCCTCTGCCACAACCTTATCAGTCTAATTCATACCCGACAGCCAAGCCCATGTTTATTTTATTTGTCATGGGTTTTATTATAATTCAATACATAGTGTTAATAAACCATGTATTAGTTAAGACACTTAAGAACATAATAAACTTTTATATATGTGCTCAATTCTTAAGCAGACCATTTCACATAACTATCTAAATATAGTTTCTAGATTATCCAATTTCGTTTCTCTGAATACCACAATTTTATGGATTCACCTCAATAATTAAAACTATAGGCCTATGCATTAAAATGATATACGATCAACGTGTATATTATATCAGCTCACACAGATACATGGATGTATTTTCATGCTAAGTATAAAACCTCATATAGGAGCTTAGAGACCCCAAATGATGTATAGGACAATATTAAAATGATCTACTTCCGTTTCATTACAAGCATCATGAAACCTCTTAACACATTAAATTAACTTGACGAAAAACTGTTTTTGAACGCAACTTGTTTACCACTTTTTTTACCATGCGTTTTCTTCCTTCAGAAATCACCTCTTACTAAATATTTGGTCAAATTATACATTTTGTGTATCGTTTCCTAGGAACAAGGGTGGCTCAACCGACCCAACTCTGCTTTACCTTATTTTATAATTTGAGTATTTTTTTAAATGATCAGTTCATTATGGATCGTTAACGTACCAGAATAGACGAAGTTCACAAGGAGAAGAAGGATGATACAACGGATGGGAGACATAAGCATCTTCAGGCCTCCAACTACGACCTCTTTACTGATATAGGTCTACACTATGGTCGGACAACCTTGCCGTCTTAATGCTGCTTTTATGGCGTGACCAACGTTTTTAGTCCACCCGGGCTTCCCTGATGCCCACTGTGCATATTTATAGTAAACAAGTCGGCAGTTGAGCTTAATCAAGACGCAGCAAGTGAGTCTGGGCAATAGGCATATCTCCTCCAACGGTGGCAGTGGTCCAAACTAGAACAACACTATGAGCATTGGCTTGGTGAAAGATGCATAAACTTCACATTTAGGTATTGAATTGTATGCACAAAGCCTAAAACTCAGCACAAACACTTAACATGTTGAAACAGGGCCCTTAGGCTCAGTTCATCTTTTATAAAAATAAAAAAAAATAAAAAAAGGTTTTATGATGCAATCATTTTTATAGATTTACAAAAGTGTGAGGCTGGTTGGTAGAGTACCCAACCTGAATCCTGCATGCGGAGCTAGCAAGAGAGAGGCCCCTAACTCTTTAGTTTACAGACAGCTCTGCTTTGGGTGATTCTGACAGACAACAAGGCACCAACACAAACGTATGCATCTGCTGGAGTCAGGAGGCAAAATAAGTCCTTTTCATATTAGCTTAAATGGATAGTTGGTCATTTTGGCATTTATCAACCGACCCAGATGAACTCGTGGATACTATTTGCATGTCTCTGCGTCCAGTATGAAAGAAGTTACGAGGTAGATTTGCGAGCCAACGTTAACTAGCTTAGTGCAAAGACTGGAAGTCTTCGGGTACAGCTAGCATGCTAGAGCGCAAAGACTGGAAGTCTTCGGGTACAGCAAAGACTTCCAGCACTAACGTTAATGTAAGCTATCGCTAACGCCCAAAACTACCTCAAACTTCCTTAATACTGGACGCAGAGACATACAAATTGTATCCACTAGTTCAGTAGATAATCCCCTCCATCCATTCCCCCTCGCCTAAGAAAAACTGCACTTCAGCCTCTTTCTGCTCCTCAGGTTCAGAGCTTGGAGAAAGTTATTGTTTTAGGACTCTTCTTCTCCATGGAGGCTGCAGCTGACTTCATGACATCCTCCGTCTGCAGCATGCTCATGTTCCACGTTGCCTGAAGACAGGAGAGAGACAGACTGAAATCTCAGCCTCATTGTGTAATTCATTCTAACTTTTTTCATTTTTTACATTTCAGATTTTGGACTTCCAATGACATCTACTTTTTAAAAATCCCACCCACCTTATCAGAACACTACGCTTGTTTAAGAGACATGGTTATCTATACTGGGTTGTGTTCTTGATAGCCTATGTTGTTGCCACGGTGACGTGTGTGGTGTTGTGAGCATCCTTGTAAGTACTGAGCCTCACCATGTAGTTCAGGCCCTCTGCCACACTGTGGTCTCTGGAGTAGATCAGGTTGACCTTGGTTCCCTGGACAGCCACAGGGCTGCGGCCTGCTATCTCCCCTGCCATCTCAAGAGCTCCAGCCAACATCGCCTCCTTGTCCGGAAATACACGGCTACACAGAAAAAGAGTGTATGAGTACCCAACACACATACACAACAAATACACGCACGCACACGTTGTTTTCATACCTGACTAATCCACTTTCCTTGGCCTCATCGGCATACATCTTCCTCGCTGTCAGAGCCAACTCATTCACCAGGCTAGAGAGGAAAGAAGATGATACATATGATAAGGGATCTCTCTTCAGAACAATACAGGGAAGCACCCAGTGTTCCTTGGTTTATGAATGCAAGCAGAGGGACTACCACGCAGCATTACGGTGTAATGAACGCATATCAAATGCTTGCTCTTACCTCCGGCTCCCAATGACTTTAGGTAGGCGCTGCAGAGTTCCAACGTCAGCTGCTAGGCCAATATCTACTTCCTGTAAGAAAGGTAGACCTTTCACATCACTCAGAGATACAGATTTATGCAGATTTAACAAGTATATTTTTCTTATCATTCTGCCTTATCATTCTGTCCACCTGGTGGTTGCTACAGACAACAGATACCAGTTACGGCCTTTGTAGACGGCACGATTTTAGCTGTCTTATGCCACGATTTTGCCATCCCAGACAAAATGTCCACGTCGTGGGCAAATTCTTAGGTCATAATTGATCGTTGGACATCTTGGCTTGTTGAGTGTGACAGGGTCTAAGGTCTGCAGATTCAGTGCCATTACGTCTTGGCTCGTTCAGTGTGACAGGGTCTAGGTTTGCAGGTTCAGTACCACTACGTCTTGGCTCGTTCAGTGTGACAGGGTCTAGTTTTGCAGGTTCAGTACCACTACGTCTTGGCTCGTTCAGTGTGACAGGGTCTAGGTTTGCAGGTTCAGTACCACTACTTCTTGGCTCGTTCATTGTGACAGGGTCTAGGTCTGCAGGTTCAGTACCACTACTTCTTGGCTCGTTCAGTGTGGTGTGACAGGGTCTAGGTCTGCAGATTCAGTACCACTACGAATTGGCTCGTTCAGTGTGACAGGGTCTAGGTCTGCAGATTCAGTACCACTACGAATTGGCTCGTTCAGTGTGACAGGGTCTAGGTCTGCAGATTGTGACAGGGTCAGTGTGACAGGGTCTAGGTCTGCAGATTCAGTACCACTACGTCTTGGCTCGTTCAGTGTGACAGGGTCTAGGTTTGCAGGTTCAGTACCACTACTTCTTGGCTCGTTCAGTGTGACAGGGTCTAGGTTTGCAGGTTCAGTACCACTACTTCTTGGCTCATTCAGTGTGGTGTGACAGGGTCTAGGTCTGCTGGTTCAGTACCACTACGTCTTGGCTCGTTGAGCTTAACAGGGTCTAGGTCTGCCGATTAAGTACCAATACGTGCGGTCGTAGTCTTCGACAAAGTTCTGGCTGTGTCCAAATTTTTGGGCCTTTATCGTGTAGTGTGGCTGATGTTACGAGCCGATCCTGGTGACTGACCCATAGGAACACAGCCGGCACTGAGTATGCACACAATAATACAAGAGTGAATAGTCAGATTCATATAATAGTTTGATTTAAACGTTTTCATGCAGTGCAAGAAGTTAGATTCCCATAATAATCTTGTTAACATGACATCTGATATCAGGCTACCTAATTGGATTTTGATAAATGCTCAAAATGGCCAATTAAAATAAGCGCTTTACCACAGTGACCATGTTATTTTGGGGAAGCTTATTTGATTGTGAGTTTGACATATGAAGTGTGTGTGTGAAAGCTATTTTTAGATGAATACTTTTCGTTTTTCAAAACTCACTTCACTCGGGCATAAGCATAGTGAGGCTTGCGCTGCTGGCACATGCGCAGATGAAATACACCGCTGCAGTTGATGTATCCTACGTCGGCTGACGGAGCCTCGCAAACCAATCGCAGAATGTGATGACAGAACTGAAGCAAATTGTACAATCTGGCCAGGTTGATCGCAGTGTGACGTGATAATCATAAAAAGGCTGAATCTGACGTAAAGTCTGCAAAGACCTGTAGATGTCCCCTGGACCTTGGTCCTCATGGAGACGGTCATTGGGGCTGAGGAGTATTTAAGCCCACTTACCTTCACCTGAAACCAGGCATCTTGAGTGCAGAGACGGATATCACAGGCTGTGATCAGATCCACTCCTAACAGGACACGTACATGTTATAACATGACAAGCCATTACAGCTGTATTACAGAACACCTTCACCGGAGAAGAAACAGTCACATTTTGTAAATAATATATGAAAGCTTTGCAAGGCCTCACGGTCACAAGCAAATCAGTAATATACCACCAAAACTCACCTCCTCCAACACAAGCTCCCTGCACTGCCACAACCACTGGCTTTGGACACTACAAGTAGAAAGGAGGTAGTGGGAAAGAGAATGCATTTTCTTACTTGTTCACTATCAACCCCTAACCTATTGTGCAGGAGTAAGTACTTCACAAGTTCATATACAGACCCTTTCAATGACGCTGAAGGTTTCCTGGTACTTGGCGATGATGCGTCGCATGTTCCAGGAAGTCCTGGCCATGTCGTCCCCTTCAGGCTGCAAGACTTCACTGGCCATGTCCATCAAGTCAATGCCTACACACAGTCATATTGCAACAGAGGTTACAGTATATCGGTCTTATTACTGGTATATTGCTATGTTTGGTATACTGTTGGCACAGCCTATTGATAAGTAGCACTCAGTTCAACCTGAGACAATTGTAAGCTTTTGGGAAACATAATTCTCTTACCAGCTGTGAAGACGTCTCCTGCACCGGAGACGACAACCACCCGGCAATCCGGGTCCTCAGCTATCTGTGTAAAGCACTCCACCATTTCTCTGAAAGAGGATGGATGTATGGTGGAAGACAGGGTTAAAAGAAGAAAATGTATTTTTTCAAAGAAATATAGGATGCACATGCATTCATAAGGGAACACAGTGCTGTTGTGCTGAGTTACAAGTACAATTAGAAAGGCGGGAAAGTTTCAACTGTGTTCAAGTAGTGTTTGGGCCAGTGGTGTAAAGTACTTAAGTAAAAATACTTTAAAGTACAACTTAAGTAGCTTTTTGGGGTATCTGCACTTTACTATTTATATGTTTGACTACTTTTACTTTACTACATTCCTTAAGAAATTATTTTACTCCATACATTTTCCTTGACACCCAAAAGTACTCGTTACATTTTGAATGCTTAGCAGGACAGGAAAATGGTCCAATTAATACACTTCTCAACAGAACACCATGGTCATCCCTACTGCCTCTGATCTGGTGGACTCACTAAACACACATTCTTAGTTTGTAAATTATGTCTGAGTGTTGGAGTGATCCCCTGGCTATCCATAAACAAAACAAAAAATAAATGGTTCCATCTGGTTGGCAATGATTTATACTTTCACTTTTAATAATTAAATATTTGAAACCAACATTTTACTAGGTGACTTTTACTGGAGTAATTTTCTATTAAGGTACTTTTACTCAAGTATGATAATTGGGTTATTTTTCCACCACTGGTTTGGGACAGATGTTACCTCCAGAAGGCTTTGTTCATGGCATTGCGTTTCTCTGGCCGGTGCAGCTCTATGTGAGTGACAGCAGTGGCAGGTTGACTGACAGACAGGGTGGTAAAAGGAGGAGTGGGGCCCCCCGGAGAGGATACGGCCCTTACAGCACTGAGACCTGGAAGCCATAAACTCCTGTCTGATGATCAGCACCGAAATGAGAGGGAGGGTGATTGAATAACAATGAATTACAACAAAACCAAATTCATATTGAATGAGAGCAACACATTTCCGCTAATAGTCAGTTGCACGGTTTAGACCTAAACCACCTTGCTATCCACTCCTATACAGAATAGTTACATAGTAGTCACCTTTCACCTAGTTAGCCAAGATGCTAACCAAACACGGTTTATACTAGCTGGAGGTAATTAGCTAGCTAACGTTACTTAGCCAGCTAGCTAAGTGTTGACATCTATGTAAAAAAATAAGTTACCTAGCAGGCTATAGGCTCTGGTCCGAGTCTCGAATTATTCTCTGGTGTTAACCAATTACGTTTGCTACTTCCTAACCTAAGTTTGCTAGTACTGGAGCTTGCTAAGTAGCTAACGTTAGTTGAACGGATGCGACCTACAAAATGCACATTTAGCTAACTTTAGCTACGTTTTAGAGCTGACAAAGCACTGCATCGTAAAACTCACAATAAATGTACTTACTTTTCACGAGAGCTGATCTGATAATGAATGCCATAGCCCTTCGACTAAATCAAACTCGAGAGCAAGAAACAAATGAAAGGCGCAGTCGGTGTACTTGCCGCAACTAGCTGGCTGTTAAGTAAAATGTAGTGTTGTTCAAAGCTTATAGCTACAAGTACCAAAGGTATAGAAAGCAGATAAGGGTATTTACTATTACTGTGAGCAAAGAGCGCATGCTATGAACACAATCTCAAGAGTTGTTCCACTAAACTAGCTGGCATGCTGGTTTTGTACAATTTCTGAGCTACAGCATCTAGGAATCGTCCAAATGCGGCATTCAAAGGGGAAGGACAGGGTCGCTTTTCTAGCCCTTATTAACGGAATAGTTCAATAACGGAACAAATACTAGATTAAATTATTATTACCGTAGTTGTGTTGGTTATTCAGTGAAATGATATTACAAAGTTGTTAACTGGCATAAAGAGGTTTATTTATTGAGGGCTGTAACAAAAGATGCACTACTTGAAATTGAGTTTTATTTCTCACAACTAAAGAAACTCTCCTTCCTCTAAATACAGACAACTGGTAAGCAGCAATAAAAAAAAAGGGGGGAGTAATAAAAGATGTGAAACAATACAAAAGCCTTTCCTTGTTCATCCATCAGGCATAAAAACAATTCAAATTATCTGTCATTTACCAGTTCTCACACACACCTTGCTTTTATGAGCTCAATATCAAAGAAATAGGACAAATCGATATAACTGCGGACAAACTCACTAACGGCCTAAAACACACAAGGTCAAAATAGGGGTGAAGACTGTAGGGATGACAGTTTGTGGAACATTATCCATGATCCTGGAGGCCATTTAGGTTGCATGCTGAGCGGTAGAAAAGCACAGCTTGAGGGTATATGGGTACGGGCCAGCTGAAGAGAAAGACAGAAAGGGTTAGAAAACTAAAAAATACCCATCACCACACCATTTGAATAAAACCGTGATATTTTTAATACATAGGCTTCGATTTCAAACACTTACTTGCGTTCTTCATCTGGTAGTGGTTTATCATGGACAAGGCCTCCATGGCGTCGTTGATGGACTCCCACTCCAACAGCCCTGACGAGCTGCGCTCACCTGGACCTGCACCTGATAAGACAGTCCAATTCAGTTTAGCACCACTGTCATTCATACAAGAGTATGTAGTTCCAAAGTTAAGCTCAAGTGTACACTTACTCTTTCCTGTGAAAAGTTTGATATTTGCAGGGGCTTTGACACCAACATCTTCACAGATCTGAAAAGAAAACAATCAATTGATTATTTTTGTAGGCATGTTGGTCTTTATTTCACTGCTCCATACATGAAGTGGTTTCCCGATGTGCTTTGGGACTCACCTGAGTGAAAATCTCAACGGATGAGTCTGGCTGGGCGTTGAAGAAGTGAAGGACATTGCTTGGGTGCTGAATGCGGTTCTTGGCAGCCTGCTCTGGGGAGGTGAAGCGGTTGTTGCGGGAGCCGTGGAAGTCCTTGAAACTGGTGCTGCCGTCCTCCAGCTCGTAAGACTGACCAGGCATGATGGCCTGCTGTTTGGACACACTGCAAAGGGAAAAGAGCATTAGACTGAACTTGTACAAGCCTCACAGAACAGTCACTTATTATGGCAAGAGGCAGCGAATAAGATTAAGCATCAACTTTAAATGACAAGGCACTGAATGAACAGGCGTTTCCGATAAACATCTTACCAGACGCTGAGCTTCTGTCCAAAAAGGAAATTGTTGTTGAGGTGAGTGATGGCCCGGTCTACAGCGTAACAGTCTCCCATCTCCACCATGGCTGCTCCTGGCTTACTCTTCATAAACTTCACCTGAGGTAGGGGACCAGATGCACAGGGTAACTCAATAGCAGCAGCATCTTATTGAAATATCTGCAATGGCTTGCCATCTTTCCCTCCACACTTACCCGCTCCACATTGCCATAGAGACAGAAAACATTAAACACTTTGTCGGCGTTCATCTTGGCAGGCTCCAAACCGTAGACCATGACTACAGGGGAGTCTGCGTGGGCACTGTACTCGCCAGGGGGTGGAGGGGGGGGCCCGTAGCCAGGTCCCCCGCCGTAGCTGTGTGCCCCCCCTCGTCCCCTCATGGGAGGACCCATGCGACGGCCCTCGCTGTAATGTGGAGGTGGTGGGGGGCCATAGCCGCTTTCGTCATATCCATGGTAACCACCCGCTAGAAACACAAGGGACCACAATATCATACAGGGAACATGGCTTGATTGGAACAAAGGATAGATGTCCAAAGAAAGAGGTTAACCCCACCATGTGTAAAAACATCTGGTTTTGATAAAAGGGTGGCACATTCCATTACCAGATGAGCTAAGAAAATTGACTACACCGCACCACTTCGCTGCCACTGTGGGGTACCCATTTTTAACCCACCATCTGCACCTCGCAGGTGAATTTAGTGTGAGGAGAGCACTACAAAGGCCAGCACGTGTCTTCCCCTGGGTCTAAGAGCCTTACCGTACTCTGGAGGGTGGTCTCCCAGCAGAGCCGGCGCCCTCACACGCTTGTTGGGGTTGGCACTCCCATCTTCTGAGAGGTGATAAAGGCAGGAGGCAGAAAAAAAGAGGGGAAGAGAGAAGAGCAATAGATAAATTGGCAAGAAACAGGAGACATTACAATGCAGCACAGTAGCGGATGTTCAATTAGAATTAAGGATAGCACACAAGAAAAACACATCTAGAGAAAGCACACTAAGCGTAATAACTACTGAATATTAACAACACCAACAAGACCAAAAAATAAAATCTACATAGTACTGTGTATCTACTGGTTCAGTCATGGTATTCAGATGCCAAAGGTGATTTTTTTGTATCTTGAGTTCAGTGTAAACAAACTGTCTTTACAACAGCTAAGAATGAATTAAACGCTAAGAATCCTGAAAGCTAGCTACATCATCCAATTGAAATCTGTTAGCATATGGTAGAAGGGAGAATGAGGTGGGTGAGAATGAAGCCAACGTAAGTTTGCAAACACACCTCCAGCATTGCTCCCATTGCCATCAGCTTCTGCATCTGTACAGGTACACATCTCATACACATTAAATTCAGGCCAGATTAAACACACTCACCTACACATGGATAGTTGAGAAATTAAGAAAAACATCACTGGCGCATTAGACAAATTCGACTGCTTCAACATTCTACAATGTAAACTATTTCAATACATTCACAGTCCATTATCTTCATATTGTAACTAGGTTAAACAAGAAAGCATCACATTTCAAATCTGTCTACAAGTCTCGAAAAGTGAAAATACATATAGCCTCCTAGTGGAGAGCCACCCAAACACCAGCTTTATTCAGACAAGTCTTCAACGGTGGACAAAATACCCACAGGGAATGCACTACAAGGTCACCTTTGAAATATGGTGGCACTAGGAACAGAGGGAGTGGAATGCCATATAAATACAGAAAAAAAAGAAACAACAACTTTGAGGACAATCTTTTTGAAGACATCCCGAGTGTAAGAAATGGGAATGTGTGTTGTGTAACAAACTGGGGATCAGTTTACTTACAGCATGGATATATTGAAGGACAAAGATTGAGGCTGGAGACATTTGCTGTTATTTGGCAGTTGGTCCATTACTTCTCTCCGTTTTCATTTAAATCCTTTTCATCTTTTACTCCACTCCCCTTTAGAAGAACATTTCCACCTTTGGTTGGATTTCTGGCCTTTTTGTGGCAATTTCAATTGTGGTTGGTGGTCCACTCTCCAAGTGCCTTATCGAACACACTCCTTGCCAATGGCAGGCCGCAAAGCAGCCATTTGGAACATATCAGACCTGGGTCCTCATTAGGCGCAAATTGCCAGACCTGCGTCACATGGAAGGTGTTACACAGGAACTAAAAAAGTCAAATTTCCACAAGAGAGCTGCATTCAGAAAAAGATGGAGAAACTAAACAGGGATGCATGTTGCAAAAACAGTATAGGGAGGAAAGGAGGGGGGAAAGAGGCAAAACAGAACACCCGACTCCATGAGGTATGCATATATGAGGAGAAAAATGTGGTCTGTCTGAATGTGCGTATGCTTGTTCATGTTTGTAGTGTCTTCATCAGTTGTCTGTTGTATTCCTTCCCATGTGACTGGCTACAGCCTGACAGTGACGGTGCGAATCATCTATGGAGTCAGTGCAGCAACAGGAGCGGAGGGTTTTGAGTAGTGTTTGATGTGTTAAACATCAGGAGCAGGGCACAAGAGAGCAAAACCACCTGCACCACCAAAGGCAGGCAGGTACAGAGAACAGGACAGGACTGTGTAGTCTTGAGCAACTGGTTTGTATCAGTATGGTTCATCTGTTTTGTGTTTGTGTGAGCATGCGCGCGTCACTACGGGTCTCTGGATGTTGTCTTTATAAGGTGGGTCTCCTGTGGATGTGTATCAGTCAAAAAGCTTCCGTGTCAACAGTAAGGTGATGACTTGCAGGTGAGATCTGGGTGATGGCATGTTTCAATGTGTCAGGCATGTCTTGCTGGGGTCTCAAAATTGGGATGGTGTGGAAGGCACAGCTTAGTGCCAATGTACCAGCAAACAAAACTCCCCATGGAAAATGTGTCATGCCATAGAAAAGGTATAGGGGATGTCTTCGTGACTTTGGAGCTATGTTGTTGCGGCACGAAGGAGATGGATTGGGGAGGGGGGAAATGTCAGTTTATCAAAGCATGTCTGCTGCCATGGTCTTGCAGTCTATCCATCCCCAATGTCCTAAGTGTTCCTTCTGTTTGGTACAGAAAGTGGATGTGTCCTTATTGAAGTAGGAGCGGTGGAGGTTGAGGTGGTGTTGAGAGTAGTGTTGACGGCAGGAGTAGTGTTGGGAGTAGTGTTGATGACGGCAACAATGTGTCTCCGATGCATATATGGAAATGTGTTGCTCCAACGTGTTCCGACGAGAAGCTAGAGTGGCTGTTTATGTTCAATGCTTAAAGTAGCCTGTATAGATGTACAGATCTATACATTGACGAGTGCACTGGGAATGAAAGGAGCAATTGGCTGTTGGTAGAGCAAGCTTCACAAGAGACTCAAGTGGGTAAACAGGAAGGTATTTTTGCTCAAACTGTCTAGTCTTACAACTTGACGTATCCATGGGCAGTGCATCAGATTGGTTGCCATTGCAAAAACAGAGCAATCAATATATTTTTTACACAGGCATAACACAGTCTAGCAGACTTTGCCGAGGTGCCATCAAGCAGGTATTCAGACAAGAAAGTAAGAGCTTAATGGATCAGTGGCGAGATTTATGAGCAACATCCTAGAACACTTCCTTATCTCACATTTAATGAGGAACAAATGACTGTCAGGTAGTTTTTACTACGAGTCAGTTGTCGCCAAACTAGAAAAGCTGCAGGACTTTGAGTTGGTACACTTAGTGACCACATATCTTTAGATCTGATAGCACTGGGTTGAGGTTAAGGAGTTTACTCCGGGGTGTTCCAAGTAAGGGCGCATCCTGTTTTATATTAGGTGTGCAACTAAAAGCCTTGAGCAACAACTGTAGTCTCTAGTGAAGAATATCTGGCCATTCAGCTGCTCCTTGCATCCCTAGCGTGTTTGGCTGTGTGACGGACGGTGCATCACCAGAGGACCACACCAGCACTTCAGTCATAATGCCACTGAAATGGAGCCCCATGTAAGAGTTAACTGTAATTTGCTTAACCAATATAACAG
This sequence comes from Oncorhynchus tshawytscha, assembly GCF_018296145.1. NCBI lineage: Eukaryota > Metazoa > Chordata > Actinopteri > Salmoniformes > Salmonidae > Oncorhynchus > Oncorhynchus tshawytscha. The sequence continues at coordinate 57,127,607 of NC_056441.1, forward strand.
CTGGAGAGAAAGATACCAACCCAGCCCAGTGAACATTGATCTGGTTAAAGGAGCATTTCCTGTGCTCAGTGGCATTACCCCTGAAGGTCTACCATCCAACCCCCCTTCCATCCCCCACAGTGGCAGTAAGGGTGCTGGTAGTGTCAGCAAGGACCACAGATGGCTGTGTGCGTTACCTTGACCACTCAGGTTGGGGTTGGTGTAGTCCCAAGTGTCCTGGTCATTCTTGAACACATTGAGACGAGTTGGCTGTGGGAGAATATACAAATTAATTCCAAAGCAAAGCATTTTCTCAAGTCCATATCATGGAACACTAGAAGCTGTTCGGGGCTATGAATGTGCATGTTCCTCTACCTTGGCATATTCAATCTTGAGTGTGCAGCAACCAGAGTAGATGTCTGCCCCATTGAGGGAGGCCTTCGCCCTCTGTGCACTCTGCACTGAATCAAATGTGTTGAGAGTCAAGGAAAGGTCATGCAGACTAGTTCTGAGAACAGTACGTCGCACAGACACCATAACACGTTCTAGTAATTCCGGAGCTTATTGCACAAGCCCTTGTTTACAAGTCTCTTTGTGCTAGTAAAAATACATCTGGTTAATCACTAATCACACACAGCATGTGCTACAAACAAATGACATGTTCCAGACTGCTGGTTTCCTGATTTGGTATGTAAACAGTATGTCAACTTAAAATTCCAGCAGTCTTAGTTTCACCAAGGCTTACCTGCGGGCATTCAAATGATTCACAAAATAAGTCATTCTGAAAAATTTATTTTGCATTCTGAAAAATTTATTTTGCAGCAAAGGATATTCCACCATGGCCTGAACACCATTCTTCCGAAAGATAACAATCCTCTGGACAGGGCCGCAGTTATTGCAGACAGTGTAGAGGACATCCTGTAAACGTTAAGACATTCAAATTATCAGAAATAATATTGAGCACAACAGAATCAACAGGTTGGGCAAAGGTGGCCAGCACTTTACCGTGGTAACGGGGTAGATTGGGTTCATGATGGTGAGAAGTAGCACATTGTTGACACTTCTAGAATCGTCCGGGTCGCCTGGCCGGGAGATCTTCTGGCTGGTGGAGTAGTTGACAAAGGCTGGGTGCCCGGAAATGTAGATCTGGTTGTCATTCGCATACGTCACAGCAGTGCAAGACCCATTCAAATCCTCATACTCAACCAAGGCCTGACGCTTCTTGGGCATAACAACCACATAGCTGTAAACAAAAAGGTTATATTAATAAAGGATGCATAAAAGTTTTTTTATTTGCTTTGCTCCTCTGGATTGCTTCTGGGTGAGCAGGCTTTTGTTTCAGCTTGGATTATAGCTACTCATCTGGAACATGAGTTGAATCAAGTGTTAGAATAGAAGCTCTGCAAAGGTAAAGATGGGTACTGTTAAACCAGTAATGGCTAACTATAAAATGGTTGGATTGTGTTTGCGTGGAGCAAAATTGGACCATGAAATGTGTGCATTGTAAGCGAAGGCCATTTCTCAGTTGTCGAGAGAATTTTTGTATTTATTTTTAAAGCAGATGGTCAATTAATGTGCATATTCATCACCTAATAGCTCCAAACTCCTGCAGGGCCTCCACAAGGTCAGCTTCTGTAATGCCATCCACCAAGCCCCTCACATGCACAACTGGAGAGGGAAGGGTCTTATGTGGGTCATCATAGCCTTCCTGCAAAAAATAATGGGTAAACTAAATTCAAGCAATAAACTCATGTTTCCTGGTCAGCTCATAGCAGGAGGCAAGCTGAATAAACTCAACTACATGGTAAAATAAGTTTATGAACTCCACCAATGGAGTTGAGCAGATACCAAACGTTGTGTAATTCAGCACAGACTACATCAATTCGTCCATGGTCAATACTTCGAAACTGTAAATTATGAAACGCTTACCTTGTGTCCTCTGCAGTTAGGTGCCTGCTGAAATCCACACCCAATAAACGTTAATCAAATACAACCACCGACTGTTTGCGCATGTGCCAATTGAATCGCAACGAAAACCGGTGGTTGTATTTGATGTTTTATTAAAAATGTGTGGATTTCGGGCAAACAAAGGCATGCAACCACAGAGACCAAACATTGGTACACGGTATGCGTTTCAATTTAAATGGTTTGAAGTATTGACCTTGGCGAATCGACGTAGCCTGCTTTCTACTAAACTCCATTGCTGGAGTTAATCAAACTTCCTTCACCATGGAGTTGAATTTAGTCTGGCTGGAAATATTAACTACCTACCAACATGTCATGAAATAGGGGTAACTAGTCAGCAAAACATTCGGGGAATATTAATGAGGAAACGTATTTTGTTATCCGTAATATTACGAGAACGTGGTCTCAGAAGGTTATGCATATTCGAGAAGTAGCGAATTAATTCGCTCGTTAGCTAAAGTTAGTTACCGGCTAAATCAATGGACCTGTCAATAATGAATCTAGTTAAGTTTATTTAAGTGATTATGCCCGAGACGTCGGTGTTTGTTGGATACATTGGCACGGGTGTTAGGCCCGAGACGAAGTTAACACCGACTCGTGTTCTTTGGTTCGAGCCTGGCAAAACGAAGCCACTAGGCTAGAACAAAGCAATAACGTTACGCTACCACTAGCTAGCTACCATAAGATATGGCGTGGCCTGCATGGAACACTCCCATTCATTTAAAAGAAAAAAGGCTAGCTAGCGTTAGCTAGACAATGGTTGGAAAAATATTAACCGAACTAGCTAGCCAGTTAACAAGCTATATAGCGGCATGTTTACTGGAAATAATTTAAGCTAAACATAAAATAGACTGAAAGTTATTCTACAAGAAAAATACTTGTGGTTTTATTTAACATCGTGGAACACGGGAGAGCGGGCTAACGTTACTGGGTGCAATCAATTTTCGTAACGCCGCGTCATGAGACTGAAATTATTTTTTTTACAACTAAAGATTACATTTAAATTAATGCGTTTAAATTCATTTCATTGTTAACGCAGATTATATCAGAATTAATTATTTACCGTTGCCATTCCGTCGTTGGTTTTTAGTCTTTTCGTTGCCCTGCCGCCTTCGTAATAACGGCCTGCCATAGCCATGTTGTCCCAGTTAAAAAGGTTGGTAGCGGTGACGGTGTGAAATGGACGGGAAAGTCCTGAACAGTCACACATATGGGCCCGCCTTGAAGAGTCCGCTACGGTTTCCAATTGGCCTAAAAGGCACGTCAATAATGTATTCATCAACCTACGACCAGTTAAAATGCACAAAACAAGCCTTTCTGAATATCTTCTGGTCAGAGATCAACCCACTACTACTGTATTGAGCACTTATCTGTAAAAATAAAGTAAACAAGATTAACCATTTTATTTCGACAGTCAATACAATTTCAGTTCAGGTGAGTGATCTAGGTAGTTACATCTTTTTGATAATGGTTTGTAATTAGTAAGGTTGAAAGGAGAGCCAAGATGACATGCACCAGGCAATGCATCTCAATGCAAGAGGCGGTCACTGCAGTTCCTGGTTCGCATCCAGGCTGTATCACATCAGGCCATGATTGAGAGTCCCATCTTGACAATGGGCTATAAGTAAAATAACCATGAATGACGGTGTTGGCCACATGTCAACAAATTTTCCAAACGTGATAAGGTGGGGCAGGGCATAAGTTTGAAAATGAAAGCAAATTGACTGCAAACCATTGTAGATGGGAAGTATATCATGTAATGTCCCTTTTCACGATAAAACATCTCCATGTAAGACACATTCTGTATATGTTCTCAACGTGTAAAACAAAAACACTGAATTAACGTGTCAAGATTTATTCCAAAATCTGTTACTGTCATAAGCCAGGGAAAGCAAAACTTCAAGTACATCTGTTACAGCTCTTGAACACAATGCCACACTGAATATAGTATAGGAAATAAGAACAAATACAAAGTTCTGGTTCACAAATCCCACTTCTGAAATTAGATATTTGAACTGTTTTGCTAAATTTAAAAAAAATTGGACATACGGGAGAGACATTTTAGGAATGTGACATCATGTAAGGCATGCAGGGTTAGATATAAAGCTAATCCTGTAGAGTAATTACACAGCATCAGAAGAGGAAGGGGTAGATTCTAATCAATGCAGGGAACAATGACAAAACAAATAGCTGCAAGGCTAAAGCCAGTTGGTTGGAGGGGGATGGGGACGAGTTTAGTCTTCAAATCAATCTTCGCCTGGGGTGGGGCTCTTTTTCTGGCTTGGAGATCTGGAACGACTGAAACAGACAGAGAGAGGTGTAAGTACAGGGCAGACACAGCATGTCCACTCAATAACTAGACCGGCACCCATCTTGTCCCAGCATGTCCTCTCAATAACTAGCCCGGCACCCATCTTGTCCCAGCATGTCCTCTCAATAACTAGCCCGGCACCCATCTTGTCCCAGCATGTCCTCTCAATAACTAGCCCGGCACCCATCTTGTCCCAGCATGTCCTCTCAATAACTAGCCCGGCACCCATCTCAGAACCAATCACAGCTCCAACACTGCTGGCCCATAATGAACTCTGTCCCACAGAGTCAAGTCACTTTCATACTTTATAAATACAACACATTACAGCTTCATTGGATATCGGCAACTTCCACGAATGATATAACATGTAGGGAGAACCCTAATAAATTTAGCATAATTAAGCCAACAAGTGAAAGTTCCAGAGGTCAAGTAAATGGAGGAGCTGGGTGTTGAGAGACTAGGATGTTTTAAAGGGGGTTTGAGGTGCTAAAATCCTCCCTTGCATTTTCACACAAATAGACAAAAGACCAGAACTTTACGAATGGCACCCAAAACAAATACCGACCAAATAAATGGCAAAAGACTTGCCTTTTTCAAGCCCAAGTCTTTAGAATCCTACCATGATATGGTAAACTATGTGCAGACAGTTACTTAAAACCAAAGGGAACAGCGCAAACATTCAAATAGGTTGACCTAATATACAGTATAAGGACAAGCCACCATCAAAGTAAGTAAATCAGCTACATGCTCCCTAAAAAATAAAACACTATCACTACACCCAGGATAATATGTAATGTATTCCAAATACTTAACACTCATACACCCACCCAGACAGAAACACACACACATACACCTGTGGATTCTGACAGTGCATGCTCTGTATAGTTGAATGTTAGTGTACAGTATGTTAGGGAGTATCAGACTATACGTCTGCGTTCTGATCATGAATGACATTGACTCTTGGGTTTTCGTTACCTTTGGAGACAGTGGCAGAAACAACATGTACAGAGAAGCGACGGATGCTAGAACTCGAAGACACACTCGGAGGGTCTTGAAGTCTGATCTCTCGTCAGCTCTCCTTTCTCACCCTCTCAGAAGCTAAGCAAGAGGCCGGGCTCTGTAGGGAGGGGGCCTTAACTGGTCGACTGAACTCGGCTCAGCGTTCAGGTCTGTGGTGCGTGGGTTCTGGGAGGGAGTGGGGTGGGTGGAACAACTGTGTGTGCGCGCGTAGGATGGATGTGTCTCGTCAAAACGTGCGTCGGACGACCTCTTTAACCAGCGTGGTGTAGGCTGATTTCTTGTCAGCCCTTGTCACCCTCCGGGAGGACGTTAACACCGCAAGGGATGACCCTGGTAAGTGCTTGTGCAGTCAGTCGACTCCCCACACTCTCTCTTTAAAAAAAGGCCTGATGCGATTGGTCACTGGAGTCTGATCACGACAGATTTCTCTTTTGGGTTTTTGAGGTTCTCTCGCCCTCTGAAGCTAATCAAATTGAGGCTGGATCTGAGGGAGAAGAGAAAAGAGAAGAGCCCCGCTCCCCCCAGCCGTCACCCAAACAGCCCCTCTGTCTCGGAGTATAGGCTCATCAGCTCTGTGTGCGACTCTCTGAAGCTAATCAAGGTCTGGCCTGGTCATTCTAGGAGAGGGACCTCCAAGAGAAAAGAACATTAAAATCAGGTATTTGTAAAAGATAAAGAGGGGGGGGTTTGGGGGTGGGGCAGTGTTCCTCACTCTAGCTTGGGGTGCGTTAGAGTCCCTGACTATTTATTTTCACTCCCCATCCCTGGCCCCATCTCCTGCAGCAGCCATCTCTCTGATGAGTTGTCGCTCTGTGCGTTCTGGAAGGTCGACTCAGCAGACTTCGGGTGGAGGCTGGTCTGAGGTTGAGGGGGCAGCTACCCACGACTTACCTGATCACACCTAGCCCTGTCTAACAGATGGCAGTATACTTAAGCTGAGTGAATGTGTGGACTCATCTTTGAAAAATGTGATTTTATGATTTAAATAGGTGGGGGGAGAAGGGAGGCTTCCAGCACATTTGCAAAACAATATTCCAAATTAAGTATAATTAGCAGTATTGTACAATATGGGCTAAGTCATGGCATTTACACAGTGCAGTAACAGCTTTGAAGGTATGGGTTGACGAGGAAGAACTCTTACCTATTCCTCTTATGGCTGGGAGAGCGGGATCTGGAGCGAGAGCGAGACGCAGAACGCCCTCTGGCCCGGGACCCTGACCGAGAACGGGAACGACTGCAACACAAAAAAACATGGGGGCTCAAGCGCTGGCACCAACCTAGATGGGATCAAGAGACAGGTCAGCTTTCAAAGGAAAGTATTGTGCAACTGTTATTCCAAAATGGCTTACCTCCTAACAGAGGTCCTGGACTTTGACCGCACTGGGGAACCAGACCTATTATGGAAGGGTGAAGTGTTTCAAGAAAATTACATGTTTTGAAGCCAATAGATAAATTAAAACAATCATATGAATACATTTGCAGGAACAAAAGGGATGATCAAACAGGTTTGCCCAGAATGCAAATGAAACTATACTTCCTATGAAACCAATAAAAAAATGTAAAAAATAAATGTCATCAGCATGCAAAATTACCCGTAGACTCTTACCTCTTCCTACGTTTGGGATAAGATGGGGAGCGGTGCCTGCTGCTGTTTTGTAGAAGAGAGACCAGTATCAGCACAGGGAGAGGTTTGAATGACAGTAGAAAAGCAGGAGGTAGGAGGAGAAACCCTGTTGACTTACCGGTCATTGCTGCGGGAGCGGGATCGATAGCGGCTGCCACGTGACCTGGAGACGGAACGAGACCGGGAGCGAGAGCGTGATCTGGAATACAAGAAACAGGCTTTGAGGTCTCTAATACAGGGTTTTTCTGTGAAAGGTTGGTCGGGAGTTATGAGAATACATCTTATAACCACACACTATTTCTACTTAATTTGGATTGGAGGACGATTTGGGTCACGGGAGGACAGTCAATTTCTCATTTGGGTCTCGAGATGAAAAGGTTTAAGAACCCCTGCTCTAATATGTAACCACAGTAGTGAAACAAAGAGGACAGCATTGCCCCTCAGCAGTATAGATGAATCCAACCAGGTCAGCAAATTTTGTCTGTGTGTCATAGTTTTTCTCAACATAATACAGTTCCATTTTTCTCACACCAAATGATACTTTGAAGTAATAAGAACAATGTTGCATAAGGGGAAAACTACATCACCTGCCTTATGCAGAATTATGACTGCTACTGGCTGTATATCAGAAGCAGACATTGGGCAAGTAGAATACCTGCTCCGACGACCTCCTCCCCTCTTGCTGAAACGGTAGCAGTCGTAGGCATAGTGGCCCCTGTCCCCACACTGGTAGCAGCGGTCTTGAGGGTCAAAGTGGCGGCGGCTGGGGCGGCCATGTTTGGTCTTCCGTGACATGCCAGTGGACAGCTCCACACGGATCCGAGAGCCGCACAGCACCCTGAGGTAGGGAAAGAGGGCAGAGTTTAGTGATAACAGGGTATGAAAGAAAATATTGTGTAATACTGGGCAAAGTCTGCAAGAGTAATGCCTGAATCACAATTAATATCCCAAAACTGAAAACACCACTTCAACCAAAATATATATAAACTGATGTGACAACATTATGGGCTGTGAAATGTGCAGATAAATATAAAGTTACTCACTTTCCATCCATGCCTTTAACTGCGTCCTCTGCATCACGGGCATCCTCATACTCCACAAATGCGAAACCTGGGGGGTTCCTGGCCACCCAAACCGTGCGTAAAGGGCCATAGTAACTGAACGCCCGCTCTAGCTCACCCTTGGCAGCACCGTTGCCTAAGTCGCCAACATAGACCTTGCAATCGGTGTTACGAGAAGAGCTGCGAGAAGACGAGTGGTATGACATCTCCCCACCTGGAGGAAAGAGGGAGACACCGTGAACCAGCTAACTAGCTAAAGTTGGTTGAAAAGTATACATAGGAAAATTGAGCTGAGCTTGAGAGTATGAAGCTAGCTACTAATATAAATAACCTAGCTGGCTAACGTTAGCTATAAATACAAGCAAGAAAACGAGCTAGCCAGGGGTGTATTCATTACGGAATCCGTTTAAGAAACAAACGGAAGCTAACAGCTAAACGAGAGTTCATATTGGACAAATTCAGGTAGGTCCCGCCCCGTTTCGTACAATTGGCTTCCGTTTACGAAACGTTTTGCAGCAGAATCGGCGTAATGAATATGCACCATTTCTGCACTCGCTGTTTTAGTTAAATATTGGTAGACGACAATAGCCCGTTGCTCACCATCTCACTGACAATGCTTCTTCCTTATTATACTGTGTTGCTAACAATTTTATCGCTAGTGTCATACTCAAATTAACCAGAGACAATGTAGCTAGCTAGCTAGAAACAACGTTATCCAACTAGCTTGCTCAAGTAAACAATGGCGTCCGTGCGATTACCTTTATCCCCAAACAGTTCCGCGATTAATTTATCAGTGTCCGCTCAATTTACATAAATAAAACATGGGCGAAACGTAGTCAATCTTAAAGTATTTCTTATTTTGATTATTTATTTTACTGGATTTCAAATTCTTCACTAGGCAACAAACCTATTCGCTGTTCTGTCAGACTACCCGTGCAAGAATGCACTTGCGCAGTAACGTGCCCCACTACAGTGAGGTCATGTGTTTTTCTTCACATTGGTTATGATGGTTATTATCGGCCTTGGCAACTGACCATCCCCTTGCCCCCAATCTTCCATACAGATTTGAGAGAAGTCTTGATTTTATACCTACAATCTCCATATATTGAATTATTTTTGAGATTGAGATGTACTGAACAAAAAAATTTAAAGTGTTTCATGAGCTGTTATAAAATATCCCAGAAATGTCCCATATGCATACAAAGCTTATTTGTCTCAAATTTTCATCTTTTAATTTAACTTTAATTTAACTAGGCAAGACAAGTTAAGAATAAATTCTTATTTACAATGATGGCCTACCCTGGCCAAACCCAGACGACGCTGGGTCAATTGTGCGCCGCCCTATGGGACTCCCAATCACGGCCAGTTGTGATACAGCCAGGAATCAAACCAGGGTCTGTAGTGACGCCTCTAGCACTGAGATGCAGTGCCTTAGACCACTCCGCCACTCGGGAGCCCTCATCTGTGCTCATCGTTCTCACTAGGGCCTTGACCTGACAGAAGTTCGGCATCGTAACCGACTTCAGTGGGTAAATGCTCACCTTCGATGGCCACTGGCACGCTGTAGAAGTGTGCTCTAAACGGGATGAATCCCGGTTTCAACTGTACCAGCAGATGGCAGACAGCGTGTATGGCGTCTTGTGGGCGAGTGGTTTGCTGATGTCAATGTTGTGAACAGAGTGCCCCATGGTGGAGGTGGGGTTATGGTATGGCCAGGCATAAGTTATAGACAATGAACACAATTGCATTTTATTGATGGCAATTGAAATGCACAGAGATGCTGTGACAAGATTCTGAGGCCCATTCACACCTCAGGTTTCAGCATGATAATGCACTGTCCTATCTTGCAAGGATCTGTACAAATGGAAGCTGGAAGGTGAAAATGTCCCAGTTCTTCCATGGTCTGCATACTCATCAGATATATCATCCTTTGAAAATGTTTGGGATGCTCTGGATCGACGTGTACGACCACATGTTCCAGTTCCCACCAATACCCAGCAACTGAGCACAGCCATTGAAGAGGGGTGTGACAACATTCCAAAGGCCACAATCAACAGCCTAATCAACTCTTTGAGAAGGAGATGGGTCGTGCTACATGAGGCAAATAGGTCAAACCAGATACTGACTGGTTTTCTGATCCATGCCCCTACCTTTTTAAAAAGGGTATGTGACCAACAGATGCTTATCTGTATTCCCAGTCATGTGAAACCCAAAGATTAGGGCTTAATGAATTGTTTTCAATTGACTCATTTCCTTATTTGAACTGGAACTTAAATTGTTGCATGTTGCATTTTTATTTTTGTTCATTGTATAAGGAGAGAAAGTCTTGAATGGCAGCCTACTCAATGACTTGTAATGTAAGTTGTTGTCAATGTCTGTTACTTGCGTTCAAGTTCTCATATAAAAAAGGATTACACAGACACAGTAAGCATTGAAAATAAATCAACTATATTCAATAAGGTCAACTTGAGTTGATTACATCTTTGTTTTTTCTAAACACATTACACCTCATGCCATAGTTTTCCTTTGTTTTTACCTACATAAAAAAATTCAATATAATTTTCAAATAATTTATTACAGTATTGAATGAATGTAAATATCACATATCTTCTTCAAGTCAGTCACTATTCCATACAAATGTCAGTCAGAGAGAAAGGTTCACAGATCAAACTGCACAAAGAACACATTGAAGAGCACGACCTGGGGTGGATCACCCCAATACAGAAAGTTGAGGGGCACGAACAGACACAGATATATCATACTCAAACAAACTGACAACCAAATGATCAGAGGCATTCAGACATAGACAGGAAAAGTCAGGCTTTCTTTTCACAGCTTTTGTAGCTGGTGAATAAATAAGTAGACTGTAGACACGTAATCAAAAAATGACAATTCACCTGCTGCTAGACCAAGTCGACATTGCTCAGTTTGTTGCAAGCGTGAGCAGACCACGCAAGCAGCCACCCAGGACAAGAAGAGAAACTATTTTGGGATAACTCGATCCAAATGTAAACCTTGACGTCCATAAGAGACCATGCTAACACACAGGGGGTTCATGCATTTGCAGATAGGATGACATTTACTGCACAGACATAAAACATCTGGGAGTGATATCTCATCTACAGCAATGGCAAAAGCCAGACAGTTAACTAGAAGTCATTAAAAAAACGGAACATTGTAGACAGTTCTATTCAGGAAAAGGCATATCATAACCAACCCAATGAATGTAAATGGCATTCTATATATCACAACGCTGAACAAACTGACAAGATACTTGCGATGTCCATTACTATTTTTATGTAAACATGCTAATCTCACTTGATAGTCTTCAAGTTAATTAATTAAATATACAGTACCAGTCAAAAGTTTGGACACACCTACTCATTCAAGATTTTTTATTTATTTTTCCTATTTTATACATTATAGAATAATCGTGAAGACATCAAAACTACGAAATAACACATATAGAATCATGTAACAAAAAAAAGTGTTTAACATTATCAAAATATAGTTTTAGATTTGAGATTCTTCAAAGTAGCCACCCTTTGCCTTGATGACAGCTTTGCACACTCTTGGCATTCTCTCAACCAGCTTCACCTGGAATGCTTTTCCAACAGTCTTGAAGGAGTTCCTACATATGCCGGGCACTTGTTGGCTGCTTTTCCTTCACTCTGCGGTCCAACTCATCCCAAACCATCTCAATTGGGTTGAGGTTGGATGACTGTGGAAGCCAGGTCATCTGATGCAACACTCCCTCCCTCTCCTTCTTGGTCAAATAGCCCTTACACAACCTGGAGGTGTGTTGGGTCATTGTCCTGTTGAAAACAAATGATGGGATGGCGTATCGCTGCAGAATGCTTTGGTAGCCATGCTGGTTAAGTGTGCCTTGAATTCTAAATAAATCACTGACAGTGTCACCAGCAAATCACCATCACACCTCCTCCTCCATGCTTCACAGTGGGAACCACAAATACGAAGATCATCCGTTCACCTACTCTGTGTCTCAAGAAGACACGGTGGTTGGAACCAAAAATCTAAAATTTGGACTCATCAGACCAAAAGACAGATTTCGACCGGTCTAATGTCCATTGCTCGTGTTTTTTGGCCCAAGCAAGTCTCTTCTTATTGGTGTCCTGTAGTAATTGTTTCTTTGCAGCAATTCGACCATGAAGGCCTAATTCACGCAGTCTCCTCTGAACAGTTGATGTTGAGATGGGTCTGTTACTTGAACACTGTGAAGCAGTGAACTCCAATGAACTTATCCTCTGCAGCAGAGATAACTCTGCATCTTCCATTCCTGTGGCGGTCCTCATGAGCCAGTTTCATCATAGTGCTTGATGTTTTTTGCGACTGCACTTGAAGAAACTTAAAAAAGTTATTGAAATGTTCCTTATTGACTGACCTGTGTGTCTTAAAGTAATGATGTGCTTATTTGAGCTGTTCTTGCCATAATATGGACTTGGTCTTTTAACAAATAGGGCTATCTTCTGTATACCACCCTTACCCTGTCATAACACAACTGATTGTCTCAAACTCCACAAATGAAAAAGGCACACCTGTTAATTGAAATGCATTCCAAGTGACTACCTCATGAAGCTGGTTGAGAGAATGCCAAGAGTGTGCAAAGCTGTCATCAAGACAAAGGGTGGCTACTTTGAAGAATCTCAAATATAAAATATATTTAGATTTGTTTAACACTTTTTTGGTTACTACATGATTCCATGTGTTATTTCATAGTTTTGATGTCTTCACTACTATTCTACAAATGTAGAAAATAGTAAAAATAAAGAAAACCCCTTGAATGAGTAGGTGTGTCCAAACTTTTGACTGGTACTGTATGTCGGTTGGTAGAGGGTGCAACAAACACAAGAGAAAATAAGTGTTTTACTCCCACTGAGTGAGCCGAGTTGACTGCTCATCAAGATGAACTCAAAGAAGATTCAGGTTTATATTTTTGCACATTGCAACTACTCTCTTTGAAACATTGTAACAGTTCAAATGGTTTGCTTCAAGGAGCCGTTGAACAATAAAATATCATTAATAAATATAAATAATTTAAATAATCTGGGCAACAGAAATGTGCATGTAGAGTATAAAAACATAAGACACAGTGATTTAGGAGAGAAATAATACATCAGCTAGTGGTACATCAAATGAACAGTTCAAGGGGAAATTTGCCTTCAAATTGGACAATTGGAGAAATATCTAAATGCCTCTTTATCACCTGCCTAAACCATCAGGGCTACATCTGTGGTGCTTCCACCATTACCAATATCATTTGAAAATAGAAAAATGTCACTTCTGGATTTTTTGTTGTTGTTGAAGAAGAGATAAGAAGTTGCTTTTCAAAAGTTGACTAACACTGTTAGTGGGGAAACACTGAGGAGGGCCAAGGTAACTGAAATCTTTGTATGTTATACAAGCATCAACAACCATATTTATACATAACTATTCTTAAGTGTGCATTCCAATTTCATTAAGTTGCTATTTGAATCAGTACATCTGTAGTTGAAGGGGTCAGTTTGTTTACTCACTTTATTTCCAAAATGTCATTACTCATTAATCCACTTTTTGCATTTGTAATATTTAAATGTTAATCATTCTCACTGGTTGTACTCACTGACAACGCTACAGTTCAACTAGAGTTCAACTATCCTGAACTCTAAAATAAGTGGGGAAAACTCTCATACGATATAACATCTGTCTCTAGTATTGTGCAGCACATTGACAGAGCCTCACTGCTGTGTTCTATTCTCTCTCCATATCCACCTCAGAACACCTGGCAATACTGAGATAAACACACCTCCATTTTGTGTCAGCCTTGTTGTCCTCTGTTATTATAAATGTTTTCTTAGCGACTCAGTAAGTCAGGCGATTGAGCCACGTGTAAGGACCATGGACAGTAACAGTTCACTGCCCCTCCCCATCTCCCACTATCTTACTTATTGCACTTTCATCTCATTGAGAATGGGGCAGGAGTAACAAAATATTATAAAGTAGAGTCAAATCCAGAGTAAACACAGTATACCTAAGTGGATCTTTCATGAAGATGTTATTTCAGTTTATATGTAATCATACACTACATTACCAAAATTATGTGGACACCTGCTCATCGAAGGTCTCTTTCCAAAATCATGGGTATTAATATGGAGTTGGTCCCCCCTTTGCTGCTATAACAGCCTCCTATGAAGGCTTTCCACTAGATGTTGGAACATTGCTGCGGAGACCTGATTCCATTTAGCCACAAGAGCATTAGTGTGGTCGGGCACTGATGGTAGGCGATTAGGCCTGGCTCGCAGTTGGCGTTCCAATTCATCCCAAAAGGTGGCCAATGGGGTTGAGGTCAGGCTAGTCAAGTTCTTTCACACTGATCTCGACAAAGCATTTCTGTATGGACCTCGCTTTGTGCACGGGGGCATTGTCATGCTGAAACAGGAAAGGGCCTTCCCCAAACTGTTGCCACAAAATTTGAAGCACAGAATCGTCTAGAATGTCATTCTATGCTGTAGAACTAAGATTTCCCTTCACTGGAACTAAGAGGCCTAGCCCGAAACCATGAAAAACATCCCCAGACCATTATTCCTTTTACACCAAACTTTACAGTTGGCACTATGCATTCGAGCAGGTAGCTTTCTCATGGCATCCGCCAAACCAGATGGTGAAGCGTGATTCATCACTCCGGAGTATGTGTTTCCACTGCTCCAATGGTGGCGAGCTTTACACCACTTCAGCCGAAGCTTGGCATTGCGCATGGTGAACTTAGGCTTGTGTGCGGCTGCTTGCCCATGGAAACCCATTTCATGAAGTTCCCGACAAAAAGTTATTGCGCTGACATTTCTTCCAGAGGCAGTTTGGAACTCAGTAGTGAGCTTTGCAACCAAGGACAAAATAATTTTTATGAGCTTCAGGACTCGGCAGTCCTGTTCTGTGAGCTTGTGTGGCCATTGTTGCTCCTAGATGTTTCCACTTCACAATAACACCACTTACAGTTGACCGGGGCAGCTCTAGCAGGCCAAACATTTTTAGAACTGACTTGTTGGAATGGTGGCATCTTATGACGGTGCCACGTTGAAAGTCACTGAGCTCTTCAGTAAGGCCATTCTACTGCCAATTTTTGTCTATGGAGATTGCATAGCGGTGTGCTCAATTTTATACACCTGTCTGCAACGGGTGTGGCTGAAATAGCCGAATCCACTAATTTGAAGGGTTGTCCACATACTTTTGTATACACAGTGGGACAAAAAAGTATGTAGTCAGCCACCAATTGTGCAAGTTCTCCCACTTAAAAAGATGAGAGGCCTGTAATACTTATTTTCCACCATAATTTGCAAATAAATTCATAAAAAATCCTACAATTTTTCTGGATTTTTTTCTTCTCATTTTGTCTGTCATAGTTGAAGTGTACCTATGATGAAAATTACAGGCCTCTCTCATCTTTTTAAGTGGGAGAACTTGCACAATTGGTGGCTGACTAAATACTTTTTCGCCCCACTGTATAGTGTATATTACCTCTGCCACTTTTCTTAGCTAAGTAGTAGAGATTACTCTGAGTTCCCACTGGTTCCACACATTGCACAAAAATCTATTTGGTTTCGGGTTCCCGCTCCAAGCATACACATACTCAACAAAGTGCAAGACAAGTCAAATTAAACAAAATATTAAATACTAGACTTTAAGGCAATATATGGGTATGACGCAGAATGACTGTAGCGACGATCTGTAGTTACTGCATAACAGTCCGTACCTGATGAGAACATGATGAGAACCCATGGGTTGAAATGTAATCTCTCCCAGTTTCACTGTTACGCAAACGGAGCAGTTTGGATTTCAAAAGGTAAGAAACCAGAATAACCAGAAGAATAGGAGCATTTGGAACTAACACTGTTGGACAAGTTGGAGTACAGTAAGCCTCACTCCAAAATAAGTTAATTTATATGCCATGGTCTTAGGTACTGATGGTGGCCCAGTGTTGCTGTATTTTGGGCCAATTAGGTGGGTTGGGTTGGGATATTTCCATAGCAGCCTTTACTGTTAACAGGTGAGGAGCAGAAGCAGTCTGTATGCTCTTCACAGGTCTGGCTGCAGTCTGGACGTCCTGCTCTATGTGAACCATTCTCCTATGAAATACACACACACTGTATTCTCGTGTCACCACCCATGCATGCATCATTATCATTATTTTTGTCCATGCCGGTGCCGTGCTGTCACTATTATTCTGTCATGCATCTCTACCCACTCTACCCACAGCAAAGACTTACAGGCCTCCACACCTAAAAGTTGTTCCGTTATAGCATCACAAACGAGCAACGTTTTTTTCCCCTTCACAAATATTGATAGATTTCGATTGAATGAACAACAATATAGACATCTCGGTACAGAACTCTTCTGGTCCTGAAGTCTTACACAAGTGACCAATATCCTTACATATGATATATTTTGGACCAAACAAACACTACCCTCAACCTCACCACCCCTCTCTGCTTTTACCTTTACACCCACCAAAGTACAATGAATAGTTACTGTCCACTGAGCAAGCGTGGAGCCAAAGGGATACAGTATATTTGTATATTTGTAAAGTTGACTTTATACCTGTATTCAAGTAACGGATTGTTTTTGAAAGGTATACGTTAGATAGCGATACACTCTCTTGTAGAATCATATTTCTAGGAGATGAA
Organism: Oncorhynchus tshawytscha; assembly: GCF_018296145.1. Taxonomy (NCBI): domain Eukaryota; kingdom Metazoa; phylum Chordata; class Actinopteri; order Salmoniformes; family Salmonidae; genus Oncorhynchus; species Oncorhynchus tshawytscha. The sequence goes on from NC_056441.1 coordinate 57,144,242, forward strand.
TGTGTCGTTTTGTGCTGTGCTTCAGTGGATAGTAACTCACCCTTGGACAGTAACAAATAATATTTACACCATCAATGTGCCTGCATTGCTAAATCCTCATTTCACTCGTATGGCGGTTGCGAAAGGTCATAAAAATTTACAATGTCTCCAACATGATGGTGATGGAGGACTCTACTGTCTGGAGTGGAATGCAGATCTATGATCTCCACTGTAATATCTGAAGTCCAGTGAGATGTGAACAGTAAGAGCCTCAAGAGCTGGATGTGAGACTTTCTTTATTCAGAGTGACGCCTCCAGAAACTCTGGTCTTCCCTTAATTCAGAAGTCCACAGATGAGGAGGCAAATTTATATTTAATCCCTCTGGATTGCTCTGTTTAACTTCAATGGATGGGACTGTAGTTATGAGAAAGAATGATGTCTCGTTGAGAAGCCATAACTTACACAAGCGATCTCCAAAAGTCATTTTCCTGTCAAGTCGGAGAGTGGTGACTAGTTTCTGAACACCATGCATTATATCTGTTCCCATTGGCCACCCCATTCTACCATATCTGTAGAGAAGTCCCTCTAATAAATACATCTACTCTCCTATAGTATATAAGCATGTATTTACACCAACACCGCATTGAGACCTTGTTTTAATGTCATGCGAAATTCCCACCTCTCTAGAGGAAATTATAACTGCAACTTGGGGCTTTCAGTTTTGTTGTTGTTTTACTCAGTATCTCCCGTTGCTAAATGTAAACATTTTACTCATTGATCAACCATTTTCATGGTGCTCCGTCATAGCGACTGAAGATGGACCCATTCCACTACTACGCAGTGGTGTAAAGTAACTAAGTAAAAATACTTTGACTTAAAACTTACTCCAAAAACAAGTTCTGTTCTCTACCTTACTATTTATATTTTTGACAACTTTGACTGGTACTCAACAACATTCCTAAAGAAAATATATAATTTTTTACTTCCATACCTTTTCCCTGACACCCAAAAGTACTCGTTACATTTAGAATGCTCAGGCAGGAGAGCAATATGGTCCAATTCATGCACCTATCAATATAACACATTGTCATCCCTACTGCCTCTGATCTGGCAGACTCACTAAACACAAATACTGAGTTTGTAAATTATGTGTACGTTTTGGAGTGTGCCCCTGGCTGTCCATAAAAATTACATTTGTGCGGTCTGGTTTGTTTAATATACGGAATTTGATGTATAGCATTTACTTTTACTCAAGTCTGACAATTGAGTATTTTTTGCACCACTGTACTTTGAGTCTGGTTTGCCTCTGCTGCACCGGTGATAGAGCTATGGCCATCCCTGCAAAACCCATGGCACTCGACCCTGCTTCAGTTAAAGCAGTCTAGCTGGACCCAAAATCATGTTATGCAGCCAGCTGGAATGAATAGAATGCCACTGCAACACTTAGTTTCTACACACCTGTCTGTCACTTTCTCTCTTTCGCTCTCCCTCTTTTCCAACATGCTGGTTTACATTCTGAACATGCTTCCTTCTTTGACATCTCTCCTGTCTTACTTCCTTCATCACTTCCTTGACCAATACTTTGTTTTCTCTCCTTCTCTTCCTCGTTTGTCCAGTGAGTGTGTATAACATTTGAGTGTGCAATAGGAGGTTGATGTTAACTGGGTGTCATCCAGGCTCCAGGCCACACACAACCTGTGTGGTGCCCTTGTTACAGTATTGTATATGTGTGTGTTTGTCTTGGTGAGAGACCACATTTGCATTTGTTGGCGCATGCATGTAGTTATATGTACAGTTCATATTTCAGTTTGTGTGTATGTGTTTTGTATGTAATTGTGTGTGTATATCTGGTAGGTCTATAGATCCCTTAGTTATTAGTGATCCAGTGACAATGAACAGGTCCCAACCTTTGGCCTGGGCCCTGTCCTGTTGTAGATGTGTGTATTATAATAACTATAATGTATATCAGTGTTTTGACTAGTAGCCCTGTCTCTGCTCTCATGTGTCCTCTAAAAGCCCTCTATGTGGCAGTAGGCCTCCAGGCTGGAGAAGAGGACGTAGAGGAACCAGAGGCCCAGGAAGAAGAGGCTGGTGATGATGCGTGCTGTCCGCGGCCCGCCCAGCTCCCCCCCGATAGAGGGCCGCCGGCGGAACAGTAGCACGCCCATGCAGATGAAGGCGAAGCTGGTGAAGAGGGTGACGGAGAAGGCCAGGGAGCCCGGGTCCACGCGGAATTCCTTGCCCTGCACCTTCCAGTAGACGGCCGCCACCGACCACGCCACCCCGATGCCCAGGAACACGTTGACCGCGTTGCTGCCCGTCACATTGCCCACCGACGCGTCAGCGTGCTGGTCCTGCGTAGCCGCCACCTTGCTGGCAAACGTGTCTGAGGAGGGAGGGAGGAGGGTAGGAAGGTTTGGAGAGAACAGCGAGAAGAAAGACAAGTGAAGAAGTGAGAGAGAAGTACCTGTCATCACGGCTTTCAGCATCTTAGTCATACTGTTGTCTTAAGTCAACCACAGACAACACTTGTTACCATAAACATATTTCGTTGTGGTCACACAAGGACTTCACTAACTGGCCAAGCTGCAAGGCAGGAAGTTCTGCAATTTCCCAAACCGTAATGCTATTACTGGCAACCTTATACCTAACCCCTCATAAAATGAAGGCTGGTTATGGTATTTAAATGATATTAAGATATACACTGAACAAAAACAGAAACACCACATGTAAAGTGTTGGTCAGATGTTTCATGAGCTGAAATAAAAGATCCCTGAAATGTTCCATACACACAAAATCTTATTTCTCTCAAATTTTGTGCACACATTAGTTTACATCCTGTTAATGAGCATTTCTCCTTTGCCAAGATAATCCACCCACCTGACAGTTGTGGCATATCAAGAAGCTGATTAAACAGCATGATCACTACACAGGTGCACCTTGTGCTGGGGACAATAAAAGGCCACTTTAAAATGTGCAGTTTTGTCACACAAACCAATGTCACAGATGTTTCATGTTTTGAGGGAGCGCGCGCAATTGGTATGCTGACTGCAGGAATGTCCACCACAGCTATTGCCAGAGAATTTAATGTTGATTTCTCTACCATAAACCCTTTCCAACATCGTTTTAGAGAATTTGGCAGTGTGTCCAACCGGCCTCACAACCGCAGACCCAGTGCTCTACTGTGCAGTATTTCACTTGCATTTGCCCCTAAAAATAGATATGTGCGAACCTAAAAAAAATATTTACGAGCACAGTGTGCGATTAAAGATTACAACCCATGGTAATCTATGTTTCCCCCGCTGCTAATTGTTTAAAAACTTCAGGTCCCACATTCTACAAGCGGCATGCACCAACCACAGTAGTTTTCTGTGATGACGCAGTCCAGTCAGAGAGAGAGAGAAAGGTGAACAACACTGGAAAATAGTGTCAGTATAGGCTATAAATTAACGTGCAGACATCGCTAAAAATGAAGCACATTCAATTTTAATTTAAGCGAAAAAGAGACTAGGAGAAAGAGGAATCCGGCAATGGGGATTCGCAAGGTTCAACTAATGAAGCCTCTTCACAAGGTTGACCTGAGGCGGCTAACGTTAGGGATGCTGAAAACAACATTAGCGACGCTACCGTGACCCCCGCTGTCACTTCAACGTCCACTGTAGCCGGTGGAGGGAGAACATATAGATTCAATGCGAATTGGCTCAAAATGTTCCCATGGCTAGAGTTCGAAAACAACGTCACGTTCTGCAAATAATGTAGAGGGCAGAAACAGGCGGGATAGTCTTTCGTGTCAGGAAACCCGCATCTGAAAAGAGATAGCGTAGCAAAACATTACATCTCGCGGCGGCATATCCAGTGCAGAGATCTATACCTGTTGAGAGAAACCTTCAGGCACGGTGTCAGCAGCCTTGAGGAGGCAAGTGCTGCTGTCTGAGGAGGAGAAGAGGAGGCAGCTGAAAATAAAGATAAACATCGCATACTTCATTGCGAAAGAAGAACATTTCGTCAAATTTGAGCCGCTTATCAGACTCCACCACAAAAACGGAGTTGACATTAATCCCACATACGACAATGATGTAAAATGTGCGGAGATGATCGGTCAAATTGCTGACATAATGAAAGAGCGCCTGTCAGCGAATCTGAAAGCCGCGAAGCATCTTGACGTTCTAATAGACGGAGACACTGATATATATCCAACACCGAATGTGAGATTGTCTACGTACGCTTGTTGGAGGATGGGAAGGAAGCCAGTCAATCTCCTGGTCGGACAACAGACACTTGAGCACTCTCATGCCATTGGTAAATTGTTCCTCTTTATAGGCTTTATTCTTGTGTAAAGTTGAATCATTATTCACAAATGGAGATAATTTAGTTTGTCAGAAATACTTTTGTATAATCGTTTTTTTGTGTTGTCATTCGAGGTGTTCTGGATGCCACCAAGGCCACTTTTCGTGCTGTTTGCCCAGAGGAGGATGGAGGGTCATGGATGAAGAAGTGCATCTCCGTCGGGGCAGATGGTGCCTCCATGAACATGGGCCACCGTGGGGGAGTGATTGCCCACCTGCAGAGAGAGGCAGGGGGGCATATAATCCCAATCCACTATATGCCACATACATTTGTAACTAATAAATTCTCTATGATTTAGTTTTATTTGCTAGCATCGATTGTTAAACAATACTGTGTGTCTGTCTGTGTGCTAAGTGCTGGAATGGTAAATACCACAGAATTATTGTTTTCTGATGGCACAAGAGACAGGGGGGAAGGAGACGGTGAATTGTTTGGAAGATTCTGTTCTGACTTTCACAGACAAGAGCTGGCAATACTGACCATTCAGAAGAAAGAGCCAAAGGTGTCTGTCGTGTACGATCTTCTGAATCTGATATGGAAGACGTATCAATCTTCAGCTGAAAATCCAAACGAGAACTCTTATGTTCTTGGGCAAGAGCTTGTCGGTGTGGATATTTGCACACCGTCTAGCGTCAAGGGAACTCGCTGGATCCCCCATGTCCACAGAGCCCTTAGTGTTCCTACAGCATGGACAAGACAAGGACCTTGCCACTGATGAAGGCCAGTACTCCGTTGTTCTGCAGCACATGGAGCACGTGGCCGTAGCATCAACAACAGAAGTTCAAGGGCGGGCAAAGGTCAGTTTTACACAGGAAATGTAATTCCACACTAGTTTTAAAAAATAGGTTCAAGACTTAAATGAACTTTCAGAATCAAGTAATTGGCAGGTGACAGTGTATTTATTCACTACTTAACAGATAAAGCGGGAAATGGAGAATGCACTCTTTTTGTGTATTCTGCCATTTTCTTTCAGACATGTTTGAGGAGCTAGCCTCACCCTGCAAAGAAATGACCTGATCCTCCCCCAAGCCATGTCAGAGTTGAGGAAGACAGTGACCAGACTGGAAGCACTAAAGCTTAGGGCAAAGGCAGGAGGCATGCTGGACAAGATCCAGACCATGCTTGCTCATGATGAGAGGAGATTCCAGGTGTGTTAGGATGAGAGCTTGTTATAATGTCAAATTGATGATTAAGACAGATTCTCAGTGTGAGAATCTATGTATTCGTTGCCCAATAGAACGATTTGAGATAAGGAGGGAAATGCAGTGGAGAAGTCTTTACATTTTTTTAATGGGAGACAGACAAATGGCCAGACATTTCATTGTGTGTGTGTGTGTGTGTGTGTGTGTGTGTGTTATTTCTGTTAAAGGGAATAACACTGAAGGGGAATCTGAAAGGCTTCACGGACCTCACCCCAATCCCCAGCTGAAGCAGCACATGGAGGCGGCCATCAACATCGGCGTGGATGATCTCAAAGCCAGGTTTGGTAGTTTGCTGAAGGATGAGGGTGTCCAGAACCCAGTGGAGTCTTTCAGAGTGCTAAACCCTGACACCTGGCCAGAAGACCAGGCCAGCCTTCTCACCTTTGGAGATGATGGTGTGGCAGACCTGATGAGGCATTTCAAGAAGCCTCTAGAGAGGTAAGAATTTATTTATTTATTTGTATTTTACACCCCTTTTTTCTCCCCAATTTCGTGGTATCCAATTGTTAGTAGTTACAGTCTTGTCTCATCGCTGCAACTCCCGTACGGACTCGGGAAAGGTGAAGGTCGAGAGCCATGCGTCATCCGAAACACAACCCAACAAAACCGCACTGCTTCTTCACACAGCGCGCATCCAACCCGGATGCAACATGGCTGCAATCCAGGATGAGTGGCAGGAGCTGAAAATCCTGGTCAGCCACAATTTTAAGGACAAGTCCTACAGTGGCCTGTTGACAAAGGACCCCTACAGGCACAATTACAAGGTAGACTAACAGTCCTGAGTGGTTATGTATGGTATCCTATGGTTGGTTTTGATAAGTTAATGGTAAGAGTTTAAATGAAATTTAAAGTTATCATCTTTTCCCTAGAACATACTGGAGTTGGTGCAGCTTATGCTGGTGCTGCCCATTTCACCCGCCCAGTGTGAGCGAGGCTTCTCTGCGCAGAACCGGATTAAAAATTCGACAAGAATCTGCCTTGGGTTCTCCACCGCCGAAGACCTGATGAGGATCAGCCTGGAGGGGTCTCCTGTCGAGGAGTTCCATCCCACTCCTGCCGTGGACCGCTGGCTGACCTCCAAGTGTGCCAGACGGCTGACCTCTAAGCGTGCCAGACGGCCAACATACAAAAGCAGCTGGACAACTGATATCCTTTGCGTCTAGTAGGCATGGGTCAATGTGTGATTTTGGTGGTATGTGCTGTTCCACAGATGTGTGTCCCTTAGTACACGCTCACACACGCAGTATAAATATATATGTGATAAATTGTTTGTTAATAAACTCTGTTACATTTTTCACTGTGCTCCTAAATTTCTTTGTGTGCTCCTACACTTTTTCATTTAGGAGCGCATGTACACCTTGGGAAAAAAAGATAGCGCAGAGCCCTGGGCAGACCACGTGTATGGTGTCGTGTGGGCGAGTGGTTTTCTGATGTCAACGCTGTGAACAGAGTGCCCCATGGTGGTGGGGTTTTGGTATGGCCAGGCAGAAGCTACGGACAATGAACACAATTGCATTTTATCGATGGCAATTTGAATGCACAAAAATACAGTGAGGCTCATGATTTTTTTAAAGGTATCTGTGACCAACAGATGCATATCTGTATTTCCAGTCATGTGAAATCTATAGGTAAGGGCCTAATAAATGTATTTCAACTTGACTGATTTCCTCATATGAACTGTAACTCAGTAAAATCAATGAAATTGTTGCATGTTTCTATTTTTGTTCCGTTTAGCATCATCTCTCACCAGGAATGGAAGTACCCAGAGCCACAAACACAACGGCAGTGACAGTGTCCCTGAGACCCACAGTGCAGCCGAAGTGGGAGGCTAGGTCCCCGATGATAGCAGTCAAGATGCCGATAACCGAGATGGACACGAAGAAGCAGGCCCAGCCATTCCAGTACTCGGTGGGCGGAACGAAGGCGAACAGAACCTTCCAGAACACCGTCAGGAAGTGCATGACATAGTCGTAGCAGGATGGCAGACGCTCCTCACGCCCCTCTTCATCATCGTCATCACCTGGGAGGGGGGCACAGTAAAACATAAGAGCCACGTATACAAACACACTCATGCACGGACGCACACCAGTGGTGGTTGGTGCCATTTAAGATGAGGGAGGACAATACATTTTTTTATGAGCATGGCCTTATTATCTATTACAGAATACTGGATGACTCTCATTCATATTCCATTCACCCAGCTCAATGTAACATCGATAGGTTTAGGCTACTACATGATACTTGAATTTTCCCTATACCCATCTTGAGGTTGCTACAACCTAGCCTATGAATGAAAGTTTACAGCGTAGGTGTACAGGTCGTGAGAAAAATCTAAGTGACTGACAGTGACGCATTCGGTACCACCTTGCACACTCTTGCCTACATCTAGCTGATCTAGGGTGTACTCATTAGCCCAACAGTTGCAAACGACAGTTTATATTGGACAAACTCAGGTGTGTTTATCCCCGTTTTTTTTACAGAATCGGAGGAATGAATACACCCATGATCACACTCAAACACAGTTCACTTTCATAGCAGCCACATACAAACAGTATGATCACTTTGCTCGTTGTATATTCCTTCTCACATCTACGCACACCTTTTCGATTCACTTGTGGACTTCAGTGCACAACACATCAGTTGTCTGTGACCAGGAGAAAAAACCTGCTACAATCATGCAGTACAGTGTACAGTCAGCAAGCAGTTTAGCAGTTACACCAGCGAGCCCCGGTGGCAATAAATTAATACAACCAAAAGCTTACCTGGACTTGGAAGAGTTTCAGTGTTGGATAGCCATAGCCAGCTAGCTAACATAGCATCCTTCTTTGTTTGAGTAGGCAAAACTAGCTTTCTGCATTTGCAAGTGAAGTAATTAAAAGTGAGAAAAATAAATAAAACGAAATAGCTAGTTCTTTCTCTTGCTTATCCTTTATTTTTGAATAAATTAATTTGTTTAAAACAGTTGAACTATGGTCTTTCTCTCTCTGAGTCAACTACCCACCACATTTTATGCAGTGCTAGCTGTAGCTTCTGCTTTCAGTACTAGATTCATTCTCTGATCCTTTGATTGGGTTGACAACATGTCAGTTCATGCTGCAAGAGCTCTGATAGGTTGGAGGACGTCCTCCGGAAGTTGTCATTATTACTGTGTAACTAGGTGTCCTCCGGCTATATCATGGTGCTACCATACAGAGTGCTGTTGAGGTTACTGTAGACCTTCACTGCAAAACAGTGTATTTTAATCAATTATTTGTTGACATGTGAGTATATTTATAGTAAAGTTTAACCTATAAAAGGATAACCATTTTAATGTTTCACAATTTGTATTTTTATGAAATTCACTGAGGATGGTCCTCCCATTCCTCCTCTGAGGAGCCTTCACTGGCGCACACACACCACGCTCCGTGTATTACTTTGTGTATTGTTGGATTATGGTGAGACATGTTTGTCTGTAATGAATATAACTGTCCACCGGAGAGAGCTTTTACACGAGACACAGTCAGGCATCTCTCCCATTACCTCAACACCGTGGAAGACAGCTTTGCTTTCTAGTCATTACATTATATAACAGATATTACAAACATAAATATCACAGAAACCTTGTCATTTGAAGTCTGAGGGTTTGCAATTATCACTTTTCAAACAAGTTATTTCCTGTAATAATGAGCTTCCAAAATGAAGGGACTGTGTCCTCACTTGTTACGCCTTGACATGTGACACTTAAAGAGCAAGCTAACACTCACTTTCTAAATGGAAAGCGTGGAATGCTTTTTGTATGAAAAATAAAGGACTCCAAATATTTGATGTAATTACGGCTCTGTACAAAAAGCCCTCAGACCGCTACTCAAAGCATGAGCGGGTAATTACATTCATAAAGCAGCCAGTCAGTGTGTGTGTATGATACAATGTCAACAGTGAGACTCACCTTATTCATCTTTCTCTCACTCAATAGAAATCAAGCACACACACACACACACACCAAAAGCTGACCTGCACTGACAGTCACAGCTTCCACGAACTGCTCCCTCCAGGAGTGAGTGCCAATCACAAGGGCCAAGTTGGTCTTCTTAATGAGCTTGTCAACGGTGCTCTGCCAATCACAAACAAAGAGCACATAGTCAACATCCTGTTATAGAGAAGGCGGCAAACTTAGGTGCGTGACCAGAATTCTAATGAAGAAGTTAGAGACAGTGGCTTCGTTACCATGAGAAGTGCAGTATTATATGGTATTTTATTAGGATCCCCATTAGCTGTTGCGACAGCAGCTGCTACTCTTTCTGCAGTCCATTTCTGAAGTAATATGAATTCACAATAGCACTATTTTGGTTTCACCGCAACCACACACGTAAACACACACGTGCTGTGGCACATCGGTTTATAAAGGCACTCCCCCCAAGCACAGCAAACCACATGCCGAGTCCTGGGATCCACTCAGACACTAAAAGGAAAGCATCATATCCAGCACTCAAGTACGACTGCACTAAACTAACTTCTTCCTACTCAAACAAACCAATAAAACCGTCCTATTAAACACGCTAGCCAAACCCAACTGGATAGGAGGTTTCATTGGCTAGAAAGGTCTCACTACTGTGGGTAAACTTCTGCAAGACTGGGGACTATAGGCAATGGACTTCAGCCTTTAGGTAACTGGGACATACTGTTCTTTTCAATAATGAGTATGGTTACATGCACACAATAATATGATTATTATGGATAGTCAGATTAATATAATCGTTTGTTTAAAACATCTACATGCTTTGCAAGAAGAATTATTGTCTGAATAATCCTGTTTCAGGCTACTTGATGTGGTAAATAAATGCAGAAAATTGGCAGTAAAAATAAGCACTGTCCCACAGAAGCCAGGTTATTTTTGATTCTGAGTTTGGACATATAAAGTTTGTAGGTGAAAGCTAATTCTAAGATGCATACTTTCAGTTTTTACATCTCACTTCACTCGTGCAAAAGAGGGAGGCTCACACTACAGGTGCTGGCACGTGCGTAGATTAAATACACTGGCGGAACAATGATTAAGTTTACATGTCCTAATAATTCGAAAGATTGCTCAGTGTATGTTTACTTCGATTTGACCTCATGCCGATTAAGATAAGCAGAGCAAAGTGTTTACATGACTATTGCCATTGTCGGCCTACTGCCATAATCAGTGTTTAACATTGAACTATTAGTGCACATGTAAACCATTGGATTCTGGTGGGAGGAGCTATAAGAGGACGGGCTCATTGTAATGGCTGGAATGGAATAATTGGAACGGAGTCAAACATGAGGTTTACATCTATTTGACACGTTCTATTTAATCCATTCCAGCCAATACAATGAGCCCGTCCTCCTATAGCTCCTCCCACCAGCCTCCACTGATGTGAACGTTCTCTCTGACTGCCACCGTATAGGAGCTGCCTGGGCATACAGTATGTGATGCTCAGCGCTAGTAGTGTTTCCTTCTTGTTTTCTAAATGTGGAAACTTCATCACCTGTGTAAACATTTCTCACTGGTCTTTTTTGTGTTTTTTTTTGCATGCACTGTCCACCCATCCATAGAGCAAACAATGCTATTAAACTATGTGACATTGATCTAGGATTTCGTAAAGTCAAGTGCCAGTCGTTGAAATTACTTGAGAGTTCAATTACCTGTTGTGCTTGTTTTGTGCTGCTACAAATCATGAGTGACAAGCGCAATCTTATTATAAATAATAAATGAATCTTAATCAAGTCAAGAAGAGGCACATGGACTGATTGGATTAAATCCCTGGCCATGGTGATATAGGACTTCAATGAGCTAGCTGTCATCCGTCACAACCGTTGGTTCACTTAAATACCAACCTTCTGAGCACAGTGGAGGATCGTTCCACCTCAGAAAATCCAACGCAAGTCAATGTTACCTATATTAGCATGTTCATGCTTCATGCCCAAATCATCTAAAAATTGATTGTGTAACTCAATTATGTTATTTGGATACAAATGGTGAAAATGCTAATATTAGGTACCATTGACTTGCTTAGAATGTTTTAAAGTGGAACAACACTCCACTCTGCTCAGTGTCTCTGTCCTCAGAAGGGTTGGAGTTAAACCACTTTGTGGCTCTGGGGCTATATGTGATCTTGGATAGATAACAATGTGATCTTAGTAGATAACAATGAATAAGATGATATGGACATGATGGAACTGATCCTAGATCATTGATACATATACTGAGCTCTGATGTGGCCAATAGAGTGAAGCAGGGGAGAATAGGGGTAACATACCTTGAACTCATAAGACTCCTCAATGACCACCTCCAGCCGGCTGTGCTCCCCCAAGATGGGCTTTCCCATCTCTGCAATGCGCCTCGCCTCCTCCTCCTCTGCACTCATCTGGCCATCAGGATCCTCTAAGAGATGGAAGGAAAGAGGAGGGATGAGATGCATAGATCAGTGAAGGAGAGAGGAGAGTAGAGAGTGGAGAGAGGGGGGTGAGGGAAGAGCTAGAAAGAAGGTGTAACTCAAACATGCCAACATGCCTCAGAAATAGATAAGGCCAGAGTCCTATCAATAATTGAGTTTGAGTCAGCGTTATTTCTTCATACAGTATATCACTCATGTGTATTAGCCCATGTTTGTGGAGATGTGTGTGAGTGGGGGAGGGAGACAGTCAGAGAGAAGGAGAGATAAGGGGTTGGCGGTGAATGTGTGGGTGTGATGGGGAAGCAAGAGGGGAAAAGAGAAGAGCTAAGGACTAGTGGGGTAGATTCATGAGAAGAGGAAAGTAGGACTGGGAGACATAGCAGCAAAAAGATAGCCAGACATTGTGTTAGAGAAAGATACAGACAGAAAGTGAGTGTAAATTAGGGTAGATTTATGCTGACTTGAGGTGGGCAGAGACCAATGTCCCAAATAATTGATTTTGTGGCTGTCAATCATATATGCTTGAGGTGGGCAGAGACCAATGTTCCAATGGTGGGATTTAGTGGCTGTTAATCAAATATTGAGCTGGGCCATAAATAAGCCCCATCTAAAATAACACCTCAAACACACTATAAACAGCTGGGCTAAACCCATTTTCCCTGCTTCCATTCAGCATCATATTCCCTGTCTACATATAGCGTATAATTACTCATCCTCTCATTGGAGGGACGACAAAGACGGTGAGCCGCAAAGACGCACAGAAAGCTTTTCTTGTGTGTCGTCGTCGCCGCGTGGTGAGTGGGCAGATATTATTCCTCTTTAAGTTCCTCTCCTCTGCCTTCAAAGCACAAGCTGTAATTATGAAAGGAGTAGAGAGCTGCCAGGCACCACATGGCAACTGTCCCACTGTGTTCCCCCAACGCTCCAGCTCCTTCACCGTGATGCTCTTACAGGGCTACACCAGGGATCCTAATAAATACTAATGCACTCTAATGATGATGAAGTATACTGCTGGTCTGCGGTTACTGTGGGTACATTACTGCATCATCAGCTCAGGGCCCATATTCACAAAGCTTCTCAGAGTAGGAATGCTGATCTGGGATCAGATCCCCCCCCCCCCATCTCTGTCCATCTCTTATGATATAGAAGGAAAAAACGATTCTAGATCAACACTACAACTCTGAGACGCTTTATGAATATGGGCCCTGATTGGGTAATGCTCTTCAACATCTCTAAGATCTGCATTCGAATAGAGTGTGGCAACACCTCTAAGATCTGCATTCGAAGAGAGTGTGGCATGGGACACTGTTAGCTTACAGAAGGACAGTACTCTAATATTTATCCAGGAGAGGCCAGTTGTGCGAGAAACACCTATATAATATTTATCCAAGAGAGGCCAGTTGTCTGAGATATACCTATATAATATTTATCCAGGGATGGATACAAATCGATGTAAGAGTGATGCATTTTATGGAGTGAGCAGGTCCTTATCTTGGATTTATGCTGTAAATAGACTTCCATCAATAAATGATTTTCACAATATCCAAGGCCACACTGAGGGCTAATCCCTAAGTGACTAACTGCCCCAGAGGTGTGATCTAAATAAGGGTCCTCAACTCTTAAGGTTCCCTGGAAAACTTTTGCCCGATAAAGAACCTTCGAGTTGGGGTTCTTGACGTGGCATCTACGGTTCTCCAGAATTCTAAAAGGTGCCCTTTCATAGCACACAGCAAATTGGTCAGTGTTAACTAGTGTTGATTAAAGAGTTAAATTAACAAAACCCCCGTGTTGGTGTTGGCGCTGGAGGAGATGGCCGCTGTTTTACGGTCTCCTAACCAATTGTGCTATTATTTGGGGGGTTTTCGCGATATTTGTAAATGATTTTGTACATAATGTTTCTGGAACCGTATCTTATGGAAGAAAAGAGCTTCTGGATATCAGGACAGCGATCACTCACCTCGGATTAGACAAAGATTTCTTCAACAACAACAACAACAAGCAGGACTCACACAATATTCTCCAAACACCCCACAGGGCAGACGTCCCAATTATTCGCAAAAGGAAGCGACGCAGAGGACGAAGAGCCGGATGCCTCGTCCGACCCGCAGAGGACGAAGAGCCGGATGCCTCGTCCGACCCGCAGAGGACAACTAGGAAAGCTGCCGTTACCGTCAATATTACTCGCCAACGTGCAATCATTGGACAATAAACTAGACAAGGTACGATCACGAATATCCTACCAACGGGACATCAAAAACTGTAATATCCTATGCTTCACGGAATTATGGCTGAATGACGACATGGATATTCAGCTAGCGGGATACACACTGCACTGGCAGGATAGAACAGCACGAGGGGGGGGGGGCAGTCTGTGCATATTTGTAAACAACAGCTGGTGCACTAAATCTAAGGAAGTCTCTAGATTTTGCTCGCCTGAAGTAGAGTATATTGTGATAAACTGCAGGCCACACTACTTGCATAGAGAGTTTTCAGCTATACTTTTCATGGCTGTTTATTTACCACCACAGACAGATGCTGGCACTAAGACCACACTCAGTCAGCTGTATAAGGTAATAAGCAAACAGGAAACCACTCACCCAGAGGTGGCGCTCCTAGTGGCCGGAGACTTTAATGCAGGGAAACTTAAATCAGTTCTACCAAATCTCTATCAACATGTTAAATGTGCAACCAGAGGGAAAAAAATTCTAGATCACCTGTACTCCACACACAGAGACACGTACAAAGCTCTCCCTCGCCCTCCATTTGGTAAATCCAACCACAACTCTATCCTCCTGATTCCTGCTTACAAGCAAAAATTAAAGCAGGAAGCACCAGTGACTCGGTCGATAAAAAAATTGTCTGATGAAGCAGATGCTAAACTACAGGACTGCTTTGCTATCACAGACTGGAACATGTTCCAGGATTCTTCCGATGACATTGAGGAATACACCATATCAGTCACTGGCTTTATCAATAAGTACATTGAGGACGTCGTCCCCACAGTGACGGTACGTACATACCCCAACCAGAAGCCATGGTTTACAGGCAACATTCGCACTGAGATAAAGGGTAGAGCTGCCGCTTTCAAGGTGCGGAACTCTAAACCGGAAGCTTACAAGACTTCCTGCTATGCCCTGCGATGAACCATCAAACAGGCAAAGCATCAATACAGGGCTAAGATTGAATCATACTACACCGGCTCCGACGCTCGTCGGATGTGGCAGGGCTTGGAAACTATTACAGACTACAAAGGGAAGCACAGCCGCGAGCTGCCCAGTGACACGAGCCTACCAGACGAGCTAAATCACTTCTATGCTCGCTTCGAGGCAAGCAACACCGAGGCATGCATGAGAGCATCAGCTGTTCCGGACGAATGTGTTATCACGCTCTCCGTAGCCGACGTGACTAAGACCTTTAAATAGATCAACATACACAAGGCTGCAGGGCCAGATGGATTACCAGGACGTGTGCTCCGGGCATGTGCTGACCAACTGGCAGGTGTCTTCACTGACATTTTCAACATGTCCCTGATTGAGTCTGTAATACCAACATGCTTTAAGCAGACCACCATAGTCCCTGTGCCCAAGAACACAAAGGTAACCTGCCTAAATGACTACAGACCCGTAGCACTCATGTCCGTAGCCATGAAGTGCTTTGAAAGGCTGGTAATGGCTCACATCAACACCATTATCCCAGAAACCTTAGACCCACTCCAATTTGCATACCGCCCCAACAGATCCACAGATGATGCAATCTCTATTGCACTCCACACTGCCCTTTCCCACCTGGACAAAAGGAACACCTATGTGAGAATACTGTTCATTGACTACAGCTCAGCGTTCAACAACATAGTACCCTCAAAGCTCATCACCAAGCTAAGGATCCTGGGACTAAACACCTCCCACTGCAACTGGATCCTGGACTTCATGACAGGCCGCCCCCAGGTGCTTAGGGTAGGTAGCAACACATCTGCCACGCTGATCCTCAACACTGGAGCCCCCCCTGGGGTGCGTGCTCAGTCCCCTCCTGTACTCCCTGTTCACCCACGACTGCATGGTCAGGCACGACTCCAACACCATCATTAAGTTTGCAGACGACACAACAGTGGTAGGCCTAATCATCGACAACGACGAGACAGACTATAGGGAGGTGGTCAGAGACCTGGCCGGGTGGTGCCAGAATAACAACCTATCCCTCAACGTAACCAAGACTAAGGAGATTATTGTGGACTACAGGAAAAGGAGCACTGAGCACGTCTCCATTCTCATCGATGGGGCTGTAGTGGAGCAGGTTGAGAGCTTCAAATTCCTTGGTGTTCACAACAACAAACTAGATTGGTCCAAACACACCAAGACAGTTGTGAAGAAGGCACGACAAAGCCTATTCCCCCTCAGGAAACGAAAAAGATTTGGCATGGGTCCTGAGATCCTCAAAAGGTTCTACAACTGCAACATCGAGAGCATCCTGACCGGTTGCATCACTGCCTGGTACGGCAATTGCTCGGCCTCCGACCGCAAGGCACTTCAGAGGGTAGTGCGTACCGCCCAGTACATCACTGAGGCAAAGCTGCCTGCCATCCAGGACCTCTACACCAGGCGGTGTCAGAGGAAGGCCCTAAAAATTGTCAAAGACCCCCAGCCACCCCAGTCATAGACTGTTCTCTCTACTACCGCATGGTAAGCAGTACCAGAGTACCAGTATCTGTTACTTGGACTTATTGCACCCGATACTGAAATGGTTGTTTCAGTTTTTGATGTCTAAGGTAGTCTCATATCTTAGTCTTCGCAACCCTGACAGTCATTCTGAATGCAGGTTGTGGGCGAATAAAATTTGAAACGTTGGACATCCCCACTCTGGCTGGATTCCAATTACACATCACTTTGCAAGCCAGCATAATGTGATTTGCAGGGAGGATTAGGGTAAAACTAGGCCCTCAGAAGAAGGCTTTATGAAATATTATATGACAACGTATTCACTTAGGATCTTACTTGGTGAAGGCAACAGGACTGAAAATGAATGAATTCAACAACCATGTATCCATCACTAGCAAACACAGTCATGTGTGTTACTGGTAACATCAACATTCCCTCAAAAGGCACTTTGGGACATATGGAAATAATATGCAGGGCTATTCAATTCCAGTCCTGGAGGGCCGAAACATGTCTGGATTTTGATTTTTGTATGGTTCTTCAGAGAACCTTAAATTGATCTCATGTGAAATGCTTGTTGTTTTTATGGATGATTCGGAACCAAAACCAATTCCCCCACATGTGCCTTTAGGGATAATAAAATGTTCTGTGGGCTGTTTCTAGGCTGGTTGTGTGAGGCAAGTTGCTGATGGTCTTACCTTGGTTAAGCAGAAGGGCTGGAAGAAAGAAGGAAAAACAGAACAATCATCAGTACAGCAGTCCAAACAGAAGAACAGAACAATCATCAGTACAGCAGTCCAAACAGAAGAACAGAACAATCATCAGTACAGCAGTCCAAACAGAAGAACAGAACAATCATCAGTACAGCAGTCCAAACAGAAGAACAGAACAATCATCAGTACAGCAGTCCAAACAGAAGAACAGAACAATCATCAGTACAGCAGTCCAAACAGAAGAACAGAACAATCATCAGTACAGCAGTCCAAACAGAAGAACAGAACAATCAGTACAGCAATCCAAACAGAAGAACAGAACAATCAGTACAGCAGTCCAAACAGAAGAACAGAACAATCATCAGTACAGCAGTCCAAACAGAAGAACAGAACAATCAGTACAGCAATCCAAACAGAAGAACAGAACAATCAGTACAGCAGTCCAAACAGAAGAACAGAACAATCAGTACAGCAGTCCAAACAGAAGAACAGAACAGTCATTACAGTAGTCCAAAGTCAAAGTGCAGTATGACATGATATCACACCATTACACTTCCCTGACCTTGTGAGATTTCACCAACTAAGAGCTCTGATGCCATTGTGGACTCTCCTCTAAGAGCCTCGGTTCAGTATAAACATGTTTTTTTTGTTTTCAACATTCTCTCTATTTCTCTCTCTCTCTGGTTGTACCCTGATTCTCCACTCTTCTCCTAAAGTGTACACTTGCAAAGATTATGGTATTGATTTAGGAATGGTGGAAACTCCCTCCAGCCAATGCTTACGCCAATCCTATTCTTTTAAATCCACGATGGGGAGTGTGCAAGTGTATGCTCTCTCTCTCTCGCTCACACACACACACGAACAAAACACACACAAACGAAACACACACGGACACTAGGGCTATTTCCTCTTTATTTTCTTCACCTCACACACGATTGGACATCACGCTTTGGTTGGCTCTGCGACTCTGAAAGGTCTCTACTTGTATCTTCATTTCACCAGCAGAATTGAAAATCCATTCTTTACCAAACAAAGCCACCTATAGTGCCTTACTGGTACTAGTGATAAGGCCCAACTCAACCAGAGCCTGAAATGGAATGAAAAAGGTACAGGTACTTACTTTAATTGGACCGTACCTGGGTTTGTGTTTTAGAGACAGTATTCTATAAGAGGTGCCACAACTCATTAAAGGTGCAGTACTCCGTACCCGTCAGCACCAACCCATTCACAATCACTGACATCAGGAAAAAAAAAACCTACACACTCACTCTCACTTTCTCTGCCTGTTTGTTTTCTCCTGCTACGGACTGAAATGTGAGCTTCGGCTGGAATTTATTGTTTGTCTGTGGGTAGACTGACTGTAGATTACAAACAGTGGCAGAGAGAGAAAGAGAGAGAGCCAGAGAGAGAAGGAGAGACTGAGACTGGAGACTGAGAGAGAGTGCTATGTCAACATGGCTGGCATGGTTCACTGAGGTTCAATTGATACTGGGAAAATGGAAAGGGGACATTCACAGACATGCAAACGGACACACACACTACAAGTACACACACCTGAGATTCCCCTCTTCAGCCAGCGTGGTTCCTCTAGTACGATGAAGAAGTTCTCCTTTTTCTCATACTCCTCATCGTCAATGATCCTCACCTGCAGGGTCTGACTGCACACGCACACACACAAACAGGTCTGTATCAGAAGAGGTCTGTATCAGAGGTCAGTAACCAACAAATGGATTAGACTGTCTTCTTTAAATGTATTCAACAGTTAAAGAGATCAGTGGAAGGATGTAGTCCCAGGGGTAAGTCAGGGATTTTGTTTTACTTTACAGAAAGAGCTCACCTCACACACACACACACACACACACACACACACACACACACACACAGAAGACGACCCCCCTCCCCTTAATGTAGAGCCACAAGGCACTCTTTCCACCACGGGTCACTCCCAGATATCAATGCGCTAACCATACTCCATGTACAGCTATTGAGCAAAAGGCAGGGAGGGGAGCGGCACAAAGCCAGACAAAGATGTCTTCCTCCCCGGGGGGCCGCCCCAGACATATTAACAGACACAGCTTGCACTTAAATCACTACAGAGGACCTAAGTCAAAATCACTCCACGGCTGAATAATTCAGATGAAGACATGCACACCGGCCAGTGAGGGGACACCCAGGGGTCTGCAACACAGAGGGACGTTGCCCCTGCTGAATATTATCCCCTACTACTGTGACCCAACCCTCCGCCACTGCTCCAACCCTCAGCCACTGCTCCAACCCTCAGCCACTGCTCCAACCCTCAGCCACTGCTCCAACCCTCAGCCACTGCTCCAACCCTCAGCCACAGCTCCAACCCTCAGCCACTGCTCCAACCCTCAGCCACAGCTCCAACCCTCAGCCACAGCTCCAACCCTCATCTAGCTCCTTCCATCCTGTGAGTCTACCTACTGGCACTAACCACTACCCACTGTACGTCCTTTACTGTACCTACTACTGAGCAACCTTAGCCTCAGCGTCTCTTGGGGATCCCACTGGCACTAACCCATAGGGTCCACTGCATCCCCCCTACAGAGTAGTGCAGGGCTAGCGGTCAGCTTTTACTTCAGGCTGATGCGGAGTGGCTGGTGAAAAGAGGAAATAGGGGGGGATGGAGGGGAGGAGGAGTTGGAAGACGTGTTTCACTTTGTTATTATGCACATTAGTCCTGATAATGTCTCCCAGGACATTGTGCCTGAAAATGTCACCACAGCAACAGTCTCCCTGTTGGCGGCGCAAACATAAACAAGCGATGAGAGAGAAACAAAGAAACAAAGAGAAAAGAGAGAAAGAGGGAGAAGAAAGAGATACAGATGTCGAATCTTAATTTGAGCAAAATTTGCTACAGCAGGAAAACGATCTTGCAGCAACAGGAAATGTAAATTATTATGCAAATTATAATTAACAGACATTTTTGTAGAGGTTGATAAATATTTTTGGGGGGAAAAATCTAGCCTAAATTTCAAAGTGGAAATTACAAACTTCAGAAGCCTTGTTCTCCTGCAACAGGGTGATCATATTGAGATCCTACATCTGTAGATACAGGAAGATAAGAGGAGAGAGAGAGAGAGAGAGAGAGAGAGAGAGAGAGAGAGAGAGAGAGAGAGAGAGAGAAGAGCAAGAGAAAGAGCAAGAGCAAGAGAAAGAAAAGAGAATGAGAGAATAGAGGAAGAGAAGAATAGATACAGCCAGATGAGAGCGAAATTAGAGGTGAATGAGAAATAAACATGATGTTCAAATTATCATTCTTGTGCAGATTTGTGGCGAGAGAGAAAGAACCAGAAAGAGATAAGACAGACATGAATACAGATAGAATGGTAATATAGCATGGTGTAGTCTACTTTAAGGCAGCAACACATAGCAGTGTGAATACAGTATTGGTTATGAGTTGAGCACAAACACTCAAGCCATTGATGGAGTTAAATCTCCCACCAGGTTGGCCTTGATGAATAATGGAGAACAGTGTCTGGCATGGAGTAGGGAGAGGGGAGGGGGAGGGAGCGATAATGAAGGAGTAGGGGAGAGTAGGAAAAGATGGAGGGGAGGAGAGTGGGAAAAGAGGAAGATGGATGAGAGTGGATGAAATGAGGCCTCCCGGGTGGCGCAGTGGTTAAGGGCGCTGTACTGCAGCGCCAGCTGTGCCATCATTTTCACTATCTATCTGCCTTTCTGTGCGTCCGTCCGTCCATCACTACTCACGTTGTCTGGTCGTTGGAGAACTCCAGCTCTCCCTGGGTGTCCTCGTAGTCCACGCCGCCCCCCTTCGCAGTGCACGCCTCCGTGTGATAGGGCAGGATCACCGTGCCGCGGGCGCCCGAGTTCCTCACCACTGAGATCTCCATGGTGCCAACACTCTCGCTGACGCGCACCAGCCGATCACGGAATGTGAAGATGCCAGCATGGTCGTCGTCCAGGATGGTCACCGTGGCGACCAGTGGCTCCACCAGACGGCCCTTGGGTCCCGCGCCTGGCTCATCACTCTCGAACATCCCCTCGGCGTCACCAATGCGCAGGTTGAGCAGCCGCACGAAAAAGTGCTCGTCCTCCTCGAAGATGTCATCATCGATGATGCCAACCTGGGAAAGGTGTTGGATGGAGGGAGAAGGGGTGGAATAGAGATGAAGACAGAAAGTGGCAGCTGTTATAGACCATAAATGCTTGAGAGAAACGCATCAAACCAACCGCACTGATGGTCATAGACATGGGACACTAGGGGATTGATTGTTGTAGTCACTCATTCATAACTGATGGTTGACTAGAAATTGAGTTGTTTCCTAACTCTCTCTCTCTCTCTACACATTCCTTGTTTTTTCCCTTTCCTCAACACTCCTCCTGCTATCCAGAAATACACTCTTTGTCCTCTGTCTAAGCGTGAACATGAAATAACACGAAAACTACGACGCGTTCAAAGAGAGAAACATCATCTCCAAGGACAAAATACTTCAACGTTCACTTCCTCCTTTTTTCACCGTCTCTCTCCCCTCTTCCACTCAGATGAAGTCGTATCCACTGTCAGTCAGGACCATGAGGCAGAATTTAATGTGCTCTAGTTTCCGGAAGACTCTACCGGTTCCTCTAAGACAGTGGTTCCCAATCTTTTTATAGTCCCTAACCCCTTCAAACATTCAAACCCTCCAGCACCAGGGTCAGCGCACTCTCAAATCTGCCACACACACACACTATACGATATATTTATTAAACATGAGAATGAGTTTGAGTTTTGTCACAACCCGGCTCTTGGGAAGTGACAAAGAGCTCTTATAGGACCAGGGCACAAATAATAATAATCAATCATTTTGCTCTTTATTTAATCATCTTACTTATAAAACTTTAATCGTTCATCGAAAACTGAATAACTCACCACAGGTTAATGAGAAGGGTGTGCTTGAAAGGATGCACATAACTCTGCAATGTTGGGTTGTATTGGAGAGAGTCTTAGTCTTAAATCATTTTCCACACAGTCTGTGCCTGTATTTAGTTTTCATGCTAGTGAGGGCCGAGAATCCATTCTCACATAGGTACGTGGTTTCAAAGGGCATCAGTATCTTAACAGCGCGATTTGCCAAGGCAAGAAACTGAGCGCAGGATCCTTCTGATTAAATGACATTTTCACAGAAATGCTTTTTGTAATTTCGATGAGGCTCTCTTGTTCAGATATCGGTAAATGGACTGGAGGCAGGGCATGAAAGGGATAACGAATCCAGTTGTTTGTGTCATCCGTTTCTGGAAAGTATCTGCATAACTGCACACCCAACTCAAGCAGGTGCTTCGCTATATCACATTTGACATTGTCCGTAAGCTTGAGTTCATTTTCACACAAAAAAATCATACAATGATGGAAAGACCTGTGTGTTGTCGTTGTTAATGCAGACAGAGAAGAGCTCCAACTCATAGTCTGAATTTTGTCAAGCACATTGAATATAGTTGCGGAGTGTCCCTGTAATCCTAGATTCAGATCATTCAGGTGAGAAAAAACATCACCCAGATAGGCCAGTCATGTGAGAAACTCATCATCGCGTGAGAAACTCGTCATCATGCAAGTGGTCAGACAAGTGAAAATTATGTTCAGTAAAGAAAACTAAGCTTGTCTCTCAATTAAAAACAAGTGTCAATACTTTGCCCCTTGATAACCAGCGCACTTCTGGATGTTGTAAAAGCGTTACATGGTCGCTGCCCATATCCTTGCACAATGCAGAAAATACAAGATAGTTCAGGTGCATTGCTTTAACAAAGTTAACCATTTTCACTGTAGTGTCCAAAACATCTTTCAAGCTGTCAGCCATTCCCTTGGCAGCAAGAGCCTCTCTGTGACTGCTGCTTTGTTACCCAAGTGGCATCGGGAGCAACTGCTTGCACGCGCATTACCACTCTACTATGTCTATCTGTCATGGCTTTTGTGCCATCAGTACAGATACCAACACATTTTGACCACCAAATTCCATTTGATGTCACAAAGCTGTCCAGTACTTTACAAATATCCTCTCCTGTTGCCCTGGTTTCCAGTGGTTTTCAGAAGAGGAAGTCTTCCTTAATATCCCTTATGCACATTCCATGATCGAACGTTCTAAACACACTTCCTATCGGTTTGGCAATTTCCGGTCAGTCTAGTTGTTATCGGCGATATAACGTTACTACCACTATGTCGCAGTTTTTTACTTGGTGTCTTCAGGACTTGCCTCAAATTAATATTAATGATGTACATCGAATTGTTAAATCAGCCTCCGAGACTCCAGCTAGCAAGAATGAAAAGGGGTTCAAGATGTATATAGGAAGCTACATAGACAACTATGAACCAAGTTAATGACAGATATGACGTTAGCTAGCTACAATCAGTAGCTAGCTAATTTAACAACTAACTGTAGCTAGCTAGGTACTTTGTAAAATTATGTAACGTTGACAGAATCTACCTGAGAATGTGTGTATTTTCATTAGCTTGGTTAAGTTATGCTTGCTAGCTATATTTGCTAGCTAAAAATAATTGTTATTCATGTCTTCTACACAGTATCTAACAAAGATACATTGACAGGGGAGATGTCTGCCTGTCACAGGTCCATGAGGAAGAGTGAAAAGCCGCACAGCATGAGAGTAGGGAAAGGTTATAGATAGCTACTAGGGACCTTGTTAAACATCTCCTGTGAGACACTGTCATCATGTTCAAAATGTGTTGGAGACAGTATCAACGTTTAATCTTATCAGTAGATAGATATTAATGATGGTTCCCAATCCCAATTTAGAATTGCCCACTTAACAGGTTATTTGGTAAGGATCTGTTGATGCAGTGTTTGGTAATTGTGTTACTGTGACACAATGTATTCCTGTAAAGTTAAATGAGCCCCGAGTTAAGAAGACTAGACACTACTATGTTAATTGTTATTTATGGGCCGCATCATTCTTGTTTCTCACTTCAGTCTTTCATCACACTTATCTTCAGATGGTGTTAAAGCACTCCGTACCAGTGATAGTGGTCCAAAGCCACTGCTCCTGTGTTGCAGGAAGTGCTCTGTGCAATCATCTGGTGGCCCTTCTTTACCAGACAGCACACTACTCTCAACTAAACATTCCTGCTGCACCACCAGTTCACAGCTGCACAGACACAGAACAGCATTGGCACAAGCCAAGAACACTTCTGAGTCTATCAATATCCATAAAAAAATACACCTGAAAAGTATTCAGCCTATGTAACAGTAAATCCTTGTTAATTAGGGTGTGAAGCCAGGTCCGGTTGATGGGATAGAGTTCCGTAAACCTACTAACTTGTGTGCTGATGGAATAAGGTAAGTTGGAGGTTCCTAGAATGGAAACATTATAGAAAACATTTTCTTGTGATTGTATCCAGATGATAAGCCTAAACAGTGGTGTCTTTACGATGTAATGACAAATGTTTTGGACAAAGACTGGGGGGAAATATATAATCTATAAATCTGTATATTTTAATTCATTTTATTTGAACTTTCGGGCTTGTGCTGTTTCTGGAAAAGTTACATGAGTCTTTGTCATAGTAATCTCTCCAACCTGATGTTAAGGTTTTAAAATGTTTTGCAGAAGTTCTCTCTACAAAGCACTCAATGGATACATGCCTGACATGCACCTTCTCCGCATCTGCCAACGTATGCCAACTTTTCTCCACTTCCTGCCCCTCTTGTGACAACAATGGAAATGTCAGCTGACGTGCCCCTGGTTGAGTCCTCCTTTGGGCCAGTGCAATGCGGCAGTGTTCTGTCCTATCAGCTTCCACAGCCAAAGACACATGAAATTGTGAAGATTGCCGATGCCCCTTCTCCATCAATACTTTCATTAGATGGATACAGGCTTCAGGCTTCCCAGTGTGCTTACGTCCTTAACCATCAGGAGCAGTTCCACCTCAAGGCATTAGAGACAACTTACGAGATGTCACAAAGTCGAGGTTGCTACAAGGGAGCAGAGCAGCAACCCGGAATGGCATCAGCTCAGGAAAATGAGAATAACATCCTCTCGTTTCCGAGAGGTTTGCCATGTCCGAGAGGTTTGCCGGGGAGAGACCTCAGCTGACCACCTAGCTGAGCGGATGTTCAAGGGATCTGGTATGTAGACCATGAAGATGAAGAGGGGGCTAGCCATGGAGCCAGTGGCTGTACAGGAGTACTGCACACTGAAGAATGTTAACTTCTCTCCGTGTGGCTTCGTAGTGCACCAAGATGCTCCGTGGTTAGGATCCTCTCCAGATGGAATCATCTTTGATCCCACACTTTGAACTCTTAGAGGTCAAGTGCCCAAATGTACCAAGTTATGTTGACTGCCCTTAACCAAAGATACAGAATGGAGAGCTGAAGTTGAAGAGATCTCATGCTTACTACTGGCAGGTGCAAGGTCAAATCCTCTTTGGGATGATGCGAATTTTCGCAGCTTTTTGTTAAAAATCGCGCAACATTTCAGCGCCCTGCTACTCATTCCAGGAATATAGTATATGCATATGATTAGTATGTGTGGATAGAAAACACTCAGACGTTTCTAAAACTGTTTAAATCACGGCTGTGACTATAACAGAACGTCTGTTTCATCGAAAAGCGCAGGAAAATCTGATCACTGGAGATGGAAAAAAATATCCATGCGCCACTCCCATGAATTGTTAAAGGTGAACCGTAATATATGGGGCCGAGCTTGCAGTACCTACAGCTTCCACAGGATCTATAGAGTCTCCTCATTTGAATCTGAATTGATTCTTGGTAGATCCGACCAAAGGGAATCGATTCTCTCCGACCACCGACCCGAGGCATTGTCTGTCTTTTTCTCCGGACATTTTTACGGCAGGCTATCGAATTTACATCGCCCACTGATGATTTTTATAGCTTATTGACGTGTGGTAATCTAAAGTTGCATTAGAAAGGTATTTCGAAGTGTTTTGTGAAAGTTTATCGTCAATTTTTAACTTTTAAAAAATGACGTTACTTTGAAACTATTTTTTTTCCGTTTTCCACACAGTCTTCATAGATCGATATCTAGGCTATATATGGACCGATTTAATCCAAAAAAAGACCCAGTATTGATTATGGGACATCAAGGAGTGCCAAGAAAGAAGATGGTCAAAGGTAATGAATGTTTTATATTTTATTGTGCGGTTAGCGCCGACTATGCTAATTATTTTTGTTTACATCCTCTACGGGTCTTTTGGGGTGTTACATGCTATCAGATAATAGCTTCTTATGCTTTCGCCGAAAAGCATTTTACAAATCTGACTCGGTGGCTAGATTCACAACGAGTGTAGCTTTAATTCAATACCTTGTTTGTGTGTTTTCATGAAAGTTTGATTTTTAACGAAAAACGATCAGTGACGCTCTAAAATATCCGCTGATTTGATCCCCACAACGGAACATCCTCCCTAACAAGTTTTAACAGGTTGTAGCTGGTGTGACTTTGTCATCTGTGCACAGGAGGACATCCTAGTTGAAAGGATATATAAAGATCTACAGGTTTCAAAAACTATAAGAGAGAAGGTTGACCACTTGCATTTTTTACCACTACTTGCAGAAGTGTCTCTCGCACCTGAATGGATCCCCTGCATGGGTGCCAAGTTTAGGGGTTTTATGAAAAATAAGTATTGATGTTCTTGTGAAGAAATCTACAGTAGAATAGATTTGTTTAAAAAAATGTATTTCAGCAAATGTTCAACAGTTCAGTTAATCAATTACACATCTCTAACATTGTATTCAATCTTGCATTCTGGCTGTACTGTGTTTACTTGATTTCTTTCCCCCACCCCCGTTACTCATTGCCTAATTAAAGCCAATACTAGCTCCACACAAACTTATATTCACTACAACACAAATGATTGATACATACCCCCTTGGGTTGTGCCATGGCGGAGATCTTTGTGGGCTATACTCAGCCTTGTCTCAGGATGGTAAGTTGGTGGTTGAAGATATCCCTCTGGTGGTGTGGGGGCTGTGCTTTGGCAAAGTGGGTGGGGTTATATCCTTCCTGTTTGGCCCTGTCTGGGGGTGTCCTCGGATGGGGCCACAGTGTCTCCTGACCCCTCCTGTCTCAGCCTCCAGTATTTATGCTGCAGTAGTTTATGTGTCGGGGGGCTAGGGTCAGTTTGTTATATCTGGAGTACTTCTCCTGTCCTATTCGGTGTCCTGTGTGAATCTAAGTGTGCGTTCTCTAATTCTATCCTTCTCTCTTTCTTTCTCTCTCTCGGAGGACCTGAGCCCTAGGACCATGCCCCAGGACTACCTGACATGATGACTCCTTGCTGTCCACAGTCCACCTGGCCGTGCTGCTGCTCCAGTTTCAACTGTTCTGCCTTATTATTCGACCATGCTGGTCATTTATGAACATTTGAACATCTTGGCCATGTTCTGTTATAATCTCCACCCGGCACAGCCAGAAGAGGACTGGCCACCCCAAAAAAGCTCTCTCTAATTCTCTCTTTCTTTCTCTCTCTCGGAGGACCTGAGCTCTAGGACCATGCCCCAGGACTACCTGACATGATGACTCCTTGCTGTCCCCAGTCCATCTGACCGTGCTGCTGCTCCAGTTTCAACTGTTCTGCCTTATTATTATACGACCATGCTGGTCATTTATGAACATTTGAACATCTTGGCCATGTTCTGTTATAATCTCCACCCGGCACAGCCAGAGGAGGACTGGCCACCCCACATAGCATGGTTCCTCTCTAGGTTTCTTCCTAGGTTTTGGCCTTTCTAGGGAGTTTTTCCTAGCCACCGTGCTTCTACACTTGCATTGCTTGCTGTTTGGGGTTTTAGGCTGGGTTTCTGTACAGCACTTTGAGATATCAGCTGGTGTACGAAGGGCTATATAAATAAATTTGATTTGATTTGATTTTGATACATGTCGTAGATAAACAAATGATTATTTTGCTGCTAGCAAATAAACATGTACATTTACACTGGCTTGGCCCATGCTCTGGACCGGATCAGAGACGGCACAGTCCCTAGGCAGCGCACCTTGTTCTTCATCCCCCTCAGTCGGAGCAGGACGTTTCAGTCTTCTTTCCCAAACACCAGGTCTCTTTTGAATTTGCCAGTTCCACGACAGTAGGAACAACACCTCTTTTTAGGTATTGTTGCCCCCCAATTTTTTCCCTCAACAAAGTCACTTTCGACGAAATGTGTACTACACAGTAAAGCTGTCACGACGTAATGCCACCAACCACCTTTTTCTGAGCTCGACATCGACTCGGTAACGATGGAAGCTCACAATACCATTACATTTGGAAGAAACTGAACACAGAGGCACTGTACAATGTTCATTAGCACCTCCTTCGCGGGGCTGTAATTTAAACGTAGTCATTGCGAACTATTTCAGTCAGAAATGCGTCGACGATAGCTAGTAAGCTAAGGATAAAAACAATAGCAGAACTCGCTCCGGAAGTCATCAACCCGGTCGGAAGTAAATTTGAACGTTGCAGGCGGAATAATGCATAGAGCCTATTGACCCCCATAAATGTGACGGACATATACCAGGAGCTGTGCCAGGCCCGCCATGTCTATTGACTCATCCAGCTGTAACAGACATATACCAGGAGCTGTGCCAGGCCCACCACTTCTGTTGACTCATCCAGCTGTAACAGACATATACCAGGAGCTGTGCCAGGCCCGCCATGTCTATTGACTCATCCAGCTGTAACAGACATATACCAGGAGCTGTGCCATGCCCACCACGTCTATTGACTCATCCAGCTGTAACAGACATATACCAGGAGCTGTGCCAGGCCCACCACGTCTGTTGACTCATCCAGCTGTAACAGACATATACCAGGAGCTGTGCCAGGCCCGCCACGTCTGTTGACTCATCCAGCTGTAACAGACATATACCAGGAGCTGTGCCAGGCCCACCACGTCTATTGACTCATCCAGCTGTAACAGACATATACCAGGAGCCGTGCCAGGCCCACCACGTCTGTTGACTCATCCAGCTGTAACAGACATATACCAGGAGCTGTGCCAGGCCCACCACGTCTATTGACTCATCCAGCTGTAACAGACATATACCAGGAGCTGTGCCAGGCCCACCACGTCTATTGACTCATCCAGCTGTAACAGACATATACCAGGAGCTGTGCCAGGCCCACCACGTCTATTGACTCATCCAGCTGTAACGCATAGAATTCACTGGCTTGTATGGAAAGCAGGTATTGTTTCAAAACATCTCCTGTCGTGTCACTGCTGTGTTGTGAAACAGTGTTGTTTGATGAAGACATTGTCTGTATAGTTTTTTTTGGCGTTTTCCCCCAGCATTGTCCCAGCCATATCCACGGCAGCAGGAATAATTAAGTCCTCCACAATAGTATGGGGCTTCCCTGTCCTAGCCACTCGGTAGCTCACCATATAATACTCTTCTAGCCCCTTCTTATGAATGGTATCTGTTGCTTTTATATATGTGTTACTACTCGAAAGTCGTCTTTATTCTCGCTCAAAAAACTCCCGTGGTGTATTTTTCAAATTGCCATGTTTTGTTTCTAAATGTCTGCGCAAGAGTGAAGGTTTCATCGAGTTGTCAGATAGTACTTTTGCACATATAACACACTGTGGCTGAGGAAAGGCACTACTCCCAAATCAATGTAGTTCTCATCATATTTGCAGCTCTTCGATGGTCCAATGTCCCTGTCTGTTGTTCGGTGCTTTCCCGGGTAAGTGGGCAGTAGCTATTTGGCTGCATCAGATTCACAACTGTCAGTGTCCATGCTAGCTGGGCTAACAACAAATGTAGAATTACTGATGCTAGCATTGGATGTGCTCGTGGAAGCAGAACAACTTGTGTTGTTGACAGGTGCAGGTATAGTACTGCTGGTAGTAGCAGTACTACCAGTAGAGCTGATGTGTCTATGGACCCGGGCCTTACTTTTTTTAAACCATTTATAATTTTTTGAGCAAACGGCATGAGCAGCAGCTTCATTTGGCTACATACGGACCATTAGTCGAATTCCCGCGAGAGAGTAACGGTTAATGTGATTGGATGTTAATTATTTGACTAGGCTACCTGTATTTGACATTGTGTTGTTATTTCGCTGAGCACTAGATGGTTGAATTTTATTTTTGGCAGGGAAACGAGGCTACTCAAGCGAGAGAAAAAAAACTCACCCAAATGTATAGCCCCGTTGGAAAATATAAATGGACTGTTAGGGAGAAAAAAAAGAGACAGTTGATCCGGGACAGAGAGGACTCTGGCCGGCGCTAATTCATAGGGTAATTAGTTTCTGCTGCTGTTTTCTGCTCCTTCCATTACGTGACGTCTTGATCTGCCCACGACAAGTAGGTCTAACGACCTAGCTGGGGATCTGCTTGGCAGCACAGTTGTGCAACACTTATTGCTATAATTGATTATAACTGTACATTACTGTTTGCTTTCCTCCCCTTCCACTGACCCTCACCTTGATCTCCTTGCAGGTCTCTCCGGGTTTGAACACCAGCGTTCCCTCGCTGTACTCGTAGTCTGACCCGGCATTGGCTGAGCCGTCCTCGGTCCGGTAGTCCACATAGAAGGTGCTCTCCCCCAGGCCCCCTTGACACACCACAGCCAGCCTCAGTACGCCACAGTTCTCCATACACTGGCTGTGGGTGCTCTCGAACGCCAGGCGGCTGCACTCAGCCAGGTCGTCGTCCTCGCAGACCACTTCCTCGTCTACGGCGGCGGCGCGGCGGGAGTGGTCGGCGGCGTGCCTCTTGAGCACGTTGCCAGCGCCGGTCATCATGCGCGTAGCCTGGATGCGGTAGAAGGCGCGGCTCTTCTGTTGATGGAGGAGGGCGTAGTAGTTGGCAAGATCTACCAGCTGATCCAGCTCCTTGTCCGGAAACTTCTGCTTCAGCTGCTTCAGGATGCGGATCACCTGGGGGCAGAGGAACAGGGGGTGAAAAAGAGGGACACAGACACACAACCTCGACACAGAGAGAAAGTTTGTAACTTTTGTAGGTTCAGCACGTTAGTAGCTCTTAATAGTCTCCTTTGCTTGAGTGTGTTTATGTGTGGTTGAGGTGAGTATCTACAGTATGTGGGTGTTCATGAACTGCCTGAGTGTGTCCTCTTCATCTCTTTTTACTCTCTCTAACCCTACTGTGCCTTTATATATTCCTGAGAGGGCCTATGTACATGAACGGGATGAGTGTATCCTTTATAACTCTTCATCTCTCTCCCTCTCCATACTGTACCTGTATCCCTCTTTCTCTCCCCCTGATGTACTTGAATCCCTCTAACAGCAGGTCTCTCTCTCTCTCACCTCCTTGCGGCTCTCGTCCAGCTCCTTGGTATTCTCTACGGTCACCATGGTGCTGTTGGAGTTGGGCAGGTAGGCCACGGTGCCCGCCGCATTGTTGGCACCATCCTGGAAGTTCTCACTGGGCATCATTCCCACCCCCCCTCCACTCTGAGGGAACTTTCCATCCATAATCATCTCGAAGCCTTTCGGGGTTGTGTCCCCCTCAGTCTCCACGACGATGCCGTGCTTGTCGGCGCGGTAACGCTTGGCCATGTACTTGTAGAAGAGCAGGCGTCGGTCGGCGATCCAGGCCAGGATCACACACACTGGGAAGTAGAACAGGGTGACCAGAGCCTCCCACACCTGAACACACACAAAGACAGGGGACCATTACAAGACATACATCCAAACTGGAAGGGGGTTGATTGTTTGGTTACACACACACATACAGTATCTATTCACATTTGCTAACACACACAAAAGTGTACCTCCACTACTCCGGGTGAGATGACAGAGAGGATGAGGAAGAGCCAGATATAGGCGAAGATACTCCAGAAGGCTGTGATGAAGAACACACGCAGGTGTTTGATCTTCCTGGTCTCTCCTTCAGGGATGACCCACACACAGATGGCGATGATCACAAACATGTTGAAGGCGGCGCTGCCCACGATGGTGCCAGGGCCCAGCTCACCCGCCTCAAACCCATGACCACACACCTAACACCGGGAGACAGAGGAGAGAGACTTTTGAAGAACTTTTCCTTTTGGAGAACTTCTGTGCAGTATAAATCAAAAAGGCCATGTCATAAAGGCCAAATGTTATGTTGGTGAGATTTGACAATAACTTTAAAGTAGATATGTTTCTTTTTGTCATTTTCAACTTCATTCCAGTACTAGTATACACTGCAACACTGATATGTTGTCGCTGGGGGGAGTGTTTTTGATGTGACACCCACTTATGAGTTGTGCTCGGGGAGACTTTATGACATGACACCCACCTCTATGACAGACAGCAGGATCTCTGGGGCGGAGGAGCCTAGAGCCATCAGAGTCAAGTTGGACACAGTCTCGTTCCAGATACGTACAGTGGCCACAGATGTCTCACCGCTTGGCATGGTGATGGTCACCTCCTTCTCCTGCAGGACAGACAGAGAGGGGTCTCACACACACACATGAATGCATACATACACACACATGCGCTCACACACACTTGCTCACACACAGGTCATCACTCTATTCCCCCCATACCATTCCAGTATCTCACCACCAGACTCATACATATCTTAATCTCATCTAGCCAGTTACTGTAAAAAAAACAACTGCTCATAGGCCAGAGATGGTAGTGGGAGTAGTAGTGGGAAGCTACAGATTTCTTTCTTCTCCACATATAAGCATGACGGATGGTATTTACAGTATCAGGGAGGACGCGACCCTGACTCCCTGACAGAAGGGAAGGGGACAATCTGTTATTCTAATCTAGTGATGGGGGGGCTATGGAGACTCAAGTTTTATTAGCCGTATGTAAGGGATACACATGGTATACAACGACCTACAAAATGCTGACTTGCAGGTTCCTTTACATTGACAGTGACCTTGACATGTAGGGTTGGTTAATTTTACTGAAGTGGGCTAAGTCAGGGTCACAGAGTGTTTCTTGGTAGTCTTAAACAAATCTACATTCAAACAAAAGTATAGACCTCACACACACACATGGTTATGGGCTTAAAAAAGAAGACATCTGTACCATGTCACATATAGAGTTGAAATCTATTCAATTTTGAGATTGCATCCCAGTATTACCCCTTATATCATCACAGCAGACTGAAATATAACAAAACTGTTTGATATAGAAACCTGATGTTTATTAATGATGAAATTATGAAAAATATGAAAAACATTCCACCCACGAGGCCACAATATTTTCCTAAACTTCAACTTCTAAATACTCTCCTGCAACCCGCCTCACCCAATGTGGCGTGGATCTGCTTTTTCTAAAGTATTTCTATATACTTCGGATCTGGAATCCCTCAACTGAAGCTAGCCAGCTACCTACCGACCAGCTATCAGCTGGCAAACCATTGCTAGCGGTCATCAGCTAACCTTTAGCTCGGAAAGCTCTCGCCAGTTCGAACAACGTGACTCAAACCAGAGCATAACGGACCTATTTCTCTCCATTTCCCCGGATTCCTACCGCAAACTCTGAACATTTTCATCTGGATCTTCACAACTAGCTAACCGCAATCCCGGGTGACCACTCCTGGCTAGCGTTTCCATCCCGGAGCAAGCACCAATTAGCCTGAAGCTAGCCCGGCCAGGGCTCCTGTGCTACCACCGAAGCCCAATCCTGGGCTACAATATCCGGACCCCTTCTACTGCCGGTACGGGGCACAGAACCCCGCCGATCCTCTACGACTGGAATACCGACATAATCTGCCTGATGATTCCAACAGGCCCCTCAGGCGCGACGCCCGCTGAAGGCCCATTCTGTTAACCTGCTAGGCCTGCTAGCTACCTAGAGCTACTTGGAAGCCTACTAACTCCACGACTGGTCTATCGACGTCACCTGGAATACCGACATAATCTGCCTGATGATTCCAACAGGCCCCTCAGGCGCGACGCCCGCTGAAGGCCCATTCTGTGAACCTGCTAGGCCTGCTAGCTACCTAGAGCTACTTGGAATCCTACTAACTCCACGACTGGTCTATCGACGTCACCGCACGAAGAGGAAAAAACAGACTTACCCCCATCGCGACGTCCCCCAAAGGCTAACTTGCTAGCTCCGTTCTACTAACTGTTAGCTTGCTGGCCCCGGTCTGCTAACTGCTAGCCCCTGCTAACTGCTTGCTTGCTAACCAAGCCCCGATCTGCAAACTGCTAGCTTGTTTAGCCCCGGCCTACTAACTGTTAGCGTGTTAGCACCGGCCTGCTAACTGTCTGAATCGCCGTGTTCCCAGTCAGCCCAACCACTCACTGGACCCATATGTTCACTTGGCTACGCATGCCTCTCTCTAATATCAATATGCCTCTTCCATTACTGTACTGGTTAATGATTACTGTCTTATTTCACTGTAGAGACTCTAGCCCTGTTCAATATGCCTTAACCATGTTGTTCCACCTCCTACAGTGCCTTGCGAAAGTATTCGGCCCCCTTGAACTTTGCGACCTTTTGCCACATTTCAGGCTTCAAACATAAAGATATAAAACTGTATTTTTTTGTGAAGAAACAACAAGTGGGACACAATCATGAAGTGGAATAACATTTATTGGATATTTCAAACTTTTTTAACAAATCAAAAACTGAAAAATTGGGCGTGCAAAATTATTCAGCCCCCTTAAGTTAATACTTTGTAGCGCCACCTTTTGCTGCGATTACAGCTGTAAGTCGCTTGGGGTATGTCTCTATCAG
This sequence comes from Oncorhynchus tshawytscha, assembly GCF_018296145.1. Lineage (NCBI taxonomy): Eukaryota > Metazoa > Chordata > Actinopteri > Salmoniformes > Salmonidae > Oncorhynchus > Oncorhynchus tshawytscha. Next base: position 57,179,157 of record NC_056441.1, read on the forward strand.
TTTTGCACATCGAGAGACTGAAATTTTTTCCCATTCCTCCTTGCAAAACAGCTCGAGCTCAGTGAGGTTGGATGGAGAGCATTTGTGAACAGCAGTTTTCAGTTCTTTCCACAGATTCTCGATTGGATTCAGGTCTGGACTTTGACTTGGCCATTCTAACACCTGGATATGTTTATTTTTGAACCATTCCATTGTAGATTTTGCTTTATGTTTTGGATCAGTTGTCTTGTTGGAAGACAAATCTCCGTCCCAGTCTCAGGTCTTTTGCAGACTCCATCAGGTTTTCTTCCAGAATGGTCCTGTATTTGGCTCCATCCATCTTCCAATCAATTTTAACCATCTTCCCTGTCCCTGCTGAAGAAAAGCAGGCCCAAACCATGATGCTGCCACCACCATGTTTGACAGTGGGGATGTTGTATTCAGGGTGATGAGCTGTGTTGCTTTTTACGCCAAACATAACGTTTTGCATTGTTGCCAAAAAGTTCAATTTTGGTTTCATCTGACCAGAGCACCTTCTTCCACATGTTTGGTGTGTCTCCCAGGTGGCTTGTGGCAAACTTTAAACGACACTTTTTATGGATATCTTTAAGAAATGGCTTTCTTCTTGCCACTCTTCCATAAAGGCCAGATTTGTGCAATATACGACTGATTGTTGTCCTATGGACAGAGTCTGCCACCTCAGCTGTAGATCTCTGCAGTTCATCCAGAGTGATCATGGGCCTCTTGGCTGCATCTCTGATCAGTCTTCTCCTTGTATGAGCTGAAAGTTTAGAGGGACGGCCAGGTCTTGGTAGATTTGCAGTGGTCTGATACTCCTTCCATTTCAATATTATTGCTTGCACAGTGCTCCTTGGGATGTTTAAAGCTTGGGAAATCTTTTTGTATCCAAATCTGGCTTTAAACTTCTTCACAACAGTATCTCGGACCTGCCTGGTGTGTTCCTTGTTCTTCATGATGCTCTCTGCGCTTTTAACGGACCTCTGAGACTATCACAGTGCAGGTGCATTTATACGGAGACTTGATTACACACAGGTGGATTGTATTTATCATCATTAGTCATTTAGGTCAACATTGGATCATTCAGAGAACCTCACTGAACTTCTGGAGAGAGTTTGCTGCACTGAAAGTAAAGGGGCTGAATAATTTTGCACGCCCAATTTTTCAGTTTTTGATTTGTTAAAAAAGTTTGAAATATCCGATAAATGTCGTTCCACTTCATGATTGTGTCCCACTTGTTGTTGATTCTTCACAAAAAAATACAGTTTTATATCTTTATGTTTGAAGCCTGAAATGTGGCAAAAGGTCGCAAAGTTCAAGGGGGCCGAATACTTTCGCAAGGCACTGTACATATGCGATGACATCACCTGGTTTAAACGTCTCTAGAGACTATATCTCTCTCATCATTACTCAATGCCTAGGTTTACCTCCAATGTACTCACATCCTACCTTACCTTTGTCTGTACACTTTGCCTTGAATCTATGCTATCGTGCCCAGAAACCTGTTCCTTTTACTCTCTGTTCCAAACGTGCTAGACGGCCTGTTCGTATTTCATTTAGCCGTACCCTTATGCTTCTCCTCCTCTGTTCCTCTGGTGATATAGAGGTTAATCCAGGTCCTGCAGTGCCTAGCTCCACTCCCCAGGTGCCCTCATTTGTTGACTTCTGTAAATGTAAAAGCCTTGGTTTCATGCATGTTGACATTAGAATCCTACTACCTAAGTTTGTTTTACTCACTGCTTTAGCACTCTGCCAACCCGGATGTTTTAGACGTGTCTGAATCCTGGCTTAGGAAAACCACCAAAAACCTTAATCTCCATCGCTAACTATAACATTTTCCGCCAAGATAGAACTGCCAAAGGGGGCGGTGTTGCAATCTACTGCAAAGATAGCCTGCAGAGTTCGGTATTACAATCCAAGTCTGCTATCCAAATTCACCTTTCCAGAAACAAGTCTCTCTCTGTTGTCGCTTGCTATAGACCTCCCTCTGCCCCCAGCTGTGCCCTCGATACCATATGTGAATTGATTGCCCCCCATCTATCTTCTGAGCTCGTGCTACTAGGTGACCTAAACTGGGGCATGCTTAACACCCCGGCCATCCTACAATCCAAGCTTGATGCTCTCAATCTCACACAAATTATCAATGAACGTACCAGGTACAACTCCAAATCCGTAAACACTGGCACCCTCATAGATGTCATCCTAAGTAACTCGCCCTCCAAATACACCTCTGCTGTTTTCAGCAATCACTGCCTCATTGCCTGCATCCGTAATGGGTCTGTGACCAAACGACCACCCCTCATCACTGTCAAATGCTCCCTAAAACACTTATGCGAGCAGGCCTTTCTAATTGACCTGGCTGGGGTATCCTGGAATGACATTGACCTCATCCCGTCAGTAGATGATGCCTGGCTATTCTTTAAAAGTGCCTTCCTCACCATCTTAAATAAGCATGCCCCATTCAAACAATTTAGAACTAGGAATAGATATAGACCTTGGTTCACTCCAGACCTGTCTGTCCTTGACCAGCACAAAAACATCCTGTGGCGTTCTGCATTAGCATCGAATAGCCCCTGTGATATGAAACTTTTCAGGGAAGTTATGAACAAATATACACAGGCAGTTAGGAAAGCTATGGCAAGCTTTTTCAAACAGAAATTTGCATCCTGTAGTACTAACTCAAAAACGTTCTGGGACACTGTAAAGTCCATGGAGAATAAGAGCACCTCATCCTGAGGCTAGGAAACACTGTCACCACCGATAAATCCACTATAATTGAGAATTTCAATAAGCATTTCTCTACGGCTGGCCATGCTTTCCACCTGGCTACCCCTACCCTGCCCGGCACCCTCCATAGCAACCCACCAAAGCCCCCACCATTTCTCCTTCACCCAAAAACAGATAGCTGATGTTCTGAAAGAGCTGCAATATCTGGACCCCTACAAATCAGCCGAGCTAGACAATCTGGACCCTCTCTTTCTGAAATTATCTGCCAAAATTGTTGCAACCCCAAATACTAGCCTGTTCAACCTCTCTTTCGTATCGTCTAGATTCCCAAAGATTGGAAAGCTGCCGCGGTCATCCCCCTCTTCAAAGGGGGTGACACTCTAGACCCAAACTGCTACAGACCTATATCTATCCTACCCTGTCTTTCTAAGGTCTTCGAAAGCCAAGTTAACAAAACAGATTACTGACCATTTCGAATCCCACCGTACCTTCTCCGCTATGCAATCTGGTTTCAGAGCTGTTCATGGGTGCACCTCAGCCACGCTCAAGCTCCCAAACGATATCATAACCGCCATCGATAAGAGACATTACTGTGTAGCCGTATTCATCGACCTGGCCAAGGCTTTCGACTCTGTCAATCACCACATTCTTATTGGCAGACTTGACAGCCTTGGTTTCTCAAATGATTGCCTCGCCTGGTTTACCAACTACTTCTCTGATAGAGTTCAGTGTGTCAAATCGGAGGGCGTGTTGTTCGGACCTCTGGCAGTCTCTATGGGGGTGCCACAGGGTTCAATCCCCGGGCTGACTCTCTTCTCTGTATACATCAATGATGTTGCTCTTGCTGCTGGTGATTCTCTGGTACACCTCTATGCAGATGACACCATTCTGTATACGTCTGGCCCTTCTTTGGACACTGTGTTAGCTAACCTCCAGACGAGCTTCAATTCCATACAACTCTCCTTCCGTGGCCTCCAACTGCTCTTAAACGCAAGTAAAACTAAATGCATGCTATTCAACCGATCACTGCCCGCACCTTCTCACCTGTCCAGCATCACTACTCTGGATGGCTCTGACTTAGAATACGTGGACAACTACAAATACCTAGGTGTCTGGTTAGACTGTAAACTCTCCTTCCAGACTCACATTAAGCATCTCCAACCAAAGTTAAGTCTAGAATTGGCTTCCTATATCGCAACAAAGCATCCTTCACTCATGCTGCCCAACATACCCTCGTAAAACTGAACATCCTACCGATCCTCGATTTCGATGATGTCATCTATAAAATAGCCTCCAACACTCTACTCAACAAACTGGATGCAGTCTCACAGTGCCATCCATTTTGTCACCAAAGCCCCATACACTACCCACCATTGCAATCTGTACGCTCTCATTGGTTGGCCCTCGCTTCATACTCGTCGCCAAACCCACTGGCTACAGGTTATCTACAAGTCTCTGCTAGGTAAAGCCCCGCCTTATCTCAGCTCACTGGTCACCATAGCAGCACCCACTCGTAGCATGCGCTCCAGCAGGTATATCTCACTGGTCACCCCCAAAGCCAATTCGTCCTTTGGTCGCCTTTCCTTCCAGTTCTCTGCTGCCAATGACTGGAACAAACTGCAAAAATCTCTGAAGCTGGAGACTCATATCTCCCTCACTAGCTTTAAGCACCAGCTGTCAGAGCAGCTCACAGATCACTGCACCTGTACATAGATGGGCTGTTTACAGATGGGCTATCTACCTACCTCATCCCCATACAGTATTTATTTATCTTGCTCCTTTGCACCCCAGTATCTCTACTTGCACATTCATCTTCTGCACATCTACCATGCCAGTGTTTAATTGCTATATTGTAATTACTTCGCCACCATGGCCTATGTATTGCCTTAACTCCCTTATCTTACCTTATTTGCACTCACTGTATATAGACTTTTTGTTTTATTTTGTTCTACTGTATTATTGACTATGTTTTGTTTATGTCATGGGTAACTCTGTGTTGTTGTATGTGTCAAATTGCTATGCTTTATCTTGGCCATCCCTCCATCCCCATCCCTCCATCTCCATCCCCACATCCCTACATCCGCATCCCTCCATCCACATTCCTCCATCCGCATATCTCCATCTCTCCATCCCTACATATCCACATCCCTCCATCCCTATATCCCTCCATCCGCATATCTCCATCCCTCCATATACACATCCCTCCATCCCTATCCCCATATCCCTCCATCCGCCTATCTCCATCCCTCCATCCATACATATCCACATCCCTATATCCCTCCATCCCCATATCCCTCCATCCACATCCCCATATCTCTATCCCCATCCGTCCCTATATCCCTCCCTCCCCATATCCCCCCTCACAGAGAGCCAGCATAAAATCCAGACACTCTCATAGTGTGCTTAGGCTTGCATTACCTCAGGACATACAGCGGAACAGCCCCCTGTTACAATACACTCAAAATTAGGCCACTGGGGTGGTCTAAATCCTTCCTAATGGATGAACTTCTGGAAATTACTCTCCTGATAGATGCTCTTATTGTGAACTTACAAAAAATGGTGTGCAATTTGCTCGGTCAGAGAGAAAATTGAAAAAGGGATTATGAACAAAGATGTTGAACACATGGTTGGATTTAAGGAGGACAATATTACAAACAGATAACTAGTAAATTCACAATGGTGTTCGATGGCCCAACAAACTGAAATGGATTAATAACTCATGAAAAAAATTATTAACTGCCCCAGTTAATTGATTATTTAATGGATTCCAAGGCTAGAATCTATTTCAGTTTCTTGTCAGCAGAGAAATCCAATTCATAACAATGTCAAATAGTCTGGACCAATTATCTAAAGCTTTAAATCAGATGGAATCAATAATTCACTAAGTCTCATTATTTTCCAATTCTTTCCTTCTGAACAGAACCGCTATTTTTTGGGTCGCGTTCCACTGGTCCGACCAGCAAAGCTTTGAAAAGTAGCTGTTTATCATTATTTTCTGTTCCTTTTTTAACTAGCATTGAAAATCCATTCTTCTCTAATAAAAAATCTCTCACCATTGTCTTTTTTTTTCTCTAAGATTTTAGTTTTTTAGTTTTAACAATACAAAACATACACATACAAACGACATCACACCAACATCAACTACATCACACCTGCCCAGACGAACATGCTCACAACCCCATCTCCAGCGCCCACATCATTCTCCGCCACATGGCCTCAAATTGCACCATTTTGTTTCTCTCCGTCGCCCGCGCGCTCTCTCCCCATCTTCTGAATCACGCTGAAACGTCAGTAGGTTACAGTAGCCTATGCTTCGGAGGGGGAGGGGCAGGTAGCTTACACACGCACACACACTGGCAAAAACATTCAGCTGGCAGGCAGGCAGACACTGGAAGAAGTTTCTGAGTGACAGAGTGAGGGCTTTGCATAGGCACATTGTTGCATTTTTTGTGGGACTAGAAAAACCTGCCCAGTATGTAAAAGAATGCTATTAACCGGTTCCCATGCTTTAAAATAATGGTTCTGTTCCGGAACAGTATCTATCACTGTCGTTCCTGGTTCTGTTTCTGTTCCTTGAAAAATTTTGTAATTTTCCAGTTTTCGGTTTTGTTCCCTGAACTGGTTCCAACACAAGGTTAGAATCTATTTCAGTTTATTGAGTCAACAATATCTCTTGTCAGCAGAGAAATCCAATTCATAACAATGTCAGAATCTGAACCAATTACCCAAACTTTAAATCAGATGGAACCAATAATTCAATACACTAAGTCTGCATATCAGGATGTGTTTCAATGAACATTGTAAATACTGGAATTCCATATGGGCCCAAAGTCAGTCACTACAAGAAATGTGAAAACCCAAACATAGAAATAACACGTTAATTTGAGCTGTCTGTGGTAACACCGCAAAGCAAGGTGGCATTTCTGGAGAAAGAAACTGTTGTGTCTATCACCCCTGCAGAAGCGAGTTTTACAATGACTTTATCATATAATGTTCAACCTGTTTCGATGTTCACTGTGTTGGAGTGACAGTTAATGTAGTCTAGGGAGAGGTGAGAGAGGAGAGCCAACCACGGGGTCTAAGAGTGGGAGAGCTCTCTCTGTAAAAATATAATCTCTTCATTCTATTTCTATGTCATTTCCATTATGTGGTGAATGACAACTCTACATAAACACAGTCTATCATATGGGTCAATCTATCACATAGTACCAACCTGTGAGGTTATGACCTCGATAGAGGCCATGAAACGGTCTGCGATGATGGACACTCCCAGGAACATGTACATGAGACAGGTGAAATAGACCACGGCCCTGGCTACCTGGTCGCCCAGCCCGGGGCTCAGGGGCTTCCACACGGGCAGCAGGGTGCCCGGCCTGCACACCACCGGCTGCGAACACTTTGAACTGCTGCCCAGCCCCGTGCTGCTGTTGCTCCAGAACTCCGGAGACATGGAGGGATAGGACATGGTGGAGATGGAGCGGTTCTCTTCCTCTCCTACTCCTCCTCCTCCTCCTCCTCGTAGAGACTCCAGGGCGCAGGGTGAAGGAAGGGGGAGGAGGAGGAGGAAGAGGAGGAAGGGGACGGAGGCAGAAAGAGAGGTGGGGAGGAGTGCCATGGTGGAGAATGCCGGGGGAAGAGAGGAATGAGGTGGACGAAGAGAGAGACGAGGAGAAGATGCCAACGTGGCAAGGAGGGGTAGGACTAGCTCACCTAGGAGGAGAGAGAGATGGATAGAAGAGTAAAGAGAAGAGAGAAAAGAGAGAGAGAGAACAATACTTGGTTAGATGTTGGGTGTAGCCAGCAGCAAACATACACCAGCCTTTCATGGACCTGTAAATAAATAAACCATCTACCTCAAAATCATTTTCAGTTATTTTTTACGAAATTAAAACTGAATCATGAGGTATTACTGCAGTTGACATAGAATAAATCATTTTTCAACCATTGTCCTTGTTTCCAGTTGCTGTGGAAGGTTTCCAACTGCAATATGAGAACAAAAATGTCAACATGCACATGAATAGTAAATGTTAGTCATGCCCCTGAATCATGAATATAAACCTTTCACGTCTATTCAAGTCGGAGGTTCCCAGATTAGTCTACGTGCTCTCTGCTTTCTATTGACAGGAGAGACAGACAGACAGAGAGATAGTTCAAGGTGGATTCTGTGACAACAGTGCTGTCATTAAAGCCCAAAGCGGAGGGAGAATGTTTGGCCCTGGAGAGAGAGAAGGCTGGGGTTTGGATGGGAGAGATAGTTCATGGTGGATTCTGTGACGCTGTTCCAACAGGCTTCGTGACAGTGCACCAGGCTCTCCACAAAGACCTGTTCCCTCGGTCGAGAACACAATGACCCTGAGAGCCAGAACACTGAGCAGCAAGACACTCAGAAACTCTCTAACACACTCTCTCTCGCTGTTAAAGTGGGTCAGGGTCCATGGCTGACTGGCAGTGTGTTTTTGAAGCGGGATGTACAGAAAGTTAGTTTCTTTGCTTGCTTGTTTGTTCTACTAGGTTGAGTCCCAAATTGCATCCTATGTACTATATAGTGCACTACTTTTGAACCGGGCCCATAGGGAAAAGGGTGCAATTTCATTTGGGATGAAGGGGCTAGTGAGTAGAATTGTTGAACAGATACATACAACTTTAGGCCTGTACATACACTCACATGTCCAGTATATGAGGGTGTGTGTGTGTATACAGTCGCTGTTATTCAACCATTCTTTCACCGGGTGTCATTTACAGCCCAATGTATCTGTATGTATTGTTCTGCGTGTAGTTTCTGTGAGCATCATATGTAAGGGAGAATGTGTAGAGCAGAGAGCCAGTTTAGTCGATTACAGTCACAATGTGAGACCTGCTGAGGATAGCCTGGGGTGAAGACACCTGGTCACACACACGCACACACACACTCAAATGCACACACAGGCACACTCTCTCTCTCTTCATCTTTCTCTGCCACGTTGCCTGTCCAGCTTTAACATTACAGAGCAGCCCTTGAAAGCTTATCCATCTCAATAGACGTGTCTATATACAGTAGAATTCGACATGCACCAGACAACAATAAGTAAGATTTATCTGACAGAAAATAATTGTATTACATGCTTGTACTGCTATAGACACATCCATCAAACATACACATGCCAGTGTATGTCTGAATAGTCATGAGTATCCCATTGTCAAGAATATTATATTGAGAGGCTGCCCACAAAACCATCATCTAATGCATTTGCAGGAGGAACACCTCAGGTTACACGCAATGCATTGTTTCTACTGCAGGTCATACTCAGTCTGGGATTCTATGTAATTGGTCTTAACGGACAACAGTAGAAGATATTTCCGTACACATACACACGCACGCACACACACACACACACACACACACACACACACACACACACACACACACACACACACACACACACACACACACACACACACACACACACACACACACACACACACACACCTCCAGTGTGCAGTCGTATTCTGCCTGGCTCCTCAGACTGACAGTCCAGTCTAACTCTGTGTTTGCTTATAGATGGATGTCTAATGATGCAGAGCTGATGTTGCCCATTTCCGTACTGCACTCTACCAGAATGCACCTCCAGCACCACACTACCATACCTGAATATCAAGCAGGAGAATAAGAGAGAGGGATACTGGGGGAAGAAGGGGAGGATGGCTCCTTTCACTGGGTCTGTGCTTGTTCAGAGAGCAGCACTCTCTGGATGGGTCTCAAATGGCACCCTATTTCATATCAAGTCCACTGCGTTTGACCAGGGCCCATAGGGCTCTGGTGAAAATAAGTGCACTATATGGGGAATATGCTGCCATTAAGGATGCAATTTCTATTTCAGAGTAGAGTGTTTGTGTTGTGTTCCTCTGTGACCTGTTAATCAGAGCCACTCCGAGGCTGGAGGAACATGGAGGGATGCTGCAGGAGGAAAAAGAGGAAAAAGGAATCTGAAGAGATGTTTAAATGGGAGATGCGATGAGAGGATGGTTGAGGATGGTTGAGGTGTCCATGAGAGGAGGGTTGCTGATACTAAGTATAATGGACAGGGAGAAGGGGGAATTGAATGTAGAGAGAGTGAAAAAGAAAGAGAGAGAGGAGAGAGATAGAAGGGCAGAGTGAAAGAGGATGAGAGAGAGGAAGAGAGTGAGAAAACCATAGAGGGAAAGAGAAAAAAAGAAAGAGTGGGGTAGTCCTGCTATGATGAGTGTGTTAATACATATTCTCAGCACGGCCAGAGTGTTTCCATGACGACCTGGTGAAGGTTTGGGAGGGTGATGCATCACAGATGGAACAGGAGAGAGAAGAAGAGAGAGGGAAGAAGAGGAAGGAGAGAGAGAGAGAAGAGAGGAAGAAACAAAAGAGCCTAGGAGGATTCTTCGTCACAAGCATACTGCCTTTCATGGACGTGTCCACTAGTGTCCTCTGGGGCTGGGTACTGTGGGGAAGGGCTCTTCAAGCAGCCCGGTTGGCTAGGCTGGGTCTGGGAGCGGGACTCGGGGTATGTATAGCTGCCTCATCAAATCTGCTGAACCGCACGAATGCACACACGCTCAAAAGCAGATGTAAACACACAATCCTGCACGTACACAAACAGTCAAGAAGAATCAGCTTGGGCGTATATTTCCTGTGACATTTGTGACCTGTGACATTTATGTGAAATTAAGCACTTTGTGGTTACAGATGTGCAGACAGTGACCTGCATACACACTCACCACGAAGCACAGAGGTCAGTGAGCATTGACAATGAACATTGAATCCAGAGACACATGAGAAGAAGTGAATTGGGACAGAGACTTGATAGAATTAGAGTTAATATGGAAAATGGCTGTTTAATTATAATTGAAGATATATGAAGGATTAGGATAAGTCATTGACGCAGCGTCGTCTGGGTTTGGCCGGGGTAGGCCGTCATTGTAAAGAAGAATTTGTTCTTAACCGACTTGCCTAGTTAAATAAAGGTTAAATAAAAAAATTTAAGAAAATAAATTGGTCTGGTCTGGGGTGACCCCTAACCGGAGCTCTAAGAAAGGGAAGTCCATTTTTGGGCATAGAGACTGAAAGAGGCACCACTCTGGTTATGCTTGCATGCATCAGGCAGAAGTTTGGGCTTGTGCACACCCACGGACCCACGGACACAGAGTTAGAGTATGTGCCCAGCCTTTGGTCAATGGTACCCGATTGTAGTCTGGTGATAGCTAGTGCCAAGTAGGTAAAAAAGTAAATTAAGGAGTAAAAGGCCTATAGCATGTGTATGGATGGAGGGGGAGGATGTCCTGTGGTTAGATGGGGTACAGAGCTAGATGCTGTAAGAATGTATAATACTGCTTCATTTAAGGTTGGGTAAGAATATGCATGTTCTGGAAGGAATGGATGAAACATATTAAACTGTGGTAAAGCTGACATAACCTGAACCAACCCTTTTCCGATAGCTACTTTGAGGAAAATTGTACGTTTGCCTATGACATGTGGTTGTCCCACCTAGCTACAGTATCTTGAGATAAATGCACTAACTGTAAGTCGCTCTGGATAAGAGTGTCTGCTAAATGACTAGAATGTACAAGTGTAAGTGAAGCTGTAAGGTATATAAGGAGTTTAGATCTTTCCGGTCCTTATGCTCATTCATGCCTTGGTCATTGATGCTTTGCTGTAGCTTTATAGTTTGAGTTTATTATTATTGTTATTATTACTCATTAATATTCTACTTTGTTTTTATTGTTAGGTTTTCAGGTCAAGTCTAGAAGTAATCTTTAAGGTTACCTTACTGATAGATCTGAGTAGTTGATTAGAGTTCTCTACCGCCATTGAAAAAACTATTTGTATTGTAAGAGAGGTAAGACCCCATTTTCTTGTTATTAAAAGCTGCGCTTCTCATAAAATTAGAATTTGAACCAGAAATTGTGCATTGGTAGCCTAACAAGGGCGCTGGACATATCTTGATTTATCAGCTTGTCATACTGCTTGTGTGATTTGTGATAATAATTGGAACTATTCTACCTGTCAACCTTATTATTTTACAACCCTGTATCATCAAAAGAGTCATACAAATGTATGTTGTTAAAAATCAATGAGAGATTTTCAAGTGATTGTGCGAATTATTGGTTGAAGTTTGAATGGAATTAGTCTATGCCTTAGTCAGGCAGATTATTTTGTAATATTCTATGGTGGAAGCCTTTACCAAATAAGTGAGTAGGTGGAGGGGTGAGGGAGTCAGGATATTAGACTTGAGGATTACCTGCCACACTGTAAAAGAAAAGCCCTTGTATACTTTGTTGAGTTCAGTCCCTATCCGAGTTAGCCTTTCTGTAAGGTTGAGCAGCCATTATAAGACCGGCAGGTGTCAGACACGGAATCACTAGTTTGTTGTTGTATACCTGAAGGGTATCAAACATTTGCTAAGGGAGATCTGTTCTGCTTAGACCATACTGTTCAAGCCACTTTAGTCAGTGTGACAGATGTGTAAGCTCAAACAGATCGGAGGATAGATGTAATTCTGTGAGTCCCTCTTCAATCTCTAGTAATACGGCCAAGCCACTGACATACACTTCCGTTCAAAAGTTCGGGGTCACTTAAAAATGTCCTTGTTTTTGAAAGAAAAGCACATTTTTTGTCCATTAAAATAACATCAAATTGATCAGAAATACAGTGTAGACATTGTTAATGTTGTAAATTACTATTGTAGCTGGAAAAGGCACATTTTTAATGGAATATCTACATAGGCGTACAGAGGCCCATTATCAGCAACCATCACTCCTGTGTTCCAATGGCACGTTGTGTTAGCTAATCCAAGTTTATCATTTTAGAAGGCTAATTTATCGTTAGAAAACCCTTTTGCAATGATGTTAGCATAGCTGAAAACTGTTGTTCTGATTAAAGAAGCAATAAAACTGGCCTTCATTAGACTAGTTGAGTATCTGGAGCATCAGCATTTGTGGGTTCGATTACAAGCTCAAAATGGCCAGAAACAAAGGACTTTTTCTGAAACTTGTCAGTCTATTCTTGTTCTGAGAAATCAAGGCTATTCCATGCGAGAAATTGCCAAGAAACTGAAGATCTCGTACAATGCTGTGTACTACTCCCTTCACAGAACAGTGCAAACTGGCTCTAACCAGAATAGAAAGAGTAGTGGGAGGCCCCAGTGCACAACTGAGGAAGAGGACAAGTACATTAGAGTGTCTAGTTTGAGAAACAGATGCCTCACAAGTTCTCAGCTGGCAGCTTCATTAAACAGTACCCACAAAACAGTCTCAACGTCACCAGTGAGGAGGCGACTCTGGGATGCTGGCCTTCTAGGCAGAGTTGCAAAGAAAAAGCCATCTCTCAGACTGGCCAATAAAAAGAAAAGATTAAGATGTGCAAAAGAAAACAGACACTGGACAGAGGAACTCTGCCTAGAAGTCCAGCATCCTGGAGTCGCCACTTCACTGTTGATGTTGAGACTGGTGTTTTGCGTGTACTGTTAAGTGACCCCAAATTTTGGAATCGTATTGTATTATCTAAGTGCGTTTCAGAGATAGTTAGAATATGAATGTCATCTGTTTGTTGGTTATATTTAGATTGTCTCATCGCTGCAACTACCCAAAAGGATCGGGAGGTGAAGATCGAGTCACGCGTCCTCCGAAACATGACCCGCCATACCACGCTTCTTAACACCCGGCCGCTTAACCCGGAAGCCAGATCCACCAATATGTTGGAGGAAATACCATTCACTTGACAAACCGGGGTCAGCCTGCAGGTGCCCGGCACGCCACAAGGAGTCGCTAGAGCGTGATAAGCCAAGTAAAGCCCCCCCGGCCAAACCCTCCCCTAACCCAGATGACTCTGGGCCAATTGTGCACCGCCCTATGGGCCTCCCGATCACGGCCGGTTGTGATACAGCCTGAGATCGAACCCGGGTCTGTAGTGACGCCTCCAGGACTGTGATGCAGTGCCTTAGACCGCTGACCACTCGGGAGGCCCTAGAAAAGCTATTTTCAATGATCAAGTAACTGTGAAGTAAAAACAGACCGTGCATAATTATCCCACTCATCTGACACACAGTACCCAGAAAATAATGACTATGCGTCCCAAATAGCGCCCTATTCCCTATGTAGTGCTGTCTTAGGGAGGAGATGATTGTTGTGGCATCAGTAGTCAGACAAGCCCATACGGTGCTGTACATCAATGCTGTTATACATCATATTATGTCTAGCTATGTCATGCTCGAAGCATTAATATTAGCTCATTTTCAAGATCTACCGGAATATGGATGTTGAAGACATGCGGTCAGGAGTCACCTGATGTAACGTTGTAATTCTATTCTCGTTAGCATGGTTGTAACAATGTATGATTCCTCTCGCATGCTGGCGACTATTGGCAGGCCATCTTGCCTCCTAAGAAAAGGACATTCTAAATGTAAAAATCAATGCTAGATATCAATACAACATTCAGAGTGAATGAGAGGCTCTCACTGAGGAAACCATTACCACCATGCTACCCACCAGAAACACCTGGAGGGGAAAAAAGCTCATGTCAAAGAGCATACCACTGACTACATCTGGGGTGTTGGGTTGATGACGTTTCTGAAACACACATAGATCCCAGTGGAGTTCTCCTCCCATTGAACGAGCATCTAAAAACCACCCCAGGTGGAGATGACCGCCAGACAGCCTTCCAAAGAGGCAGCCTCGTCCCAGGGGACTTCTCTAATCTATTTCTGTTGTCATTTTTTGTCTGCCTCTCTGGTTTAGACTCTACCCACCCAGAAACCCCCTCTCTGTTGACTGCTCTGTCTATGCCAGGTGCCCTTCAGACGCCCTTACCAAACCTTCATGCCATCCCTCACCCTCTTTTTGCAGGGCATCTACTTTTCTAATGCACCATTTGTTCTCTCGGGAAAAACCCCCACAAAAGCCGATTCAAGAGGTTGATTGATGAGAAGTAGATTCTTTAATCAAACCAGATCAGAAGTGCAAAGCACTCAGTTGGATAAGTGTCTGAGTCCTTTAACTCATTTTCCTAATTGCCATCGGTCTGCTTTCGCAAAGCCTTGAAATGCCATCATCAATAAAAGCTGATTGCTCAGCACAATCTAATGCTGAATTTCTACTGTTATATCTGTCTGCCAGAGACTATGCAGTGCTCATGACACAGCCTGCTTTCCCTATCTTTAAAGAATCCACACTGTCCCTATATCACCTTTATGTGTGACAGGGGAGGCTGGTGGGAGGCATTATAGGAGGATGGGCTCATCGTAATGGCTGGAATGGAATCAATTGAAATGGTACCAAATACATTGAAACAACATATTTGACTCTGTTCCATTGATTCCATTACAGCCATGAGCCCTTCCTCCAATAGCTCCTCCCACCAGCCTCCTCTGATGTGTCAGTCCATAACAAAATGTCACATGTGAGTGGGCAACACAGAGGCATCTGGGTAAGCAGCGGGGCGGGAGGTGGAGGCGGTGAGCGTAATGGCGAGGGAACAGTGTCCGACGTGGATAATGGCATCCCTCCCTCCCCGGAGTCGTGACCCTCAGCGAGGAGAGGGAAATGGCCCGAGATGGGTAACGGACGCACCCGTCTCCTCCAATTAACACACACCTGTCTGAACACACTCTTCACCCTGCCAAGTCAGAATAGGTGGAGGGAGGGAGATGGACGGACTGGGAGAGAGGAAGAAGGGAGGGAGAGAGGGTAGAGATGGAGAGAGAGAGAGGGGGAAGGTGGAGTGGGGGAGGAGAGAGAGCGGAAGAGAGAGGGAAGACTGGGAGGAAAGAGGGTATATTGGAGAAAGACAAAGGTCAAAAGAAACAGAGAGACAGAGAAAGATACAGAGAGAGACAACAGCCAGGAATAAGAAGGAGCTGGACAAATACATCAGATGAGAGAAAGTTGTAGCAAGAGATAAACGCCACCTCCTACTGTTTCTACTGTTCTATGGTTCTACACTCTTAGAAAAAAAGTGTTCCAAAATAATTATTCAGCTGTCCCCATAGGAGAACCCTTTTTGGATTCCATGGAAAGGGTTCTACCTGGAACCAAAAGGGTTCTCCCATGGGGGACAGTGAAGAACCTTTTAAGGTTCTAATGGCACCTTTTTCTCTTAGAGTGTAGTGTACAGACTAGCTAGACTAATTTAACATCAGAAAGACCCATCAGTGTTCTCCTCATCTCGTCCAGGCCCTGTCACAACCATAAACGCATCACTCATCTCAGCACAGGAGTTGGAGGAATCAGCTGTCACTCTCAACCAATTCATCTTCATCACATCAACCCCATTACTGCAGACAATAAGTGGTTAATCAATGTCCATGACAGATTGGGTCTATTTGTCACCAGTGCCCATGAATATTAATAATGTGAACTAAATGCCAAACAACGCTCCAATTACGGTTCATATGGAGAAAACTCCCTTAAATAGTCATGCTGTTACTGTGGATTGAGCCAACAGCATCAATCTCACCTGAAGAACTGTACAGTGTAGCATCCATGGAATTTCAACACACTTGAATCTTTCTCAGAGTCAACCTGACATTGTATCTCCTCACCAAGGATGCAAATGATTGTTTGGAAACTGCGTGACCACATTGTAATTGAGTGTCTGTGTGGGGGGGAGGTGTGTGTGTGTGTGTGTGTTCTGTGTGCGTTGCTGAGAGAGAGAGAGAGAGAGAGAGAGAGAGAGAGAGAGAGAGAGGGAGAGAGAGAGAGAGAGAGAGATAGAAGAGAGAGAGAGAGTAGAGAGAGAGTAGAGAGAGAGAGAGCGTGAGACAAAGAGAAGAGACAACGAGAAGAGAGAGGGAGAGAAATAGAGAAACTTGGGGTAGCCCAGGGAATGCTGTGCTTTTCAACTGGTGTTGCGTCTCTTAAAACACACACAGTCTAACGCACTCGCACACTTTCTAACACATTCACAAAAGCAAGCAGACAGAAAACACACACACCCAAACACCAACACTACACACCCACGCAGCAGCAAACAGCAGGGCCAGGCTGAACATGGCAATTACTGTGTGAGGAGGCACAGTGTGTTCATCCTCTATTATTTGTCAAACAAACAGGACTGATTGGTTCGTTCCAAATGCAAACACCCAAAGATCTATTTTGCCCTCAGAACCCTGCCTGACGGAGGAGAGCTGTGTGACGTCAC
Source organism: Oncorhynchus tshawytscha (assembly GCF_018296145.1). NCBI lineage: Eukaryota > Metazoa > Chordata > Actinopteri > Salmoniformes > Salmonidae > Oncorhynchus > Oncorhynchus tshawytscha. The sequence continues at coordinate 57,196,024 of NC_056441.1, forward strand.
ACAGCGGGTCTGAGCACTGTCTGAGATCCATCCTCCAGACAGGAAGTACTTTACAGATGATGGCAGGTCCATTACCCAGGGGATGGAGGTTAATGTCATGGTAACATCCCTTCCTGGTCTTGATCCCTGAGGTACATGATGTCACAGACACTGAAGAGAGAAGGGGGTTGTCAAAATGGAGTGAGGAGAGAAGTTTTTTTTAAATGACTATACAGTAAACACCAGATAAATTATAATCAGATTGGGGAGAAAAGGTTGGTGGGTCAGTCTGTCTAACACCTAACTCAAAGTCCTCCTGACTTCAGTCTGGAAAGGCTATTTTGATGTTGTCTGCTTTTTTCCCCCTCTGTTTTTGTCTCTTTCAATTCTCACCCAAATCCACGTGGACAAACACACACAGCCTCCGAGCGCCGCCCCCTTACAAAACAACTGTTGGATTTTCAAATTCAAACAACGTGAGGTCTCAGCCACCAATGGAAAAAAAAGGTTTTTAGAAAACCAATCAAAGCACAGCCAGAAATACAGTGGGGAGAACAAGTATTTGATACACTGCCGATTTTGCAGGTTTTCCTACTTACAAAGCATGTAGAGGTCTGTAATTTTTATCATAGGTACACTTCAACTGTGAGAGACGGAATCTAAAACAAAAATCCAGAAAATCACATTGTATGATTTTTAAGTAATTCATTTGCATTTTATTGCATGACATAAGTATTTGATACATCAGAAAAGCAGAACTTAATATTTGGTACAGAAACCTTTGTTTGCAATTACAGAGATCATATGTTTCCTGTAGTTCTTGACCAGGTTTGCACACACTGCAGAAGGGATTTTGGCCAACTCCTCCATACAGACCTTCTCCAGATCCTTCAGGTTTCGGGGCTGTCGCTGGGCAATACGGACTTTCAGCTCCCTCCAAAGATTTTCTATTGGGTTCGGCTGGCTAGGCCACTCCAGGACCTTGAGATGCTTCTTACGGATCCACTCCTAAGTTGCCCTGGCTACATACATTCTTAAATGGATCAAATATTATTATTTTTTCAGCAATCTACACACAATAGCCCATAATGACAAAGTGAAAACAGGTTTTTAGAAATGTTTGCACATTTATTAGAAATAAAAACTGAAATACCTTTTTATATACGTAATCAAACTCTTTGTCACATGCTGTCATGACTTCTGCCTGAAGTCGGTTCCTCTCCTTGTTCGTTCGCTGTTTGGCACTCGATGTCACCGGTCTTCTAGCCATCGCCGATCCATTTTTCATTTTCCATTTGTTTTGTCTTGTTTTCCCACACACCTGGTTTTCATTCACTCATTACATGTTGTGCATTTAACCCTCTTTTCCCCCCCATGTCTTTGTGTGGAATTGTTTGTTTGTAAGTGCTTGTGCACATGTTGACTGGTGCACGTCGGGTTTTGTACCCAAGTTGTTATTTTCTTGATGCCGTTGGTTTTGGAATTAAACTGCTCCGGCTATGACCTAGTTCTGCTCTCCTGCATCTGAGACTTCCCTGCCACCAGTTACGCACCCCTTACACATGCGCCGAATACAACAAGTGTAGACCTTACTGTGAAATGTTTACTTACAAGCCCTTAATCAACAGTGCAGCTCAAGAAGAGTTAAGAAAATATTTACCAAATAAACTAAAGCAAAAAATAATAAAAAGTAACACAATAACAAGGCTATATACAGGGGGTACAGGTACTGGGTCAGTGTGCGGGGGTACATGTTAGAGGTAATTTGTACATGTAGGTTGGGGTGAAGTGAATATGCAATAGATAATAAACAGTGAGAAGCAGCAGCGTACAAAAACAAATGGGGGGGCAATATAATAGTAACCGGTGGCCATTTGATTAATCAGACCCTTTGCTATGAGACTCGGTGCCCAGGTGCATCCTGTTTCCATTGATCATCCTAGAAATGTTTCCACTAATTGATTGGAGTCCAACTGTGGTAAATTCAATTGATTGCACATGATATTGAAAAGGCACACACCTGTCTATGTAAGGTCTATATAAGGTCCCACAGTTGAAACCAAGCCATGAGGTCAAAGGAATTGTCCGTAGAGCTCCAACACAGGATCTGGGAAAGGGTATCAAAAGATTTCTGCAGCATTGAAGGTCCCCAAGAACACATTTTTAAATGGAAGAAGTTTGGAACCACCAAGACTCTTCCTTGAGCTGGCCCCCTGGCCAAACTGAACAATCGGGGGAGATGGGTCTTGGTCAGGGAGATGACAAAGAACTCTGACAGAGCTTCAGAGTCCCTCTGTAGAGATGGGAGAACTTTCCAGAAGGACAACCATCTCTGCAGCACACCACCAGTCAGGCCATTATGGTAGAGTGGCCATACAGAAGTACAGAGAGATACTTGATGAAAACCTGCTCCAGAGTGCTTAGGACCTCAGACTGGGGCGATGGTTCACCTTCCAACAGGACAACGGCCTAAGCACACAGTCAAGACAACGCAGGAGTCTCTGAATGTCCTTGAGTGGCCCAGCCAGAGACCGGACTTGAACCCGATCTAACATCTCTGGAGAGACCTGAAAATAGCTGTGCAGCGACGCTCCCCATCCAACCTGACAGAGCTTGAGAGGATCTGCTGAGAGGAATGGGAGAAACTCCCCAAATACAGGTGTGCCAAGCCTGTAGCGTCATACCCAGTAAAACTCGAGGCTGTAATCGCTACCAAAAGTGCTTCAACAAAGTACTGAGCAAAGGGTCTGAATACTTAAGTGTGATTTCATATATATATTATTTTTATAAATGTGCAAACATTTCTAAAAACCTGTTTTTGCTTTGTCATTATGGGACATTGTGTGTAGATTGATGAGGGAAAAAAAGGCTGAAACATATGTGGAAAAAGTCAAGGGCTCCATAACAATGAGCTAATGATGCACGATTTTGCCTAACATTGAACATGTGCTCTCTTGTCAGGACACTATTGTTCAGAGGAGCTAACCAACAACACAGCTAACACACTCACTTCAAAATGAAGCTGGAAAGAGAGGAGACTTGCTGCACTTCGTTTCGTTTTACCTGTTTTCTATTGATAGTTCTTTGTATATACATAAAAATGCTGATTCACGATTTCAATTGGCTGAGAAAAGCTGCCTGCCTGTCTGTCTCATCCCAACTCTCGACATGTTCATTACTATGGGACAGCTGGAGATTGAATTTTAATATTGAAACAATGTTGCAAATGTCAGAGAGACAGACAGCAAGGTTTATACAAATCCCCACTGTTGAAACTAAAATGTTAGTCAAAAAGAAATGTGAGATCATGTCTAGATGCTTTTTATAGTGGAGATCAAGTTTATAAACTGCCTGGCTAGTCTGATGAGACAGTGAATTGCACAGTCTGATGTAACAGAGTAAATGGGCATTTAGCCGGCTGGAATGCACTTTTAACCAATCATCATTCAGGAGTAGACCCACCCGTTGTATAAATCATATTATAAACTGGGTGGTTCGAGCCCTGAATGCTGATTGGCTGACAGCCGTGGTATATCAGATCGTATACCACGGGTATGACAAAACATTTATTTTTACTGCTCTAATTACATTGGTAACCAGTTTATAATAGCAATAAGGCACCTTGGGGGTTTGTGGTATATGGACAATATACTAAGGGCTGTATCCAGGCACTCCGCATTGCGTCATGCGTAAGAACAGCCCTTAGCCGTGGTATATTGACCATATACCACACCCCCTTGTGCTTTATTGCTTAAATAGCCTATAGGCTACAGTTGTAATGAACTGCATTGAGTATTTCTAGTTCATTTTGAATTGCATTTTCATATACTACTACCTTCGGGCGGTACAGCATTATATTGAACGGTAATGTGTACAGTAGATGAGGAATCTCACTAACTTTGCCTGTCTGTCTGTCTGTGTCTCTCTCTCTCTCTCTCGCTCTCTCGCTCTCTCTCACTCTCTTTGATGTCAACCCTACAGTGGTTTAATGAACCCCATAGTCCAGGGAAAGACAAGGTCAAGCTCCGGGAAAACTCGTCACACACACTCTCTCCAGAGTACAAGAGCAATGGGCTAGTCTATGTATAACTGCTGTGTGTGCAGTAGTATTCTCTCAGTCACATGCCCTAGAGTGGAGTGTGGATCCTACTGTTTCTATCGGTTCCTCATTAGACCTAATCAGTGGAACCCAGATCACATAAAGTAAGATCAGGTTGAATGAAGTCACATGATAAAATACAACTGAACTCCCTTGACAATAATTGTATTTATTGGAGCTTGCATCTGAAAAGGTGCTGAACACTGGGATACAGAACTACCCAGGCGTATTTCGTCAAGCAGAAGGGCTTCGTGGGAACTTCAATGAGAACAGTTATGAAGCGTTGAGACTTAGGATGAACATTCTGTTACCAAACGTGTCTGAAGATGTCTGCACTGAAATATCACTCTCAGATCTGGAAGCCTATACCGTGGCTGACCTGATCTCTGCGCCTGAGGAGCTAGGCAGCCAATATTTTCAGAATAAACCCATTTGCATTTGAAAGCTTCACTTTATTGTCAGAAATAGCAAGTTTCTGCAAAATAATAGCTCTACTCGTCAACTTTCGTGAGTGTGTGTGTGTTTGTTCACTGTCAATGCTAATAAGGTGCAGGCAGGCTGTGTGCTGTTCTCTGGCGCCGGTTATTGTGTTGGATTCTATAGAGGCCAGATGTGCTCTGTTCTGTGACAGCAGGAGATAAATAAAGGTTGTGCTTTCCTCCTCCATCTCCCACCCCCTCGCATTCTGTCAGATAAGCCGGAAACACAACTCTTGTAGGGAAATGTTTTTATGCAGATTTTAGAATATTCGCATGAAAACGTGTTGCCAATTGGATGGAAACCTAGATATTTCGTTGTTTTTTTGCTGATATGACAATGTTCACAGTTACAAAAGCAAGTATAAAGGTCTTGCTGAAAATGTGTGTCCCAGTTTCTGAATTCCCTTGTTAGAATACTGGTGTGACTAGCTAGTGATTGATTAGACAGCCTAGAAAGAGTCAGTTACCAGAGCTACAAACAATGAGACGAAGCCCAACCCGATTGGCCAAGAAGAGGAATTGATTTGGCTCAGCCGCCAATCACACAAATGTGGTACCTCAAAGGAGTAACATGATTGATTGATTGGTCCAGTCCAATCTATATACCCACAGGAAAGATTTAGCTTTATTAAACTTCAATCACCTCCAATAATGCTGCCTGCTCCCCAAGCTCTCACATATTTAAACAAGCCCAGCAAGAGACACCCACAGAAGCTGGCATTCTGCAGATCTAAGATGGCTTCTTCTCCACTGGTATGGTGGAAAAACAAACCACCCCGTATCACACTGGCTGATCTGCTCCTGGAAAAAACAGCTCAGTGGCTGGGTCTTTAAGGGGACAATAGCTTGTTATTATGTCATTTAGGGCTTTGGTGTAATTAATAATTAGAGCTCACACACACCAAACTTTGCAAACACATGCATACACCACATATACACACACACACCACAAACACATAGGATAATGCCCTGCTGTCACCATCTACCCAGCAGTTGCTCTGAGTAGCTGACTAAAAATAAGAGTTTTGGACATAATTTATGAATAATCATTTACATTGTGTCTCAGTCAGATTAAATATCAGCATATTGCAGGCTAGGATTCTTCTAAGCATTTAATTACACATTTAAGCACCCTACATTTGAGTAATATAATAATACTAATACTAGTTTCTTTGTTCCCCTCTGTTCTGAGAAAAGCCAGACCAGACCAATCAAATTAGATTATGATTGGCTATGATTGGATTTGCCCCTCTGTTGGAGTGGGACCCTATTTCCTCCATCTTGTGTTTATAGTGGAAGCCCCAGCCAGCCGGGCATTGGGGAATATGGTGATGAGGCTGACTCCATCCTCCACATGTTGCCTGGCCTACTGCAGTGGTGGTTACACTCTCTCCTGGGTTCTATACAACACTGAGGATGTGTCCCAAATGGCACCATATTCCCTACATAGCGCACTACTTTTGACCAGCCCTATGGACCTTAGTCAAGAGTAGTGCACTAAATAAGGAATAGGGTTCCATTTGGGACGCATCCTGAATATAATAGGAGTAGATCAGTGCATCTATCTCAGCTACTATTACTTTATGTGTGTATTTCTCTTTTACGATATTCCACTCTCTCCAGTGGTGTAAAGTACTTAAGTAAAAAAACTTTAAAGTGCTACATAAATCGTTTTTGGGGGTATCTGTATTATTTCAATTTTTAACAACTTTTACTTTTGCTTCACTACATTCCTAAAGAAAATTCTGTACTTTTTACTCCATACATTTTCCCTGACACCCAAAAGTTACATTTTGAATGCTTTGAATGCAGGACAGGAAAATGGTCCAATTCACACACTTATCAAGAGAACATCCCTGGTCATCCCTACTGCCTCTGATCTGGCGGACTCACTAAACACAAATGTTTTCTTTTTAAATTATGTCTGAGTGTTGGAATGTGACCCTGGCTATCTGTAAATTAAAAAAAACAAGAAAATTGTGCCTTCTGGTTTGCTTAACATAAGGAATTTTAAATTATTAATACTTTTACTTTTGATACTTAAGTATATTTAAAACCAAATACTTTTACTCAAGTAGTATTTTTCTGGGTGACTTTCACTTGAGTCATTTTTTATTAAAGGTATCGTTACTTTTACTCAAGTATGAAAATTTAGTTATTTTTCCTCTCGCTCAAATCGCGTCGCAACTGCCTCGCGCTCCTTAACTGCCTCCATAAATACATATATCTATGTCAAATCTCCATGATGAGGTTGAGTCAAAAACGCATACACAGCCCTCGGAGCCAACGAGACCAAATTGCTAGACGCCACAGCCCCTTTTCTCATCAGCCTGCTCCGCCTTCCTCCAACAACATTTCATTACACTCTACATCAATGACACCGGATGGAAATGAACGTTGGTAAGGGAGCTGCAGGGGAGGGGTAGGATAAAGGGGAGAGAGGGGTAAGCCAAAAGGTGGAAGGTAATTGACTTGTGTTGCAATTTCCCAATGGATATGCATGGCATCTGCCCACTGTCAATGGAAAAGGTGGGGTAAATAGAAGTCAGGGAAAACACACATTCTGTCTAGCACATTCTATATAGCACAAACATGATTTGGAAAGGCACGCCTGTCTATGTAAGGTCCACACACACACACACACACACACACACACACACACACACACACGGTAATGACTTCCCAACAGCACCGATTCATCACAGCTTTATGAGGTAGCCCAGGGATATAACACTTTAACTAACAGATTACTGACTACTAATCCTCTTAAATCTAAACTCAGCAAAAAAAGCAACATCCTCTCACTGTCAACTACGTTTATTTTCAGCAAATTTTACACGTGTAAATATTTGTATGAACATAACAAGATTCAACAACTGAGACATAAACTGAACAAGTTCCACAGACATGTGACTAACAGAAATGGAATAATGTGTCCTTGAACAAAGGGGGTCAAAATCAAAAGTAACCGTCAGTATCTGCAGTGCATCTCCTCCTCATGGACTGCACCAGATTTGCCAGATCTTGCTGTGAGATGTTACCTCACCCTCTGATCCAACAGGTCCCAGACGTGGGCTCTTCGGACCCTCCACCTCCAAATCGTTCCCGCTCCAGAGTACAGGCCTCGCTCATTCCTTCGACAATAAACGCGAATCCGACCATCCCCCCTGGTGAGACAAAACTGCGACTAGTCAGTGAAGAGCACTTTTTGCCAGTCCTGTCTGGTCCAGCGACGGGTTTGTGACCATAGGCGACGTTGTTGTCTGTGATTTCTGGTGAGGACCTTCCTGTCCCGCAGATGTGATGTTCGGATGTACCAATCCTGTGCAGGTGTTGTTACACTTGGTCTGCCACTGCGAGGACGATCAGCTGTCTGTCCTGTCTCCCTGTTGCACTGTCTTAGGCGCCTCACAGTACGGACTTTGCTATTTATTGCCCTAGCAATATCTGCAGTCCTCATGCCTCATTGCAGCATGCCTAAGGCACGTTCACGCAGATGAGCAGGGACCCCGGGCATCTTTCTTTTGGTGTTTTTCAGAGTCAGTAGAATGGACTCTTTAGTGTTCTAGTTTTCATAACTGTGGCCTTAATTGCCTACCGTCTGTAAGCTGTTAGTGTCTTAACGACCATTCCACAGGCGCATGTTCAGTCATTGTTTGTAGTTCATTGAACAAGCATGGGAAACAGTGTTTAAACCCTTTACAATGAACAGCTGTGAAGTTATCTTAATTTTTACTAATTATCTTTGAAAGACAGGGTCCTGAAAAGGGGACATTTATTTTTTTGCTGAGTTTAGCTAATGAGCAAGTGAGCCTTTACCCAGCATGCTTCACAGCAGCCTTACTTCCACCTCTCGGCCCTGTGCCTGTTTGAAGTGTCACCTTCTTTCAGCACCCGTCTAATTAAAACTGAGGAAAAGTTAAATCATTCAATTCATGTGATTTCTAAAGCAATTTGTCTAGTTCAGTCCTTGAACAGTTGTCTGTTGATGTTCTGTATTATGTTTCATGTTTTGTGTGGACCCCAGGAAGAGTAGCTGCTGCTTCAGCAACATATAATGGGGATCCTAATAAAATACTAATACTAAAAGCTAGACCCATATTTCTAACCTCATCTATCCATCGTGTAAAGGTAGGTGTTTGTAGCAACAACAATCCTATACAGTGCTATACAAACACACACAATGCACGGGTCTTTTTCCTTCTCCTGTCTTCTCCACCCTCTTAGACAAGCACAACTAATGGCTCTATTTCCTCCCACCAAGGAAAAACCCATCAGAATCAAAGACAACGATCCAACTCATGTAGACTACAAGGAGAGACACACACAGCCAGGAAGACACAAATGAATAGCAACTGATTCAACCCCACATGTACTTACTCTGCTGTTCTGCCCCGGCTTCACTAATATCACAGTAACACAGACACATCTCTACAGTATACATGTGTTAGCATGCCAGGGTTTGTACCCATTGGTGGTGATGTTTGTATGCACGAGTGCATTTACTGTTTGAATATGATTATGTTCGCACACAATAGTTGCTTTGCTTTATGCATATGATTATGTGTGTGCTTGTGCATAAAGTATGTGTGAGCATGTGCCCTGAAATAAAAAGCTACGAGTCTTCCTAGAGCTCCGCACGCAGGCACACACACACACACACACACGCACACACGCACGCACGCACGCACGCACACACACACACACACACACGCACACACGCACGCACACACGCACACACGCACACACACACGCACGCACGCACCTAAGAACAGTCCTTGGTATATTGTCAATATACCACACCCTCTCAGGCCTTGTTGCTTAATTGTACATGTTATATTGTAAATGTGTAATAATAGAGCAATAATGTAATAAAGTCTTGATGTATAGTTGTATTGATGATGCAGGCTGCTGTTACGTGTTCTCATGATGTCATTGTTTTAATCCTGTTTGTTCCCCAGGAAGAGCCTTGGCAGCAGCTAACGGGGATCCTAATAAAGACACATTATCCAGAGATGTGTCACAAAGAACTGGGCACAGAAACATCAGGCTGGACACATGCAGGCATGCAAAGCCACACACACACACACTGCCTTTTGATGCTGCATGGGCTAAAGGAGTGAATAGTAAATATAAGTGCAGTGTGTGTTTGTGTGTGCGTGCATGCATGCGTGTCTGTGTGTGGCTGTCAATAGCTCTCTATCTGAAAAATGACCTATTGCTTTTCTCCTGACCTCCCAGTCAATCTTTTATTTGTCTGAATTCATGGGTTTAACACACCAGCCAAGCTTATGGGGGATCACGATGGTCCACTTTTGAAAAAGCAGCCGGACCCCCGAGGGGCCACCAGCTACCTACAGCTGTCGACAGCTATCCATCCACACACGTATACAACAAATCTACTGTTAAGATAGCTTGACATGACATTAATGAATGAGACCACTGAAAGCTAATAAAAGGCTATAGGTTGAGCTTAGAGTTCCATTAACCACCTGAGCGCCCCACCTCGATGGGTCTGCCTCTGTCCTCCTGACACCTCACTGGTTCCATTAACCACCTGAGCGCCCCACCTCGATGGGTCTGCCTCTGTCCTCCTGACACCTCACTGGTTCCATTAACCACCTGAGCGCGCCACCTCAATGGGTCTGCTTCCGTCCTCCTGACACCTCACTGGTTCCATTAACCACCTGAGCGCTCCACCTCGATGGGTCTGCCTCTGTCCTCCTGACACCTCACTGGTTCCATTAACCACCTGAGCGCTCCACCTCGATGGGTCTGCTTCCGTCCTCCTGACACCTCACTGGTTCCATTAAAATGGCATGCCCTGCAATTGTTTCCACTGATGGGATGTCACAGGAACAGCTGGAAAGGCCCATGTGTTCTCTACCCAGACCCGTCCCCAATGACAGGCCCTGGTACAGGCCAGCAGACCACAACACAGCGTCTCTTTGGCCGGTTGAACAGTCTGTTTCAACAGCAGCCACCAGTCCTGCTGCCCAAACAGAGAGAGACAACAACTAATGGCCAGTGATCAGAATACAAAAAGAGACTAGTAGTAACTGTCATAGGATAACAGTAAGATACAGTAGGGCAAAAAAGTATTTAGTCAGCCACCAATTGTGCAAGTTCTCCCACTTAAAAAGACGAGAGAGGCCTGTAATTTTCATCATAGGTACACTTCAACTATGACAGACAAAATGAGAAAAAAAAATCCAGAAAATCACATTGTAGGATTTTATTTGCAAATTATGGTGGAAAATAAGTATTTGGTCACCTACAAACAAGCAAGATTTCTGGCTCTCACAGACCTGTAACTGTCCTCCACTTCCTCCACTTACCTGTATTAATGGCACCTGTTTGAACTTGTTATCAGTATAAAAGACAACTGTCCACAACCTCAAATAGTCACACTCCAAACTCCACTATGGCCAAGACCAAAGAGCTGTCAAAGGACACCAGAAACAAAATTATAGACCTGCACCAGGCTGGGAAGACTGAATCTGCAATAGGTAAGCAGCTTGGTTTGAAGAAATCAACTGTGGGAGCAATTATTAGGAAATGGAAGACATACAAGACCACTGATAATCTCCCTCGATCTGAGGCTCCACGCAAGATCTCACCCCGTGGGGTCAAAATGATCACAAGAACGGTGAGCAAAAATCCCAGAACCACATGGGGGGACCTAGTGAATGACCTGCAGAGAGCTGGGACCAAAGTAACAAAGCCTACCATCAGTAACACACTACGCCGCCAGGGACTCAAATCCTGCAGTACCAGACGTGTCCCCCTGCTTAAGCCAGTACATGTCCAGGCCCATCTGAAGTTTGCTAGAGAGCATTTGGATGATCCAGAAGAAGATTGGGAGAATGTCATATGGTCAGATGAAACCAAAATAGAACTTTTTGGTAAAAACTCAACTCATTGTGTTTGGAGGACAAAGAATGCTGAGTTGCATCCAAAGAACACCATACCTACTGTGAAGCATGGGGGTGGAAACATCATGCTTTGGGGCTGTTTTTCTGCAAAGGGACCAGGACGACTGATCCGTGTAAGGGAAAGAATGAATGGGGATGTATTGTGAGATTTTGAGTGAAAACCTCCTTCCATCAGCAAGGGCATTGAAGATGAAACGTGGCTGGGTCTTTCCGCATGACAATGATTCCAAACACACCGCCCGGGCAACGAAGGAGTGGCTTCGTAAGAAGCATTTCAAGGTCCTGGAGTGGCCTAGCCAGTCTCCAGATCTCAACCCCATAGAACATCTTTGGAGGGAGTTGAAAGTCTGTGTTGCCCAGCAACAGCCCCAAAACATCACTGCTCTAGAGGAGATCTGCATGGAGGAATGGGCCAAAATACCAGCAACAGTGTGTGAAAACCTTGTGAAGACTTACAGAAAACGTTTGACCTCTGTCATTGCCAACAAAGAGTATATAACAAAGTATTGAGATAAACTTTTGTTATTGACCAAATACTTATTTTCCACCATAATTTGCAAATTAATTAATTAAGAATCCTACAATGTGATTTTCTGGATTTTTTTTCTCATTTTGTCTGTCATAGTTGAAGTGTACCTATAATGAAAATTACAGGCCTCTCATCTTTTTAAGTGGGAGAGCTTGCACAATTGGTGGCTGACTAAATACTTTTTTTGCCCCACTGTAACAGTTGAAGTAACACTGAAATAGGTTTGTGTTACTTTAATTCATCATAGTGGCTTGTTAACCGAGATTGCAGGCTGTGATGCTAACATCAGCTGGATTTTATTGTCAAGAGACAATAACAACTCAATCTTGTAATAAATAATGTGGAAATTGAGCAAGTTGAACTAAACTGCTTGGCGTAACCCTGGATTGTTAACTGTCATGGTCAAAACATATTGATACAACAGTGGCTAAGATGAGGAGAAGTCTGTCCTCCATAAAGTGCTGCTCTACCTTATTAACAGCACTATCAACAAGGCAGATCCTACAGGCTGTAGTTTTGTCGCGCCTGGACTACTGTTCAGTCGTGTGGTCAGGTGCCACAAAGAGGGACTTAGGAAAATTGCAATTGGCTCAGAAGAAGGCAGCACGGCTGGTCCTTGGATGTACACAGAGAGCTAACATTAATAATAATATCCATGTCAATCTCTCAAATTGTATAACAGCCTTCATTTTGCTGGACCCCAGGAAGAGGGAGCAGCAGCAGCAGCTAATAGGGATTCATAATAAATACAAATACATTCACATATAGTACAGAGACTCAAATGCTGTTAATATGGAAGAAACATGAGGTGAACAGAAGAGATATGCTATGATATGCTATACCAGAGACTGGTGAGGGGAGGAGGGCTCATAATAATGAATGGAATAGAGTTATTGGAATGGCATCAAACACATGGTAACCAGGTGTTTGATGGGTCTGAGACCATTCCATTAATTCCGTTCCAGCCATTACTATGAGCACTTCCCATTTAAAGTGCCACCAGCCACCACTGGTAGAAATCAGTGGAAAAACTCTACATTTTGCTGTTTGCTGAGAACAAAATGTTTGAAGGAATCAGATAAACCTGGTCCCTGATAATCAAATTAAGAACCTTGCTTTTCCCTCCCGTCTTTAACTCACTCAATCACTGAGCTAAAGGTCTCAGCCAAAAGTCATATGTCTTTATTACAAAAACATTAATCAATTGGTAGAGCACAAACCCCAAACCAAATACTCCCACTCTCGCAAACAAACTAATTATAGTCTACCTATTTAAACAAGACAAACACATATCCTTGGTTAAATTCATTTTCTGTTTAGTGTTATGGAAGTTACGAAAGTCCCCAACTCCATTAAAAGCATATTTCAACAGGTGATCCTATATAATGTGAAAAATAGCATCATCAAAGTGTCTGTGGAAATGTCACACCTGGGATGAAAAATGTAATAGTTGTAGTACATTTAAAAAACAACTGTATTCCATTGTCACACTGTCCTGGTTGAACTGTGTCTGCAAAGTATTTTAGAGAATTTGATTTCTTTTGAGCAGGTTGCTCCCTTCACTTTATCGCACATTTAGCTCTTGTTCCTCGGGAAAAGGGTAAATTATAATTCATAGATTTTTTTTCATAAAATGTCCATATAAACTGTTCCTGGAAACAGACAAACTAATATCAAGAAAAGTCCTGCTCAGTTAAGAAAAGCACAGCCAGATGTGTGCATGTCAATTAGGGCCGGCCCTAGCCACTAAGTGACATAAGAGACCGCTTAGGGCCCGTGGCCGCAAGGGGGCCCCAACCTCAACCGTAGCTTCTAACTCAACTAGTTAGAATAGTCGAATACACAAGGTGCAATTTCAAAAATTGGTTGTGAATCAGTCACTGAGAGTCACTCAATTAGCCATGTCATCTAACATTTTTTAGATTGGTAAATTAGTCTAGACAGCTAGTAGTAATCATGGTCGGATTACTGGGGCATGTGCTCAGGGGCCCTGACTTCCAGAGAGGGCACCCATTGATTTCGTTAGTCACTCCCACTCAGTCATCGCAAAATGTGTAGAATTGCAAGAAATGAGTTATAAAATTGCAAAATCTTCTCTTTGCCCCATGGCAAAATGTGTAGAATTGCAGCAAACTCCCCCAAAAGGCTAGGGCTGGCTCTGATGTCAATCTAGTTTTGAGCCATTGGTCATCTGATAGGGTATCCTTATGCCACAGAGAAGTATCACTTCTTTACTATAACCATCCCTGGTAAAAACATGAGGCTGTGAGACACTTCATTACACCATGAGTGTAATGTCAACTTCATTAAAGCCATTTCATTCAAATATATAAAAGAGGCTCAAGAAGTCCCCAGAGTGAAACAATATTAAAACACATTAAAGGAGAGTGAATAGAGCCCGAGAAGCTTTGGAATGTATTTGCACTATACGGATGGATCATCTTTAAAAAGACATGCTGAACCCTCAACCCCGACAACAACGTTAACGACGATAATGAAGTTGACAGCGTTAACGTGGGTGACATCACAAGTTAAGGCATTCAGCCTCCTCCTCAGAGAAGACAGTGGAGGCCTACACACTGTGTATTAATACCCCCCCCCACTGGGCACACACTGGTTGAATCAACGTTGTTTCCTCGTCATTTCAATGAAATTACGTTAAACCAACGTGGAATCGATGTTGAATTGATGCCTGTGCCTTAATTATAAACCTTCAGGAACAAAGTCCTCTGGATCATTAAGAGGTCATGAAGACAGGGTTAATTATTGGGTAACATAATGAAACAGAGCAACAGCATCTGCTTGATTTTCCCTCCCTCTGCTCCCGATGTGGAGCCTTGTCAGCGATTCATTAGATATGGTTCCAAAAGCTGCCCCGTCGGCTGTTGGTGTGTACACAGATTTGGTCATCTCTGAGATTTCTGTATCTGTCTATAAAATATAGAGATCTGCTCTAAGCAGCTGTTCAGCTCCCCTGGATTCACCAATCCACCGATTCCATAATGGTGTCAGACCCCTTTTATTGCATAATAAATAAACTGGGGACCTCGTTGTTGCTGGAGAGATTCCAAGCCACTGTAATTTCCAATTCTGTTTCCTTTACTCATTCTCTTTCTCTTGCCCAATCAACCAACCTCTCTCTTCTCCTCTCTCTCTGGCTCACTCACTCGCTTCATCAACCTCTTTGTTTCTTGTTTTCCTCTCCTTTCAGACCCTCTTTCTCTACCAACATTAATATCATGTCTTCTCTCTCTTTAGACAACAACCTCTCTCTCCCCCCCCATCATTGCTGTCCTCCCTCCATCTTTCTCTCCTTCACCCTTTCCATCTATTACTCCTTCTTCCTATAGCTTCCATTCGGTCATTTCCACTCACTCTATCACAGAACATCTGTACTCTCCCTGCCCCCTCCCCGCTCTCTCACCTCCCCCCTCTCTGCTCTCTCACCTCCCCTCTCTATCTCTCCATCTTTCTGTATTAAAGTGGGATGAAGAGTGTGCGTGGAGAGAATGCCAGTTGGGGCAGATCAATGGAGCTCAAAGCAGTGAGAGCTGTGTTTCTCCCCACTCCTCGACTCTCTCTTTCCATACTGGGGCCAGAAAGCCACAGGCAGGGCGCAGCTACACACAGTCCCCCTACGAACGACAGACCGACAGACAAAGACAGAGAGACACAGACAGAGAGACACAGACAGCGAGACAGACAGAGACAGAGAGACAGACAGACAGAGACAGACAGAGACAGAGAGACAGACAGAGACAGAGAGACAGACAGAGACAGAGAGAGACAGACAGAGAGAGAGAGAGACAGACAGAGACAGAGAGACAGACAGAGACAGAGAGAGACAGACAGAGAGAGAGAGACAGACAGAGACAGAGAGACAGACAGACAGACAGACAGAGAGAGAGACAGACAGACAGAGAGAGACAGACAGACAGACAGAGACAGAGAGACAGACAGACAGAGAGACAGACAGAGACAGAGAGAGACAGAGAGAGAGAGAGAGACAGACAGAGAGACAGACAGAGACAGAGAGAGACAGACAGAGAGACAGACAGACAGAGAGACAACAGACAGAGACAGACAGAGAGACAGACAGAGACAGAGAGACAGACAGAGAGACAGACAGAGACAGACAGACAGACAGACAGACAGACAGACAGACAGACAGACAGACAGACAGACAGACAGACAGACAGACAGACACACAGAGACACACAGACAAAGACACACAGACAAAGACACACAGACAGAGACACACAGACAGAGACAGAGCTGTACATAATAAGAAATAGATGTATTTTCCGACGTTGACAGAGACAGACGGAGCCCACCTCTCTCTCCACTGATGGAGGAGTGAAGGGATAGATAGAGATATGGAACCCTCAATAATTGAACAAGGGATTCTCTGAGAATGGAAACAGACCGACACCATCTGGTGATGCCTCAGTATGGGGCTGATGAACAGTAATCATTTTCAGTTCAAGACAGGTTGTCACTGAAACCCCCCCCATCCCCCCAGTTAAAAATATTATCATGACAAGTTATGAACCGCCATCTCATAAAATGTTGTGATAATTGCTGAGGAAAGGGAGAGAGAGAGAGAGAGTGGAGGTGAAAACAGCAATAACCACCCTGGACATCCAACACCAGCCGAGACAGCAAACCACATGGTCACATCCTCAGCTCTAAGCACAACAGCCCATTGGTTGACAACCTAAAAAAACAGTCCCTGAAAAGGAGTTTAGTACACAAACACTAAGTCATCATCCAGACCCAGTGGTCAGTTCCTATCCCTCCCCACAGACAGACTAGAGGGCCTCCATTCAGTGATGAACAACTATTCACAGTATCTAGTCCGTCACTGTAACAACACCCCTTAGGTGAACTCAACCATACATCACTCTGGCAGGTTGGATTATTAGCAACCCTGTTAGCTTCCCCTCTCTCTCCGCGTGTGTCACCTCTCCCTACCCATCTGGGAGTAAAACAATGATGTGCTCTCTCTGAGACTGTCACAACCCACTGTTAGTCAAAAGAGAATCTGGTAACAGATGTTGTTCACTGGCAATCATTCAAGACGGACTGAAATGGTGACAATTTTCTCCCGCAGCGAGAGAGACTAAGCAGGCTTCACTTTTGCCACCTACCAGATGCCAGGTACATTGTCTCAGTCACTCTCACCTCTGAAGATGTTAACTGAGAAAGCAGTCGAAGCATAATGTTCTGGTTATCGCAGGGACACGGTTAGAATGCCTTGTGTCTCCATAGCAGATCTGCCATCACAATGCTAATTGAACACTCCTCCCGGGAAAATCACATTCAGTCCCCCAATGGAGACTGAATGTTGGCTGATTATATGGAAATACAAACAAAATGTCTTTCGGCCACCTTCATGGTTGTGAGAGATTGTGAGATTAATTAAAATGGAGAGGAGGGCAGGAGGGGTGGGGGGGGGCATCTGGATCCGTTAGAGAGTAATGAAACTGAACAGGGGAAATGCAGAAAGTTAATTTAGAGCTTCGCCAACTGAGCACACATTAACATTCTAATTTCATCAGCAATATTTCAGTGAACAACCCCTCCACCTAGGACCCACCGGGGGCACATTGCATCTGCCAGCTAACTAGACCATGATCAGAGGTCATTTCCCCAACGACCACTGAGACAAGACTGACAGGATAGGTCAAAGCCATCTGCCAGTGATCCCATCATCCCTATTGAAAGGTATGGTAGGTTTTCAAAATCCACATTGCATATACTGTAGGCCTCTCCATCTGTAGGCCTCTCCATCTAGTCTTTTCAGGCCAGGAATTCGTAAAAACAAGGAAAGGAATCTACAAGCTATTAGGACAGATAAAGTATCTGATTGTGATTGTAGACTACAGGAGGTGAGGTAAAGAAAGTGCATTTAAGAGTACTGTCACACAGTCACACAGCAGTGGATGGCTCCTTAAGAGGATGAGTCTCTCCCTTTTGTGTTAATGGAGTGTGTTTTGGAGAGTGGGGAGAAGGAGGCAAGGGGAAGGTTGAGTGAGAAGAGATGAGCAAAGAGAGAAGAGAGAAGGTCATGGGGATGCGGAGCGGGACCTAACTGACAGGATTAAGTGCTCAACAAACCGGGGCGGGCCACGCTGGGTTAACCCCTGACAGGCTGAGAGCCAGAGCTCCCCTCGATAACCCAGGCTGAGGCATGATGGATCAGGGCCTGCTGTCAGCCGTAATGACTCCTGCTCTGATAGAGGCTCAGCCAGAGATCAACAGCCGTGGTGGCTGCTCTCCATTGCTTCCCATTCCAGCTCAGTGACGTGTGGCACTGGGCATAAAATAGAAAGTCAATCTGATCAACAACCACCACTCATATGTGACAGTATGTTGTATTACGAAGACACCGTGATAGTATGTTTTTTTTACGAGGACATCGTGGCAGTATATTGTTTTTACGAGGACATCATGGCAGTATATTGTTTTATGAGGACATCGTGGCAGTATATTGTTTTATGAGGACATCGTGGCAATATATTGTTTTACGAGGACATCGTGGCAGTATATTGTTTTTACGAGGACATCGTGGCAGTATATTGTATATTTTTACGAGGACATCGTGGCAGTATATTGTTTTTACGAGGACATCGTGGCAGTATATTGTTTTTACGAGGACATCGTGGCAGTATATTGTATTACAAGGACATCGTGGCAGTATATTGTATTACGAGGACGTCGTGGCAGTATATTGTATTACGAGGACATCGTGGCAGTATATTGTATTATGAGGACGTTGTGGCAGTATATTGTATTACGAGGACATTGTGGCAGTATATTGTATTACGAGGACGTCGTGGCAGTATATTGTACTATGAGGACGTCGTGGCAGTATATTGTTTTACGAGGACGTCGTGGCAGTATATTGTTTTACGAGAAGGTAGTGGCAGTATATTGTTTTACGAGGACGTCGTGGCAGTATATTGTTTTACGAGGACGTCGTGGCAGTATATTGTTTTACGAGGACGTCGTGACAGTATATTGTTTTACGAGGACATCTTGGCAGTATATTGTATTACGAGGACGTCTCATTTAGTCGTGGAGAGACAATCTGATCTGATGTGCAGGGGAATATCCATGCTCCAGTACACCAATATGGAGAAGATATGAAGGACATGTAGCCGGAGTCGGTCACTGCTAATGTGATCAACTTGAGGGGATATGACATAACAGTCGGGTGTAATGTGATCAAATGGATCAGAATGGAACATGTGAGCAGATTACACTGTGATTAACTGGGGAGGAACTGGCATCAGTATCAGTATCGGTGTAGATTGGAGCCAGCCTCTCAGTATCTCACCTAGAAGAACCTGATTCCACGCTGAGCCCAGGCCTGGGCCCTTATTCAAAAAGCATAAGAGGGCTGATATAGGATCAGGTCCCATCTGTCCATAATACTACTATTCATCATGAGCTTAAAAGGCTAAACTAATCCAAGATCAGCACTCAGATGCTTTATGAATTTGGGAAGGGGACCGAGAATGACTTTGGGTTGACTGTTTGGGTGGGTGGGTAGTAATAAGAGTGTATTGGAGCACCTGGGATGTGTCCCAAATGGCACCCTATTCTCCATTTAGTGCACTACATTTGACCAGGGCTCATAGGTCCCAGAGGGCTCTGGTCAGAAGTAATGTACTCTATAGGGAATAGGGTGCCATTTTGGGATTCAGCCATGATGTCTTAGTTCATCTCTACTCCTCCTGCAGGTCCCCAGGGCTAAGGGCCAACATCATGGCATGGGAAGGAACACCTTAGATTCTGTGGCCCCCTTCCTTCTGCCCCCACCTCCTACCCCTCTCACCCCTCCCCCGTCTCCCCTCTCTCCCCATCTCTCTGTGCAGGTGTTTCAGGGACAACAGCCATGGACCGTTGAGGCACCACGCTCATCCCTCGCCACCCTCCAGGCAAGACCAAGCAGCTTTATCACTGAACAGTCACCTCCGAGCCAAACACAGTGGGATGCGCTGGGAACCAGCTTACCAGCTGTGCATGCATAAACACACGCATGCATACAGATACACGGTAACACACGCGTGCATACAGATACACGGTAACACACGCGTGCATACAGATACACGGTAACACACGCGTGCATACAGATACACGGTAACACACGCGTGCATACAGATACACGGTAACACACGCGTGCATACAGATACACGGTAACACACGCGTGCATACAGATACACGGTAACACACGTGCATACAGATACACGGTAACACACGTGCATATACGCTCCCTCTCCTCTCCCTTCCCCTCCCTCCTAACCAGCCCTCTCGTATCTGCTCTCCATGTCTCCCATTGTTTTTCAAATCATTGCAATCATGATGGGTGCTCCAGTAAACCATTGCACAATGAGATTACATCACGTGTGAATGCATTTGATGGCACAATAAACCATTTAGGGACATAAAGATTTAGCATAATCTATTATATATAAGCCAGGACAAGCTACTAAACCCTTTCTCGCTATCATAACTGTCAGGCTGGGGAGAGACTGGTGGAGATACGGGAAGCTGGAGGAGGAAGGGAGGGCTGGGGGAGGAAGGGAGGGCTGGGGGGGGAGGGCTGGGGGAGGAGGGCTGGGGGAGGCTGGGGGGAGGACTGGGGGAGGAAAGGAGGGGGGGAGGAAGGGAGGGCTGGGGGGGGGGAGGGCTGGGGGAAGGGAGGGCTGGGGGGGAGGGGGAGGGGGCTGGGGGAGGAAGGGAGGGCTGGGGGAGGAAGGGAGGGCTGGGGGAGGAAAGGAGGGCTGGGGGAGGAAGGGAGGGCTGGGGGAGGAAAGGAGGGCTGGGGGAGGAAGGGGAGGGCTGGGGGAGGAAAGGAGGGCTGGGGGAGGAAAGGAGGGCTGGGGGAGGAAGGGAGGGCTGGGGGAGGAAAGGAGGGCTGGGGGAGGAAGGGAGGGCTGGGGGAGGGGGAGGAAAGGAGGGCTGGGGGAGGAAAGGAGGGCTGGGGGGGAGGAAAGGGCTGGGGGAGGGAGGGGGGGAGGAAAGGGAGGGCTGGGGGAGGAAGGGAGGGCTGGGGGAGGAAGGGAGGGCTGGGAAAGGAGGCTGGGGGAGGAAAGGAGGGCTGGGGAGGAAAGGAGGGCTGGGGGAGGAAAGGAGGGCTGGGGGGGAAGGGAGGGCTGGGGGGGGGGAGGGCTGGGGGAGGAAAGGAGGGCTGGGGGAGGAAGGGAGGGCTGGGGGAGGAAGGGAGGGCTGGGGGGGAAGGAAAGGGCTGGGAGGGAAAGGAGGGGGAGGAAAGGAGGGCTGGGGGAGGAAAGGGCTGGGGGAGGAAAGGAGGGCTGGGGGAGGAAAGGAGGGCTGGGGGAGGAAAGGAGGGCTGGGGGAGGAGGGCCTACCAGGCTTGTGGTGACAAGAAAAGCAAAAAAAGCAAGAGGAACAAAAAAGACTGTAGATCAGTGAAGCCTCTCTCTTTCATACTACTACTATGGTTATGAATGTAGGGTACTCCTTTGACTGACTGGTCCGTTGGGACAAAGCTCTTAAAAGGAAAGGAGAAAAAAACTTGATATACAGTACTGCTAGTCTCACAGCGCAGCTCCATAAGGACTATCTGAGAAAAGTGCCCAAAGGCCTCTCCCTAGAGTCTGTGACTAAATCCCAAATGGCACCCTATTCCCAGGGCTCTAGTCAAAAGTAGTGCACTATGCTGTCAGCACCAGAGGCTGCCCTTTGGGATGCAGCCTGTATTCTGCCCTCTGGTTAGTGAGAAGCAGCTAAACAGAAGAGCCATCTAGCCTTCACGGCGAGGGGATCTCTCAGTACCATCTATCCTCCACCTCACAACGGACTGCTCCCCTTCCACAACCTCTAAAACCCTGCGCTTATCAAAGATCTCATTACTGGGGCTTCCCGAGGGGCACAGTGGTCTAAGGCACTGCATCACAGTGCTAGCTGTGCCACTAGAGATTCTGGGTTCAAGTCCAGGCTCTGTCGCAGCCGGCCGCGACCGGGAGACCCATGGGGCGGTGCACAATTGCCCCAGCATCGTCCGGGTTAGGGGAGGGTTTGGTTGGCAGGGATGACCATGTCCCATCGCACACTAGCGACTCATGTGGCGGGCCAGGTGCAGTGCACGCCGACACAGTCGCCAGGTGTACGGTGTTTCCCCCGACACATCGGTGCGGCTGGCTTCCGGGTTAAGTGGGCATTGTGTCAAGAAACAGTGCAGCTTGGTTGGGTTGTGTTTCGGAAGACGCACGGCTCTCGACCTTCCGCTCTCCTGAGTCTGTACGGGAGTTGCAGCGATGAGACAAGACTAACTACCAATTGGATACCACGAAATTGTGGAGAAAAATGGGTAGTTCCCACTACTGCCACCAACATCTCACCTAATCACACACCTGTCGTCCCTCAGATACACTATGCAGAGCCCGAGGCCCAACCATGTCCTGCTGCCTACAGTGTTGCTTACCCCATGCACCTTATGAATACACAGTGTCAAGTGTATGTGTGTTTAATGTGTGCAGTTGAGTTTTACACCTCTGGTGCTGACAGCAAAGTGAGTCTTAACACCCTTCGGGGGTGTTCACACGACCTTGCCAACACGCACCAATGCTTCCAAAATTGCACTGAAAAGGGGACCTAGTCTACAGACTACAGTCCAGTCTACAGACTACACTACAGTACCGCAGGTCTGAGTGATGGAGGGGAGGCTGGGGAGTTTCACACTGGAAGGATGGGGGATATTCAAGACAGCAGTCACTGCACAACCTGAGGAACACTAACTGTGGGAGGCCTCATAGAACAGGCAGAATAACTGGAAGAGAGAGAGACAAAAAGGGCAAATGGAGGGGAAAATGACTGGCCGTGCAGAGAGCTTTATCCACTGAGGACGGAGATACAGCCAGAGAAGAGAACAGAAGGGGAGATACATTCAGAGAAGAGAAGGGGAGATACAGCCAGAGAAGAGAAGGGGAGATACAGCCAGAGAAGGGAAGAGATACAGCCAGAGAAGAGAAGGGGAGATACAGCCAGAGAAAGGAAGAGATACAGCCAGAGAAGGGAAGAGATACAGCCAGAGAAGGGAAGAGATACAGCCAGAGAAGAGAAGGGGAGATACAGCCAGAGAAGAGAAGGGGAGATACAGCCAGATACAGCCAGAGAAGAGAAGAGATACAGCCAGAGAAGAGAAGAGATACAGCCAGAGAAGAGAAGGGGAGATACAGCCAGAGAAAGAGAAGAGATACAGCCAGAGAAGAGAAGAGATACAGCCAGAGAAGAGAAGAGATACAGCCAGAGAGAAGAGATACAGCCAGAGAAGAGAAGAGATACAGCCAGAGAAGAGATACAGCCAGATACAGAGAAGAGATACAGCCAGAGAAGAGAGAGAGGGGGAGATACAGCCAGAGAAGAGAAGAGATACAGCCAGAGAAGGGAAGAGATACAGCCAGAGAAGAGAAGAGATACAGCCAGAGAAGGGAAGAGATACAGCCAGAGAAGAGAAGAGATACAGCCAGAGAAGAGAAGAGATACAGCCAGAGAAGAGATACAGCCAGAGAAGAGATACAGCCAGAGAAGAGAAGAGATACAGCCAGAGAAGAGAAGAGATACAGCCAGAGAAGAGAAGAGATACAGCCAGAGAAGAGAAGAGATACAGCCAGAGAAGGGAAGAGATACATTCAGAGAAGAGAAGGGGAGATACAGCCAGAGAAGTGAAGGGGAGATACAGCCAGAGAAGGGAAGAGATACAGCCAGAGAAGAGAAGAGAAGAGAAGAGAAGAGAAGAGAAGAGAAGAGAAGAGAAAGAAGAAGAGAAGAGAAGAGAAGAGAAGAGAAGGGGAGATACAGCCAGAGAAGGGAAGAGATACAGCCAGAGAAGGGAAGAGATACAGCCAGAGAAGAGAAGAGATACAGCCAGAGAAGAGAAGGGGAGATACAGCCAGAGAAGAGAAGGGGAGATACAGCCAGAGAAGAGAAGGGGAGATACAGCCAGAGAAGAGAAGAGATACAGCCAGAGAAGAGAAGAGATACAGCCAGAGAAGAGAAGAGATACAGCCAGAGAAGAGATACAGCCAGAGAAGAGATACAGCCAGAGAAGAGAAGAGAGGGGGAGATACAGCCAGAGAAGGGAAGAGATACAGCCAGAGAAGAGAAGAGATACAGCCAGAGAAGAGAAGAGATACAGCCAGAGAAGGGAAGGGGAGATACAGCCAGAGAAGAGGGGAGATACAGCCAGAGAAGAGAAGAGATACAGCCAGAGAAGAGAAGAGATACAGCCAGAGAAGAGAAGAGATACAGCCAGAGAAGAGATACAGCCAGAGAAGAGATACAGCCAGAGAAGAGAAGAGAGGGGGAGATACAGCCAGAGAAGGGAAGAGATACAGCCAGAGAAGAGAAGAGATACAGCCAGAGAAGAGAAGAGATACAGCCAGAGAAGAGATACAGCCAGAGAAGAGATACAGCCAGAGAAGAGAAGAGATACAGCCAGAGAAGAGAAGAGATACAGCCAGAGAAGAGAAGAGATACAGCCAGAGAAGAGAAGAGATACAGCCAGAGAAGGGAAGAGATACATTCAGAGAAGAGAAGGGGAGATACAGCCCGAGAAGAGAAGGGGAGATACAGCCAGAGAAGGGAAGAGATACAGCCAGAGAAGAGAAGAGATACAGCCAGAGAAGAGAAGAGATACAGCCAGAGAAGGGAAGAGATACAGCCAGAGAAGAGAAGGGGAGATACAGACAGAGAAGAGAAGAGATACAGCCAGAGAAGAGAAGAGATACAGCCAGAGAAGAGAAGAGATACAGCCAGAGAAGAGAAGAGATACAGCCAGAGAAGAGATACAGCCAGAGAAGAGATACAGCCAGAGAAGAGAAGAGAGGGGGAGATACAGCCAGAGAAGAGAAGAGATACAGCCAGAGAAGGGAAGAGATACAGCCAGAGAAGGGAAGAGATACAGCCAGAGAAGGGAAGAGATACAGCCAGAGAAGGGAAGAGATACAGCCAGAGAAGGGAAGAGAGGGGGAGATACAGCCAGAGAAGAGAAGAGATACAGCCAGAGAAGGGAAGAGATACAGCCAGAGAAGGGAAGAGAGGGGGAGATACAGCCAGAGAAGGGAAGAGATACAGCCAGAGAAGAGAAGAGATACAGCCAGAGAAGAGAAGAGATACAGCCAGAGAAGGGAAGAGATACAGCCAGAGAAGGGAAGAGATACAGCCAGAGAAGAGAAGGGGAGATACAGCCAGAGAAGAGAACAGAAGATGAGATACAGCCAGAGAAGGGAAGAGATACAGCCAGAGAAGAGAAGAGATACAGCCAGAGAAGAGAAGGGGAGATACAGCCAGAGAAGAGAAGGGGAGATACAGTCAGAGAAGAGAAGGGGAGATACAGCCAGAGAAGAGAAGGGGAGATACAGCCAGAGAAGAGAAGAGATACAGAGAAGAGAAGAGATACAGCCAGAGAAGAGATACAACCAGAGAAGAGATACAGCCAGAGAAGAGAAGAGAGGGGGAGATACAGCCAGAGAAGAGAAGAGATACAGCCAGAGAAGGGAAGAGATACAGCCAGAGAAGAGAAGAGATACAGCCAGAGAAGAGAAGAGATACAGCCAGAGAAGAGAAGAGAAGAGATACAGCCAGAGAAGAGAAGAGATACAGCCAGAGAAGAGAAGAGATACAGCCAGAGAAGAGAAGAGATACAGCCAGAGAAGGGAAGAGATACAGCCAGAGAAGAGAAGAGATACAGCCAGAGAAGGGAAGAGATACAGCCAGAGAAGGGAAGAGATACAGCCAGAGAAGGGAAGAGATACAGCCAGAGAAGGGAAGAGATACAGCCAGAGAAGGGAAGAGATACAGCCAGAGAAGAGAAGAGATACAGCCAGAGAAGAGAAGAGATACAGCCAGAGAAGAGAAGAGATACAGCCAGAGAAGGGAAGAGATACAGCCAGAGAAGGGAAGAGATACAGCCAGAGAAGGGAAGAGATACAGCCAGAGAAGGGAAGAGATACAGCCAGAGAAGGGAAGAGATACAGCCAGAGAAGGGAAGAGATACAGCCAGAGAAGGGAAGAGATACAGCCAGAGAAGAGAAGAGATACAGCCAGAGAAGAGAAGAGATACAGCCAGAGAAGAGAAGAGATACAGCCAGAGAAGAGAAGAGATACAGCCAGAGAAGGGAAGAGATACAGCCAGAGAAGGGAAGAGATACAGCCAGAGAAGGGAAGAGATACAGCCAGAGAAGGGAAGAGATACAGCCAGAGAAGGGAAGAGAGGGGGAGATACAGCCAGAGGGAATGAATGCAATAGAGAAGAGAAGCCTTAACAATCAGAGGATGGCAAAGAAAGAACCAAGACATTTTATATAGGAGAAAAACCTTTTTATTTTTATTTTATTTTATTTTTGAGAGAGAGAGAGAGAGAGAGAGAGAGAGAGAGAGAGAGAGAGAGAGAGAGAGAGAGAGAGAGAGAGAGAGACAGAGAGAGAGAGACAGAGACAGAGAGAGAGAGAGAGAGAGAGAGAGAGAGAGAGAGAGAATATGAACAGAGCATCTCCTAGACCGAGTGGAGATGATTGTGTATCACCCTGGTGAAGTGGGACTAAAGAGGCCTTGTCTTCATCATCCCCACAGTTGAGACCGTATTAGGCAGTGTTCGTGCACACATACCGAAAATGCCCTGCCAAGGCGGCGTCTCCCTGTCTGCCCGATAAAGTTACCCAGGGAGATGGCAGAATCATCAACAGATTACACCCTCATTACAAAGGCCCCTCCTCACCCTCGCCAGACAGCGCTGCAGCAAAAACAAAAACTACATATGTCTCCAGGTATAACTAGGTATGTGTATGCAGGGTCTGGGCCTCATATTGGAGAGAGAGAGACAGAAGCTGAGTGGGCGGTGAGAGCAGGTTTCATGGCCAGACCTATAATCATATAGAGGAGGAAGGTCCTACCTCAGGAGGAGGGCAGTAAGTGACACGAATAAGTGTGTGTTTGTGTGTACCACAGAAGGTTGGTGGCACCTTAATTGGGGAGGACGGACTCATGGTAATGGCTGGAGCGGAATGCAAATATGTCAGAAACATGGTTTCCAGGTGTTTGATGCCATTCCATTCACTCCATTCTAGACATTATTATGAGCCGTCCTCCCCTCGGCAGTCTCCTGTGGTATGTATGCATGTAATGTATGTGATGTGTGTGTGTATGCGTGGTGTATATGCATGGTATGTGTGTGTGTGTGTGTGTGTGTGCGTGTGTGTATATGCGTGGTGTGTGTGTGTGTGTGCACGCCTGGTGTGTGTGTGCATGCATGGTGTGTGTATACACCTGGTGTGTGTGCATGCATGGTGTGTGTATACGCCTGGTGTGTATTTGCGTGGTGTGTGTGTATACGCGTGGTGTGTGTGTATACGCGTGGTGTGTGTGTATACGCATGGTGTGTGTGTGTGTGTGTGTGTGTGTGTGTGTGTGTGTGTAAGTAAGGCCTGAGATATGAGCGATCCAACTAAAGGAACAACAGAGCCCCATAACTGGTTTTAATGTGTTGTGCTCAGTCATGAACCATTCAATGAGTATTGGAGAATAGAATGCCCTGCTTACACAGCAGATTTAAACCTCAGCCACTGGAGATGAGCTAAGCTGGGTTTAAGAGATCTGTTTCCGCAAGACCTGTTTGCCAAAATGAACTAGCAAATAGCTATGGACATCCTTAAGGGGGATAAGAAGCAAGAGGAAACTAAGGTGCAGTATACAGCTGCCTGTATCCCACCAACCAAATACCCTATGGTCCACATGAACACTGCTTCTCCCTGTCAGGCTCTCACTGAGTCTCAAGGATCTACAGAGCCTTCAGAAAGTATTCACACCCCTTGACTTTTTACACATTTTGTTGTGTTACAGTCGGAATTTAAAATGTATTCAATTGAGATGTTTTGTCACTGGCCTACACATAATACCCCATAATATCAAAGTGGAAGGATGTTCAGAATTTAAAAAAAATTAATTACAAATTACAAAAGTATTCAATCCCTTTGTTATGGCAAGCCTAAATAAGTTCAGGAGTAAAAATGTGCTTAACAAGTCAAATAAGTTGCATGAACTCACTCTGTGTGCAATAATAGTGTTTAACATGATTTTGAATGACTACCTCATCTTTGTACCCCACACATTACAATTATTCCTCAGTCTAGCAACACATTTCAAACAGATTCAACCACAAAGACCAGCGAGGTGTGTCAAGGTCTGGCAAAGGGTGCCTGCCGCATACCACTGCTGGCTTGCTTCTGAAGCTAAGCAGGGTTGGTCCTGGTCAGTTCCTGGATGGGAGACCAGATGCTGCTGGAAGTGGTGTTGGAGGGCCAGTAGGAGGCACTCTTTCCTCTGGTCTAAAAAAAAGAAATATCCCAATGCCCCAACACTGCCCTGTGTAGGGTGCCGTCTTTCGGATGGGACGTTAAACGGGTGTCCTGACTCTCTGAGGTCACTAAAGATTCCATGGCACTTATCGTAGGGGTGTTAACCCCGGTGTCCTGGCTAAATTCCCAATCTGGCCTTCAAACCATCACGGTCACCTAATAATCCCCAGTTTACAATTGGCTCATTCCTCTCCCCTGTAACTATTCCCCAGGTTGTTGCTGCAAATGAGAACATGTTCTCAGTCAACTTACCTGGTAAAATAACAGATAAATAAAACATTGGTAGATGGGTAAAAATACAAACACAGCAGATGTTAAATATCCCATTGAGCATGGTGAAGTTATTAATTAGACTTTGGATGGTGTATCAATACACTCTGTCACTACAAAGGAGAGGAAACCGCTTAGGGATTTCACCATGAGGCCAATGGTGACTTTAAAACAGGTAGAGTTTGTTTAATGGCTTTGATGTGAGAAAACTGAGGATGGATCAATAACATTGTGGTACTCCACAATACTAACCTAATTGACAGCGTGAAAATAAGGAAGACTGTACAAAATATAAATATTCCAAAACATGCATCCTGTTTGCAACAAGGCACTAAAGTATTACTGCAAAAAAAATGTGACAAAGCAATTCACTTCTTGTCCCGAATACAAAGTGTTATGTTTGGGTAAAATCCAATCCAATACATTACTGAGTAGCACTCTCCATATTTTCCAGCATAGTGGTGGATGCATCATGTAATGGGTATGCTTGTAACTGTTAAGGACTGGGGAGTTTTTCAAGATGAAAAAAAAAGAATGGACTTCAGCACAGGCAAAATCTTAGAGGATAACCTGGTTCTGTCTGTTTCCCCCCAGACAGTGGGAGAATACACCTTTCAGTCTGAAGGCACTGTATGCCATTTAGCAGGGCTTCTATCCAAACTGACTTGCATACATTTCCGCCACAGCAGGAATCGAACCCACAACCCTGACAGTGCCGTGCTCTAGCAACTGAACCGCAAAGAACTAATAAATAAAGTAATCAACTGATATGTACACAATAGGATAGAACTATTGCAGAATGGATTTGAACGTGCCATGTGAAGTGTGACTGTATTTACTGTTTTTAAAGTGGAGTGTGTCTTGGATGTGCAACAGTATGTATTAGAACAACAGCAATGAGTCTGTTGTTGACTCTCCCCTTGTTACATCTCCCCTCTCTCTGCATACAACACCCACTCAACCTGCATCAGTCACCACCACCTCTAAAGGCCACAACGTTGAGCAAATAACGGTTGAACGAGTAGCACAGCTTGTTTCCATGGCCGCGGGAAGATGTTTTGGGGTGGGGGTGCTGATACTCTGCTAATGAGCATTTTTCTCCTCTCAAATCGGAGTAATGAAAGGCACCCCTACTTCCCGCAGATATGCCCGTGGCAATCTGGTAAAAAAATATACTCTGATGGGATCTGTTTCATTCCCTTCAAAGAGCATGCTTCTATTAATTACTGAGCTGTGGTGGACAGAGGAAGATGGAGGTGAGAGAAGGAGTAGAGGAGGTTTTGTAATGGAATCTCAATGCGTCTTCTGAAACACGACCCTGCCAAGCTGCACTGCTATTCGTCACACTGTTCTCTTAACCCGGAAGCCAGACGCACCGATGTGTCGGAGGAAACACAGTACAGCTGACAATCGAAGTCAGTATGCAAGCACCTGGCCCACAACAAGCACCTGGCCCACAACAAGGCATCCTGGCCCACAACAAGGCATCCTGGCCCACAACAAGGCATCCTGGCCTACAACAAGGCATCCTGGCCCACAACAAGGCATCCTGGCCCACAACAAGGCATCCTGGCCCACAACAAGGGATCCTGGCCCACAACAAGGCATCCTGGCCCACAACAAGGCATCCTGGCCCACAACAAGGCATCCTGGCCCACAACAAGGCATCCTGGCCCACAACAAGGCATCCTGGCCCACAACAAGCACCTGGCCCACAACAAGGCATCCTGGCCCACAACAAGGCATCCTGGCCCACAACAAGGCATCCTGGCCAGCTCTCGCGCTCTTCTGAGAGACAGGAGAGGGAGAGAGAGAAAAGAGTACAGTGATCTCAGAGAGAGGGGGGGGGGGATGACTGACACACAAATGTATTCTCTCAGTACTGCGTCTCTATAGTACTTGTCTCTATAGTGTGTGTCTCTAGTGTATGCATGCGTGAAATTAGAGCCAGGAGCGCTCTGTCCGTTACGGCTGTTAACACGTCCCTCGCACAATAGTGAATTGTGGAGCTCAGTTTGCCCTGTTAAGTGTCTATATTTCAATAGCATAGAAAGAACATCTGAGTGAGTCAAGAGATAGCTGTGTGTGTGTGTGTGTGTGTGTGTGTGTGTGTGTGTGTGTGTGTGTGTGTGTGTGTGTGTGCATATGACTTTTGTTTTGCAACTACTGAATGTTTAGAAGTCACCACAGAAGTCTATGCGAGAGAGATGGTTTGTGAACGTCTGTATCTGTGCTGGTTTGTGTGCGTTTTGGTATGAAAGTCCCATCCCTCTGCCATCTTTGTTTAGAGCTCCTCTCCTCCAAAGCTTGTTGTTATGACGTTGGGCACGTCACTACACAGGAGGCAAGACAAATCCGATCAGGCCGCAGCCAGCGAACAATAGACCCGGGCCAATGGAATAATGCTAAAAGAGCACAATACCATCAAACAAAGTGACACTCACAGAACACCAATCCTCCTCTTCTCTGTGCTCCACTTTTATTGATCTCTCCTCTTTTCTCTCTCCTGCCTATTCCCCAGGTACAGCCATGTTCGCCTGGCAACTAAGTGCATTTAAATAGAAATTAGCTGTGTGAATGGTTGGCTGGCCCACTCCCATTCACTCCCAATTGACACAACAGACTGACTATTAAAGAAGTATCGAGACACTGTAGTGAACACTGATTGTTATGACTCTACCAGCCATTATTCATGTCACACGGGGACTTAATCAGGCCCATTGTATCCGGGGGGGCATCATGGAAATATTACCTGTCAGTCTCTATCATCATGGAGGTGGTGAGTACAGTCCTTTGAAGTTGGTTGCATAGGGGGTAGTTGGTTGGTTGCATAGGGGTAGTTGGTTGGTTGCATAGGGGGTAGTTGGTTGGTTGCATAGGGGGTAGTTGGTTGGTTGCATAGGGGTAGTTGGTTGGTTGCATAGGGGTAGTTTGTTGATTGCATAGGGGGTAGTTTGTTGATTGCATAGGGGGTCATTTAGGGTTTAATTGGTTCAGACGTAGGCTGGCACACAATGCAAATTGCTGCAATTAACAGTGCATAATTTATTTCTCTGCAGGCAGAATGGCAGTTAGTTTAGGATGATTCCTCCTGCCAGTATGTCCTCGATGCTTAACTGTCATGAGCTATAATAATCCATCCCTGCCATCCCAGTGAAATACAAGAGGACGTTGAATAATGTGAGAGAGAATGTGTCAAACTCTGTGAGAAAGAACAACGCTAGGAGAAATTATTGCTGCGGTACATTTTCAGTGCCAATGTAGCGTTGACATTAGTGGTGAAACCGAGAATCCAGAGTGAAAGTTGGGGGGAAAAAAGTACTTAACTGAAGTAGAGATCCACCTCGCTTATTTCTGCTAGTTATTTCAGTCAGAGAGAGAGAACGGCTCTGGTGACACTCTATGCTTTCTATGATGCTTGGATTCATAACACAAGAGTGGTGTGTGTGTGTATGTGGTGTGTGTGTGTGTATGTGTATGTAGTGTGTGTGTGGTGTGTGTGTGTAGTGTATGTGGTGTGTATGTGTATGTAGTGTGTGTGTGGTGTGTGTATGTAGTGTGTGTGTGTATGTGTATGTAGTGTGTGTGTGTAGTGTATGTGGTGTGTGTGTGTGTGGTGTGTATGTGTATGGAAGAGATTCATAGCCAATGCTGTTAATTAATTATCCTGTTATCGGCACTTCATCATTTCTACACTACCTTATTTAATGTCAGTCCATGATGCAATCAGTAATGTGTCTCACGAACAAAGCTTTAATGTGATTCTATACAGCACCTGTCATTGTGAGATGCCATGAGTGTTGAAGATGATGATGATTTGAAGGAAAATGAGGTTCATACCCTGAACCAGTGTGACAGAACAATGTGGACTGGATGAGGCCATGATCGGAATATAGGAACACATGTTGGTATTAACAACCAATTAAGTGACAGATTGGATCAGGCGTCCCCAGTGCTAAGGGGAGCAGGACGGGTTGAAGACTAGCTAGCTGGCATCCTGCTGGAAGACCCTGTATGCATCCCAAATGGCACCCTATTATCTATAATAGTTCACTTCTTTTGATTAAGGTCCATAGAGCTCTAATCAAAAGTAGTGTACTATATAGGGAATAGGCTGCCAATTGGGACAGGCCATCTCTCTACATGATCAATAATTAAATGATCGTTAGACTGCACAGGCAGTCCTTCCTAATTCACACATTACAGCGCCAGCTTAGCCTGCTGTTTGCTTAACAACATTTCATAGCGTGGGTTGGGAGGTTCTTTTATCCCTTCCTGGCACCGTTACTATTTTGGAGGCCAGATCTGACAGTGCAGGCCTAGATGAAAGCCCTAAAATGAAAGACTTGTCAGAGAGCGGTAATAGGTTGGATGCGTAAGTCTTGTATTTAATAGACCCGGGGGAGAGGGGGAGGGAGAGGGAGAAGGAGAGAAAGAGCATCAGAGGGGGAACTAAAGGGAGGAAGATTGTGTATGTGCATTTTCATTATAGAAGAGTGAAGAACAGCCCCACCTGAACACCTGTGAATACACCGATGCAAGCCCCACCTTTCGCATATCGGCAAGAAACAGAGTGAGGAAGGATATGGACTACAGTAAGATGATGCAATATGAACAGTATCTTATCTTCAACCATCTTCAATCAGAACAAACAGATGTTCTCTGTTCTGTTTAACTTCCTAATTACAGGAATAGCGTGCCTGCTCTGCAGCAGCTCAATAATGAGTAACAGGCTAATTAAGCAGGTAATTTATTACGCCTTAAAACCTGCAGTATCTGATTTCTGTAAGCTGAGCTGAGCATGGCTCTTTCACTGACAGGCAGCCCATCCAGTGAAAGGCAATAGCCTCTCTGGGCGGTTGAGATGACCGCTGCTCGTACAGGTCCTTCTATAAGATCATCCTGATTTTGACCAATTATCCATATTCATTATGTCAGCTCAGCTGGAGGCTTCATTCACAGGGCCGCAGCCTGCAGTGTGTTGCGTGGCCGAGCCGTGAGGGGTCCTGTCCTGCAGATGGTTCAGTATAGATAATTCATGGATTAGCCTAGCTAGGCAGCAGCACAGAAACAGAAGGACAGAATGAATGGGTGAGTGGGCACCCCATTCCAGGTAATCTAGGACAGTTTTAGTGTACTTAGTGGTTGCATCAAGGGAAAATAGAGGATGGAGAATGAGCAATGTTCTCCTCCTGGTGCTGCTTGCAAGGGGTACTGGATAGTGGTGTGTATTCATGGATGCCAATCTAAGCCAGGCTTACCCCCCAAATATACAATAATGTATCTTTCGTCTCTGTTTCATACCTTTCCTTAAATTCGCAATAGGCTGAATATATCTCACCAGACAAAGCATCCGCGTGAACGTGCCTCTGTCTCAGTATGTGTAGCGTATCCATCTGATGCTGTCTGGTCAGAATGAGTATGACATTGTTGCCGCCCATAGCATTGAATGCAAGGGAAGACAGCGAGCATTTGGCCTCCCTTGCTAACTTTGTTTTATAAAAATAATAGCCAATCAGTGCTGAGTGAGCTCATCTGCGAAGGGTCCTGGCGCACCAAAAACAACTGTCAAGGGAAGCCCGTTTGGATTTGCTAGCTAATTAAAACCTAAATTATCCATCGATGGAGATAGGAATTTGGACTTCTGGTTTAACATAATTCTCTGTACTCGTCAATGATTATAATGGCGAATCTGATCCAACCATAAATTCATATATTGTGGCCTTAAAGGATGGTAGTTCAACATGTAGCTAGATGTAGTATGCCAATGTTAACTAGCTGGCCTGGTGTATTGTTGCCCATGAAATGAAGTCAGGTTAGCAGCAAGTATTTTAGCCAAGTGGCCTAGGACAACAAAAAATAAAAGTGTATACAGTATGACATTTTAGGCCATATTAAAAGACAGGAGGATGGTCATGTTTTTCTGCACACACACACACACACACACACACACACACACACACACACACACACACACACACACACACACACACACACACACACACACACACACACACACACACACACACACACACACACACACACACAGAAATCAGACTCATGGACAGCCACATCATATTTAGCTTACATTGATAGGACTAAATAGTTTTTGGTATCTTTTAGTTGTCCCTGTATTAGACAAAGCAGAAGTGAGATTATTTGTATTTATTATGGACCTCCATTAGTTCCTGCCAAGGCAGCAGCTACTCTTCCTGGGGTTTATTATGGACCTCCATTAGTTCCTGCCAAGGCAGCAGCTACTCTTCCTGGGGTTTATTATGGACCTCCATTAGTTCCTGCCAAGGCAGCAGCTACTCTTCCTGGGGTTTATTATGGACCTCCATTAGTTCCTGCCAAGGCAGCAGCTACTCTTCCTGGGGTCCAGCAACATTAAGGCAGCTATATCATTTAAAACATTACATTTCATTCCACAACACATTAAGTGTGTTCCCTCAAGCCACTACTCTACTATCACATATATACACAATACAAAATCCATGTGTACGTGTGTGTAGATTCCGTGTCTTATCATGTGTATGTGCAAGCGTGTGTCTCTGCGTCTCTTCACAGTCCCCACTGTTCCATAAGGTGTATTAAATCTGATCATACTGCTTGCATCAGTTGCCTGATGTGGAATAGAGTTCCATGTGGCCATGGCTCTACGTAGTACTGTGCACCTCCCATAATCTGTTCTGCACTTGGGGATTGTGAAGAGACCTTTGGTGGCATGTCTTGTAGGGTATGGATGGGTGTCTGAGCTGTGTGCTAGAAGTTTAAACAGACACCTCGGTGCATTCAGCATGTCAATACAGTGGGGCAAAAAAGTATTTGGTCAGCCACCAATTGTGCAAGTTCTCCCACTTAAAAAGATGAGAGAGGCCTGTAATTTTCATCATAGGTACACTTCAACTATGACAGACAAAATGAAAAAAAAAATCCAGATAATCACATTGTAGGACTTTTAATGAATTTATTTGCAAATTATGGTGGAAAATAAGTATTTAAGTATGCCCAGGTTGCCCAAGGTGCTCCAAAGCTTTTTACTATCATTCTTCATATAATTTATCATATTTGTTCATAGTATAGTTTCTTATTTTTATTTAGTTCAAATATCAATTTGCAGTAAGTTTTCCAACCGATTGTACAACCAGACTTATTTGCCATTCCTTTTGCCTCACCATATAATTTTTCAATTCCTCATCAAACCAAAAGATTGAACAGTTTTACAGTCATTTTCTTAATGGGTGCATGCTTATTAGTAACTGAAATAAGACATTTCATAAATGTGTCAACTGCAGAGTCTGGTTGCTCCTCATTACACACCACGGACCAACAAATATTCTTTACATCAACAACAGAAGAATCACTACAAAACGTCATGTATGACCTCTTGTACACTGTATTAGGCGCAGCCTTTGGAACTTTGATCTTCCTAGATATGTCAACTAAACTCAGCAAAAAAAGAAAATGGCCCTTTTTCAGGACCCCGTCTTTCAAAGATAATTAGTAAAAATCCAAATAACTTCACAGATCTTCATTGTAAAGGGTTTAAACACTGTTTACCATGCTTGTTCAATGAACCATAAACAATTAATGAACGTGCACCTGTGGAACGGTCGTTAAGACACTAACAGCTTACAGACGGTAGGCAACTATGGTCACAGTTATGAAAACTTAGGACACTAAAGAGGCCTTTCTACTGACTCTGAAAAACACCAAAAGAAAGATGCCCAGGGTGCCTGCTCATCTGCGTGAATGTGCCTTAGGCATGCTGCAAGGAGGCATGAGGACTGCAGATGTGGGCATACTGTGAGGTGCCTAAGACAGCACTACGGGGAGACAGTAAGGACAGCTGATCATCCTCGCAGTGGCAGACTACGTGTAACAACACCTGCACAGGATCGGTACATCCAAACATCCCTCCTGTGGGACTGGTACAGGATGGCAACAACAACTGCCCAAGTTACACCAGGAATGCACAATCCCTCCATCAGTGCTCAGAATGTCTGCAATATGCTGAGAAAGGCTGGACTGAGGGCTTGTAGGGCTGTTGTAAGGCAGGTCCTCACCAGACCTCACCGGCAACAACATTGCCTATGGGCACAAACCCACTGTCACTGGACCAGACAGGACTGGAAAAAAGTGCTCGTCTCTGACGAGTCGCAGTTTTGTCTCACCAGGGATGATGGTCGGATTCGCGTTTGTCGTTGAAGGAATGAGCGTTACACTGAGGTCTGTACTCTGGAGCAGGATCGATTTGGAGGTGGAGGGTCCGTCATGGTCTGGGACAGTGTGTCACAGCATCATCGGACTGAACTTGTTGTCATTGCAGTTAATCTCAACGCTGTGCGTTACAGGGAAGACATCCTCCCTCATGTGGTGCCCTTCCTGCAGGCTCATCCTGACATGACCCTACAGCATGACAATGACACCAGCCATACTGCTCGTTCTGTGCGTGATTTCCCGCAAGACAGGAATGTCAGTGTTCTGCCATGGCCAGCGAAGAGCCCAGATCTCAATCCCATTGAGTACGTCTGGGACCTGTTGGATAGGAGGGTGAGGGCTAGGGCCATTCCCTCCAGAACTTGCAGGTGCCTTGGTGAAAGAGTGGGGTAACATCTCACAGCAAGAGCTGGCAAATCTGGTGCAGATCATGAGGAGGAGATGCACTGCAGTACTTAATACTTAATTAACTTTTGATTTTGACCTCGCTTTTGTTCAGGGACACATTACTCCATTTCTGTTTGTCTGTGGAACTTGTTCAGTTTATGTCTCAGTTGTTGAATCTTATGTATGTTCATACAAATATTTACACATGTTAAGTTTGCTAAAAAAGAAACAGTTGACAGTGAGAGGACGTTTCTTTTTTAATGAGTTTATATTGTGATAACTACATCTGATGGATTTGGCAAATTTCTGCAGCAATAGTAATGATGTGATCAATACACATTGATGATTTCATTCCTGTGCTGATTGTAACTACCCTGGTAGGTTGACTGACAACCTGAACCAGGTTGCAGACACTGGTTACAGTTTGAAGCTTTTTCTTGAGTGGGCAGCTCAAGCCAGTAAATATTTAAAACACCCAGAAAATACACCTCTCTGTTGCTATCACAAACATTATCAAGCATTTCACACATGTTTTCCAGATACTGACTGTTAGCAGGTACACTTCAACTGTGAGAAACGGAATCTAAAACAAAAATCCAAAAAATCACATTGTGTGATTTATAAGTAATTAATTTGCATTTTATTGCATGACATAAGTATTTGATACATCAGAAAATCAGAACTTAATATTTGGTACAGAAACCTTTGTTTGCAATTACAGAGATCATACGTTTCCTGTAGTTCTTGACCAGGTTTGCACACACTGCAGCAGGGATTTTGGCCCACTCCTCCATACAGACCTTCTCCAGATCCTTCAGGTTTCGGGGCTGTCGCTTGTTCTCCCCACTGTAAATGTCATCTGTTGTAAGCAAGTTATTGATTTCATGAACCTTTTTTCTTAAGCTACATATGTTAACGTAAGCTATTTTTAGAACTTTTCTGGGATGCTTGATTGTTTTCATTGCTTTACTGGGAAGATAAGCAGAAGTAGACATGCTCATGTTATTTATGTTAGTGTAGGGTGAGCTGAACACAGCAGACTTCCTACTAGGGCACTCCGCCTCAGTGCTAACAGTATAACTCTGGTTAATAGGGACATGACTACAGCATACAATAGCTGCAGGATCAGCAGAGGAATTTAAGGTAGTTAGAAGGATATAAATTAGGTTACTTACATTGTGTCTACCAACATCCCTGGGATAATGTACATTTGCTGAAGCATTAGGAGAACTCAACGACACAATAGTAGGGATTAACTGAGTTGGGCTTGGGTCATTGATAAGTTATTGTCTCAACGCAGCCTTATAATGCTGTGAAAGGATCCAGGAACCAAAATAATTCAGGTGGATCCCATCTTCCTTATAAAAACGTGTTTTGATTCCAAAAGGTATCGGAATTGTTATGATGTTCCGTGACATGGAGTCCCATAGGGCGGCACACAATTGGCCCAGCGTTGTTCGGGTTTGGCCAGGGGGGCTTTACTTGGCTCATTGCGCTCCAGCAACTCTGTGTGGCAGGCCGGGTGCCTGCAGGCTGACCTCGGTTGTCAGGTGAACGGTGTTTCCACCGATACGTTGGTGCAGCTGGCTTTCGGGTTAAGCAGGCGGGTATTAAGAAGCGCGGTTTGGCTGGACATGTTTCGGAGGATGCATGACTCAACCTTCGCCTCCCAAGACACAGTTGCAGCGATGAGACAAGATCAAAATTGGGGAGAAAAAGTGGATAAAAGACAAAAGGTAATCATCATGATGTTGTAATGTTGAAGTTGAAATGGTGCTGGAATAGTGAAGGCAACTCCTGTTTTAATAGTCCAAAGATGTCGGAAACATTACCTTGCTTGACCTGCAGGTCATGTAACTGATTGTTATACGCAATATATTTTGTGGACTTCACCGGAGAGATGTTGCTCTCCGGTTTTGTAATCGAACAAATGTATTGTTGAATTTATTCTGCCACTGTGTCTTCTTATTGTCTCACCCTTAGGCTTATATCTCACAGTGTCAAGGCATATGAACTAACAGGTTATAGAGCAAACAACACAATTATCACAACACATAGATTGTAATATGGTTTTTTTTCTGGATTGGCTTCCCCAGTGATTTTACCCACATACCACTACTGGTGGTGGAGAAGTGGCATAACAGCCCAGCGCTCAGAGCACTACACACACGCATTCACACTCACACCCTCTTTCTCTCGCTCTCTTTTTTCCCAATCTCATGCTGACCCCGCACAAAGAGAGGTTAATTAATCTTTCCATTTAATTGATTTCAGTCTCCTTTCGTTTGATCGGTGTAATAAAACCTACTACTGTCTGAAATCATCTGGCGTGGCCGAAATAGAGCAATAAATTCCACTGCAGTCGCAGTAAAAAGGGGTGACCCTTCGTATTCAGCAGGAGTGAGTACACTGTATTTTCGACTGCCATACAAATAAAGGAATTTAAAAGGAATTTAAATTGAATTCAAATAAATCTATTCATCTGCAGATGAATGAAAAAAAATCAATCATTCATTCACTCACTCAGTCATTTATTTATGTATTCATTCATTTATCATGAATTCTGCAATGTGGCTCACATGCCTGACAAAGTCCATACGGTACAAGCCTCCAGGGCATGAGACTAACAACATGACTAATCATAAAGCCTGGAGTAAAACGACACAATTATCAGCAAGACCTGAGGAGGAAGACATCTCATGGGGACTTGATTTGTAACACTTCACCAAATCTCCTCATTATGCTATAGCCACACAAACAGAAAGGCAACACTTCACCAAATCTCCTCATTATGCTATAGCCACACAAACAGAAAGGCAACACTTCACCAAATCTCCTCATTATGCTATAGCCACACAAACAGAAAGGCAACAACAATGAAGAAGAATCGGAGTCAACTGTAGAAGAGTATAGCAGTATAACATACTAATAAGCAAATGGCACCATATTCCCTATATAGTGCACTACTTTTCACTGGAGCGTCTTGGTGCCATTTGGGACTCAACCTGACTCTGTAGCACTTGGAGTAAGAGGTGAATAGGTTCATTGAGGTCCAGATAGTGAGCAGTACTTCAGCTAAGGCCAGTACGTAAAGCTCTTTGGTTCTGACCAAGTTCAGTTCAGTAAATCGTTACTGTCCCTGGGAGACAATTAGTGCATCATAAGAGACACAAGAGAAGCAGCTCAACCAACACACAGTGGCTTATAGTTCCAACACGGTTCTTTAGTCAGCACGCATGTGTGTTATTCAAAGAAGAGTTCGAACGATTATGATTTTTCAACGCCGATGCGTTGAAAAATCATAATTGGATTATTGGAGGACCAACAAAAGCCGATACATTTTTTAAAATTCGTTGATTAAACGGTATTTGTAATGATGACAATTACAACAATACGTAATGAACACTTATTTTAACTGAATATAATACATCAATTAAATCAATTTAGCCTCAAATAAAATGAAACATGTTCAATTTGGTTTAAATCATGCAAAAACAAAGTGTTGGAGAAGAAAGTAAAAGTGCAATATGTGCCATGTAAAAAAGCTAACGTTTAATTTCCTTGTCCAGAACATGAGAACATATGTAAGCTGGTGGTTCCTTTTAACAGAAGTCTTCAATATTCCCAGGTAAGAAGTTTTAGGTTGTAGTTCGATCACCACATTCTTTTGGAGAGATTGGAAACCCAAATTGGTCTACACGGACATGTTCTGGCCTGGTTTAGATCTTATCTGTCGGAAAGATATCAGTTTGTCTCTGTGAATGGTTTGTCCTCTGACAAATCAACTGTAAATTTCGGTGTTCCTCAAGGTTCCGTTTTAGGACCACTATTGTTCTCACTATATATTTTACCTCTTGGGGATGTTATTCGAAAACATAATGTAAACTTTCACTGCTATGCGGATGACACACAGCTGTACATTTCAATGAAACATGGTGAAGCCCCAAAATTGCCCTCGCTAGAAGCATGTGTTTCAGACATAAGGAAGTGGATGGCTGCAAACTTTATACTATTAAACTTAACAGAGATGCTTGTTCTAGGTCCCAAGAAACAAAGAGATCTTCTGTTGAATCTGACAATTAATCTTAATGGTTGTACAGTCGTCTCAAATAAAACTGTGAAGGACCTCGGCGTTACTCTGGACCCTGATCTCTGTTTTGAAGAACATATCAAGACCATTTCAAGGACATCTTTTTTCCATCTACGTAACATTGCAAAAATCAGAAACTTTCTGTCCAAAAATGATGCAGAAAAATTAATCCATGCTTTTGTCACTTCTAGGTTAGACTACTGCAATGCTCTACTTTCTGGCTACCCGGATAAAGCACTAAATAAACTTCAGTTAGTGCTAAATACGGCTGCTAGAATCCTGACTAGAACCAAAAAATTTGATCATATTACTCCAGTGCTAGCCTCTCTACACTGGCTTCCTGTCAAAGCAAGGGCTGATTTCAAGGTTTTACTGCTAACCTACAAAGCATTACATGGGCTTGCTCCTACCTATCTCTCTGATTTGGTCCTGCCGTACATACCTACACGTACGCTACGGTCACAAGACGCAGGCCTCCTAATTGTCCCTAGAATTTCTAAGCAAACAGCTGGAGGCAGGGCTTTCTCCTATAGAGCTCCATTTTTATGGAACGGTCTGCCTACCCATGTCAGAGACGCAAACTCGGTCTCAAACTTTAAGTCTTTACTGAAGACTCATCTCTTCAGTGGGTCATATGATTGAGTGTAGTCTGGCCCAGGAGTGGGAAGGTGAACGGAAAGGCTCTGGAGCAACGAACCGCCCTTGCTGTCTCTGCCTGGCCGGTTCCCCTCTTTCCACTGGGATTCTCTGCCTCTAACCCTATTACAGGGGCTGGGTCACTGGCTTACTGGGGCTCTCTCATGCCGTCCCTGGAGGGGTGCGTCACCTGAGTGGGTTGATTCACTGTTGTGGTCATCCTGTCTGGGTTGGCGCCCCCCTTGGGTTGTGCCGTGGCGGAGATCTTTGTGGGCTATACTCAGCCTTGTCTCAGGATGGTAAGTTGGTGGTTGAAGATATCCCTCTAGTGGTGTGGGGGCTGTGCTTTGGCAAAGTGGGTGGGGTTATATCCTTCCTGTTTGGCCCTGTCCGGGGTGACCTCGGATGGGGCCACAGTGTCTCCTGACCCCTCCTGTCTCAGCCTCCAGTATTTATGCTGCAGTAGTTCATGTGTCGGGGGCTGGGGTCAGTTTGTTATATCTGAGTACTTCTCCTGTCCTATTCGGTGTCCTGTGTGAATCTAAGTGTGCGTTCTCTAATTCTCTCCTTCTCTCTTTCTTTCTCTCTCTCGGAGGACCTGAGCCCTAGGACCTGAGCTCCAGGACTACCTGACATGATGACTCCTTGCTGTCCCCAGTCCACCTGGCCATGCTGCTGTTCCAGTTTCAACTGACCTGAGCCCTAGGACCATGCCCCAGGACTACCTGACATGATGACTCCTTGCTGTCCCCAGTCCACCTGGCCATGCTGCTGCTCAGTTTCAACTTCCACCTGACTGTGCTGCTGCTCCAGTTTCAACTGTTCTGCCTTATTATTATTCGACCATGCTGGTCATTTATGAACATTTGAACATCTTGGCCATGTTCTGTTATAATCTCCAGCCGGCACAGCCAGAAGAGGACTGGCCACCCCACATAGCCTGGTTCCTCTCTAGGTTTCTTCCTAGGTTTTGGCCTTTCTAGGGAGTTTTTCCTAGCCACCGTGCTTCTACACCTGCATTGCTTGCTGTTTGGGGTTTTAGGCTGGGTTTCTGTTCA
The DNA here is from genome assembly GCF_018296145.1 of Oncorhynchus tshawytscha. NCBI lineage: Eukaryota > Metazoa > Chordata > Actinopteri > Salmoniformes > Salmonidae > Oncorhynchus > Oncorhynchus tshawytscha. Next base: position 57,239,094 of record NC_056441.1, read on the forward strand.
GCACTTTGAGATATCAGCTGATGTACGAAGGGCTATATAAATAAATTTGATTTGATTTGAGTTATTATAGGAATTATAGGACAATTTCTCTCTATACGATTTGTATTTCATATACCTTTGACTATTGGATGTTCTTATAGGCACTTTAGTATTGCCAGTGTAACAGTATAGCTTCCTTCCCTCTCCTCGCCCCTACCTGGGCTCGAACCAGGAACACATCGACAACAGCCACCCTCAAAGCAGCGTTACCCATCGCTCCACAAAAGCTGCGGCCCTTGCAGAGCAAGGGGAACAACCACTCCAAGTCTCAGAGCGAGTGACGTTTGAAACGCTATTAGTGCGCACCCCGCTAACTAGCTTGCCATTTCACATCAGTTACACCAGACATTAGGCTGATAGGCTTGAAGTCATAAACAGCTCAATGCTTGAAACACAGCGACAAGCTGCTGGCAAAACGCACGAAAGTGCTGTTTGAATGAATGCTTACGAGCCTGCTGATGCCTACCATCGCTCAGTCAGACTGCTCTATCAAATCATAGACTTAATTATAACATAATAACACACAGAAATACAAGCCTTAGGTCATTAATATGGTCAAATCCGGAAACTATCATCTCGAAAACAAGACGTTTATTCTTTCAGTGAAATACGGAACCGTTCCGTATTTTATCTAACGGGTGGCATCCATAAGTCTAAATATTCCTGTTACATTGCACAACCTTCAATGTTATGTCATAATTACGTAAAATTCTGGCAAATTAGGCGGGCCAAACTTTTGCATATACCCTGATTCTACGTGCAATGAACGCAAGAGAAGTGACACAATTTCACCTGGTTAATATTACCTGCTAACCTGGATTTATTTTAACAAAATATGTAGGTTTAAAAATATATACTTCTGTGTATTGATTTTAAGAAAGGCATTGATGTTTATGGTTAGGTACAGTCGTGCAACGATTGTGCTTTTTTCGCAAATGCGCTTTTGTTAAATCATCCCCCGTTAGTCTTCAGATTTCGCAACGAGCCAGGTTAGCAGGCAATATTAACTAAATATGCAGGTTTAAAAATATATACTTGTGTATTGATTTTAAGAAAGGCATTGATGTTTATGGTTAGGTACATATTGGAGCAAGATAGTCTTTCGCGAATACGCACCGCATCGATTATATACAACGCAGTACACGCTAGATAAACTAGTAATATCATCAACCATGTATAGCTAACTAGTGATTATGATTGATTGATTTATTGTTTTTTATAAGATAAGTTTAATGCTAGCTAGCAACTTACCTTGGCTTCTTACTGCATTCGCGTAACGTCTCCTCGTGGAGTGCAATGTAATCAGGTGGTTAGAGAGTTGGACTAGTTAACTGTAAGATTAACTGTTGCAAGATTGAATCCCCGAGCTGACAAGGTAAAAATCTGTCATTCTGCCCCTGAACAAGGCAGTTAACCCCCTGTTCCTAGGCCGTCACTGAAAATAAGAATGTGTTCTTAACTGACTTGCCTAGTAAAATAAAGGTGTAAAAAAAATCATTAAAACATGCAATTGCACTTATTGGAGGTTATTCGTAAGGTCTAAATGGGGACTCATTGTGAATGTTAATGATCACGGCCTCGGTGTACTGTACTTTTTCACAGCTCAGCACTTAACATGGAAACCCTACATTTATACAAATATAGTCTAGCTAACCAAGTAGAAAATTACTTCTTAGTTATACCATTATAATGTCCCCTACTGCGTTCCTCTCTATTTGATGCTTTTGCTCGCCTCTCCTCCTGTCACCACGTCCTCTTGTTCTACTGCTCCGAGGCACTCAGCTGCCGAACCCACCCTGTGTGTGTGTGTGACTGGGAGAGTTTGAGTGTGTGTGTCTGGGGGGGGGGGGGTGTATGTCACTCTGTGTCAGGCTGCACCACTCCCACACTAAGCCCAGAGATCTCAGCGTGACAGCAAGGGAGGATTGGATGAACAAGAGAGAAAGAGAGAATGAGAAAATCGGGAAAAGACTGGGTTTGAGAGATTGCACAAACACACTGATACAGACAACACCACATGCCGTTTTCATTATCTCACGCACACGCATCCGCACAGGCACACACACACGCACACGGTTCTCTTCCCTTGTTGTTCCTAACGATCATTGCATTTCATACGATATACCTGGAGGGTGAGAGCTGTGCTTGAGCAACAGACAAAGTGAAAACAACAGAGAAACAGTGCTGCTGATCCCTCCCCCTGGAGAGTCACGACCACCTCCACCTGTGTGCCTACGCTCCTGTTACCTCTCCTAGAAAATGAATTTTCAGGAAGACAGGCTGACAGGACATGCTCTCTGTCTCTCCTCCAGCAGACAGTATGCCTCAGTGAGAACCATGGTTGTCAGGACTCAACCTGCCAGAGGGGTCTAACCTCTGTGTTCCATGAGACTCACTGTGATGGAAGTCTACTGAGCTGACAGACACACTGCTTAGCCAGGTACTGTAGCTGTACGGAATAGGTGCTGTAGCTGTACGGAATAGGTGCTGTAGCTGTACGGAACAGGTGCTGTAGCTGTACGGAACAGGTGCTGTAGCTGTACGGAACAGGTACTGTAGCTGTACGGAATAGGTGCTGTAGCTGTACGGAATAGGTGCTGTAGCTGTACGGAATAGGTGCTGTAGCTGTACGGAACAGGTGCTGTAGCTGTACGGAACAGGTGCTGTAGCTGTATGGAACAGATGCTCAGGACATCCTCACCACCTAAAATGTCAGGAGCAGTGAGAGTGGGGGCGGAGGTGTCTGGTGTTACGTGCTGACCACTGACCAAGCCTGTTCCTCTGAGGTCTGTGAGAGGACCAGAGAGGATTATGGCTTCTTTTAATAGAGCTGAAATACGGCTGGAGTGAAGGCCACTCCTGCTCTCCCCCCCCCCATCTCTCTTTCCCTCAACTAACTCTGCACTCATTCATCCTTTCTCCATCACTGGGTAGGTTCTCACTGGGTAGCTAACTGGATGACAGAGCCAACTGCCAGAGCAACAAAGTGTTAAACAGGAAAACCACCTAGGCAGAGAGATAGCAGCCTATACCGACACAAAGCTACAGGCTACGTGGTGAGAGAAAACAAAACACTCGCTCACGTTTAGAAAAAGAGAGCACCCTGTGTGTGTGTGTGTGTGTGTGTGTGTGTGTGTGTGTGTGTGTGTGTGTGTGTGTGTGTGTGTGTACATATCGGCCGAGGTGCTGAATAATAGCCCCTGTGACTTTGTGCCAACTGACCAACAGTATCAGTGAGAGCTGCACCACCTGCCTAACCGTGTGCTGACCAACAGTAACAGTAAGAGCTGCACCACCCTGCCTAACCCTGGGCTGACCAACAGGATCAGTGAGAGCTGCACCACCCTGCCTAACCCTGGGCTGACCAACAGTAACAGTGAGCTGCACCACCCTGCCTAACCCTGGGCTGACCAACAGTGAGAGCTGCACCAACCTGCCTAACCCTGGGCTGACAACAGTAACAGTGAGAGCTGCACCACCCTGCCTAACCCTGGGGCTGACCAACAGTAACAGTGAGAGCTGCACCACCCTGCCTAACCCTGGGCTGACCAACAGTGAGAGCTGCACCACCCTGCCTAACCCTGGGGTGACCAACAGTATCAGTGAGAGCTGCACCACCCTGCCTAACCCTGGGCTGACCAACAGTATCAGTGAGAGCTGCACCACCCTGCCTAACCCTGGGCTGACCAACTGTCCACTGATGGCATCTCTCAAAAACAAACGCTAACACAGCCAACGCACACAGGCAGGGGATTCATTCCCTATCATCCACACAGAAGGGATCCCAAGGGCTGGCTGCAGGCTGACGGATAAGCAAACAGCTCTGACATATGCAAACGCAATTTGCATGAAAGCCCATGAAAGCTGGTTAGATGTAAATCAACATGTTACGTAACAACTCCTCGAATTAGACCGAGACTTCACACAAGAGTGCTAAGACTTAAAGAAACACGCAACGTGAAATCTCAATGCATGAGATCAGCTTCTTATATCCGAAAAAGTTAAGTTGAGAATCAAAAAGCCACATGCGGAAAATCTCTCAGCGGCTGATGGGAGAGTAAATTCAGCTGCATCTAGAACACGAAGCTGTGTTCTTTACCACCCAACACACAGCAGCCTGTTTGTGTTTTGCCTCTGCCAATTCAAGGGTCATTGTGTGGATTGGAACGGAGTAGGTTGGTGCTTCAGCAGCCCTGAATCTTATTACACAGGACAGATTGATAAAGATCTGATGGCGCGACAGACAGTCAGTCAGTCTGTCTGTCTGTCTGACACAGACAGTCAGTCTGACACAGACAGTCAGTCCGTCACTCAGTCTGCCTGTCTGACACAGACAGTCAGTCCGTCAGTCAGTCTGCCTGTCTGACACAGACAGTCAGTCCGTCAGTCAGTCTGCCTGTCTGACACAGACAGTCAGTCCGTCAGTCAGTCTGCCTGTCTGACACAGACAGTCAGTCCGTCAGTCAGTCTGCCTGTCTGACACAGACAGTCAGTCCGTCAGTCAGTCTGCCTGTCTGACACAGACAGTCAGTCCGTCAGTCAGTCTGCCTGTCTGACACAGACAGTCCGTCAGTCAGTCTGCCTGTCTGACACAGACAGTCCGTCAGTCAGTCAGTCAGTCTGACACAGACAGTCCGTCAGTCAGTCAGTCAGTCTGACACAGACAGTCAGTCAGTCTGACACAGACAGTCAGTCAGTCTGACACAGACAGTCAGTCAGTCTGACACAGACAGTCAGTCAGTCTGACACAGACAGTCAGTCAGTCTGACACAGACAGACAGTCAGTCAGTCACAGACAGTCAGTCAGTCTGACACAGACAGTCAGTCAGTCTGACACAGACAGTCAGTCAGTCTGACACAGACAGTCAGTCAGTCTGACACAGACAGTCAGTCAGTCTGACACAGACAGTCAGTCAGTCAGACACAGACAGTCAGTCAGTCAGACACAGACAGTCAGTCAGTCAGTCAGTCTGACACAGACAGTCAGTCAGTCTGACACAGACAGTCAGTCAGTCAGACACAGACAGTCAGTCAGTCAGACACAGACAGTCAGTCAGTCAGTCAGACACAGACAGTCAGTCAGTCAGACACAGACAGTCAGTCAGTCAGTCTGACACAGACAGTCAGTCAGTCTGACACAGACAGTCAGTCAGTCTGACACAGACAGTCAGTCAGTCTGACACAGACAGTCAGTCAGTCAGACACAGACAGTCAGTCAGTCAGACACAGACAGTCAGTCAGTCAGACACAGACAGTCAGTCAGTCAGACACAGACAGTCAGTCAGTCAGTCAGTCTGACACAGACAGTCAGTCAGTCAGACACAGACAGTCAGTCAGTCAGACACAGACAGTCAGTCAGTCAGTCAGACACAGACAGTCAGTCAGTCAGTCAGACACAGACAGTCAGTCAGTCTGACACAGACAGTCAGTCAGTCTGACACAGACAGTCAGTCAGTCTGACACAGACAGTCAGTCAGTCTGACACAGACAGTCAGTCAGTCTGACACAGACAGTCAGTCAGTCTGACACAGACAGTCAGTCAGTCAGACACAGACAGTCAGTCAGTCAGACACAGACAGTCAGTCAGTCAGACACAGACAGTCAGTCAGTCAGTCAGACACAGTCAGTCAGTCAGTCAGTCAGACACAGACAGTCAGTCAGTCAGTCAGACACAGACAGACAGTCAGTCAGTCTGACACAGACAGTCAGTCAGTCTGACACAGACAGTCAGTCAGTCTGACACAGACAGTCAGTCTGTCTGACACAGACCGTCAGTCTGTCAGTCAGTCTGACACAGACAGTCAGTCAGTCAGACACAGACAGTCAGTCAGTCAGACACAGACAGTCAGTCAGTCAGTCAGACACAGACAGTCAGTCAGTCAGTCAGACACAGACAGTCAGTCAGTCTGACACAGACAGTCAGTCAGTCTGACACAGACAGTCAGTCAGTCTGACACAGACAGTCAGTCAGTCTGACACAGACAGTCAGTCAGTCTGACACAGACAGTCAGTCAGTCAGACACAGACAGTCAGTCAGTCAGACACAGACAGTCAGTCAGTCAGACACAGACAGTCAGTCAGTCAGTCAGACACAGACAGTCAGTCAGTCAGTCAGACACAGACAGTCAGTCAGTCAGACACAGACAGTCAGTCAGTCAGTCAGTCAGACACAGACAGTCAGTCAGTCAGTCAGACACAGACAGACAGTCAGTCAGTCTGACACAGACAGTCAGTCAGTCTGACACAGACAGTCAGTCAGTCTGACACAGACAGTCAGTCTGTCTGACACAGACCGTCAGTCTGTCTGACACAGACAGTCTGTCTGTCTGACACTGACAGTCTGTCTGTCTGACACTGACAGTCAGTCTGTCTGACACAGACAGACAGTCAGTCTGACACAGACAGTCAGTCTGTCTGACACAGACAGTCAGTCTGTCTGACACAGACAGTCAGTCTGACACAGACAGTCTGTCTGACACAGACAGTCAGTCTGACACAGACAGTCAGTCAGTCTGACACAGACAGTCAGTCAGTCTGACACAGACAGTCAGTCAATCTGCCTGTCTGACACAGACAGTCAGTCAGTCAGTCTGCCTGTCTGACACAGACAGTCAGTCAGTCAGTCTGCCTGTCTGACACAGACAGTCAGTCAGTCAGTCTGCCTGTCTGACACAGACAGTCAGTCAGTCAGTCTGCCTGTCTGACACAGACAGTCAGTCAGTCAGTCTGCCTGTCTGACACAGACAGTCCGTCAGTCAGTCTGCCTGTCTGACACAGACAGTCCGTCAGTCAGTCTGTCTGTCTGACACAGACAGTCCGTCAGTCAGTCTGTCTGTCTGACACAGACAGTCAGTCAGTCTGACACAGACAGTCAGTCAGTCTGCCTGTCTGACACAGACAGTCAGTCAGTCAGTCTGCCTGTCTGACACAGACAGTCAGTCAGTCAGTCTGCCTGTCTGACACAGACAGTCAGTCAGTCAGTCTGCCTGTCTGACACAGACAGTCAGCCAGTCAGTCTGCCTGTCTGACACAGACAGTCCGTCAGTCAGTCTGCCTGTCTGACACAGACAGTCCGTCAGTCAGTCTGCCTGTCTGACACAGACAGTCCGTCAGTCAGTCTGTCTGTCTGACACAGACAGTCAGTCAGTCTGTCTGTCTGTCTGACACAGACAGTCAGTCAGTCTGTCTGTCTGTCTGACACAGACAGTCAGTCTGACACAGACAGTCAGTCAGTCTGACACAGACAGTCAGTCAGTCTAACACAGACAGTCAGTCAGTCTGACACAGACAGTCAGTCAGTCTGCCAGTCTGACACAGACAGTCCGTCAGTCAGTCTGCCTGTCTGACACAGACAGTCAGTCAGTCAGTCTGCCTGTCTGACACAGACAGTCAGTCAGTCAGTCTGCCTGTCTGACACAGACAGTCAGTCAGTCAGTCTGCCTGTCTGACACAGACAGTCAGTCAGTCTGACACAGACAGTCAGTCAGTCAGTCAGTCTGACACAGACAGTCAGTCAGTCTGACACAGACAGTCAGTCTGTCTGTCTGACACAGACAGTCAGTCTGTCTGTCTGACACAGACAGTCAGTCTGTCTGTCTGACACAGACAGTCAGTCTGTCTGTCTGACACAGACAGTCAGTCTGTCTGTCTGACACAGACAGTCAGTCTGTCTGTCTGACACAGACAGTCAGTCTGTCTGTCTGACACAGACAGTCAGTCTGTCTGTCTGACACAGACAGACAGTCTGTCTGTCTGACACAGACAGTCAGTCTGTCTGTCTGACACAGACAGTCAGTCTGTCTGTCTGACACAGACAGTCAGTCTGTCTGTCTGACACAGACAGTCAGTCTGTCTGTCTGACACAGACAGTCAGTCTGTCTGTCTGACACAGACAGTCAGTCTGTCTGTCTGACACAGACAGTCAGTCTGTCTGTCTGACACAGACAATCAGTCTGTCTGTCTGACACAGACAATCAGTCTGTCTGACACAGACAGTCAGTCTGTCTGTCTGACACAGACAATCAGTCTGTCTGACACAGACAGTCAGTCTGTCTGTCTGACACAGACAGTCAGTCTGTCTGTCTGACACAGACAGTCAGTCAGTCTGACACAGACAGTCAGTCAGTCTGACACAGACAGTCAGTCAGTCTGACACAGACAGTCAGTCTGTCTGTCTGACACAGACAGTCAGTCTGTCTGTCTGACACAGACAGTCAGTCTGTCTGTCTGACACAGACAGTCAGTCTGTCTGTCTGACACAGACAATCAGTCTGTCTGACACAGACAGTCAGTCTGTCTGTCTGACACAGACAATCAGTCTGTCTGACACAGACAGTCAGTCTGTCTGTCTGACACAGACAGTCAGTCTGTCTGTCTGACACAGACAGTCAGTCTGTCTGTCTGACACAGACAATCAGTCTGTCTGTCTGACACAGACAATCAGTCTGTCTGTCTGACACAGACAATCAGTCTGTCTGACACAGACAGTCAGTCTGTCTGTCTGACACAGACAATCAGTCTGTCTGACACAGACAGTCAGTCTGTCTGTCTGACACAGACAGTCAGTCTGTCTGTCTGACACAGACAGTCAGTCTGTCTGTCTGACACAGACAGTCAGTCTGTCTGTCTGACACAGACAGTCAGTCTGTCTGTCTGACACAGACAGTCAGTCTGTCTGTCTGACACAGACAGTCAGTCTGTCTGTCTGACACAGACAGTCAGTCTGTCTGTCTGACACAGACAATCAGTCTGTCTGTCTGACACAGACAATCAGTCTGTCTGACACAGACAGTCAGTCTGTCTGTCTGACACAGACAATCAGTCTGTCTAACACAGACAGTCAGTCTGTCTGTCTGACACAGACAATCAGTCTGTCTGTCTGTCTCTGTCTGTCTGACACAAGTCTGTCTGTCTGTCTGTCTGACAGACAGACAGAGACAGACAGACAGACAGAGACAGACAGAGATGTGACTGTGGAGAGTGTTCACAATATGCACAGCAGAGACCGGAGACCCTGCCTCAACGACAGCAGAACCCGACCAATAGCAGGACAGCTGGTACCACAGCGCCTGGATATCAGCCATTAGGAGAGTGTGTGGGCGAGAGCAGTTGGGAACTTAGCGTGTGTCCCGACTCCTTGGCCACTGTGTTCCCGTGTGTATGACGAGCCATCACAGCGGGACTTGTGTTTCCCATGTGAGATATTCTACATGTATCTGTTAGGAGGAAGGATGTTAGGGTCACGATGGAGTCAAAACCAGGACCATGGATCCCTCCAATAGCAAGTTCCTCCCATCCCATAGGTACAGCATTGATACAGTGGACACAAAGACTATGATAAACACCTGTCACCAAGAACTGGGTCAGAACCACCTGGCACACAAAACCCAAAAGGATCAACAGAAAGCAAATGACACTGTCCATCACATCCTCTGAAAGAGAGGGTCAAAACAAAAGTGTACAAGGCAACATACCCTACCCAGAGAGGGAATCCCTGATTCTGGATCTGTACAGTAACACCCCAGAGTCATTTTCAGCCAAGGGGTCCAATGAGAAGATCAGCCCAGTGACTCGGCAGCCAGGGCAGAACAAGAGAGGCTACCTTCCAGATGGCACCCTATTCCCTTTATGTAGGTCCTGGTCAAAAGTAGTACCGTATGCAGGGAATAGGGCACCATTTGGGACGTAGAGGAGAGCAGGGCAAATGCCCTCAACCCTGAAGAAACACACATTTCACATTATAATCTTCATAAATATTAATGGAAGCCATGTCAGAGAGGAAGGATAAGGTTACTGTGTAAATTCCCAGCCTGATCGAGGGAGCGGGGTAGAAAAAGGGACAATGAAATGGTGAGAGGGCGAGGCTTCTGCTCACAACGGGAAAGCTCATTTCTGTTTGCTTTTACGGCAGATTATTCATTATTTGATCGAAGTTCCATGATGAGGGGAATCACATACACACTGAGACCCACCCAACAGACGGACCAGGCGACACGCTCCTCAGCACCCCAGCTGGGTATGAGGAACAGCAGAGACATGCAGTGCACTGGACAGACACACACACTGTGCATTCATAGACTGTACTACATACAGTAAGGCCAACATACACACAGCATAGGAGCACATACAGGACATGCACACATACACCCCCACCCAAACTGCAGCGTGGGAGTGATAGTGCTGGAGAAGGGAGCTCCCTCACTCATCCTCAGACCGCCCCCCCATTGTCCAAGCACTGCAGCAGCTCCTGCTCTCCCTCTGTTCTGGAACACCCCACTCACGTCTCACTGCTCAGCCTCACACTGCACGGACTGCACTGCACACTACACAATGTGTCCCGTCTCCCCCCACCCACACCCTATCATGCAGGGGTCTGCATCAACACCATGTTAGCCTCCACCCTCGCACTAAAACTCTCGACTCCACAACTCCAAAGGCCAAGCGCAAATTTAGCTTCAAAACAATCAAGGACCTAATTTGTGTAATTAACAAACGGTGACAATTGCTCTTTGGGTGGCATTAGACAGATTGAACAGCCTGTTCCCCCCTCAGGGAGCAATCGGGACTGTATTTCCTAACTGAATGAGATGTTTTCTGGGGAATTAGAATCTCCAACAGAGAGAGGTGTGCGGTGGATTTGCAGCCTGAAACCGCCACACTCTAACCTCTGAGATAGAGGAAACACAATTGAAATCTGTCTAACAGTCTAGTCTGCAGTCTGTACAAATGTGCAAACAATAGCCTATCCCCTGTATGAAAATAGCCCACAATAGACCAACAGTGAGATGAGCACTTGGATACATTGAAGAGAAAATAATAAATTTTGGGATACCGAACTGTAATGAAAAAAGGAGGAATGAAACATATAGCCTACATGTAGTCAACGTGCACAAACTGCCATCCGTGGAGCAATTAATACTGGTTATCCTCCATCCGTTTCCGGGGTGGGGAATGGAGGGATCAAATCCAAACTGCAGAAAAATGCCACACCGAGGAAAGCCCCACTACTGCCTGCCCTTCACCAGCCTGCCCCTCGCCAGCCTGCCCCTCGCCAGCCTGCCTTTCACCAGCGTGCCCCTCGCCAGCCTGCCCCTCGCCAGCCTGCCCCTCCCCAGCCTGCCCCACGCCAGCCTGCCCCTCGCCAGCCTGCCCCTCGCCAGCCTGCCCCACGCCAGCCTGCCCCTCGCCAGCCTGCCCCTCGCCAGCCTGCCCCACGCCAGCCTGCCCCTCGCCAGCCTGCCCCTCGCCAGCCTGCCCCACGCCAGCCTGCTCCACGCCAGCCTGCCCCACGCCAGCCTGCCCCTCGCCAGCCTGCCCCACGCCAGCCTGCCCCTCGCCAGCCTGCCCCTCGCCAGCCTGCCCCTCGCCAGCCTGCCCCTCGCCAGCCTGCCCCCCATGCCAGCCTGCCCCTCGCCAGCCTGGCCCACGCCAGCCTGCCCCTCGCCAGCCTGCCCCTCGCCAGTCTGCCCCTCGCCAGCCTGCTCCACGCCAGCCTGCTCCACGCCAGCCTGCCTTTCACCAGCCTGCCCCACGCCAGCCTGCCTAACAGTCTAGTCTGCAGTCTGTACAAATGTGCAAACAATAGCCTATCCCCTGTATGAAAATAGCCCACAATAGACCAACAGTGAGATGAGCACTTGGATACATTGAAGAGAAAATAATACATTTTGGGATACCGAACTGTAATGAAAAAAGGAGGAATGAAACATATAGCCTACATGTAGTCAACGTGCACAAACTGCCATCCATGGAGCAATTAATACTGGTTATCCTCCATCCGTTTCCGGGGTGGGGAGTGGAGGGATCAAATCCAAACTGCAGAAAAATGCCACACCGAGGAAAGCCCCACTACTGCCTGCCCTTCACCAGCCTGCCCCTCGCCAGCCTGCCCCTCGCCAGCCTGCCTTTCACCAGCCTGCCCCTCGCCAGCCTGCCCCTCGCCAGCCTGCCCCACGCCAGCCTGCCCCTCGCCAGCCTGCCCCTCGCCAGCCTGCCCCTCGCCAGCCTGCCTCTCGCCAGCCTGCCCCACGCCAGCCTGCCCCTCGCCAGCCTGCCCCCCCAGCCTGCCTGCCCCACGCCAGCCTGCCCCTCGCCAGCCTGCCCCTCGCCAGCCTGCCCCCCCACGCCAGCCTGCCCCTCGCCAGCCTGCCCCTCGCCAGCCTGCCCCTCGCCAGCCAGCCTGCCCCACGCCAGCCTGCCCCACGCCAGCCTGCCCCTCGCCAGCCTGCCCCTCGCCAGCCTGCCTTTCACCAACCTTCCCCCTGCCAGCCTGCCCCACGCCAGCCTGCCCCTCGCCAGCCTGCCCCACGCCAGCCTGCCCCACGCCAGCCTGCCCCACGCCAGCCTGCCCCACGCCAGCCTGCCCCTCGCCAGCCTGCTCCACGCCACCCTGCTCCACGCCAGCCTGCCCCTCGCCAGCCTGCCCCACGCCAGCCTGCCCCTCGCCAGCCTGCCCCTCGCCAGCCTGCTCCACGCCAGCCTGCTCCACGCCAGCCTGCCTTTCACCAGCCTGCCCCACGCCAGCCTGCCTTTCACCAGCCTGCCCCACACCAGCCTGCCCCACGCCAGCCTGCCTTTCGCCAGCCTGCCCCACGCCAACCTGCCCCACGCCAGCCTGCCCCACGCCAGCCTGCCCCACGCCAGCCTGCCCCACGCCAGCCTGCCCCACGCCAGCCTGCCCCACGCCAGCCTGCCCCACGCCCCTGCCCTACGCCAGCCTGCCCTACGCCAGCCTGCCCTACGCCAGCCTGCCCTACGCCAGCCTGCCCTACGCCAGCCTGCCCTTCGCCAGCCTGCCCTACGCCAGCCTGCCCTTCACCAGCCTGCCCTACGCCAGCCTGCCCTTCACCAGCCTGCCCTACGCCAGCCTGCCCTTCACCAGCCTGCCCTACGCCAGCCTGCCCCACCCCAGTCTGCACTGAGCTGGGTGAATTCCCACTTCCCATGTCTATGATGTAAGCACAATGAATAGATGACCAGTTTTAAAGGGGGACCAATTGAGCCTTGACTTGCACTTGCTTAACGATGATGCTGTTGATTCCGCATACAAGTATATGTTAATTATTAGAAAAGCCTGTTATGCAATGCCTCTTTGATTTTAGGCTATAGATGATGGAGACATGGCTGCAGGATGATGTTTTGGGTTGGGGTGCTTTCAATGAGGGGGGTTGAAGAGTATTTTTTCTCCACTTATACAGGAGTAAAAAATGCCTAGTACTCTAATTGATGTAGAATTGTTGTTTTATTTATTTTAAATTATTCATTTCAATTTATCAGGTGCTGCAGCACCTTCAGCACCCCTACTTCCCACGATTATGGATCAAGGTGAACTCACAGGCGAACTACTGTAAAGGTCTCTATTATTTCCAATTGACCGGCTAGGCCAGGGGTGGGCAACTCCAGTCCTCAGGGGGCTGATTGTTGTTACTCTTTTTCTCCATCTCTAGCAAACACAGCTGATTAATCAAATTGCATTCTAAACTGAAGATCATGATTAGGCTAGTCTATATGTTGAGCTTTTTGCTATATCATAAAGAAACACTTTGTCAACTAATAAGCTATAAGGGCACTGTTGAGTAGGCCTATGCAATTGCAGGACATTTGCCTTCAAATTAATTGAATGGAGCTTTTATCTGAGGACAAATAAAGGTATTGGTTCTACACACTGTGCACACAGTGATGAGTAGCCTAAAGCACGCTTCCATCTCTGCAACATCTTTTGTATTTCAATCACGCAGTGCAACGCTTCAGGGAAATTATGCAACATGGTAAGTTCTGTTGATAATATATGTGAGCGTGCATTTTATCAACACAGCCTTTTACAATAAACGAAAATAGTGGCAGACTTAAATGTCGGTTATGCTCAATCTTTCCATCATAATTTGCTCGATTGTACATCATACTTCTGATTACTACTTAGCATTTTCAATTATCATTAAATCAAATGCGAATATTAGAGCTACCCCACATGGTACATTGTAACATATTTATCCATAACCATACCCATAACCCAAACAAACATCGAGCAAGTCAGTGTAGAGCAGAAAGAAGATTGTTAAAGTGTAAAAAGCAAGGAATTGGTCTATTTAAACACATCTGACATGTCCTCAACATTCAAAACCGATCACTTTTCTAAACACATTCTTACCTTATATCCAAGTTTTTTGCGTCGCTCAATGCAGGTGTGGTCGTAATGCAAATACTGCTGTTGTTAACATGAAAAACTGCTCCCGTTAATTTTGCTGTCGTAGCCGCGGATCGATTCGCACTCTGACATACACTCACAACCAGTAGGCTACACACGCTCAGTCAGTCTCTCTCACAATCACATTGGAAGTGCGCGTTCAGGGAAGGGAGGGAGTTACGTTCAGGAGCGCGCATGGCACAGGGTTACGACCATGTGTCATACACTCGAGAAATGATTTATAAGCTAACCTACTTTCTTTGTTAATAACAGTCGTATTTCATGTTGTCTAAAATATGTGCAGGTGGAACACTATCCGTTCCTGAGCTGACAGTATTTGATGGGAGGAAAGCTAAGGTTACCATCATATTGATGGAACCATGTCAGTGTGTGTGATAGCCTGGAAGGGGAAATATGTATTTTCAAAGTCTAGAAAAGGGTCCTTTACTTTTTTGTTGTTGTTACTGTTCACTAACTCCCTTGTTCCTGCTGATGTTTGCTGACCAAGCACATTTTCAGTGGATGGTGCTCAATAATAGACTTCCCAGCTGGGTTTGGTTCCCCATGATATTTGTGGAATTCTACTCCACTTCAAATAGGTCACGTTGAGAGAATCAGATACAAATGAATGGGATGGTAGACTAGTGCCTCTTCACTAGGGTCGCTGAGAGCGGACACTTTCAGGAACATGAAAAAACAAATATAAAGACGTAAGAATGCCAGAGTGGTGGCGAGACCAGAGAAAAAGAGAGACAAACAGAAAGACAAACAGAGATGTGCAAGTAGGAAGAAGGGAGGGGAGAGAGAGAGAGAGAGAAAGAGTGCCTCTGCAGCGTCTCAAGTGTTTGGTTTTTAGCTCACCTCAACTAGGACACAGTGGCACCCTCCCCCATTCTTTCTGAGTGGCACGCCATTAGGCCAGGTCGGAAGCTGGCAACACAGGACAGTAACCGCTGGTCTTCTGTCTGACCTCCAAATAGGATGTCACTCATCTTCTGCACCATGCACACACCTACCTTTAGCTGTATCATCCCAGTGTGAGGCGTATTGGAGGTCTTTTCTGATATATCATCAACAACTAGACATATTTCCACCGACTACTACTGCTATACATGTATGTACCAGTGAGTTGTGACGACAGAGCTGTGTATTTCTCCTACAGGCATGACGTTAGTGCCTTCAAGCATGTTGATGATTCTGTAGGATCATGCCGAGATGAGAAACGATCTATAAATAACACATGCTATAGAATCTTGCATGTAGCAACAATGCAAATTTGTCAATTAAATACAGTGTGAAGGAGCCTTTGTTACTTTAATGCGTTATTGTCTGTAATCCTCCTTTGCTGATCATATATTTTGTATTATATTTCTACTGTGTTTTGGTAATAGGCTATTTATGAATATGAATTTGATGGATGCCATACAGGACCTTGCACTGAAGAATAATCAAATATTGATATTTTAGAGAACTGCGGAGCAGGGAAGTGAACCGGGATTGCTGGCGTGAAGGCAAACACCCTACTCATCACACCAGTAAGATTAACCCACTTGGTGAGAATTATAATGTGACTCAAACAGCAAGGATCGCTACAACATGTTCACAAAAGAGTAGATGAAACATGCATTAAAATTGGGTGGTTGCCAAATGGCGCCTTGTTTTGTAGATAGTGTACTACTTTTGACCAGGGCACCCAATTTGTGAGTGACACATGATTCGTGCCCTGTCCAGGATTCCAGCCTGTCCCAAAAGAGTCCCTGTGCACTGTCACCACTTGCAGTGGTGGAAAAAGTACCAAATTGTCATACTTGAGTAAAAGTAAAGATACCTTAATAGAAAATTACTCAACTAAAAGTGAAAGTCATGCAGTAGAATACTACTTGCGTAAAAGTCTAAAAGTAATTGGTTTTAAAAATACTGAAGTATCAAAGTAAATGTAATTGATAAAATATACTTAAGTATCAAAAGGAAAAGTATAAATTAAGATTCCATATTACGCAAACCAGCTTGCACAACTCAGTGACTCCGCCAGATCTGATGCAGTAGGGATGACCAAGGATGTTCTCTTGATAAGTGTGTAAATTGGACCATTTTCCTGTCCTGCTAAGCATTCAAAATGTAACAAGTAGTTTTGGGTGTCAGGGAAAATGTATAGAGTAAAAAGTATATTATTTGCTTTAGGAAAATGGTGAATTAAAAGTTTTCAAAAATATAAATAGCAGAGTAAAGTACAGATACCCAAGAAAACTACTTAAGTAGTACTTTTACATTTTTTTTAATTTTTTTTTTAACTTAAGTACTTTACACCACTGACCACTTCCTGGTCTTTCACTCACTGAGCAATTGCTACAGTAACGATTTGCATGGGTGGAGACAGATGTGGAAGACCAGTCAAACATCGTGACAATACACAGCCTCATCTCTTCCTTTTTTATGCTATCTCTTAGGGTTAGGGTTAGGAGTTAGGGTTAAGGTTAGGTTCTTGGGTTAAGTTTAGGGTTAATGTTAAGGTTAGGTTTAGGGTAAGGGTTAATAAAAAATAGGATTTTGAATGGGACTGAATTGTGTGTCCCCACAAGGATAGTTATACAAGACTGTGTGTGTAAGCTATTCCTGTGGAACCAGAACAGCTGAGATAATCAAAAATTCTGCAGAGTAACTCAACCAAGACGGTGCTGTGCCAGAAATCCATCCACTCTCATGCAGGGACCAGTCGGATAGGGAGGTGACGGAGATGGAAGCAGTTCAGGGCAGGACAATGCTGTCAATGCCAATGCTGCCAGTGCTGACTGAGTCTTCCACAAAAATGTACAGATGTAGGGTCTTAATTAGAACCAGTTTGCTACAACAGGAAAAGGATCCGGCAGCAACAGGAAATGTGAAGTATTATGTGGATGATCTTTTTTTTTTTGAGGCTGATACATTTTTCGTTAGGGCAAATAAAGTCAGACATTTTAAAGTGGAAACTATACATTTTAGAATACTTTTTAAACCTTGAACACTCTACAAATGTACATTTCCTGCTGTGCTGGAATATTCTTAGCAACAAGAGAAGAGTGATCAAATTAAGGTTAAAACCCTGGATCGGAGACCAAATGGATAGCTGTAGATATACGCTCTCCATTAGGAGGTGCTGCCCCTCTCTGATGTTGTTTCAAAGGTACAAATTTAACATAGACAAACCTAGTATAAAATATGTTCAAAATGGGTTACCATGATGACATAATCCTGTGATTGAAATTTCACCCTCAAAACAACAGCTGGGGACTTTTTGCAAATCCAATGTATTTTCCACAAAGATTCCACGTCACAATACGTTGACAAGTTACATTGAAACAACATTGTTTTAATCAGTTTGTGTCCAGTGGGGACTGTGGTAGCGGAATTGCTTCATTTTATACCAAAAGTCAGGAAGCCCAAGAGTTCAAACGACAGAATGCCTGCCATGCTTGTTGCCTCCTCAAATGCAACAGAGGACAGCTTTTTTAATAATGCATCTGCCAATGTCTGGTACCCATAATGGAGGTACCAGGCAGGCAGGCAGGACAGGAAGCGGTTTGGGCCAGCCAATCCCTGTGTGTCACACTAATCTAAATTAAATCTGCACCGACCGCTGGGAGGCAATTTCTGCTCTCTACAAAGAAAAACAAATTAGAGTTAAATCAATGCCCTCTGAGGTACGAGGACTGAACCCAACCCATCTGTTATCAAGTCTTAGCTGAACGGTCGTTGGGTGGGTGGGGGAGGGCCTATTGGAAATCATTAAGAAGACACCTTGCTTTCAACTGAGGCACAGTATAAATAAAACCCTAAGGTCTCAGTTTTAACTAAAGGTAACACCTTCACAATGGACAAAGAGAATGCAGGAGGGGAAGGATGCAACACTGGGTGAGAGAGAAATAGAGAGAAGGGATTCTGGAATAGGGCGAAGAGGAGAGATAAGGGAATGGAATGGATGGCAGTGCCCTGGGGTCATCAGTGTTAGAGCGGTGCCTTCAGTGTCACATCTGCTCCTGCTACGCCCTCTGGTGTTCATCCGGTGTCTTCCTGACCTGCAGTTACTGCCCCTGTACACTCTCTCTCTCCCTCTCCCTTTCTGTGTGATTGTGTGGTTGGAGACAGGTGTGCTGGAGTCAGAGCAGATCCCTACCAGCTGCAACTCGTTCCATAATCAAGACCTCCACAATTACTCAGTCCTGCCACTTCCACTCTGCCAGATCGTAATCTCTGCCCAGTCAGTTCATGATTCTAGCCATTTATGATTATTCAAGATCCCGTTACTCAGCTGTGCCCGTTTCTGGTTTTTCTGCAACTCATCCGAGCTTCCCCGGATCTGTATCTCCCAGTGTAACAAATATTTTGGTTCATTCATCCCTGTTTCCTCATCTGAGTCTGCTCTTGGGATCCCCTGTATCGCTCCGCTTAACATTGTGTGTATGACATTAGAATGAATATACTGTTAACTATATTAGCACTAAACTGCTCATGCCCCTAGGAGTGTCAGTGTGGAAGCTGCACAAAAGGAGTGAGAGAAAAAGAGAATAGATGATAAACAGGAGAAAAGGAGACAAAGAGTTTCCAAACAAAAGAGAAAAGTGGGGAGAGAAGTGATAGATATGAGCCATATACACTGACTTGTGAGCTTGTCTCCTGTCAAAACAACTTGTTTGCCAAAAGAGCATCTGAGAAAAATGATGAAAAACAGAACAACATTAAGATGTCATACTGTCATGCAGTATGGCACAATTAGCAAGACACCAGAGAGAGATGCTGCAGGCAGCTCAAGACACCAGAGAGAGAGATGCTGCAGGCAGCTCAAGACACCAGAGAGAGAGAGATTCTGCAGGCAGCTCAAGACACCAGAGAGAGAGAGATTCTGCAGGCAGCTCAAGACACCAGAGAGAGATGCTGCAGGCAGCTCAAGACACCAGGGAGAGATGCTGCAGGCAGCTCAAGCACACTCAACTTTAACCAGAGACTCCAAACCAATTAGCATGTGATTAGTTGTAAAGTATTCAATTACTGGTCTGCTCTCTTAATTTGATCACTCAGTAAAATGCAAATTGTAGTGTATTCAAGGTTTGAATAGGCTTCTAAAGTTTGTAATTTCCACTTTAAAATATCTGACTTGATTTATCCTAACAAAAAATTTATCGATCCCTACAGAAATGTCCCTTAACTAGAATACACACAATAATTTACATTTCCTGTTGCTGAAAGATTATTTTCCTTATGTTAGAAAATGGTCAAATTAAGGTACACAAACACATTAATCCTCCTCATTCAGAAAAGAGCTCTGGGCCTAAATACATGAAGCTTCTCAGAGTAGGAATAACCTGATCCATATCAGCACTACTACTCTGAGACACTTTGTGAAAACAGGCCCTGGAGAATGTACCAAATCCTGTTCTGTGAATGGAAAAAAACTTGTCTTTTTTCAAATTAAAATAGCTAAATCTATGTGGTGCCATATCTAAAGTTGAATGGTCAAGACAAGTCAACCCCACAGTGGAATTTAATAGAATCTCTTTTTCCATCTCATTAAGTCAGTGAGATGGCATTAAATAGTAACAGCAGAATGTAAAAAACATAGATGTCAATATCCAAAGTATATGGTATTGCAAAAGGAGCTATGGATTGCATGAATTATAGATTCATCATAGCATGCAAATGTCTGAGTTTCTCAAGGGGTTGGGGTAGTGGGAAGGGGGAGTGAGATATGTCACCAATTTGGAGATTGCTGGGATATTTATCACCCTGTATGACCTCATGGTCACACTCCAGCCATTGTCAGGTGTTGGTCCTTTGATACAGGGCCCCAGTGGAGAGATCAAACACAATAGCACATCACATATTCAAATGTAGCATAAGGATAACCTTACATACCCAACCAACCATTCAGACAGGCACGCAAACACACTCATTTTATGTATGCATACATTGAGGTGCTGTTCTGCCTCTGGGCTGGAAGCATATCTGGCAAAATAGCCCCCTCTCCTGGTAAAACTATAGATATTACCTGAAATACTGTCTTTCACAGACTTTTGATTGTGCAACAAGAGTCGTTTTAAACACAACAATATCCCAATATTTAACACACAAAACCATGCATAACCAGACAATAGTAAGATCATTGGCTAATAGTTTGCAATTCTTCGCTATTCTTGAACATGGCAATTGCACCGACATAGGTGTGCACAAAATTATGTTGCAGATATGTTTATGTAATGCGTCAGATCATACGGGATACATTTATTATTATTATTTTTAACCTTTGCTTAACTAGGCAAGTCAGTTAAGAACAAATTATTATTATCTACCCCGGCCTAACCCTAAGCCGGACGACGCTGCGCCGCCTAATAAGAAATCAGACCATTTTCGTTGGCACAACTGGTTTGTACGTTGTCAAGCGAGCAGTCACAAGTGTTTTTGATCATAGGACCACTGCCAGTTCAAGAAGCCCAGTAAAGGGACAGGGACAGTGGAGGAAGCGAAGCCGTTAGGATTGTGTAGCTGACCCTTGTCTAACAGTCAAGACATTTGTTTCTCACGTGGGAGATCAGGGTTTAGATCCTGCCCATGACAGCAGCACAGTGACATAAATTAGATTTGCACCAAATAAGTGCCTCTCTCGTTCTCACCAGGCTCTTTTCTGTCACAGGAAACTTGTCCTAACCTCTGGGAGAGATAAGTAGGCAGCCACGAGAGTGAAAAACAGTGTTATGCCTGAATCACCCTACTGGCCTTTTTCAGTCAGTTCATATACAATTTGGCCTATGTGATGCCCTGGGCAAAGACCCAAAGGATCATGGGAAATCACTGCTTTCTTCTTTTTTGGATTTTTATGGCTGTTGTCAAACAACTTTAAATCAAATCAAATGTTATTGGTCACATACACATGTTTAGCAGATGTTATTGTGGGTGTAGCAAAATGCTTGTGCTTCTAGTTCCAACAGTGCAGCAATATCTAACATGTAATATCTAACAGTTTCACAATATATACCCAATACTCACATCTAAGTAAAGGAATTAGGAAGATATAAATATATGGATGAGCAATGTCAGAGCGGCATAGACTAAGATACAGTAGAATATTATAGAATACAGTATTTACATATGAGATGAGTAATGCAAGATATATAAACATTAAAGTGACATTATTAAAGTGACTAGTGTTCCATGTATTCAAGTGGCCAATGATTTAAATGCCTGTGTATATAGGAGCAGCCTCTCTGTGCTAGTGAAGGCTGACCTCGCCTTCTGGATGATAGCGGGGTGAACAGGTAGTGGCTCGGGTGGTTGTTGTCCTCGATGATCTTTTTGACCTTCCTGTGACATTGGGTACTGTAGGTGTCCTGGAGGGCGGGTAGTTTGCCCTCAGTGATGCGTTGTGTAGACTGCACCACCCTCTGGAGAGCCCTGCAGTTGTGGGCGGTGCAGTTGCTGTACCAGGCGGTGATACAGCCCGACAGGATGCTCTCAATTGTGCATCTATAAAAGTTTGTAAGGGTTTTAGGTGACAAGCCACATTTCTTTAGGCTCCTGAGGTTGAGGTGCATTAAGGTGCATTACCGCCACCAACTGGACTGGAGTGTGGCCCAGAGATGGGTAAGGTCTAAATCTTACCCAATATTCTCGTCTCCCTAAATAAACAAAATACATAATTAAATTCTACATCCCCTGACGATTTCTCCAGCAGGTCACTTAATCTTGGCCCTTCAACCCGATTACCACTCAAATCTAATAACAATCGCTCCCTTTCATTCCCATATTTCTGGCACTGAAATAGAACGTGTTCCACTGTTTACATCTCCTCTTGACAATGATCACACAGCCCAGTCAGATGTTTCCCCACCAATTTCAATGTACTATTGAGCCTTTTTGTGTCCCAGTCTCAGCCTTGTGATTACACATTCCTCCCTTCTCTCTCAGCCCGAGGACCTCCCTGCACCCACCTTTTCCTAAATCTTATACAGATGTCTTCCCTTTCTCTCCCTGTCACACAACTCTTGTCATTTGTTTTTAATCAACCCCTTGGTTTCTGCTTTACAGATTGACATTTCCATCTCAACACTAGGATGCTTAAGAGCCTGCTTGATTATAAAATCCACCTCCTCATTCCCCTCTACTCACACATGAGCTGGTACCCAGAGGAACATCACAAATACCCCCACCTGTTTCACCCTATACTCTGCTCAGAGGCACAAATGAATTTAAGCTCATCAGTGCTGCACAGGAGTCAGAGCAGATCACTACCCATACTCACCTGCACCCACTCTGCAGCCAAGAGTATGGCCTTCGACTGCATTGGGTAAATGGATTCCAGATTTTTTTCTTAAACTCAGGAACACTAAAAGCTGCACCTGTCCCCCTGTTTTAGGGTCCTTAGATCCATCTGGGAATATATTCAAGAAAGCATAGTATTGTGTTCTTAAATGTTCACTTACAACTGAATCTACTCTTTCCTCAACAGCTCTTACCCTCTCAAGGAACCCTCCCTCACAGGCTGAGGGCGCAACCAAGGTGGGATAGCAGGAAGAACCATAGAGAGGCTAAACTCCCTCCCAAACAACCCCATCTCTCTCACCATGTCATTGCCTATCCACCCCAAATTTGCTTTCAGATTTCATTCATGTTTCCAGCACTCTAGAAGTACCTTTTTTTTGTAAGATGTGTAGCTTTATGTCCTTGTAGATTTACCCAATATGTCATGGCTAAATGTTGTCTTCTTAACCTTAACGGCATCTCTCTCAACTCTACCTGAATCGCTGCCACCGGGGAGGTAGAGTGCTCCACAACATATTCGTTGGGCTTGGGACTGGATTACATGTAGCTTTTTAAAAGATGGCGGAGCTGCTGATCCATATGCTACACTTCCATTAACCCAGTGATGACTTGAAATGCGCTATATATAGCCCCATCAACACTATTCTATGTGCCCCCCCCCACTCCAATCCGGACGGGCAAAGCATCACATTCAATATTTTATTTCCTTTGACAACTAGTCTGTTAATATGCTCCGCCCGTATCATTCGAGTGTCAAACCAGACCCCCAGGGTCCTAAACCCACCATTTGTTAGTGATTCCTTCGAAAGATATAGCAAATCCTTGTTGCATTCATCCTAAACACACACAGATGAAAACCTTAAATCATTTTACTATGCCACTTGCTCCCCAGATGGGTTAACCCATATAGGGATCTGTACACTGCATAATAGAGTAGTGTATTTTTAAAACCCATTTTATTTTTAGTCGACAAATATTTGAGCACGGTTTACGGATTAAAATGACAAATACACAAATTACATTGTGGTTTTACAGCAGTAGACCATTACTGATAAATATGAACATGAGGAAATGATCAGAGCCGACACGGCAACACAAAAGACATAGAACACATTAAAATAAAGCGGCGACTCTATACTCTATTCTGTGTGCTGTATATTCTGCAACGACGCTTTAATTGAGGCCTTTTTTTGTGCTTTACAAAGTGCTGTAGAACTGGATCTTCCAATGACAACTTGACAGGAGTGGAGCAGAATTCAGGTCTTCTGGGCCTGTATTTACCAAATCGTTTCAGAGTAGGATTGCTGTTCTAGAATCAGTTTTGCTTTTTGATCATAATGAATAAGATGACATGTACCTGATCCAAGATCAGCACTCCTACTCTAAGACGCTTGACAAATACAGGCCCAGGACTTGGATCTTGGATCTTCTGTTGCTCAATGCTCTCTGCCTTCTCTCCTCGGTTCTACTGATGGATACTGTAGGTAAAACAGGACATAATAGGGGAGGGGAGGAGGTGAGGGGAGGATAGGGAGGGGAGGATAGGTGAGGGGAGGATAGGAGAGGGGAGGATAGGTGAGGGGAGGATAGGATAGGAGGGGAGGGGAGGATAGGGAGGAGAGGGGAGGATAGGAGAGGTGAGGGGAGGGGAGGGGAGGATAGGAGGGGGAGGATAGGAGGAGGGGAGGATAGGAGAGTGGGGAGGATAGGAGTGGGGAGGATAGGAGAGGTGGGGAGGATAGGAGTGGGGAGGAGGTGAGGGGAGAGAGGGGGAGGAGGGGAGGGGGGAGGGAGGTGAGGGGAGGGGGGGGAGGAGGTGAGGGGAGGGGAGAGGATAGGAGAGGTGAGGGGGGGAGGGGGAGGGGAGGATAGGAGGAGGGGAGGGGAGGATAGGAGAGGTGAGGGGAGGATAGGGGAGGATAGGAGAGAGGTGAGGGGAGGGGAGGAGGAGGTGAGGATAGGAGAGGTGAGGGGAGGGGAGGATAGGGGAGGGGGAGGTGAGGGGTGAGGGGGAGGATAGGGAGAGGTGAGGTGGGGAGGATGAGGGGAGGGGAGGAGGAGGTGAGGGGAAGGATAGGAGAGGTGAGGGGGGAGGATAGGGGGAGGATAGGAGAGGTGAGGGGAGGATAGGAGAGGGGAGGATAGGAGAGGGGAGGATAGGAGAGAGAGACAGATGTATGAATGACTGTCTTGTTTAATTCAACAGGACCTCTAACCTACGTCTTGTGGGCTCTAGTTCTGATTCAGACGAGTCGTTCTGAATCATTGGAGGCCTTCCTCATTATTCCCATTACTGTCATCAGGAGTGTCTGGAGGCCAGATACGTGTGTTAGGTAGAACCCATTACAACACCTCTCACCTTCTCCCCTAGCTGTCAGTACGCCTCAGCTAGACTGAATAATTGGAGGTTAAGGGAGGGGTGGGACTGGTAATTTTGGCTCGAGGTTTGTTTTGGTTTCTAAATGTACATAAACACGCAGCAGCCTTTTAATTTATCTGACACCAAGCCAAAAACAGCGGTCCCTGGTGAGCTAGCACTAACCTTGAGGTAAAAGAGCCTCTTTCTCTCCTCTGTCTCGTTCTCCCTCTCTCTCACCCTCTCGTATGTGGAACGGAGAGAAGGAGAGAGAGAGAGAAACCAAAACATAGAGACCCATCTGGAGCTGGTAAGGAGTGGGTCTGGGACAGTGGACGCTGCTGAGTGGAGGACAGCTCACAATAATGGCTGGAATGGAGCAAATTAAATGGCATCAAACACCTGGAAAGCCATATATACACACACACACACACACACATTCTGCTGACTCACTCAGATGTTCTTTCTGTGCTGTTGAAATATAGACACTCAACAGGGCAAGCTGAGGTCCCATAATTCACTATTGTGCCAGGGACGTGTTAACAGCCGTAACGGACAGAGCGCTTCTAATTTCACGCATGCACACACTAGAGACACACACACTATAGAGACACGCACTATAGAGACGCATACTAAAGAGACGCGCACTATAGAGACGCATACTAAAGAGACGCGCACTATAGAGACGCATACTATAGAGACGCGCATTATAGAGATGCGCACTATAGAGATGCGCACTATAGAGACGAGAACTATAGAGATGCGCACCATAGAGACGAGAACTATAGAGACGCACACTATAGAGACGCAGTACTGAAATACACACAAATGTATTTAGTCGTCCCCCCCTCTCTCTCAATGTGGATTCACTGATAGTCATTTACTGAACCTCCGCTTCACTCATCTCTAAAACACACACTTGTCCTACACTCTCCTCCTCCTGGCACTACTTCAAAGGCGACTCATGAAGAAGAGAGCAGGGAAATCTAATTTCCCAGCTAGAAATAACTCGTTTTTTCTGACAAAACATGTACCTGGCACCGACCCCAACAAATAAAGTGTCCACTTAATATAACCCTGAGTGGTTTTCTAAACCAATCTTGGACTTTGCATCAAATACAATAGATCTTACATAACATCTACAAAAGGGCTAATCTCACAACTCAAAGCCTCTCAGCTCAAAGTGGTAACAAACTAAACACATCACAAAGCCAAATTTGAACCCATATTCACCTCTTCTCAAAGCCCAAACCCACCTCACAACTACACAAACCCACCTCAACTCTCTCCTAGAACCAAACCCACCTCACAACTACCCAAACACACCTCACAACCTCAACTCTCTCCTAGAACCAAACCCACCTCACAACTACCCAAACCCACCTCACAACCTCAACTCTCTCCTAGAACCAAACCCACCTCACAACTACCCAAACCCACCTCACAACCTCAACTCTCTCCTAGAACCAAACCCACCTCACAACTACCCGAACCCACCTTACAACCTCAACTCTCTCCTAGAACCAAACCCACCTCACAGCCCCAGACAGGCATTGAGCTCAGACAGGGTGATGCCGCGGTCCCCATTGCGGTCACAGTACTGGGCAAACTTCTTAGCACAGCGGCGTGGCTTTAACCTCCTGCGCAGGTAGAGGCGGAGTGGCCGGGCCTCACGTTCGCTCAGCACTCCACTGTCATCCGTATCCAGCTGCCTGAAGTGCCAACGCAGCACCTCCTCCTCCCCGCCCGGGTCTGACATGTCCCACACCTCAACCCTCAGGGACGGGACCGGGGTGGATGGGGGAGGGGACATGGGGCCTGAAAGGGGGGCGTCCGACACCCTGGTATAGAAATGACACACGTCAGACCAGTAGCATTGCTCTTCTGCGGACAACAGTCATGTATTGGCTTGTATAGTCTTGAATTGAAATCAAACGTTTATTTTAAGATGAGCCACATGCAGGGAGAATCTAGCAAACACAAGACTTCTTAAACGGCCTCCCGCTGACATACTGAGGACCACGTTCCAATGTGTTTTTTTACAGAACCACAGAGCCTGACAAGTCAGTGAATCTATATTGATGAGATTCCCGCAGTAAGGATAAAATAAGTCATTTCACACAAGCACTCCATTCCTGAACCCTAGCCTCAGTCATATTGAACATATAACCATTTTCCCATTTCTGTGTCGAGCCGAAATATAAACAGAAAGGCAATCGGTATAAAAAAGATTTATTTTAAATATTTAAATTACATACTGGAGTACTATCAGATCCATTACAGCACAACAGCCAATCAGTGGCCTGGTAAATTGGTAATGTATTCAGAAATACACTATACTACTAATACAGTGGAGGCTGCTGAGGGGAGAACGACTCATAATAATGGCCGTAACAGAGCAAATGGAATGGCTTCAAACACCTGGAAACCATGTGTTTGATGTGTTTGATACCATTCCACTGATGCCACTCCAGTCATTACCCTGAGCCCGTCCTCCCCAATTAAGGTGCCACCAACCTCCTGTGTACTAATATCTGTCCGCGAATAGAGGATGGTTTTGGAGAGAGCGGGGTGAGAGAAACAGGGAATTACAGATGGGCAGCTATGTAAAACAGAAGAGGTCAAGTGAAGGAGAGAGTTGTGTGTATAAATGAACTGAGTGAAAAACAGACAGACGGAGAGAGAGAAAGGAAAAGAGGTACGGAGCATTTAAGTGGCCACGAGAGGGAGGAGAGATGTAAGCGTGAGAAAGAGAGGGATGAACTGGAGAGATAGATGGGGTGAGTAGGTCCGTGGGGTTTAAGAGAGTGGTATGCAGACTGGCCTGTAGTGAGAAAGAGAGGGATGGATGGAGTGAAGATATAAACAGGTGGTAGGGAAAATAAGTCCAGTGGGTTTAATTATACTGAACAAAAATATAAACACAACATTCAACAATTTCAAAGATTTTACTGTGTAATAGTACATATAAGGAAATCTGTCAATTTAAATACATTAATTAGGCACTAATCTATGGATTTCACATGACTGGGCAGGGGTGAAATCCATAGATTTAACATGAATGAGTTGTTCCCCACAAAAGGGCTTTATTACAGATCGAAATACTCTTCAGTTTCATCAGCTGTCCAGGTGGCTGGTCTTAGATGATCCCACATCCAAGAAGCCAGATGTGGAGGTCCTGGACTGGCGTGGTTACACGTGGTCTGCGGTTGTGAGGCCAGGTGGACGTACTGTCAAATTCTCTAAAACAATGTTGGAGGCGGCTTATGGTAGGGAAATTAACATTAAATTCTCTGGCCACAGCTCTGGTGGACATTCCTGCAGTCAGCATGTCAATTGCACAATTTCTCAAAACTTGAAACATCTGTGGCATTGTATTATGTGACAAAACTGCACATTTTAGAGTGGCCTTTTGTTGTCCCCAGCACAAGGTGCACCTGTGTAATGAGCATACTGTTCAATCAGATTCTTGATATGACACACCTGTCAGGTGGATGGATTATCTTGGCAAAGAGGAAATGCTCACTAACAGGGATGTAAACACATTTTTGCACAAAATCTGAGAGAAATAATATGTGTGCATACAGAACATTTCTGGGATCTAATATTTCAGCTCATGAAACATGGGACAAACACTTTACATGTTGTGTTTATATTTGTGTTTAGTATAAATAGAGTGGTATGCAGACTGACCTGTGAGGGCTGAGTATTCCAGACTGTTCAACCTCCAGCTGCAGAGCTCTCAACAGACTCTGCAGGAACTCTTTCTTCTGGGCCCCAGGGCACCCTGGGAGCAGAGAGAGATTATTAAGGCAAGGCGATGGGGTCAGTTTAAGTTGTGACTCTTGACAAAATGAGATACGCCTACCCGCTATGATGTAATCTAGACAAGAGTCCACGTTGCATTCGCCACAGCTCAAGGACACAGTACCCACAGTATTCAGCATAGAAAGTACCAATCAGATGTACAGTGTTAGTGTTAGCCTTGTCCTAGATCAGTTTGTGATGTCTGCCAATGGCCATAGGAGTGACAATAACCAAAGGAGTTGGCAGAAAGAGCAAACTGATCTGGGACCAGGCTAGTAAAAACTAGAAAGATCCTTGTTGATCTATCCAGGTATAGTGCAGTGCAGTTTGCTGATCTGACCTGGTAGAGATCTGTCTCTGTAGCTCCTGTCAGGCTGGCTGCTGTGGGGCTCCTCCAGGCTGCAGTCTGGCAGCCGGTTCCTGAAGGGGGCAACAACAGCCATGGGAATGATCTCCAGCCGAAACTCATAGACTCCTCTCACACCATTTAATCATTGTGATCATACATCACAATGCATTTACCCAATGGTTTGTTCCCTTTTGCCATTTGTTATCATCTTTGTTACTATTCACCATGGACAGGAGGAGATGCAGTAGAGGCTACACTATACACTATTTGGGGTGGCAGGTAGCCTTGCGGTTAGAGCGTTGTGCCGGTAACCGAAAGGTTGCTAGATCGAATCCCCGAGCTGATAAGGTAAAAATCTGTCGTTCTGCCCCTGAACAAGGCAGTTAACCCACTGTTCCTAGGCCAACATTGTAAATAAGAATTTGTTCTTAACTGACTTGCCTAGTTAAATAAAACACAAATACCCTATGAGTATACTTATTTTTTGGTTGAGATGACTTTGAAAAGACATCTTCAAGCAATTTTGCTCACAAGGGTGTCAGTGGCATTGTTAGCCAGATAAGTATATGAAGCTAAGGGAAAATACAGTGAACATGGATGGAAATGTCCATTAAATAATGTTATGGAACCAGGATATTAAACGTCATCAATAAAACCATAGCTTTGCACTATCAATACTTTAGTATGGAATGGTAAAATCCTAAACTAGCACAACACTTGAAATATAATACAATGTTAAAATATACAATATACAGTATACACTGAGTATACCTAACATTAGGAACACCGCAGGGCTCTCCAGAGAGTGTTTGCAGTCTGCCCAACGCATCACCGGGGGCAAACTACCCGCCCTCCAGGACACCTACAGCACCCAATGTCACAGGAAGGCCAAAAAGATCATCAAGGACATCAACCACCCGAGCCACTGCCTGTTCACCCCGCTATCATCCAGAAGGCGAGGTCAGTACAGGTGCATCAAAGCTGGGACCGAGAGACTGAAAAACAGCTTCTATCCTAAGTCGATCAGACTGTTAAATAGCCATCACTAACACATTAGAGGCTGTTGCCCTATATACATAGACATTAAATCACTGGCCACTATATTACATGGAACACTAGTCACTTTAATAATGTTTACATATCTTGCATTACTCAACTCAGCGGTGTCATAGGGAAGCCCATAAAATTTTCAGAGACTCCAGTGACCCAAGCCATAGACTGTTTTCTCTGCTACCGCACGGCAAGCGGTACCGGAGCGCCAAGTCTAGGACCAAAAGGCTCCTCAACAGCTTCTAGCCCCAAGCCATTAGACTGCTGAACAATTCATAAAAATGTACATTGACACCCCACCCCCTCCTCTTCTTGTACACTGCTGCTACTCGCTGTTTGTTTGTTACCTATGCATAGTTACTTCGCCCCCACCTACATGTACAGATTACCTCAACTAGCCTGTACCCCTGTACACTGACTCGGTATCGGTGTCCCCTGTATATAGCCTCGTTATTCTTATTGTGTTACATTTAATTATTACTTTTTATTTTAGTCTACTTGGTAAATATTTTCTTCTTCTTGAACTGCACTGTTGGTTAAGGGCTTGTAAGTAGCATTTCACGGTAAGGTCTACACTGTTGGTTAAGGGCTTGTAAGTAAGCATTTCACGGTAAGGTCTACACTGTTGGTTAAGGGCTTGTAAGTAAGCATTTCACTTGGTAAGCAACTGTTGGTCTACACTGTTGGTTAAGGGCTTGTAAGTAAGCATTTCACGGTAAGGTCTACACTGTTGGTTAAGGGCTTGTAAGTAAGCATTTCACTTGGTAAGGTCTACACTGTTGGTTAAGGGCTTGTAAGTAAGCATTTCACTGTTGGTAAGATCTACACTGTTGGTTAAGGGCTTGTAAGTAAGCATTTCACGGTCTACACTGTTGGTTAAGGGCTTGTAAGGTCTACACTGTTGGTTAAGGGCTTGTGTAAGCATTTCACGGTAAGGTCTACACATTTCACGGTAAGGTCTACACTGTTGGTTAAGGGCTTGTAAGTAAGCATTTCACGGTAAGGTCTACACTGTTGGTTAAGGGCTTGTAAGTAAGCATTTCACAGTAAAGTCTACACTCGCTGTATTTGGCGCATGTGGCAAATAAAGTTTGATTTGATATGTATATACTGTATTCTATTCTACTGTATCTTAGTCTACGCCGCTCTGACATTGCTCGTCTATATATTTATACATTCTTAATTCCATTCGTTACTTAGATGTGTGTGTATCGGGCATATGTTGTGAAATGGTTAGATATTACTTGTTAGATAGTACTGCACTGTCAGAGCTAGAAACACAAGCATTTCACTACACCCAAAATAACATCTGCTAAACACCTGTATGTGACCAATAGAATTTGATTTGGACAGTCTATGTCATGGAAAGAGCAGGTGTTCTTAATGTTTGTATACTCCGTGTTTGAGTTCTTCGGTAGGCATTTCTTAGGCTCCTGGGCTACATGGGGTGCATTGATCAGTTTAGTAAAGTGTGGAATGGGAGAGTTCTGATAGCGGACTGTGCATGTCATGGGAGTGTAGAATGCATTTAGGTAAAACTTTATTGTACTGCCAAGTTAAACTGTTACAAGTCATTCCTATGTAACTACCTGGTAATTATCGGGCTGTAAAATAAAGCGTTAGCCACATTTCTCTATCTACTAGGTGCCTTGTTCGAGGCCATACCTGGCAGAGGTGCCTGGTAGAGGACGTCCCGTGTCCACCCGGACACACCAGCAGTACCCCGTGGTGACGTGGCACTGGATGGGGCTGTAGCGCCCGTCTGCACTGCATTTTGGGATGAAGCGCTCCTCCTGCCACAGAACATGCACCTTGTCCATCAACGCTGCTCTCTCCCTCTCACACGTCTGAGGACTGTCTGTGGAAGCATGAATGTACGCACACATGTACACACACACACACACACTAATCATTATCTCACAGAAGTGATAGCTATGAAAGCTCATAAAAAGAAAAACTCCTTACCTGTAGGGCGTTTTACAGAACGATTCCCTTTGGGGTCAGAGTTCAACCGGATGGTCACCCAGAGCGGAGGAGCGGTGATTCCTGTGCAGGAAATATAGCGATATTAGTGTAAACGAACAATATGGTAGTATCATTCTGAAAATGTCCATCATTACGGGACGGTTTCCCAGAGACAGATTAAGCCTAGTGCTAGACTTAAAAGCATGTTCAACGGTTATTCTCCAAGTCCACTCCTCTCACCTGCTGCAGACTTGGTCCTGCTAGGGTCGGCGGTGGGCCGGGAGGGACCACCCTCACCTGTGTCCACAGAGACAAGAACTTTTCAAGGACCAAAGTGACTGTGATAAAAGCCCGTACCAGAGTAGGTACGTGTGTGGCAGTGTTTGAATGGGTCTTTATATTAGTGTCAGTGGAGCACTATTGATTGATCTAAACTCTGTCTCACCTGTGCAGTTGGGTCTGAGGTGCAGGACAGATGTCCCACTGACAGGTTTCCCATCTGGAGTAGAGCACCAGCAGTAACCAGTCTGGTTGTGGCACTGCATCTGAGGAAGTGGGACATTTGTCAGAACCTGCATTTTGCCAACTTCATCAAAGCCAAGTACTGAAATGTATGCTCACTAAAGTGTAGCCATAGACTGTTCTCTCTGCTACCGTCCGGCAAACGGTACAGATGCATCGGCTCTCGAACCAACAGGCTTCGAGACAGCTTTTACCCCCAAGCCATAAGACTGCTAAATAGTTAATTAAATGGTTACCCAGACTCTTTTCACTGACCCCATCTTGTGCTGACTCTATGCACACTCACAAGACTATATATACAGACACACACACTACATTGACCCTCTCACACAAAACCCACACACACTCACATACACTCACACAGACACACGCACACTTTTAAACTCATCATACGCAAAGTGTACAAAGCATTAGGAACACCTTCATAACATTGAGTCCCCCCTTTGCCCTCAAAACCGCCTCAATTCACCGGGGCATGGACTGTACAAGATGTCGAAAGCGTTCCACAGGGATGCTGGCCCATGTTGACACCAATGCTTCCCACAGTTGTGTCAAGTTGTCTGGATGTCCTTTGGGTGGTGGGCTATTCTTGAGACACACAGGAAACTGTTGAGTGTGAAAACCCCAGCAGCATTGCAGTTCTGGACACACTCACACCAGTGCACCTGGCACCTACTACCATACCCATCAAAGGCACTTAAATATTTTTTTCTTGTCCATTCTCCCTCTGAATGGCACAAATAAACAATCCATGTCTCAATGCTTAAAAATCCTTCTTTAACCGGTCTCCTCCCCTTCATCTACACAGATTGAAGTGGAGGGATCATAGCTTTCAACTGGATTCACCTGGTCAGAGCAGGTGATCCTAATGTTTTGTATGCTGCTACTCTGTTCTTATTATCTATCCTGATGCCTAGTCACTTCACCCTGCCTTTATGTACATATCTAGCTCAAATACATCGTACCCCTGCACATTGATCTGGTACTGGTACTCCCTGTACATAGCTCCATATAGATCTGGTACTGGTACTCCCTGTATATAGCTCCATATTGATCTGGTACTAGTACTCTCTGTATTTCGCTCCACATTGATCTGGTACTGGTACTCCCTGTATATAGCTACACATAGATCTGGTACTGGTACTTCCTGTATATAGCTCCACATTGATCTGGTACTGGTACTCCCTGTATATAGCTCCACCTTGATCTGGTACTGGTACTCCCTGTATATAGCTCCACATTGATCTGGTACTGGTACTCCCTGCATATAGCTAGACATAGATCTGGTACTGGTACTATATATGTATATAACTCCATTCTTGTGTATTTTATTCCTCTTGTGTTACTATTTTTATTATAATTTTTTTGACTGTACATCGTTGGGAAGGGCTCGTAAGCAAGCATTTCAGGGTAAAGACCACATCCTTTGTATTCGGCGCATGTGACAAATCCAATTTGATTTGCTATGATTTTCTGTCATTTGAAAGACAGACAGTACCTGCAGGAAACTTCCATCTGCACCGCATTCTGGGACGGTGTGGCTGCGGACTCTGGACTCCAGGGCCTGACTACGAGCCAGCTGGCACTTGGACTGGGTGGAATCTGAAGGGGGATGTCCAGCAACCATCTCTACTACTTCCATTGGCATATATAATCAATGCAGAAGTGTGTATAGATTGTGTGTACTGTATATATCAGGGATGGTCAACTGGCGGCCCTTTTGAAGGCCCTAAGACAGCTCATTTTCCTCTCTGCCCCATGGCAAAATGAGTGGAATCTTAACAAATTTGCTTTAAAACTGCAACATTTTCTCTACACTCCCATGGCAAAATGTGTAGAATTGCACGAAATGAACTCGCAATGTGAGAGGCGGTGGACACAGAACCACGAACAACTGCAGCACCTCATGATGAGTTCAGATTTTTTTGTGGCTCTCACCCCCATAAAAGTTGCCCATCCCTGGTATATATGGTGATTAATAGATGGAATGTATATATGTGTACAGTGTGAATACGCGTGTATAGATGGAGGCGTCCTTTACTGACTTTCATAGAATGTACACAGTTTATGGTCACTAAAGGGTACTTACCTGCACAGTGTGCTCGTGGTGCCGTCCGTAGCTGAGTGTTGATGCACTGGGCTCTCTGGAAGGCACACAGGGACATGTAAAGGCGTCCGTTGCTGCCACATACTGTCCGGTGGCGCTCCCTGTGGCAGTCCAGCGCACAGCCCCGGGGCCACATGTTTTCTGGGATCAGAAACGGCTGGAAACAAGCAGCAACACAGGCAGTACAATGCAATTACACCCTCCTGACCTGTACTCTCATATGACACACTTTGACCCCCCCAGCAGCGTACTGTATCAGAGAGATGGATGGGAAAAGAGCAGAGAAGGGCTCGCACCGAAGTTGTGTGACCAATCAGAACACGGGTAAATACACATTTGGAGTGTTTGGTGTGGATAGACTTAAGCGCAGCTGGTCAAAGAGAGGGATTAAAAAGGAGCTATTTGTTGGTGCCTTGGCTAGTGGACACTCAGTCTGCTGCTTGTCTGGCACACGAACAGTGCTTCAGTGTCACGCTGGGAAAAGCTGAGAGAGGGAGCACGTAAAAGATAAGCACTGCAGCAGTCAACACATGGCCAAAGTATGTTAAAATAGAGAATAAGGAAATGTGTGTGTGTGTATATCTTGGATTTCACCTGATCCTGTACCTGTGAGAGCTGTTTTTGCTAGCTAACTGCTCTGTAAATAAACAGGTCTAATTGAGGGGAAGGTTCCAGACTCTTCAGGCCCGCCTCACCCCCCTGCCTGCCAACTGTGGGCTCAGTCTGTAGCTCATTGTCATGGCTGGAGTAAAGTACTGTATTTTATTTACAGGCCTGCATCCAAAGGGAAGATGCTGGAACATTTCTGTTCGGTCATCTGAATATTGCTGTAATACTGGACCATACACCAGACATGCATGACCTCGAAAATCTCTTACCTGTCCTTGAGTCAATGCTTCAGTATGACACACACCATCCTAGAGGACACATATTGCAGAACACGACAGCTGTCCGAGGGCTTTCCCTGTATCCCTGCTATAGTATGGTACACCACAGCTTTTTCCAGCCTTGTTCATAGTCACAGTGGTATTCCTAATCGTTAGTAGGATGCCCGAGGCCTAGACTGCATTTGATAAACTTCTATTGACACACCATGTGTTTTTTTTTTACATCAACATTCCAGTGAGGTGGGCGGAGGAGAGACGAGAACAGAGATGGAGAGAGGTACTCGGACCGCAGGCCATAGGCTTCTGCTAAATTGCTAACACATGCTGCCCAGTGCCAGACATTGCACTAAAAGCTAGGTATCACACATGCACTCACACACGGGTCCCTCTCTTGTCGTTGACCTTCACTCCCACTCAGATAACCCTGGACCCAGACCTTGCCCCCCCCACTCAAAGCCCCATCCATCCTCCAGGCCCGATCTTCAATACCTCTTTGTCTCCTGCTCTCCCTCACACTCTGTCATAGCTCAGTCAATTTGCCATGGTGTGTGTTTCACTGTTTGCATAATTTTTCCTGATTTGAAAAAAAAAAAAAAAAAAAAAAAAAAAAAAAACTCTCCTCTGATGAAAGGACCTGCCTGTGCTGCTAGGTGGTGAGGGCATCATTTCATCGATTGATTCCTTGTGGAGGACAGCGTATACTTTGGATGTGTGTGTGTGCATGTTGGAGGTGGTGTCATTGTGGCTGGAGGACGGGACATGGCTTTCTAACTAGGAGTTCAGTACCGCTGAATGGACCAGGTTCAGGTCTAAAGAGTAACTAGTAGCCTTGAGTGAGCTTCTCTGTCCAGGTGCAGTGTTACAACGTGTTCCAGCTACAATTAGCGTCAGTGTTCTGGGCAGAGCGTTGAAGCGTGGACGAACAAGGTGGCAATGTTTTAGGCAACCTGGTGTTAGATTTTATAACTATATATGAAAATATAGATATTTCTCGAAGAGGGTCGCCTTAGTGTGATGAAATACGATGTTTTGGCTGAGACTGAAATGCTGCTGAAAGACTGGCACATGTATATTTTTACATCCATATCAGTCACTTTTATGTTGAAATAAGCCCCCTCCCCTGTCGTATGCGGAGTAAAAGTAATGAGACCAGTGAATCAGGCACATGTGAAGAGTTTTCCTCCATTCATCTCTATGGCGTGGCAGGAAGTCTGGACAGACAAAACAGCCTGTGTGTGCAATTTGTCATGCGCCTGCAGAATACAAAACCACCAAACATTGCAGACACACGCAGACATGCTAAACGTGTGCACTTTCACAGCCGAGTCCTGTACAAGTACACCATCTCTCACCTTTCAAAATTGGCATGGTAACCAAACACACATGTACTGTATGCACACACTCAAACAGGTACAGTTCCTTCAGAAAGCAGTAATAGCACTGAACTTATTCCACATTTTGTTGTGTTACAGCCTGAATTCAAAATGGATTAAATAGATTCTCACCCATATACACACACACACAATACCTCATAATGACCAAGTGAAAACATATTTTTTGACATTTTTTGCAAATGTATTGAAAATGAAATACAGAATTCTCATTTACACAAGTATTCACACCCCTGAGTCAATACATGTTAGAATCACATTTGCCAGCAATTACAGCTCTGAGTCTTACTGCACAAGTCTATATGAGCTTTGCACACCTGGATTGTACAATATATGCACTTTCATTTTTTTTTTAATGATTCAAGCGCTGTCAAGTTGGTTGTTGTTCATCGCTAGACAGCCATTTTCAAGTCTTGCCTTAAGCCAAAACTGTAACTAGGCCCTCAGGAACGTTCAATGTAATCTTGGTAAGCAACTCCAGTATATAATTGGCCATGTTTTATGTTATTGTCCTGCTGAAAGGTGAATTTGTCTTCAAGTGTCTGTTGGAAAGCAGGCTGAAGTAATTTTCCTCTAGGATTTAGCCTCAAATTCATTTATTTGTATCCTAAAAACTCCCTAGTTCTTGCCCATAAAAAGCATACCCATAACATGATGCAGCCACCACCATGCTTAAAAATATGAAGAAGTGAAGTGGTACTTGGATGTGCCCCAAACCTAACATTTTGTGTTCAGGACATAAAGTTGTTTTGCAGTTTTACTTTAGTGTCTTATTGCAAACAGAATGCATGTTTTGGAATATTTTAATTCTGTACAGGATTCCATCTTTTCACCCTTTAATTTACTGTATGTTAGTATTGTGGAGTAACTACAATGCTGTTGATCCATCCCCAATTCTCCTATCACAGCCATTCAATTCTGGTGAAATCCCTGAGCAGTTTCCTTCCTCTCCAGCAACTGAGTTAGGAAGGACGGGGTTTATTGATAAACCATCCAAAGTGTAATAACTTCACCATGCTCAAGGGGATAGTCAATGTCTGCTTTTTTATATACCCATCTACCAATAGGTGCCCTTCTTTGCGAGGCATTGGAAAACCTCCCTGGTCTTTGTGCTTGAATCTGTGTTCACTGCTCGACTGAGGGACCTTGTATGTGTGGGGTACAGAGATGGGGTAGTCCTTTAAA
This sequence comes from Oncorhynchus tshawytscha, assembly GCF_018296145.1. Taxonomy (NCBI): domain Eukaryota; kingdom Metazoa; phylum Chordata; class Actinopteri; order Salmoniformes; family Salmonidae; genus Oncorhynchus; species Oncorhynchus tshawytscha. The sequence continues at coordinate 57,277,220 of NC_056441.1, forward strand.
AGTAATGTTAATCAATAATATCGCACAGAGTCCATGCAACTTGTGAAGCACATGTTTACTCCTGAACTTATTTAGGTTGCCATAACAAAGGGGTTGAATACTTATTGACACAAGACATTTCAGATTTTCATTTGTTATGAATCTGGAAACATTTCTAAAAACATAACTCCACTTTGACATTATGGTTAGGCCAGTGACTAAAGTTAAGGGGTGTGAATTCTTTTTGAAGGCACACACCCGTTTTCCCTCGGGTAAAATAAAAAAACAAGTTTCAATATTTGCCTTTAGGCGGTTTCTGGCCTGCGGTCTGGGCTAGTTAGCCAGTGTTTGTCTACTCCATACACTACCTCTTTAGGGAACATTGGCTTTATAGACTTTCTCAGATTCCACTCCATGGCTTGGAGGTAGGTGTGGCCCCTTACACACTGATCTTGGATCAGCTTGTCATACTCTAATCTCCTAAATGATTATGGTCAGTACTAAACTAAGCCAACTTTAGATCACGTTGAGAGCTCTATGACTCAAGGTAACAGGTATGCCCTTAATTCATGGCTGTAACCAATCTGATTGAAAAGGGTTTCAACACTGCTTGAGATGGCAACCATTCCTTTCTGTCTATTATAGTCTACTTCACTCAGCCAGAGCAGAGATGTAATAAAACGTTTTGCATTCACGTTTAGTTATGTTTGAAAACGCACCATCGGTGATTGGATGTTGGTTTAAGTTCAGGTGACAATCACAGAATGATAATACAAAATGTAACAGTTCATGCTAGACTGTCTCTCACAATGAGCACTTCTGAAGTATGAAAGTGTAAATCCTTGAGGACTTACCGGTGACCTCTCAGTTTGAATAGACTCCGAGAACAAGATGATGAGCAGCACGAGACAGGTGAACGTGAACACCAGCATACTGCCCAGGCGCGTGGCTCTGCTGGAGGTGTTGCGCGCACTTCTGTCTCTGGCAAAGCGCCGTGTACAAATCGACAGCCAATCCAGCCTTCCGTGGCACCGTTAACGCAAGAACGTTAAGGGCAGCTTTTTATCTTCTTTTCACTTTCAGCAGGCCATTTTGTTGGTAAGCGGCAGATCTCTTGACAAGTGGAACGACAAAACGGGTAGATCCCAAATTGTTGGGCTTTCCGCAAAACCGGTGGCAAGTGATGAATAATCAGAAATAGTGTCACGGAGAAATTTCTTCAAAAACACACTATAATTGTAAATATGGTTCTCGGTCATCCTGGATTTGAACGCAGACTACATGAGCATCAAGACCTCCCCTGTCAAATCCCTACCGTGGCTTTATCCCCAAGTAGCCTGCCCCTTTCCGTTCGACAATAACATGTGCGTAACTGCTGCACAACTGGTTGCCATACTTCAGGCCTACCTGTTCACAGTGGCTATTGTATAAAAAGTAGTTATAGCAATACACATAGTATTATTTTATTTTTAAAATCGAAATCTACTAGTGTTTTATAAAACGTTAATAGGCTCATTTGTAGAGGTTAAAACGGTCTACACCTAGTGGTCCGTCTACGACTAAGCTACTGCTGGTCCCAAGTCTCCCCCACGTGGACATAAACATGCAGACTAGACAGCCCATAGGGCAAGCAGCTGATTTACACGTATCCTACCAGGAGGAAATGACTATTTGCTTATTTAAAAAGGTAGTATGAGTAGGCCCATTAACGGTTCAGAGTCAAAGGCTTTGTGTGCGCATATATATGCCTTTGACTCTGAACCGTTAATGGGCCTACTCATACTACCTTTTTAAATATATATATAGTAGGCCTAGAGAAGGAAAATAAAAACAGAGACCAAGTCATAGTATTTTATAAGGAAACTTTATGTGTGCTTGTGAAATTCACTTTTAGACAGAAGGCTGTTTTGCAGTTTCCAGTACAGCAGATAAGGTTTGATATTAAAGAGTACAAAAAAAAGAGAAGAAATCACAAATCCAAAGCTCACTGCTTTCCAACCTTGCAGGTAAAAGTACAAGCTTTTGGCCCAAATCTTATTTTTTCCTCCCTCACTCTGGCTCACATCCCTCTCCCCCTAAGCTCCTTGACCCCCCTAAGCTCCTTGACCCCCCTAAGCTCCTTGATCCCCCCTTTACAAATATTGAAGAAATAAAACAAAATGTCATGCACTTAATTTAGTCAATTAATTTCTTCAAATCAATTCCCACCATTTCTCTCTGAACTCCGTGATATTGGATATAGATGATTGCATAGATTGGTAGACAGTAACTTCCTTTTTATTTAAGACATAATGGAATGTTTATTAAGAGACTCTGGCCCCCTCCCTTCGCCCTTCTTTATGCTGGGTCCCTCCCCACCCTGCTGTGTAGAGAAGACAGACAAGGAGCTGGAGGGTAGCGAGGGAGCGAGAGACAGGGCTGTAGCCACTAACAGGCACATTGTTTTTGTTCTCCCATCATTTCCAACTTCCTCGGGGAACTCTAAAGCGGTGTTCCTATAGAAACAATTCAGCCGATGGTAGCGGTGGGCCTTCACTTTGTCCATGTAAGCTTTACATGACCTGACATGCTGTGCTTCTAGGGGATATTTCTGAATATGTTCTTCAGTTTAAACTATAATAAATGAGTAGATTGTGTGAACATGAGCACCTTATACACCTCCGTGTGAAAGTGATATATCACATAAGCAAAGTTTCATAAATGCCAACATGTTTATGTCATGTGATGATTACATAGCTATAAAGGCCACACATATACTTCCTTCAACTAAATTGTCACCATATCTTTAAATAGGACAGGGTTCCATATTTGACCGTTGAAAAATCACTTAATCCAAATGAAGACTCTGTAATTCAAACCTATCTACGGTACTCAATGTGTCAAACTGATATTTTTTTTCTCTATTTGTTGTTTTGCTTTAAAAAAATGCCACTTTTTTTTTTGCCCTACAAGCCTGCGAAGAATATTCTGACTGTTGCGTACTGGAAAAATAAGTATGTACAGCACTGAAACCACTTACTCACATTTGCTGGAGAAAAGAAAGAAAGAAAGAAACAGGAAAAGGAACGCATTGAGGTTAGATATCCGAGTTCCACTTATCCAGCAAAATGTGGTACGGGTACGTCATTATTTTCTGTTCAACCCCCTGCCCCGCTCCCCTTCATATATCTCTGTGTTCTAATACACAAACTCTCCACCCACCCCACCCCCCAGCAAGATAAAATAAAATAAACAAAAAAAGTAGTATAAGAATCAGAATAGCTCATGCCCCCCCCCCCCATCTCCAAGGCAGAGGGTGAAGGTGGGACTTGGGTTCCCAACCTGTCCTGACCCAGAAGTGCACCTGTGGTTGCTAGTTTTCACCCCATAACATGATGTGCATTTGATTGTAGTTGATCTGTGAACAAAGTTGAGGATAACAGCTTGCGACAGCCAACCAGATGAAAACCTGCACACTCAGGGGCACTGCGGGACCAGAATCTAGAGGGAGCAGTAGCGCTGTCCACTAATCAGGACCCTCCACCTGCAGCCCCTCCCTCTTCTACAGAGCCAATCAAACCACTGGCTTCAGACTCACTCCCCTCTTCTCCCAGTGACTGCAGGCTAGACCTAGAGGGGTAGAGAGTGTCTGCTCTGCATTGGGCCTGGCAAGCCTCTACGTACCCCCCCCCAAACCTCATCCCGTCCCCCTCCCCCTCCTGTGGTGTGCTCTTAGAGGTCACTCTCCCCGTAGAGGGCGGTGGAGAAGGACATGTAGTCGAGGGCTCCGGGCTTCGCGTCGGGGCCCGAGTAGGGCGCCATGCGGGCGATGCAGTACTCCGCCTGGTCTGGAGGCAGCTCACGTCTCAGCTCCTCAGCCATAATGAAGTTCTGACAGAGAGAGGGAATGAGACGGAGGGAGAGGGAAAGAGAGAGGGACAGTGAATAACAGAGTGATAGTTTGCCTATTTCAGCAGTCTCAAGTAGCTGTAACACACATTCTCGCTCTCTCTCACACGAGCCCAACACCATTCCACCCACACAAAACCACTCACCTTGTCTGCAGCCAGGATCTTGAAGGAGGCGATGACCTGGTCAGCTGTGTCGGTGTCCGTGGTCTCCCGGGACATGAAGTCTATGAAGGCCTGGAAGGTGACCACGCCGCTGTTGTTGGGGTCCACTATGCCCATGATGCGGGCAAACTCCGCATCGCCCTGGAAACCACCACCACAGGAAGACACAGGTTAACCCAGACACACCAATTTGAAATTGAGGGCCTCATTGACCAATGACCAACCTCCAAGCAATATAACCACTAATTAATGAAACATTTAACGATAAAGGTTGCGCCAGAGAGCGACAGCGACAGAGCGAGCGACAGCGACAGAGCGAGCGACAGCGACAGAGCGAGCGACAGCGACAGAGCGAGCGACAGCGACAGAGCGAGCGACAGAGCGACAGCGACAGAGCGAGCGACAGAGACAGAGCGAGCGACAGAGCGAGCGACAGAGACAGAGCGAGCGACAGAGCGAGCGACAGAGACAGAGCGAGCGACAGAGCGAGCGACAGAGACAGAGCGAGCGACAGAGCGAGCGACAGAGACAGAGCGAGCGAGAGACAGAGCGAGCGACAGAGACAGAGCGAGCGACAGAGACAGAGCGAGCGACAGAGACAGAGCGAGCGACAGAGACAGAGCGAGCGACAGAGACAGAGCGAGCGACAGAGACAGAGCGAGCGACAGAGACAGAGCGAGCGACAGAGACAGAGCGAGCGACAGAGACAGAGCGAGCGACAGAGACAGAGCGAGCGACAGAGACAGAGCGAGCGACAGAGACAGAGCGAGCGACAGAGACAGAGCGAGCGACAGAGCGAGCGACAGAGCGAGCGACAGACAGAGCGAGCGACAGAGACAGAGCGAGCGACAGAGCGAGCGACAGAGACAGAGCGAGCGACAGAGACAGAGCGAGCGACAGAGACAGAGCGAGCGACAGAGCGAGCGACAGAGACAGAGCGAGAGACAGAGCGAGCGACAGAGACAGAGCGAGCGACAGAGCGAGCGACAGAGCGAGCGACAGAGAGAGCGACAGAGACAGAGCGAGCGACAGAGACAGAGAGCGACAGAGACAGAGCGACAGAGACAGAGCGACAGAGAGACAGAGCGAGCGACAGAGAGAGACAGAGACAGAGCGACAGAGAGAGCGACAGAGACAGAGCGAGCGACAGAGACAGAGCGACAGAGACAGAGCCAGAGAGAGACAGAGCAGAGACAGAGACAGAGCGACAGAGACAGAGCGACAGAGCCAGACAGAGAGAGAGCCAGACAGAGAGCAGACAGAGACAGCCAGCGACAGAGACAGAGCGACAGAGACAGAGCAGACAGAGACAGAGACAGAGCGACAGAGACAGAGAGCCAGACAGAGAGCCAGACAGAGAGCCAGACAGAGAGCCAGACAGAGAGCCAGACAGAGAGCCAGACAGAGAGCCAGGGAAAGGCAGAGATAGGCAGTACCAGGCTGTTTCCAGTGGCAACGAGCAGAGCGCGGTAATTGTCCATGTCCATCTGCCCTGTGCGCTTCTGTTCCCAGGGGCCGAGAGATGAAGAGGAACAGATATGGCAGAAAAAGGAGAGCAATAGAGTGAGAGTAGATTCGGGGAGGACAGAAAAGATGAGAGGAGGAACCGATAGAAGTATGAAAAGAGGAGGAACAAAGGAGGGGAGGTGCGGAGAGGTGAGTAATGTAAGGAGAGTGGGGAACAAAAGGAAAAGGCAAAAACAGCTTTAAAAGAGAGAGTCAGATCAAGGTAATGCAGCAGCGCTGTTGGAGCCGAGGCTGAGGCTGGAGTGGAGGCCAGTGAGTTAGTGGGTGAGTGAAATGAGTGAATTACAGCACCGGCAAGGAGAAGAGCCAGGCAGAGAGCACCACCCGCAGGTTAGACAGGGGAAACAGCAGCAGCCCCTCTCTCCTACGTTCTCGCCCCCTGGCTTGTCTGTGCTCCTTACCGTTTTGTTATTCTCCACATCGTAGCCCAGGCTGATCAGACACGCCTTGAACTCCTCAGCCATCAGGCCCCCGCTGTGGTCCTGTGAGGTCACCATCAGCCAATTACAGACCACACCATGACGACGGAAGCCATGATGGAACCATCACAACACAGGGATGCCAGGTGGGAGTGGTCAGGTGATGGGGACACGGCAGGCAAAACGAGGGTGATGATGATGATGGACAGACAAACAAACGGATGTTAGATGTTAAACAATGACAACAGCCTACGGGGAAACGCATCCATGATACTAGACAGGCACACCAGTGACAGTGAGGGGTCAGCGTCTCCAAAGGAGAGCAAAGTGCTTAGGAACACATGCTGTTTAAACGGTGTCCCTTATAGCTCTTTATGGGAATGACAAGTCCTCAAAGATCACCACAGTGCTACTGACAGGACAGCTTCGTCCCAAATGGCACCCTATTCCTTATAACCCTCAAATTCAACTCTGGACCTCAAAGTTCCACGGCTCTTTCGCCACACTGTTCCTCTAAACAGGGACTGCTTTAGACCTGGGACCAGGCGTGTGTAGAACAAAAAAACCAGCAGGCTCCGGACCTCATAGGGTGATAGTTGAATACCCCTGCCCTATATAGTGCACAACATTTGACCAGAGCCATATGGGTCCTGGTCAATAGCAGTGCACTATATAGAGAATAGGGTGTCATTTGGGACACAAACTCTGTCTTGATGTTGAGCCAAACACAGCATGCATAAAGACAGTGAGGTGAAGTGATGAGGTATGCTGTTGTGGGATGGGTGAGGTGAACTCGGGGGTTACCCCCCTCCTCTCAGGGCACTCCGCTCCACACAGCCCCAGCCACCTCCAACCCAGGGTGAAACACTACTAGTTCCACCTGTGAATGTCAACAAATAAGGAATAGGTTCGTCCTCACAAGTCTAGTCCATTTCTTAGTCCCACCTGAGTTTCCCTTCTGAAATAAGAGGGGGGACTTAAGACTCGACACATACAGGAGTTAAGTGTAAACACTTCTAGAGTAAGACACACAACTGCAAAAGCCGGTGGAAATAACAGCATTCTCAGACATTTTTTAAGACGTTATTTTCTACAGAAAGATGCCCCCCTGTTCCCTCTCGCCTGATCCCCCATGTTGACCCCCGGTGTTGACCCCTGACCTTGTCAAAGTGGTTGAAGGAAGTGCGGTACTCATGCAGCTGCTCCTGGCTGATGCCCTTGGCGTCACGTGTCAGGATCTGGTTCTCGATCTCGTTGATGGTGCGGGCGATGGTGGTGAGGAGCTGCTCCCAGCCCACCCGCAGATGCTGAGATGGAGGAATGGAAGGGGAGAGAGAGGGAAGGTGGGAAAGACGGAGAGAGAGAACATACATTGAAGGTTAACCACATGAAGAAACGGTATTGAGTAAGGAGGAGAGATAGAAACGTAATATGTAGAACAGAGACGAACGGACAAACGGCTCTAAAAGAGGGAGGACACCAGAAACCGCCAGGCTTTCATTGTAAATAACAACTGGTTCTCAACTAACCCACCTGGTCAAAGAAAATATAAAAATAGAACAGACAATGAAAATCTGAAGAGAAAAAAAAAGGGTGGCGAGACATAGTGACCTATTCTCCACATAGAACCAACAGATAGTCGAGAGCAGGGTGGCAGCCCGAATAGCCCCCTATTCCCTACACAGTGCACTACTTATTACCAGGCCTGGAGCAAAAGTAGTGCACTATAAAGGGAATAGGGGGCCATTTGGGCTGCCCAGGGTGCAGAGAAAAGTCAGTGTTGTGTGTAGCTACCTCCATGGTGTAGGCGGTGTATTTGTTGTCGAAGATGAGAGCCTCCTGGATGAGCTGATGGTCTCCCTCCAGCTGGTCGATGTTGGGCTTGTACTCTATGATGCTCTGCTCATACTCTCTCAGGTTCACCAGCTGGTCCTCCAGAGTTCCATTCATCTCAATGGATATCCGCCCAATCTCCTACAAACACACACACACACATTCAAGGACCAGATCCCAAAAAGGCCAGAGCTGGCGTGTATTCACTCGGCACCAAACGGAAGAAAACAAGCTGAAACAGGTAGGGTCAACCTGGACGCTCAATTTTCTTCCCCGTTTACAAAACATTTTCTGTTGAATGCCTTAATGAACACGACCCAGGAGGCACAGCGCCAACAGAAGTCATGGCACTAAGAGGGCTGGATCAATCTTATGTAGTACGAGTCGGTCTGGGTTTCTTTGCTGTACCTCCATTTTGGTCTGTATCCAGGGCCCGACGATGTTGGCCTGGGTGGCAAACTTGCGGCGCAGGTGGTCATTGGACTGCTGCTTGGCCAGCTCCTCCTGCAGAGCCTGGTCACGCTGGGGAACCAGCTGTTCCACCTACAAAACACACCACATGGGGGCTCCAGTCAGCACAGCAGACACTCATTCCCACTGTAGAAGCAATGCCACAAGGCTGAGGCTCACTCAGGGGCCTGTTTTAGGTATTAACGAGCACGTGGGAACAGACTTAAAATATGATGATTGAATTCAAACCGGCAAAAGCAGTAATTGCACACATCGCAACGCATATATGAACATACAGCCACAGGTACACACCTTGTCCCACTTGTTGTCGATAGTCTTGGGTGTGATGGTGGTGTAGGGGTTGCCCCCGCTCAGCTTGATGCCGTTGTACTGGGCAATCTTCTGCACCTCCGCCTGAATGGCCTGGATGGCCTCCCGCTCCTTGTTGGCCTCTGGGAGGGTGGACTTAAACTGCTCATGGGCTGTGATTAGGCCCTTTAAGAGAGAGGAGGAGGAGAAAAACGAGAGATTGAAACGAAGGAGAAGGACGGGAAACAAGGTGAAGGACAAAGTGAAAGGACAGATGAAGAGCGAGATCAGCATGGTATCACAGTGCATACCCACATCAGCCAGATGAACTCATGGATACCATGCGCGCAGTGTGAAGGAAGTTACCGGTAGCTTCACGATGCTAAGTAGCGTTAGAGCTATGACTGGCAGTCTACGGGTACGGTAGCATTGCTAAATGTTCGTTACCCAGTATGAGACTAAATGACAACTTTATTGACAACCTACTGTTAACAGCACAGGTCATGATGATACATTGCGGTAGTGGAGACCCTCTGGGGACGTAAAGCAGTAAACGGTTGGTGACGGTGTCCCCATGTCTTTTACCTGGATCTCTTCGATGTTGTGAACGATGAACATGTCCTGCAGGTCCTCCATGGCCCCTTCCATCCAGTTGTTGAAGGGTGCCGCCCTCTTGGCGTACTCCAGGTACAGCTCGTCAATGGACTCCAGCTGCTTCTCTGTCCTCTGTGGGGGGAGACTGGGGTCAGGTGCCTGCTGGGAACACTAGCATCTATGTGACAGGGGTTCACCATGAGACACAGAAGTGGAGGACGGGAACCCTGGCAGATAGTCTGCGTGTGTGTGTGTGGTTGGTTGTGTGTGGTTGGTTGTGTGTGCGTCTACCCATTTTCGCAGTGTAAACGTGTCCTTGTTATGACCTGTAGTGTATGACTAGATGGGACTGTGTGAAAGGTGGCTGGCTGGGGGGGGCTTACCTCCAGAGACTCCCTGCGGCTCTGGGTGAGAGACCCCAGGGCATCCCACTGCTCACAGATCTTCTGACAGCGGGCGTTCACACTGGGGGAGTCGTAGTAGTCCAGCTCACTGAGGCACAGGGAGCACAGACGTGGAATTACTATCTTTCTACATGAGTCCTACTCAACCTGACCACAATCTCCATCTTTTCATTCTTCTGGATTATTTCTCAGTTCATCTCTTCCTCCCGGCCCTTCCCGTTCTCCCATCCACCCGCAGCCCCATCCCTCGATCTCCCATCCACCCGCAGCCCCATCCCACGATCTCCCATCCACCCTCAGCCCCTCCCACGATCTCCCATCCACCCCAGCCCCCTCCCAGATCTCCCATCCACCCTCAGCCCCCTCCCACGATCTCCCATCCACCCTCAGCCCCCTCCACCCCACGATCTCCCATCCACCCTCAGCCCCTCCCACGATCTCCCATCCACCCTCAGATCTCCCATCCACCCCCCCTCCCACGATCTCCCATCCACCCTCAGCCCCCTCCCACGATCTCCCATCCACCCTCAGCCCCCTCCCACGATCTCCCATCCACCCTCACCCTCCCCCTCCCACGATCTCCCATCCACCCTCAGCCCCCTCCCACGATCTCCCATCCTCCCTCAGCCCCCTCCCACGATCTCCCATCCTCCCTCCCTCCCACGATCTCCCATCCTCCCTCAGCCCTCTCCCACGATCTCCCATCCTCCCTCAGCCCTCTCCCACGATCTCCCATCCTCCTCATCCCCGATCTCCCATCCTCCCTCAGCCCCTCCCACGATCTCCCATCCACCCTCATGCCCCTCCCACGATCTCCCATCCTTTTCCACCCCCCATCAACTCCTCCCATCCCTCCCTCCTTTTCTCCCTCTCACTTGAGTTCCTGTGCGATGGCGGCGATCTGCTCCACGCGGTCCTGGTGGGCAGCCAAGTCAGACTCAAACGCCTCGTGTTTCCTCAGCAGAGCCTTGACCTCCGACAGGCTGGCTGTCTCATAGTCCTTCTGGGTCAGCATGGCCTCCTTACCTGGGGTGGGAGGGGTTAAAGACAGTAAGCTTCAAGATATCCAAACCCAAATCAACTCACTCAAACCCTTACGTCCTCAATATCAATATGGTCAAAGCTCCACCTAGTACTTTGGGATCTATAGGGAGCGGTGGCACCAACAAGGGTCTAAGTACGGTTGCAAAATTCCGGTAAACTTTCCCCAAACTAACGTTTTCCAGAAATCCCAGTTGGAAGAGCCCAAGGAGGAGGGAACAGGCAGGAAATCCAGAATCCCTCAGCCAGGATTTCCGGAAAACCTGGGAATTTTGGGAAAGTGACTGGAATTTTGCGACCCTACGGCAGAGTGAGGGATCAGTGTTGTCTGTACAGTAACTAATGTCTCCGCACCATCGGTCCAGGACTCGTGGATGGTGGCTTTCTGACGGAACTTCTCAGCCAGGTGGTCCAGTCTCTCCAGGCGACGGATCTCGTTGAGCATCCACTCCTCGTAGCCCTTCTCCGCCCCCTCCAGGTTGTGCCACGACCCGTTGATGTCCTGCAGCCAGGGAGAGGACACTGACCCACCATACAGCAGAAAGAGCACTACACTGTATACCAGCATTATTCCCTCCGGCGCAATTTATATGGAGATACATTTGGTGATACGTATGCTGCTGTTATAAGTCATGTCTTTTTAAACTAATCACAAACCAATTTCCCATTGTGGGACAACAACGTGAACCGATTACGATCTAAATAAGAATGGAATAATACAGGAGAGCGTTAGGATATGGATGGCATCATTGGTACAACTGCTTCTAAATGTCTCTAATACTGAGAGAGAGTGTCCATGCGCCCGCCAGTCCCACTCACCGACACCATGCGTCCTTCAGAGGGCATGAAGGCTGGCCTGTTGCTCAGCCTCAGCTTGGTCTGCAGGGTGTTGAAGTTGATCTCCAGCTGACACTTCTCCTGCACCTTGGGGGGCTTGTGGACGCGGCGGTAGCCCCGGAAGTCCTCCAGCTTCTGCTGCATCTCGGCCATGGTCTTCTCTGGAGCCCGGTTCTCCAGCCACGGGATGGTCCGGCGGATCCAGTCCAACAGCTAGGGCAGAGGAGAGGGGGATAGAGACAGACAGACAGAGACGTGTGGTGAGGATAGAGGGAGGGTAGAGACAGACAGACAGACGTGTGGTGAGGATAGAGGGTGGGTACGTACAGACAGACGTGTGGTGAGGATAGAGGGTACGTACAGACAGACAGACGTGTGGTGAGGATAGAGGGTACGTACAGACAGACAGACGTGTGGTGAGGATAGAGGGTAGAGAACAGACAGACAGACAGACGTGTGGTGAGGATAGAGGGTACAGACAGACAGACAGACAGACGTGGTGAGGATAGAGGGTAGAGAACAGACAGACAGACAGACGTGTGGTGAGGATAGAGGGTAGAGAACAGACAGACAGACAGACGTGTGGTGAGGATAGAGGGTAGAGAACAGACAGACAGACGTGTGGTGAGGATACAGAACAGACAGACAGACGTGTGGTGAGGATAGAGGGTAGAGAACAGACAGACAGACAGACGTGTGGTGAGGATAGAGGGTAGAGAACAGACAGACAGACGTGTGGTGAGGATAGAGGGTAGAGAACAGACGTGTGGTGAGGATAGAGGGTAGAGAGACAGACAGACGTGTGGTGAGGATAGAGGGTAGAGAACAGACAGACAGACGTGTGGTGAGGATAGAGGGTAGAGAACAGACAGACGTGTGGTGAGGATAGAGGGTAGAGAACAGACAGACGTGTGGTGAGGATAGAGGGTAGAGAACAGACAGACGTGTGGTGAGGATAGAGGGTAGAGAACAGACAGACGTGTGGTGAGGATAGAGGGTAGAGACAGACAGACAGACGTGTGGTGAGGATAGAGGGTAGAGAACAGACAGACAGACGTGTGGTGAGGATAGAGGGTAGAGAACAGACAGACGTGTGGTGAGAATAGAGGGTACAGACAGACAGACAGACGTGTGGTGAGGATAGAGGGAGGGTACAGACAGACAGACGTGTGGTGAGGATAGAGGGAGGGTACAGACAGACAGACGTGTGGTGAGGATAGAGGGAGGGTACAGACAGACAGACAGACGTGTGGTGAGGATAGAGGGAGGTACAGACAGACAGACAGACGTGTGGTGAGGATAGAGGGTACGTACAGACAGACAGACAGAGACATGTACTACTCACGTCACTGGCCAGCTTCTCGTAGTCCTCCATGAGGTGCTCATTCTCCTGGTTGACAGCCAGCACCTTGCAGATCCTATTGGCTGCAGTCTCAGCCTATCACGGATGAAAGTCGTCAGCAGAGCCAATACACAGGTTGCTTGTTATGGATTAGGAGCACGTGCACGAACGTGTGGGGCTTGGACACATTTTTTACAATTCAGATCAGCTGCCTACCAGTCAAAGACAACGGACAACTGCAGTGGAAGCTGAAACTGAAAGTACGATGTACTGTGTGCCGGCCTTACTCAACTCAAGTTAGTTTCATGTCCAACTGGACGGAGTGTCATTTCTAGTTTTTAGCTATGAACAACATAGTAAACTGAGTGTGAACGCAAAAACCACACACTAGCCGTGACTTGAATTCACAGATTATTTCAACACCGTGCACACACACACACACACACCCGTTGGATGGCTGTACAGTGGTAAGGGTACAGGCTAATGCAACATGCTACAGCTGACAATGGTTAGTTCCACGGACTCTGTGTGCCAACTTCACACTCTGTGCCTCAGAAAGCTACATGCTTCTCCTATACAATGGGAGCATTCAGTCTGGTTCTGTACCGCTTTTGTCCACGTCAGCTGGTGTGTTTAGGGACTTAAACTTAAACCACTGAAATACAGAAACAGTAAGAAACTGTATTATGCCCTTGGAACTTAACACACTACGGAGTAATCTCAGAAAAACACATTATACACATTGAAACAGTTGTAGTGTTAATAGGCGGACATTTGAACCGCCGTTAACAGTGTTTCCCAGAGATCAGTGGAAGCTTATTTCATCCCACTTTAGATTATACTCTAACATATCAGTTACGAAATGTCATGCCTTAACTGTAGCTATGAGAAACACTGCTAACGACCAGTCTATGGGGGCAGAGTTGAAACAGGACAGTTCTAGAGCAGGGAAGAGTGTGTGTTTGTTGTTCCATAGAGGTGTACTGTGAGCCCAAAGCGTCAGTGAGTGTCCTTGGCCAGTATGACATTGCCTGTGACCCCGGCTGGTGTCACAGAGGTCAGGGGTTAAAGGTGGCGTAGTGGCGGTGCTCACCTTCTGGGCGCCAGAGAAGGCGTGATAGAAGCAGGAGACATAGGTCATGATGGCCTTCTCGTCGGGCCTCAGCGTGCCCACGATGTCTACACAACCACGGCCAGGCAGTGAGCGGAGGGAGAGAGAGAGAGAGGTGGTGAAGCAAAGCTACCCAAAGCAAGAGGGTCCCGCCACACAGCGAGGTGGGTGGGGTGAGATGAGGGGGGGTTGTAAGGGGATAGACACCGGACTCCACTGCCGCTGCCCCCCACTCTGGAGCCTCCAATGACGCACTGGGGGTTACCATGGTAACCAGGAGAGAGAGAGCGGGCGTGTCCACCTCGGGAGAGAGGAGGAGTCTGCCGGGGCCACGATGCAGAGGTTGGGACACACCTCTTCACTCAATACACACACACTCTAATATTTCAACTGTCAAGCTGGTAATAACAGAAAAGGCCCTCCTGGTCCCAAAACTAAAGAGAAGGGTACACTAGTCTAACCAGTGTCCATACTGTTTCAGGATTAACGACTGTTTTCCAAAATGAACAATGATTGTTCAAATGGCCGTATGTAACCCGGCCCACTAGCAGCTTCCTGTGGTGTTCTGTAGTCTAGGCAACAGTGGGACTGTGGCAAACAGTTCTGCACCTGCACCTCTCCTGAGATTGGAGCTCATAAACAACTTCTTAATGAATAAAAAAACTCATTGAAGCGCTGTCGAAAAACATGCCCGTCAGCAGGCTTCCTGTTCTCAGTCTACAGGGAGAGAGAAGGGTAAAAAGGAGAGGGAAAAGAGGTGAGGGGGGGAAACAGAGGATGAATACAGCAGACAAAGAGAGCTAGAGGGTGAAAACACAAACAGATAAAACATCTATGTAGAGTTTTCAAAGTCCCTCTGACTTGTCTCCTCTCTGCTCAGATACCATCTGACCCAGGGCTCAGTGCCTCATTTAAAACCATCTGTTTAACTACCAAGGGCCCCTGAGGCCTGATGCACCAACTCAATCACTATACACAGACAGGCCAGTACACAGGAGCAAGAGGGCCCTGTTACTACCAGCAGGACAGGAAGATTCAGAGACTTCAAGACAGCGTGTGTGTTGTGTCTGAGTTAAAGGAGGGTCCCGAACCAGTTTCCCATGAGGCCGACACCAATGCTGCGGGAGAAAGCCATGCTGGAGAGGAGAGGAGCAGAGGGTGGGGGTAGATGTGGAGGACAGGACCGGGGGTGGGGGGGGGGGGTTAGGGTTAGTATCGGAGCAGGGGTAAGGTGGGGGTGGGATAATGGGGTACCTTCTGGGCTCCAGAGAAGGCATGGTAGAAACTGGACACATAGGTCATTATGGCTTTCTCATCCGGACGGGCAGTGTTCACAATGTCTGTAGGGAAACCACAGTTACACACATACAGGCAGACGGAGACAGAGATAGTTACACACGTAGAGGGAGACACAGGCGGACAGACACAAACACTTTACAACAGGTATACAAACTGGAGGATAGAATTGTGAACACACAGACAAGGGAAAATGGGGGATGGACGATCCAACAGAAAAAACAGTGAGAGAGATGGAGGGGGAGGTAGGAGAGGGGGGCTGAGGCTAACGGTCTGTGTGTAAGGATGACCACAGCAGCTGTGATGTCACAACACATCCACCTGCACACTGGAGTCTTGGGATGGAAGAGCAGTCGGATGAATGAATACGATATGAACATGCAGAAACACGCCACACACACACACACACAACTGTGCCCTGTGCATACCTTCAGCGTCCATCATCTTGGGGATGTCCAGGTACTTCTCAGCCACCTCAAAGGCATTGTTCAGGTTGGTCAAGGGGTCATCCTGAGCAACCAATTAGAAGGTGAGAAAAACAAGCCACAGAAGGGGCAGATGTGCTGACGGGAGTATGTGCTGACACACTCACCTTCCTTAGCTTGTCGTAGTCAATGAGCTCTGGCCTGTGTCTGTGGATCAGAGCGTTGAAGGCAAGGCCATCCTTCCAGCTGTTAATATATGAGAGAGCGAGAGAGATCAGGAAGACGGTTCTACAAAGCACATACATAGGTCATTCACTGTTCACCGGGCGCCGAAGACGTGGATGTCGATTAAGGCTGCCCCTCGCACCTCTCTGATTCAGAGGGGTTGGGTTAATTGCGGAAGACACATTTCAGTTGAATACATTCAGTTGGACAACTGCCTAGGTACCCCCCTTTCCCTTATGCACACACTTCTAACGTCTCTCCTACGTTTGGTGACGGCCCTGAATTTTTCTGAACCGTCTCAGTGCTTCTCCTTCCAATAGGGCGCTTTCCCTTTAATTCCCATTTAAATAGTTCTCCTTCCAATAGGGCACTTTCCCTTTAATTCCCAATTAAATAGCCAGCATCAGCTGCCCAAAAGTGAGGTTGTGATGGAGATGTGAAAGAGGATGTGTTCAACCCTCAGTTCCCGAAGCTTCTCTATTCCGTTTGTTTTGTTGCCGTTAAACGTGTGTTTTGTAGCCTAATAGAGTTTACCCAGGAGCCACTCTTCGCGTCCGTGGACTACACCTCTCTGTTCTTCGTGGCCTTTCTCAGCTGGAGAGCTGTTGGCGGATTGGATTGTCTGACTGACCACAACCTTTTTGTATACGGTATTTCATTTGTTTTGATGTGAGGTATACGGTGATGATTTATGTAGTTAGTTGTAGTTGAGGACTTAGTAAGAGTTGATACGCTTTAAAGTTCTGTGGTAAAATAATTGTTATATTGATTGTATGATTAATACTGGGTTTACGCTACACTTGAATGAACGGACAAACATTGCGTGACAAAGGTCACTTGAGTTCCCTGAACTCCTTTACCGGGCTGGACTCTTTTTAGGCCCGAGGTACAGGACATTTCTGGAGGAACCAGAACTCATTGTGTTATATTATTATATGTGTGTAATCATTTATGTTGGTAATACAACCCACGCAAAATAATAGTTGTTTTTCAAGTTCTTTCCAATGTTTTAAGGGTTTATGAAAAGTTTATTTCCATCCTGACTTTTACATAAGTCCTTTGTATTGGTGTAGACTTGACGGACCAGATGGGACTCATTCCCTCCAAAACCAAAAGGAGAAACCAATGTTTTCTCTGGTAGGCACAACCTACCTGGCACCCCTATAAAAAATAACCTCAAGTCAAAACCGTTAGTTTCACCAGCAGAGGGCAGCCTTTCTAGAAGCACTGGTGGAGTTTGCTGGAGTGTGTGGGTAAACGCAATGTTTGAACAGGCTTCACTACTGTGGAATTTTATAGAGGTCAAACAAGAATGTCTGGAGAACTACTGTAACCTGTTCGGGTCTCAGGTTCTGTCGCCAGGAATGACGTCTAGCTCTTGTCGAGGTTTGTGTGTGTGTGCGCGCTGCTACCTGATGTGGAAGTTCTGCACGTTGACGTTTTTGTAGGGCGCGGTCTTCCTCTGGCACCACAAGAGCAGGCCCTCCTTGGCAGAGGTCTCTGGAAAGGGGAGAAGGGGAGTTAGATACCCGTCTACAGCAGGAGCTCCGGAGTGTGATGTACTGCCTGTTCTGTTCCCTGATCATTAAATTACACCCACCTGGTGTCCCAGGTTTAAAAATCAGTCCCTGCTTAGAGGGGAAGAAGGGGAAAAAAGCAGTGGAACTGTCTTCAAGGTCCAGATTAGAATTTGAAGGGTCTATGGTATGTCCAAAATGGCACCCTATTCCCTATATAGTGCACTATTTTTGACCAGAGCCCTCTTGGAATAAGTTGACATTTCAGAGTCAGACGCAGCCTAGACCCATCTTCCACCATGTTTGAGAGTGCAGTATAGATAGCTAACGTGTTTAACTTCTCTCTCGGTCAGAGTGTGCCGTGGAGCCGGGGGTTAACGATCTCTCCTGCCATTGTCCGTCTTCGTCAAGTACCAGTGAGAGCAGAACAGGCTTGTAGGCCAGACTTGTATTCACTTGGCTCGGCTCACTCAACCTCCTGTGGACTCAGCAGAACAGTTCAGAGCAGGGGAGATGCATTGCATCTGAGAGACCCAGTTGCTTCCACTCCACTTCCCGGTGGAATCCCCTCAGCACAGCTGTGTTTTGAATAGGAGTGTGTGTGTGTGTGTGTGTGTGTGTGGAGGAAGAGGGAAATGCCTGCTCTGTTCCTGGCATAAGAACATGGAGCAGCACAGATCTAATGAATGAGGGGTGATTTAAGGACAGTGTCATCCCCCAGGTTCAAAGAACATTCTTTAAAACCAGTCATAATGTTTCCAGATGAGTTTCGGATTTAAAAGAGAACAGGAAGAACATAAAGCAAAGTGTTTTCTAAAGCAACATTAGGGGCTGATTAAAATCCTAGCTGCCTATTGATGAGGCCTAACAGGGGGAGAGCGAGAGAGACTGACCTTCCACAGAGATGTCCTGGATGGCGAAACGGAGGATTATTGTCCAGATCATGCCCAGGGTCATCTTGGCGTTGCCATCCACAATTTCTAAGGAGGGGAGACAAGACAATCACTCAGAAATACAATAAATATCAACTCTTGTGCATTAGCCTGGTCCCAGATCTGTTTGTGACATCACGTCAACTCCTTGTCATAATAGCAGATCTGGGACTAGTTCTACATATATTTGTAGGCTTAAAATATGAATAGTGCAAATACAAATATGCACAGTGATGGGCTGGGTACAGCATGTATAATGCATTTAAGCAAAGTCCCAAGGTGTTACAGCAGCTTTGAACAGGTAAGAGAATGGTTGTGTCTGTCCCCCTCCAACGCTTCATCATGGAGTCAGTTTCTATCTCTCTCCCTCTCCGTGCCTGCCTCGGTCTCGCTCTCTCTCTCCCCCTCTCCGTGCCTGCCTCGGTCTCGCTCTCTCTCTCCGTGCCTGCCTCGGTCTCGCTCTCCCCTCCCTCTCCGTGCCTGCCTCGGTCTCGCTCCCCCTCTCCGTGCCTGCCTCGGTCTCGCTCTCTCCCTCTCCGTGCCTGCCTCGGTCTCGCTCTCCCCTCTCCGTGCCTGCCTCGGTCTCCCCCTCTCCGTGCCTGCCTCGGTCTCGCTCCCCCTCTCCGTGCCTGCCTCGGTCTCGCTCCCCCCCTCTCCGTGCCTGCCTCGGTCTCGCTCTCCCTCCCCTCTCCGTGCCTGCCTCGGTCTCTCTCTCTCCCTCTCCGTGCCTGCCTCGGTCTCTCTCTCCCCCTCTCCGTGCCTGCCTCGGTCTCTCTCTCCCCCTCTCCGTGCCTGCCTCGGTCTCTCTCTCCCCCTCTCCGTGCCTGCCTCGGTCTCTCTCTCTCCCCCTCTCCGTGCCTGCCTCGGTCTCTCTCTCTCCCCCTCTCCGTGCCTGCCTCGGTCTCTCTCTCCCCTCTCCGTGCCTGCCTCGGTCTCTCTCTCCCCCTCTCCGTGCCTGCCTCGGTCTCTCTCTCTCCCCCTCTCCGTGCCTGCCTCGGTCTCTCTCTCCCCCTCTCCGTGCCTGCCTCGGTCTCTCTCTCCCCCTCTCCGTGCCTGCCTCGGTCTCTCTCTCCCCCTCTCCGTGCCTGCCTCGGTCTCTCTCTCCCCCTCTCCGTGCCTGCCTCGGTCTCTCTCTCTCCCCTCTCCGTGCCTGCCTCGGTCTCTCTCTCCCCCTCTCCGTGCCTGCCTCGGGTCTCTCTCTCCCCCTCTCCGTGCCTGCCTCGGTCTCTCTCTCTGTGCCTGCCTCGGTCTCTCTCTCTGTGCCTGCCTCGGTCTCTCTCTCTGTGCCTGCCTCGGTCTCTCTCTCTGTGCCTGCCTCGGGTCTCTCTCTCTCTGTGCCTGCCTCGGTCTCTCTCTCTGTGCCTGCCTCGGTCTCTCTCTCTGTGCCTGCCTCGGTCTCTCTCTCTGTGCCTGCCTCGGTCTCTCTCTCTGTGCCTGCCTCGGTCTCTCTCTCTGTGCCTGCCTCGGTCTCTCTCTCTGTGCCTGCCTCGGTCTCTCTCTTTTGCCATTTGTCCTTGTCTCTCCATCTCTGTCCGCCTCTCGCTCTCGCTCCCTGGGGTCAGGATGCTTCCAGCAGGTGACCTTTGGCAGTGTAGGGTGGTGGGCTGCTGGTCAGTGTGGTGGGGGCTAAGCTGAACCTCTGACAACTAGGCCGTGTGTAACATGCAGTAGGAATGAGGGGTGGAGGCTGGCAGGGCCATTTGTCAAGATAGCTGGAGCAGAAAGGTCATTGTCACGGCGACAGTCGGACGTGCACTCTCGGGCTGATTTACTGGCCTTGTGAAGGGCCTCTTGCTCCCTCTCCTCTAGAGCTCCCTTCCTCTCCAGCCAAATGACTTCACTCCCAAGTGGGAGATGTACTTGGCAGGATGCTGTGAGCTTTGGAGTTGTTTGTCAATGTTCTGTGTGTGTGTGGGGTAGGTAAACTGACCCTCCGCGCCAATGGACACCAGCTTAACTCCTTTGCCGGCGATGTAGTCCAGAGCTTTGTTAACGTTGTTGATCTTGTGGACCCTCATCTTGCCTCTCTCGGGCTTAGGTAACCGTTCCCCTGTGGATGAACACACACACACACACGCACACACACACAAAAACAGCCAAAAACACAGGCAAACAAAATGCAGTGAGCCCAGAGAGTCTCATGACAAAAACAGCCCTTTCCACCGTCTCAGCAGAACAGACAGGCACATCTCCTTTTAAAGTCACAGTATCAACCTTCACAGTCAAAACAGACAGCATCCTCTACAGGGCCAGAACCATGGCCTACGACCAGACTACTTAGTTGAAAGGTATCAAAAGAACAGGGGACACTAATGCGTTACAGAGTCCTTTTCTGGCACCGCACTTTCTGCCACAGTAGATTGGTGCTTAGCTGTGTCATGATGATCTAGTCGATGGGCTGGCTCACCTGAGATGACCTCCAGCAGGAGCATGAGTTTGAGGCCATCCCTGAAGTCCTCCTCGATGTTCTCGATCTGCGTGCCTGCTTTCCTCAGGTGGGAGTTGCACCAGGCCGTGAACGTCTGGAGAGAGACAGGAAGTGAGGTCAGAGTGGGCGAAAGCGAGGTCACAGATTGGTGTAACCAATAGGAGGCACCAGTAGTAGGCACTCTTTCCTCTGGTCAAAAAAAGATATCCCAATGCCCCAGGGCAGTGATTGGGGACATTGCCCTGCGTAAGGCGCTGTCTTTCAGATGGAATGTTAAACGGGTGTCCTGACTCTGTGGTCACTAAAGATCCCATGGCACTTATCGTAAGAGTGTTAATCTCGGTGTCCATACCATCATCGCCACCATCATCCCCAGCTTGCAATTGGCCCAGTCATCCCCAGCTTGCAATTGGCCCAGTCATCCCCAGCTTGCAATTGGCACATTCAACCCCCCCCCTTCCCTGTAACTATTCCCCAGGTTGTTGCTGTACACTTACCTAGTAAAATAAGGGTTAAATCAAATGTAAAAAACAGACAAAGGAACAAACAGAAAACAGGAAGAGGGGAGCTGCAGTTCCTCAGGGCGCACAGACAGTAGGTTACAGGTGACAGGAAGTGCGCTGTGATTGGTTGACGTAATTCTGAGTATAAGTGCTTATTGAAGGCTCAGGTCTCCCCCAGGCCATACAATCTTATACATTATGATTTAAAATGGCAAAACTGATCCCAATTCAGCACTCCTACTCCAAGCCTCTTTGTGAATATAGGCCCTGATCTCTTTAATTCAACTAACAGTCAGTATTTACGAGAGTGTTTCATGAGGTGAGTGAGCTGTTTTTTAAAAATTTATTTTTATTTCACCTTTATTTAACCAGGTAGGCTAGTTGAGAACAAGTTCTCATTTGCAACTGCGACCTGGCCAAGATAAAGCATATCAGTGTGAACAGACAACACAGAGTTACACATTGAGTAAACAATTAACAAGTCAATAACATAGAAAAAAAGGGGAGTCTATATACATTGTGTGCAAAAGGCATGAGGAGGTAGGCGAATAATTACAATTTTGCAGATTAACACTGGAGTGATAAATTATCAGATGGTCATGTACAGGTAGAGATATTGGTGTGCAAAAGAGCAGAAAAGTAAATAAATAAAAACAGTATGGGGATGAGGTAGGTAAAAATGGGTGGGCTATTTACCGATAGACTATGTACAGCTGCAGCGATCGGTTAGCTGCTCAGATAGCAGATGTTTGAAGTTGGTGAGGGAGATAAGTCTCCAACTTCAGCGATTTTTGCAATTCGTTCCAGTCACAGGCAGCAGATAACTGGAACGAAAAGCGGCCAAATGAGGTGTTGGCTTTAGGGATGATCAGTGAGATACACCTGCTGGAGCGAGTGCTACGGATGGGTGTTGCCATCGTGACCAGTGAACTGAGATAAGGCGGAGCTTTACCTAGCATGGACTTGTAGATGACCTGGAGCCAGTGGGTCTGGCAACGAATATGTAGCGAGGGCCAGCCGACTAGAGCATACAAGTCGCAGTGGTGGGTGGTATAAGGTGCTTTAGTGACAAAACGGATGGCACTGTGATAAACTGCATCCAGTTTGCTGAGTAGTGTTGGAAGCAATTTTGTAGATGACATCGCCGAAGTCGAGGATCGGTAGGATAGTCAGTTTTACTAGGGTAAGTTTGGCAGCGTGAGTGAAGGAGGCTTTGTTGCGGGATAGAAAGCAGACTCTTAATTTGAATTTCGATTGGAGATGTTTGACATAAGTCTGGAAGGAGAGTTTACAGTCTAGCCAGACACCTAGGTACTTATAGATGTCCACATATTCAAGGTCGAAACCATCCAGGGTGGTGATGCTGGTCAGGCGTGCGGGTGCAGGCAGCGAACGGTTGAAAAGCATGCATTTGGTTTTACTAGCGTTTAAGAGCAGTTGGAGGCCACGGAAGGAGTGTTGTATGGCATTGAAGCTCGTTTGGAGGTTAGATAGCACAGTGTCCAAGGACGGGCCGGAAGTATATAGAATGGTGTCGTCTACGTAGAGGTGGATCAGGGAATCGCCCACAGCAAGAGCAACATCATTGATATATACAGAGAAAAGAGTCGGCCTGAGGATTGAACCCTGTGGCACCCCCCATAGAGACTGCCAGAGGACCGGACAGCATGCCCTCTGATTTGACACACTGAACTCTGTCTGCAAAGTAATTGGTGAACCAGGCAAGGCAGTCATCCGAAAAACCCGAGGCTACTGAATCTGCAGATAAGAATATGGTGATTGACAGAGTCGAAAGCCTTGGCCAGGTCGATGAAGACGGCTGCACAGTACTGTCTTTTATCGATGGCGGTTATGATATCGTTTAGTACCTTGAGCGTGGCTGAGGTGCACCCGTGACCGGCTCGGAAACCAGATTGCACAGCGGAGAAGGTTGTAAGGTTGATGTACTGCAGTGTACGCTATCCTGGTCACATATCCGCTTGTACCATCACGTTAACTCCTAGTCCCTCACCGTCATTCCAAACATGTTTCTGTGCTCAGTGACACATTCTTTAAAAAGGGCTCGCATGACAAGTAGTTGACATGATAGCACAAAACAGATATGGGACCGGGCTAACTGTACACATTATTAAAAACTAGGCCTGGCACCAACGCAAAACATTTTTTTTGCATTTTATCCCACCAACATTAGCTCACGAAGCACTTTCTTTCTAGTGACAGTAATTGGAAAACATGTGTTTTGAATCTGCTTATTTTGAAAAGTTGTGGCACACACTTCATTAGTGGAGGGTTAAAAATGTTCTCCCCAAACTCCTGATCTTTCTTTAAAAAAGAAAAAAATCCCTCAGAGAAGGAAACTAGCGTCTGAAATGTGAGCTAAATAGTGTTCCTTCCTGACTGGGTTATTCTTTATCCGGCAGAAATGGCATTATAAGAGGACTTGCCGTCCTTAACTCTGTGGGTTGTAGTCGACTGGAACATAGCTTCTGTAATCCACACCAACACCAATAAAACACAGCGATTCCTGAGTGGGTTAAACAGTAGAGATGGGGGACACTAACCCTCGTACACCTTTCTCCTTGTCCAGAGTCAACGAGACCCAACATGGCTCCATTCAACCTCTGAGCTACCATTTGAACACACCACTTTGTCCTTTTGCCCCTCCCCCCAATAACTTTGTTTCACCGTCTCCCCGTATCACAACCCCGAGTTGGGATCAGTCTCCCCTCCCTCCCCCAAGGTTAGGCATGGCAGGGTGTTACGATGTGTGTTGAAGTATGACAACATTATGACAGGGTGCTGGGCCTGGGCCTGCCACTCTCCCCATTCCACTGGGCTGCCACACAAAGGGCCCATTGAGCAGCATGTATATAATGAGTCCCTTCAGCACCCTCCAGCCCCTGCCTGAGCGAGACCCACGGGGACAGGGGAGGGGCAGGAGAGGAGGGCTGACACACAAACAAACATCCCCTGCAAACACTGCTCCCGCACGGTGTAGCACGCCATCAGCCTCTGTAACAGAGCAGGGATGTGGCGCAGCACAGCAGCATTAACATGCACAGATAATTACCAACACAACAAACTAACTTGAACATAGACAGAGTAAACCAGGTCACATTCTAATTACTCTAGCTAGACACCAATAGCCTATATGATACAAAACCACCAGCTGAAAATATCTATTGTATTCTACTTCCTTGTTGTGGTAACAGTGTTCAGCGACACCACTAGGTTACTATTAACCCTAATAGGAAGCGCAAAGGCTCCGGCGCCATATCCCTAACAGGCATGTCACACAGCGACACAGGTGGGCATCTCTAAGTCAGGAAGGGATTGGGCAGACCTTTTCGCATTAGTGCTGGCATTTTACACCTCAGCGTTGCTCAAAGTTTGAATCAATTTCCGTAGTGAGCAAATAGTTTGCCCTTCTATGGCCAGGTACGTGTTGGTTGAGTGTCTGTGAGGGGACACTATTCTTGTCGTGTTGAAGGACAGAGCAGGATCATTGCCACTCAGGACAGATCCTAGTAAAACAGGTCAAGTGGATTACAGGGATCTCTGCTCTCTCAGTCTACAACCAATGACCTCGACTAAAATTGGACACAGACACACAGGGCAACAGCCAAGAGGAAACCTTGAGACAATGTCTCACTATCTGGAGATAAAAGCCATGCGTTTTTCTTTCCAAAGCTACCGGTATGTCCACGCTTGACTAATGAGGATCAGAATAACTCAGAATTCCGCTGTGTTCTGCTCAATTTGGCGACAGAAAAAAAGGTCACCTTCGGCCTAACAAGGGTTAACTTAAGGGTCATGTAGATGGACGGATAGCTCAGGTTTTAGACAACAAGGAGACAAACAACTCAGGTCTCTGCCTGCCAACCGACCAGCAGCACTCCCCGAGCAGGAATGCAAGGGAGATGCAAGAACCGACAACCTACACACCCATTCCTTCCTTCTGACACACACTATCCCTGACGACGCACGCAGCACCCTAATCAAACACCTGCTTTGTGACACACTAAAACGGGTAAGGGTGTGGCTGGCTGCACCTAGAAAGAATGACATAGGCTCGCAACACAATGCTATTGCACAACCGCTGTGCATTCCGCATGACTCCATGATGTGATGACCCGCCCACTGCTGTAATGAATGACAGCCTACCCAATCACTCACTGATGAGCTCACTCTCTCACCATATTGTGCTCGTTCTGTAACTACATACATGTACACGCTGTCTCCCAGTCAGTAACACGCTGTCTCCCAGTCAAAAAACAAAGGCAGGCAGCAACATGCAGCAGGGCCAGCTTAGCTCTGGGAGTGTCAGCTAGTAGCTACGCCCCAACCATGTGTGTGTGCCCTAAAATCATTAAGGCCTAAGGGACAACGGCTGACAGGCCCAGTCAGGGACATGGACTGGTGGTGGGTACAGTGAGTGTGTGCTCTCAATAGTCACAGAGGTGAGGAAACCAATTAACAGGGAGGAAGCTCCCACGCTACTGATTATAAAGTTATTGTCATCATTATAACTGCTCCTGTATGAGGTGTGGAGGGGCTGTGTGCTATTATGGAGCTCCTGTGAGGATTTCGTGAGAGGCGACAGCAGAGGTGTGTGTCGCCCACCTGTGACTGAGTACAGGGAGTGGAAGGTAGCAGGCAGGCAGAGGTCTGGGAGTCAGTCGTCAACACCTTGGCCCACACAAGGCCACCTATTCTTAGGCTACGGCTCAATTAGCTAGGTCTGCCTGGTGGCCGACGCACTAGAGGTCTGTGAGGTGCCCATCGTCTCAGTCAGTAGTCGCATAATAGCCCCTCTGTTCAAACACACTGGAACAGGTAGCTCATTGTGCCTGCCTACCAGCCAGACTATTTCACTAGATGACTATTAGGAGTAATAGCATTTTCCTGACAAGAGCACACAAACACACTTGGAGCAGGAGGAAGCTTGATTATCCAACACCACTTCCTTCAAGTTCGGCGGCTGGCTGGCCATTCGGATCAAATCATGTATGAAAGAATGACCAGGGCCCGTATTCATAAAGCAACGCAGGAGTGCTGATCTAGGATCAGGTCCCCCCGATCTTTCTAATCGGATTCATTATGATCTAAAACAAACTGGATCAGCTATCCTGATTTGAGGCACTATCAATATGGGCCCAGGTTTCATTTTAGACACATTCCTTCTAGAACGAACCCACCTAGTACCAACAGAGCTTAACATGACACACACTGGGGGAGCTGGCTGGCTATGTAATCTGGGAAGGCTGTACAGTGCTGACTTTCACCTACCCCCTGTAGCAGCTTATAGGGGAGAGGCATACAAACACACCCTGCTGCTCTATAACACCACCTCTCACCTTTAGCACACACACACACAAACGATACATAGCTAGGGAACCATGCAATGCATCAGCACATCCATAGGGCACACAGGACTGGTGTGAGGTAGTGGGGGTTAGGGTGCACTAAAATGCAAAAGCACTGGCAGGGTTCATTTTCCCCCAGTGTTCAGCCTCTGTAACACACACACACACACCAGAGAGAGAGAGAGAGAGCCGCACGCCAGCTGAATTCATAAACAGCTGTTTGTACAATATCAGAGCCGCACTCCAGCTGAATGCATAAACAGCTGTTTGTACAATATCAGAATTCTCTCAAGGTCAGCTCTACCATAGACAGTGAAGCACCACTCCACCTTGGTCTTCCATGTTGCCCACCTTTTATCAATGACTCAATACAGCAACACAAAAGGCAACCTTGAGGGAATTGGATTCTTTGATGGCCAGAATGTTCTTATTGCTGTAGGCCCTACAGACCATCTACATAGCTCCGGTCTCCAGTCCAAACTCACGCATGGTAATAATCTAGCCAGCTACCATAAGTAGTGAGCACTCATCCTCAACCATTTCCCAGAGACTTTCTGTTAAAGATAGTTAATGGTTGAGTAGTATATCCCTGGGCTGTTCCCTGACTGGATCCCTCCCTAATCCTACCCCTGTATTACAGAAGCCCTGGGCTGTTCCCTGACTGGCTCCCTCCCTAATCCTACCCCTGTATTACAGAAGCCCTGGGCTGTTCCCTATGACTGGCTCCCTCCCTGATCCTACCCCTGTATTACAGAAGCCCTGGGCTGTTCCCTATGACTGGATCCCTCCCTGATCCTACCCCTGTATTACAGAAGCCCTGGGCTGTTCCCTATGACTGGCTCCCTCCCTGATCCTACCCCTGTATTACAGAAGCCCTGGGCTGTTCCCTGCAACTCGCTCCCTCCCTGGGACGGGCCATCTATTACAGAAGCCTTTAAAGAGTATGCCCTGGTGTTGAAGTCACT
Source organism: Oncorhynchus tshawytscha (assembly GCF_018296145.1). Taxonomy (NCBI): domain Eukaryota; kingdom Metazoa; phylum Chordata; class Actinopteri; order Salmoniformes; family Salmonidae; genus Oncorhynchus; species Oncorhynchus tshawytscha. Next base: position 57,304,775 of record NC_056441.1, read on the forward strand.
CTGCTCTCATTACCCTGTCAGGTCTGGACAGGTGATCATTAAAAAACAAACATAGCACACACAAACCTCTCTCTCTTCGTGTGCTGACAAGCCAACACTAAAAAGAGGAACTGATCGGAGTACAGATTCTCATCCAGTGAGAAAGTGTTGTTTCAGTTTGCCAGTAGAAGTGACCATTAGGGCAAACTGCTGTAAACAGAAGCTGACAAACAGTTTGATAAATGAGAGCTTATCCTGACATCTCTAGTGGGCTCTCTTATGGTCGCCCAGAAAAACAGAGATGACGAGGAGAGGAGGAAAAGCGGGAACACAATTTGGTTGAGGTGTGAGCATAATGCATGAAGGTACGACGTAACATGAATGTCAAAGCCCTGCAGCATGACAGTGACCCACACATGACCTGCACCTCATGTTATGTGATGGGTGTAGGGTACACCTCTAGTAGGGAAGAGTCTCAGAATGTGTCCCAATAAATCACTCCCTCCTCCTAATGTTCACTACAGCCCACAAAAATAAAAGCGTTGGATTGGTGGAGGCATGGGCTGGTGGGAGATTCCTCAAATTCTTTCAAATCCGTGAAGGGACGTTAACAACTGCACACTTTGGAACTAGAGACTTGGGAGTGGGACACAGTGTTGCACAACGGTGGTGGGCAGGAGAGTTGTCCCCAGGTCAGACTCAACTAGAGGAAGCTCTGGTTAAAGAGAAGTAGTGACCTAGAAGTATTAGTGCTGCAGCTCTGTGTGGTTACTGGACTTTCTTTTGAAGTCTCCTGCAACGGGGGGGAACAGAGAGGGGGAACAGAGAGGGGGGGGTAGAACAGAGAGGGAGAGTAAATACCGGGGGCAAAATGTCGGACTTTTCACACACACACACACACCGTAGGAAATTCCAGCAGGGGGAAGCAGTGTTTATTTGTTGATTTATTTATGTGGCTTCCTGTCTTTGTGCGAGTCCAGGTTGGGTTGCACCGAGCAAGGGGGCTCTACTGCGCTGTTAACCCTTTCAGTGACCTGCCTTGGGCCAGATTCTGTTACAAGCCAAGACCCGGGGGATGAGACAGACTGGGAGGAGAGGTACAGCTACAGAAGTAGAGCAGGATAGGGCCACACATCCTACAGACCAGCATGTCAACACTCAGGACAGTGAGGACACACTGTTGTGCAAATGTAGACTGTTGTGTGTCAATAGTAGTGCTCTGAGCACAGTCTGTTGCTTAATGTCAACAACTGCCAATTAGCCTATACGTTGTGTCAATACTCTTAAACAGCTGCAGCTCCGATGCTCAATACACAGAACAAATTAGACAACTTTATCTGACCATGGACACACACATTTGACGTACATGCTGTAATTCTAGTTACTGGCCTAGGATTTAGTAAGGCCGAGCAGGCAGTCCTATGAGAATCTCTGTTACCTTATAAAGGATGACATTAAAAGAGGCACCAGGCAGCAGTCACAGTGAGGTGAAACGGCCTAGTAGCATCCATTCAGCAGCAGCATGGGACATGGCTGGGTAAAGTATGTAGGCCACAGGCAGCTCAGCTGACACAGGCAATATGGCCGCCCACCCTAGCCTCCCACTCCCTGCTCAGTGAGAGGATAAAAGAGTGTTTAATGAGAGGCTGTGGCAGTGACCTGAGAGGGAATCTCCAAATATGTGCACCGTTCCTTTCATCTGCGGTCCAGTATAGACCCCCTTCAAATCAGGGGAGGGGAGGGATGAGAGAGTGAGGGGGAAAAGTGAGAGAGAGGGAGGGTTGGTGACGAGAGCCAGGAGAGCCGTCGAAGGAATGACCGTCATCTTAATTAGAACGATAGAGATGTCAGGAATGCCAACTATGTCTATTGAGAGCAAACTTCTGAGAGGCGGCTGGTTTGGGTCATGGCATTTTGGGCAAAAACGCAGAAGGAACAGTGAGGCCGGAGGGGGCCATTTTTTGTATTTAGTCTGCCAAGACAGCAGCTACTCTTCCTGCAACATTAAGGCAGTTATATATTTTAAAAACATTATATTAACAGATTTCACAACACATTAAGTGGTGTGCCCTCAGGCCCCTACTCTACTACCACATATCTACAACACAAAATCTGTGTGTTGCTTCACAGTCCCGGCTGTTCCATAAACTGTATTTTTATCAGTTTAAAAAAAATGAAATTGTACTGCTTGCATCAGTTACCTGATGTGGAATAGATTTCCATGAAGTCATGGCTCTGTGTAGTACTGTGTGCCTCCCATAATCTGTTCTGGATTGTGAAGAGACCTCTGGTGGCATGTATTGTGGGGTATGCATGGGTGTCCGAGCTGTGTGCCAGTAGTCAATCTCTCTTGCAAATACAAGTAGTGATGAAGCCAATCTCTCCTCCACTTTGAGCCAGGAGAGATTGACATGCATATTATTGTTCTCTCTCTGTATACATCCAAGGACCAGCCGTGCTGCCCTGTTCTGAGCCAATTGCAATTTTCGTAAGTCCCTCTTTGTGGCACCTGACCACAAGACCGAACACTAGCCTAGATGCGACAAAACTACAGCCTGTAGGATCTGCCTTGTTGATAGTGTTGTTAAGAAGGCAGAGCAGCACTTTATGGAGGACAGACTTCTCATCTTAGCCACTGTTGTATCAATATGTTTTGACCATGACAGTTAACAATCCAGGGTTACTCCAAGCAGTTTAGTTCAACTTGCTCAATTTCCACATTAGTCATTACAATATTTAGTTGAGGTTTAGTGAATGATTTGTCCCTAACTTGTGTCATCAGTAAAGATTGAAAGTAGTAATGGGCCTAGACAGCTGACCTGGGGAATTCCTATTTCTACCTGGATTATATTGAAGAGGCTTACATTAAAGAACACCCTCTGTGTTCTGTTAGACAGGTGCCTGAGGGGGCACACACTTTCTAGTAGGCTTAAATTGAAGATATGGCAAATAGGAGTGGCAATATCATCCGATTTATCCTCAGTAATTTTTCCACCCAAGTCAGACCCCGGTGGCTTGTCATTGTTGATAAACAATTTTTCACCTCTTCCACACTCACTTTACAGAATTCAAAATTACAATGCTTATCTTTCATAATTTGATCAGAGATACTTGGCTGTGTAGTGTCAGTGTTTGTTGCTGGCATGTCAAGCCTAAATTTACTGATCATGCCAATGAAGAAAATCATTAAAGTAATTACCAAGATCAGTGGGTGTTGCGATGAACGAGCCATCGGATTCAATTGATAATGCGGAGTTTGCCTTTTTGCCCAAAATGTCATTTAAGGTGCTCCAAAGCTTTTTACTATCAATCTTTGTTTATCCTTGCCTCATCCCTCAACCATATAATTTTTCAATTCCTCATCAATCCATAGGGATTTAACTGTTTTACAGTCATTTATTTAATGGATGCATGCTAATTAGAATCAGGAATAAGCTATTTCATAAATGTGTCAAGTGCACCGTCTGGTTGCTCCTCATTTCACATCACGGACTAACTAATATTCTTTACATGAACAACATAGGGATCACTACAAAACGTTATGTATGACCTTCTGTACACTGTAATAGGCGCAGCCTTTGGAACTTTGGTCTTCCTAGATATGGCTAATATAATAACTACATCCGATGGATTTGGCAAATTTCTGCAGCAATAGTAATGATGTGATCAATACATGATGATTTCATTCCTGTGCTGATTGTAACTACCCTGGTAGGTTGACAGATAATCTGAACCAGGTTGCAGGCACTGGTTACAGCCAGTAAATATTTAAAAACACCCAGAAAAGATACCTCTGTTGATATCACACGTTATCCAGATAGTGACTGCTTGCACTTGGTGATCTATAAACAGCTCCCACCAGAATGGGCTTTAGGTGAGGTGATGAACCTGTCGCCATATTACGTCAACGGTGTTTAACATGAGATTCTTTAAGCTTTACAGGAATGTGCTTCTGAATATAAAAAGGCCACACCTCCACCTTTGGCTTTTCTTTTTTATTTAACCAGGAAGGGCTCTGAGATTAAAATCTCTTTTTCAAGAGCGCCCTGGCCAAGATAGGCAGCACCAAGTCATTACAAAAAAATTACAGACCGACAACATGAAAAACTACATCTAGTAAAAACCATTGAATTCACAAGAGTATAAAACAGCAAATTAAAAACATTGACAGGTCAGGGAATCAGCCTCAAAATCCTTCAGTGATAAACATTTCTGTATTGCTACCACTAGCAAAAGTATTATCTAAGTGAGTTTCAGAGATCGACAGAATGAATGTCATCTGTTACTAGCAAATTATTGATTTCATTAAACATGTTTCTTAAGCGACATATGTTAGTGATGCTATAGATGAAAACTACCTACAAAAAAGATCTAACCTAACTTTAAAGGCCCAGTGCTGTCAAAAATGTGATTTTCATGTGTTTAATATACATTTCCACGCTGAGGTTGGAATAATACTGTGAAATTGTGAAGAATGTGATCCTGCCCTTTTAGTGTAAGAGCTTTTTGAAAAGGCCGCCTGACATTTCAGCCTGTTTTGGTGGGATGGAGATTTTGCCTGCCCGGTGAAAATCACCAGGTGGAAAATGAGTTAGACCAATAAGAAAGTTCCCAACCTCTCTGCCAATACCAGCTAGTTTTCCCCTCCCTTTTCCCCTTCCCCTCCCAGACGTCCTAGCAGAATTATTGCTTGAGAAATTGCTCTTAACTAATAAGCTATTTTGGTTTATTTTTTTAACTGGAAACAATCACAGTAAGGTACATAAAGATGCACTATGCAGAAGTCTCTGCAAGTTCCTGGTTGCTAAAATGGTTTGCCTAATTTTAGTTTGTGACAAAACAAGCAGTCATTGTCTAGAGAATCATTGTACCATCTAAACAACTGTGAAATATATTTTCCATAAATTTAATTGGTTTATTTTCAGCTGGTGTACAAAACCGAAATGATAAACTCCAAAATAAAACTTAAGAAATAGCACAAATAGAACAGATCTACCACTTCTTAGACTTGCTTTCAATGAGAATGGAATATCTATAGCTCACATTTCTATGTGAATTTGGTCAGGTCGCCCAAAAAGTTACATATAGTAGCTTTAATTGTTACCCAGAAATAATTTGATATAGAGTTTAAAAAAACGTCAACATTGGATATTTAAGAGACCGTGTCGATGACTTAGTAAATAGAACTTTAGGCTCCACAGCCCTTGCAGCCACTGGAGTAAGCAGCCTTACACCACCCGTTCAAACACTGACTAAATCGTCAGCCCGCAAATCAACTTCCTTTTTAACGAGCCACAGGGCAGGAAAGCGCGGGGGGTGACGTCCATCCTTTAGTCTACATCCATCCAGGAAGAAGATTGTATTGAGATGAATCATTAGGAATGATAGTGATCCATCAGTGTAACACCACCACAGTTAACAATGTAGAGACCAGGAAACTAAACCACAGGAAATGAAGTCAACCTTAGAGTATCACGCTATGTTGGTGCATCTAAAATGTGCCGTAAATAGCTGAGATCACTTCAAGATAAGATGGGGACAGTCATGTTTGTTCATGGGTTCATGAGGTACAGCAACACAAGGGTATTTTAAAGTATTTTACAGTTTTATGGGTTGGAACTTATGTGCTATAATAGCAAGTGAAAGTTAAACCTTAAGTAACTACAGTCAAGTGGTTAAATCCCCCACATTCTGAGCTTTGTCAATAGACCGCCCCATGTGAACATCTAGCAGTCTAGTGGTGTCCCTTGTTACCCGTGACTTTTCCTGACCAAGAGCCACACCTCTAGTATACATTAGGTAGTGACAAGTTGGTCCAAGTCCTCAAATGGTCTTTTCAGGTCATGACATCCTCAAATTCCAATGGCTCAGATGTGAAGTTTACAGCTATTTCATGCCCAAAGACAAATGATCATCTCGATTATTGTGAGCCGACGTCTTTGTCAAGGAAATGCTTTCATAGCCGCTCAAGGATCACTTTCAGAGTATATGCCAAATGTAAACAAACCCAGCCCGTACGGAAAGGAGATAAGAGTGTGCAGACTAAATAGCGAGCTCAGGCCTCATCCTTTTGGCAGTTGGCTTAGGGGAGGACTGGGCCTTTCCCCTTTTAAACCTCTTCCCCAACTCACATTCCACTATGACATGGACACTTATTAAATACATTGGGTACATAACCCAAATAAATCACATCAGATGGAGATACTGTGGCAAGGTTCACATGGTAAATGTAGAACGCATGACAGGAGGTACAGAAATAAATTGAAAATTCAATTAAAGGGTTTTCCTTCCGTCCCAAACCCTCCACCCCCACTCCTCTGCAGAGGCGAGCGCTTAAGGATTGTGCCTTATCCAGATTCTTCAAATGGCAAACATAAGATAAGGATCCCTTTCAGTCTCCTCCCAGTTCGAGGCCAACGCCTGGAAACACAACCATTGAATCCCACACAATGGAGGCGTGCAGACTGACCTCTATGGGGGCACATCCAGACCATTGTCTACGGCCCAGACGTTCTGATAGACCATGATTTATGGAACGGATTCTTCACCTGCTTGAATTATTCTGTATGTTAGTAGTCATGAAACTGTATTTACGTCAATTATATACAATCAGAGTATCAAAATTGACCTTGACCACAGCCTGAAATGAGAAATTTCCTTGAGTGAATTTGCAATTGTAATGCAAGACCTTTGATCGAGTTACATATTACAGACTTCAGCCACCCCAAAATACATTTATTTACTTCCCAGAAGCTCTTTATCCACCCTTTGACCTTTAATAACAACGCAGCAGTTCAGCCAATCACAAAATAAGCTGATGTCATTACACGGCTCTGTCATTACATGGCTCATTCTAGGGATATGCATGTTTGTTTGTGCTGGGTTGGAGGGAATCTAGGTCCAATCCTGCCAAACAGGGAGGATGTGTAGTGTGAGGCGAGTCACCCAACAGGATGGATGCTTTTGATATGGCTCAGATCAGTCAGCATTTCCTGCAGCCTCTATGAGTAAGCGGTGATTGATGACAGCATCAATGGGGCTGGTCACCATAATGATGACAGACTTTCCACATAACACATCCAGACACGCAAATTTACCCTACTATGGGCTAAACGATGATGGGAGGATGGGTCACAACTTAAGGGTGTGGTTCCACCCATAGTTTCACCCATCACTCAAACTACAATAGATTTTTTTAAAGCAAATTTATGAGAAGTGAGTTGTCTATTCATGCCATTTTTTATATTACCATGAAACACTATTTGAGTAACATTATGGATGACACATACAGTTTAAATATGTGATTTCCTGACTGTACAGAGGCTAAGCCACAGCATCTCCTTCTCTGTAGGTGCTTACCAGAGTGTGAAGCAGTCCAACCAGAGTGACTGCTGACCTTATCTTTCTGGCCATTGAAAGAGGAAGCCATTACAAAGAGAAACAAGAAGTACAGGACAGTGAAGCACAGCTGAGGAACAAATACAGCAACCGCAAGCACTCTAAACAAGGCAACTGTGGTCAAATATTAGCAGGACGTTCCTCAAACCGGTAGTTCTCACTTTACTCAACCAGGCGCGAGTTATTTCAAACTTAATCCCAAGACTCACTGTAACCAAACAGGGTGCTCGGTTGGTAGAACCACGTCTGCCTCCTCTGCATTGGCCCACATGACATCTCCAGCAGCCCCCGCCATCAGTAAAGCTGGACAGGCAGCCAAGATTGTGTGGGTGCGCAGTTTGCTTGACACCTACACACAGACATTCTCCTCGCAGTGTGTAGCCAAGAGACAGCACATTTTTAACAGGTTACTGTGAACTTGACGCCTGCCCTTGTCCCAGACATCTCAACACTGAGACTGAACTGGACTACCAATGAGCCATTTAGTCAAAGACAGAGGATTATGGGGGAGGAGAGTCATTTCCTCAAATGGGTGTAGGGCTGGAATGACCGCCGTCCTAAGACGAAGGAATTTGTGAACGGTCTGCAAGAGGCTGAACTTCATGGCTCCAACACCACTGATGTAAGAACAAGAGATGTTCAGTGGGAACGCTGGCCTTTGTGCCCAGATGAACATGCTTAGGTTACCCTTGGGACTCGTTTCACAGCGATGGTGGGAGAGAGAGAGAAAAAGGAGCGTGACATTTCTGCTTTATTCCAGACATTCCCACTGGGGCAGGAGTGTGGAACTCTGGCCTCATTAGCCTGCACCTCATCTGCTCTAAATCTGTCACCTCCTCTAAATCTGTCACGTTCTCAGAGTCAGAGGAGATGTCTAAAACAGCCTCAAGCAATAGCACAGCCTGGAATCGTCTCTTTAATAGCGATAGTCAGCCTGGTCTGCAAGATCAGAATATATTAAACATGAATGGTCTATGGCAGGGTTCCCTAACTGGCCAGTGGGTAGTTTTACTTGCCACCCCCCCTCCAAAAAAATCCTTCTCATTGTTGGAAATAAGACTAAAAACATCAGGAAATAAGCTCCACGTGATTTTAAATGGAAGAAATCTGCTTAAGTGTTCCCACGTATACACACGATGGTGTGCACAATGTAAGCAAGGTTTGAAGTTATTTTTAAGTCAAACATATCCGTTTGTGCTTCTTGCAGTCAATTTGTAATTATGTTCCTGCAACCCAACCTTCCACTTAAGAAAAAAATAAAAAATAATCATTTAGTTGATGATTTTATGGATTCCACGGCCTGTTTTATGAAACATAGCCTAGGCTTATAGATTAAATTGTCCTGAAGTTACTCAACTAATGTTTCATCTTGTGAAATTGGTTCAGACTACATTTTTTATTTAACTAGGCAAGTCCGTTAAGAACAAATTCTTATTTACAATGACAGCCTAGCACAAGGCCTCCTGCGAGGCTGGAGATTAAAAATTATATTATATATTAATAAATAAATAAATGAGGACAAAACATGGCAGTGGAATAATCAATCATAAATATCTTTCTCATTAACAGTAAGTCAGGCAAAGGCTTTAAGACCAAGGCAAAAGCCAGAATGTGACAGAGGGGAAGGTGTGGGCTATTTGTAGAAAGCCTTTGAAATCCAATGTGGAGGACAGAGAGAGGGAAACAGAGGGAGCGGGAGAGAGAGCCTGAGGAAAATGTAACCAAACCAGAAAGGCAGGCTGGCCCAGTAGACAGCATTGTCACATTAACTGCCTCTTCCTGTCGTTGCCTGCCTCTCGCACTCGTTGCCTTATAAGGTGGCGTTATCACTGTGGCGATGATGTAACAGCTTAAAGTGCACCCCCCCCGCAAACCATTTTCTTCTTCTTCAAAAACACCTCTTTATCAGATGAAAAAGTTTGTTCAAATAATGGCCTGCATCTTAAAAGGACAACCCCCACATCCTTTCACAACAATTGTGTCCTGGATGTGTGTGTGTTTGTTCTAAAGTGAAGGAATGTGAAACACGACACACACACACCTCCTATGAGCCAGAAGAAGAAGAAAAAAAACAGGGAGAGAGAGAAAACACACTGCATTACTGCTGTAGCTTCTGTAACTGTGCAAACAGCACCCTCCATCCTGCCACTGGAGAAGGCGTCATGCTCCCGGTCTCAGGAAAGGTCTCCTATAGCAAAGTCCAATGTGTGCATGTGCGTGGCCTGAGATACCCTGCAGTGGAGGCTGGTGAGTTACACAGTCCTGTGGGTCATTAGGAGGGGGGCAGGAGGAGGAAGTCAGAACCCGCCCCACCACCGACAGACATTCCACAGCTAACCCGACCCTTTATGACTCACAGCCCTTCATGTCTGACACACACACACACACACACACAAAATGGATGCCAAGAAACTCAACACATATTGCAAAGGCATATACAAACATAGTTACACACACAGGATGCAAAGATTCTTGCTTAAATATTGTCCAAATGGCCATTGCCTAATCGTACCTATACACAGTCGAGAGCAGACTCACATAACTCACCCAACACAAACATCCAACCAGCCTTTTCTAAACAAAACACTGATCTCAAACATTATGAAGACGAGAAGGGGGCGGGGCTGAGGGAGAGAACATCACCAGACACCACACCCCTCTCCTGCAGTCAGAGTGTGGTGACAGGTGATGTGTGTGATGTGGTGAGAGTGGGCAGGGAGGGAGCCCTGGAGCTCAGCCCCTCTGCAGAAGAGGGGGGCAGACAGAGCCTCTTAAGAACCAACCCGGATCAGGATCTCTGGCTCGGCCACACCCCACATCACTGACTGGCTGCGACCCACCTCCCCGCCCTCCCCATCCACCGCCCCTCCCCTCTCCAGGGGTCTCTGCTGAATCAGACTCACTGCTGCTTCATGTCATAAACCCATGTACAGTACTTAACCCCTCCCTCCCCTCAATCTAAGTGGATTTGATACAATGAGCCCGTCTCAGATTGACCCCCACAGAGTCAGTTGGCCTGGGGTGCTAAGCCGGGGGGTACCATACATGTAGGTGGGGGATATTACAAGGCCGTTGAGAGTAATGCCCTCTTAATGACTTTCATAATGCACTGGAGTCACCCCCCTCCCCCTCTGGGCTGCTGCGTGGACCAGTCCTGTGTAAGCTTCAGAAACCGATATCTTCACATTCTTACATCCTGGAAATGAATTACACTGGCCTGGTCCCTAAAGACCATGGTAGTAGAGCAACACCAAAGACTGAGCTCAGAGAGACTGTACAAGATCATACCAACAACAATGTAAAGAACACTTGTACTGTGTGACACATGAGAACAGTGTGAACGCTGGTGGTGTGAACGGTGACACACTGAGGCATTCATTCACACATGAGATTCACCCATCTGTTTGGCTGGGCCTACACTGCTGCAGGTTGTTAGATTTTCCAGTACACAGCTGCGGTGGAGGGCCCCCTGTACAGAGCACTCTTTGTTAAAAGCTCTCTTGTTAAATAATGCCTTTGGGGGCTTTGATTTGTCCAAGATATTGTCTGGTGCACTTCCCTGGCCTGCACGGCTCTTTGAGGAAGGAGAACAGAGATGCAGGCAGTTGGATGATTCCCCAGTGAGTATAGGAGAGGAAGGAATTCACTGGGGGGAAACATATCTCTGACCCACACCCTGGGCCTGCTGTGATAAGGTCCTCTGTCAGCTGGCCAGTGACCAACAGGGAAAGGCAGGTCACAGTACAGACAGAGATAAATCACCCCAAGTCCTTTCCTCATCTCTCATCCAGCAGGTTATCCACTAACAGGCCTGGTTAAGGGTGGGGGGAGACACATCAAGGGCAATCCTCCTCCTTCAGTGAACACGGATCATCACTCTGCATTTGCTCCCAATCTGCCTCACGCAACGCTTATGGCCCCAAATCTCTCCGACTTTGTGGAACTGAAAGGCACAGAGTGATCTGATTCTCAGGGCTACTTCTACAACTGGAGTTTAATAAGGAAGCAACAGAAAACCACAGAAGCCACAACCTTTCTTCCCCTTTCTTGCTACTCCCTTGAGATGGACTCTAGTAGGAGTCACATACTGGGCTGAACTAGGGCAAACAAGCCCACGGGACTGGGCGAGTTTAAATGGGGACATCTACGGCACGAGGTGAGCCAGTGGTCTTGACACATCATACTAGAGAGATGGTGATGGCTGTGCCCAACCTAGGCCGAATAACCTCTCAAGTTAGAGGTCAAACCTTTATGAGTCTAGTGGGTGAACCGTCTGGCATAGCTGTATGCTTCTGGTCTTTGTAAGGTTGTTTGTGTGCTAGCAACAGTCTCTGAAGAGCTGCCTTTGTGTTGCAACACACTCGAGGGAAAAAAGCCAGGCATTTCACTTCCTCCCTTACAATCTGCCGGTCTGCCTCTGTAAATGCCTGACTAGAAAGAGCACCTCCCACACGAGGACCCAACCACACGGCTGAAATGTTAAACCGCACTAGCTTGCTGATGAAGACTAAATCTAACCGGCTGCTGGCCAAAAAATATAAATATATAGCCTAAATCCTAAAAATATAAATATATAGCCTAAATCCTAAAAATAAGCCTGTGTATTCCCGTGGGCAGTGCTCTAATCCTCTTACAGTCTTTTGTCTGGGCCCTGTACACTTGACTCTTTCAGTGGCGCTGCAGACATTAGATGCAAACAATGGGCCAAGGACAGAGGAAGTGTTGCTGTCGTTGATTCTCTCTGTGCCCTCTGACTGGATGCAGGGTGAAACCACGAACCGGCAGACAGCGACAAAGTCAGACAGGGACTGTGTGTGTGTGTGTGTGTTCAGGCACTTGTTTATTTTCTGTTGTTTTCCAAGGGCCGGGGGAAATTAACAACATCCCAAGTCCCAACAGGCCTAGTTTTGAGACCCTCTCTCACACTGTGCCCCACTTACCAGGGTCTTTAATAATAAAACGAGAAGCCACAATAGAAATGAGAGACGGCCTCAGAGACAACACTTCAAAGAGCTGCTCTTCTTTATGACCTTCCCTTATCATGGCTACAGGGTATCAAGAGCCCCATAAAAGGTGTTGTGAGAAGCAGTAGTGTCTGCCAATGAACTAACTAGTATAGATCCTTCAAAAAGACAGGAAGCAGTTCACTTTGGTTATTAATACACACCTGCTAGGAGCACCCCAGCAGCAGGTTCATCAGATCGAACCACATCTATCCAGACCAACCAGTCCTGACCCAAACTCAGCTGACCGACAGTTAAACTCATCAAACCTGCAGTTTATAAGCCAACACTTGCATCACTTCTATCCAAACAGATCTGTAAAGTAGGTCGTTGGGAATGTGTCCTTCAGCTCAAGGTTACCATTTGAGCAGCATTCTCCACAGCTATGGAAAGTCACTGACCAAAAGGCTTACCGATACTGTGGGTCTCTGACCATGCCCTCCTGATCCTCCTTAGCCCTTCCACCAGAGCCATGTTCTTATTAAGTCCCCTGATCCAGCTGCCTCTCCTCCAGCTGGGATAACGGTGAGATCATGTCAGGGGCCAGCCTGCTACCAGAGCTTGATGCAGCTCAGACACCAAGTGCTGCGGTTAAACAAAGACTAGATACATTAAAAACTCAATGACAAGTCAGTGGGAGGATGGGGTCAATGGTAGAAAATGTTCTATTGCGAGTCAACTTTAAAAACGGTGTGGTCCAAGGCAGATCTTTACCAAATGGTATAGCGCCAGACTGTAACCACCTGGAGTACATCACTGATGTGGTTGGGATAGAGCCATCCAATGATGGCATGGCCCTGGTGATGATGACCCAGTCAAAGGTCACCTTTAAAAGTAACTGGTCTCTGGTTCATTGTGAATTCAGGTGGACTGCGTAGCTGTAGTAGGCATTCTACCAGCCGAAATGTCTGTGTTTCACTGTGGAGGAGCCTTTCCAATAGCAGAGATGAAGGCCTTCAGCAGACTCATACAAACAGACAACATGTTTCTCTGCAGCAACATATTGATGTAAAGTACAACGTAGTCTCTCTGCACATCTGCTCCCAGTAACCAAGTCTCCCTGTGGCCTGACACTGACTGGATATGATATCAAATATTAGAACCAGCCTTTTATCCAGACAGTCTTTCCTGAGGGGGTTTCAGGGGATTTGTGGGACAGACGATGTGTAGGGTTCAGGCCAGGGTTAACTTCCAGAACAGATCGGGGACATCTACTGCTGCGGTGGTGGCACTTGGCAAGATCAGTAACATGGGTCAATTGACAGAGATACAAATGACATTAGTGAAACCTGGTAGGCTGCACTAGAGGACGGTATTTCAGGTCCTACACTTAAGTCCTTGACTATGAGCGTTGTGGTAGAGCTAGCTAGACAAACGCACTGGTGACTAAAAGCCAGTGTTGATGGTGTGACTCAGATCGGAAATTGGTTAGAACTGCCATTTTTCACTAAAGCAAGATGCTTAATCTGAACTTCTAAAGAAAAGTATCTCATAGTGCAGGTGTAGGCAACCCAGGTCCTGGAGTGCCACAGGTATGTTTTTCATTTAACCGACCTGGAAAACCAGGTGTGGGGAATATAGGCAATCGCTGAACTGATCAATTAGCTCAGTTGGTCAGGTGTGGTGCCGAGTTGGAACAAAATCCTGCAGGACCTGTGGCACTCCAAAAACAGGGTTGACTACCCCGGTCATAGTTGGTATGGGTTACTTAGGCTGCTAACTTAGCCCACTTCTGCATTAGAATACATACAAAATAATATATGGGTGTCTATGAAATTAGAGTCTCAGACACAAGGCCATGATTAGACAGTGGATTGCAGTAGTGGTGCTTTTAATAGCAGCACAGAGGGCCACCTGCTAAAAGCCCTGCTGTGCAGCACTGTGGTCTGGCTCCCCTGCGTCACTAAGCTTGCCTCTCACAGATAGACTAAATAATGCCTAGTCCACAACTGCCAAAAATGCTACCTGCACTGCGTCCTTGGTGAGGCTTTTATCAGAACAGACAAACGCTAGACACACACCTTTGCTGACTGAAGGGACAAAAAAATGCTCATGCATTTATTTTTCCACACACACCAATCTACTAGCGTTGACTAGCTAAATTGCCAGAACATGAAACAGGAGGGGGAACTTTGTTTGGTTAGACGGAACAATGTTTACCATCAACCCATGGCGAAACCCCACAGTAATTTCTCTGCTATGTGGAGAAACTAACTTCTCTCCTAAAGCCCCCTCCCACTCCACTCTTTGCCCCATAATAATGCAGCCCCTCCCAATTTTGCACAGACCACCACACCTAAACACACATTCCTTTCTCCCAATTGCCTACAAGTCCCCAAAAGCACAGGGCCTGGTCCAATCAGCACAGAAACACACACACGTACAAACAAGCAGTACTTCTAGTTGATGTAAAAATGTGATGTGATATCACAGCTCACACGTACAGACAGAAACCACAGACGGAAGTAGGGGAGCTGCACATTGCAGATTTGACTGCTGACTTTTTTGACTGCTGACAATCCAAAATGAGATTTGGGGGTTGATATCTATAGCCAAACACAGTGGCATGTTGGCACCAGCTCAGAACACAATCTCCCAACAGAAACGCAGAGTAGTAGTACTAATGATAAGTAGGATATACAAGATGTACAAGTCACTAACCTTAGCCAACAGCAACACTACTATAGCGTGTGGGTTGTTTTCAAAGACCCCATCTATGGCGTCTACCATGTGAAGGCAAGATGGACCTCTCCACACTCCCCTAAAATGTAGCCCCACAAACAAACAGGAGGGGGAGCGAGAAACAGACCAGAAAGAATGGCTGACATGGAAAAACACAAACAGCCCCCCACCGACCAGTTCAAAAACAAGTGCACCCAAAGATGGGTAGGACGACACCCCTTGCCCTCAATGTGACCACGCAATTTCCCTGTTAGCCGGCCTGCCTGCCCTGGAGGACTTTCCCAGCGCGCCACATTGTCCACATCTGCAATCCTGCAAAACCCCCTTCTTTTTCAGTCAGGCAAAAAAAACACACAAACAGGACACCCCACCCCCCTGAAACTAGCTATAATGGGCCACAAATGGAATGTTTCCCCCTGCATGCTCTTGCTGTGGGAGAGAGAAGAGGGAGTGAGCGAAAAAGGGAGCGAGGGAGAGGGGTTACATTCCATTCTGCTCTGTCCCTCTCGCCGCCTGGTCGTTTTACATTCCGCTGATTTCAGATCAGGGTCAGCAGTATTGCTCCCAGGCAGATGACAGGTCGAACACTGACGTGAGATTAGGGAGGGGCCACACCTGTAAAAGAAGTGGGCAGCTAGAAGGCCCTCGGGCAGATGAAACAATTGAAACTCGGGTGTAGTTTCTATGGGCGGAGACAGGCATATCCACACCCACAATCAAGTCTTTCCTGCTCATCCCTACATCAGCCCCAGTCACATCAAATCAACAAAGGAGAGAGAACTGGCTTATTTTAACATGGAAATCAAAATCAGCCACTCCCAGTAGTCCAGTGCTTTGTGCCACAATTCCCTAAAACAGCCATGGCCACGTGCAGAGAAACCAAACCAGCCAGCCCCAAACTGATCGAGTCAGCCAGTCAAATGAATATCTTTGGGAACTGGGAGGGGAAGTAAGACATTCAGAACACTGCCCACCTTAGCAGTGTGCTAATCTGTGCAAGTCAGGGCACTGTGACATGGGTGAGTCAGGTTAGGAGAGAATAAGCGTTTCTCTCGGTGGGGCTGAGTTGTAAAAGACTGTCAGTCACCAACAAATCACAGTCATGCAAACAAGGCAGGTACTTTGATAGCGCAGTGATAATAGGGAAATGAGGAGTGATACAAATTCCCATTCAATTGAATAATGTGAGCGACCATATCAAAACAGTGTACGAAAAAGTGTTGCCATCACATCAGACTGACAGTGGTTGGGTTTTGGGTGGCTTTTACCCCTTTTGCACATATTTGGTGGCTGAATGTCCTTTTGCCTTTAAGTGGGTTGGCAAACTGACATCCCGAGAGACATTTGCATGGACACTGATTCCAACATTGCCCCACTAGAATTGCAATATAACAAAAAGAATGGCCTCACAGAATTTTGTGTACTACAACATGTCTCAGCCTGCAGTTGATTTAATGCATTAGGTTGGACTTAATGTTTCTCAAGCTGAAATGGAGCTCTCTGAAGTGTGTTAAGTTGTAACCAGTGTAGTAAACTGGACTAGACTGAGCAGGACAAACTTGAGTGTTGGAAAAAAACACTTTAGGTAGGACATTCATAGATAATTAACAGTTTCTTTTGACATGAGCACTTTGTCCATACTCTGCTTAATGCCTCCACTTGACGTCTGATTTCCACATACATGCAGTAGGTCTAAATACATTGGCTACATTACATTAAGTGTAGAATCATTGGTGGGAGGCATTCATTAACTTTATGCAACTGGCACAGCGGCAGTGAAAACGCCACAGGAATTTGCCCTTCATTCCCCCGCCGACTTTTCTGAAATAAATTAATGTCACGCCTCCCCAATTTCTCGTCCAATCAAACTCCATGTTGAATTTAAGTAGCGTGTTTTTTTATTTTTTATTCCTTACATTTAAGGATACACATTTTAAGTGTTACAAAAATCTATACATTCTTCAGTAACCGGTGTTGATTTCAGTTAATTAGTCCCCATTGCCTGCGTTTGTAGGCCATCTGAGTCAATCATTGATTATTTTTCTTCCTATGAGGAAACTTTGGCCTCCCTTCTTTTACAGGCAGACATATTTAGAGTATATCGACATACATAGAGGGTAAAGCTGAACGCAGGGTTAGGCTATATCAATTAGTTTAATGAATAATGCTGAGCGTCAAAACGCTGAGTAACGACGGCTGTAATATAATGCTCGGTGTGGTGTCACTCCACTAAATTAACGCAAACAATTTTGACAGTGAGATGTGTAACACTACACACCCTCAATCATCCCAGACTGTCAAGCAACGTTGCTTCAAATCATCATCAATTGTTCTTACGCCACATTACACAATTCCAGGGATTGATCATAGTTACATGGGCTCGAACATTAAACGATTAAGTCAAGTCTAAAAACCGTAAAAATATTTTCAGCTGGAAATGGTGCTGCGATAATGTGCGACAGAACAAGTAGATAACAAAAAAACAATTGAACTCAGCAGTGTTTGATCTGCTTCGACCCAGAACATCTGATAGGACTTAGAGGACACCATTCCGTATGCTATTTTTGAGTCACATCGAAATTATGCATATTACGTTGGCCATCTTGAATCTTGTTATTCTCAAGAAAAATGGTAGAAATATCGCCTGGAAAATTAAGGCTAAATAAACGCCAGAACTATATAGGCTACAATGTTTCATTCCAATAAAAAGAAAAATCACCGTTGTCCCCAGTCGAGTTAGAAAATACCGGTAGTTGTCGAAATGACGCATGTGGAAAGAGTTTTATAGCCCATTTCTTGTTAAACGTATACCACCATATCAACACAGGAAAGTTCGTTACATTGAGACGGAATAAAATCTCGTTGCTTTATAGATGCAACCAGGGCCCAAATTCAGTCCCCGACCTCTCCCTGTCATTTTACCTTTCTCTGCTGTTTCTCCCAGGCCGGGTCCAGCAGCAGGTCCCGGTCCCAGTCATTTTCTTGTTCTCTTGGGTCCATGTAAATGGCTGGACCTCCAGACGATGCTTGACTATTAGAAGCGTGATAATCTACCATAGTCTATGGTAGTCAAGCTATTAGCTATAGATAGAGAAATAAAAGGGGATGTGACCCAGTTGCGGTAACTCTATTTGCTTTCAACGTTCGGTCAGGAATATCCGATCTATACACTGAAAATACCCGCTACAAGAACGCTTAATCTCCAACCGAGGAGGGAATGGTGTGGCCGCAAGCAAAGAGCCGCTCCTACAAACTGGAGTAGGTTGCCAGGCCCAAATAGCTCATGAATATTCAATGACCTGCTTATTATTCATGAGCTCATGAAAAACTGCACCCGAAAGGCTGGAGAACACATAACTTAGTAGTAGACTATAGCCTACTAAAAGTATTGTTCTAAAAAGTATTATGCCTGATATGTAGCCTAATGCCTTTGTCAAGTAGTGCAAATCATTGCAGATGGAAGTCTGTACATGTTGCTATATAATTGCAACATTGTATCAAAATGTAAGATGCAATTTATACCAGCCCCTTAAAACGATACAATGGTGAAATAAAATAATGCACAAATGGATTTGTAGCCAGTATAGACAGATTTACGAATTAAAACATTATTTGGAGCTCTAAACTACAATAGTTCTGATAACTGCTACCTGTATAATATCCATAGAATATTAAAGTAACTGTCCAGCTAAAATTTCACTTTTAGAAGTTCATATTCTGTTAACTCATATCCAAATAATGTTGTTCACTCATCTTATACGTGGCCAATACGTTTCTCTCATACATTTGAGAGAAAAAATTTTTTTTAACCCCACCTCAACTTGTATCTTAAACAGACATTTAAAAAATGCCTGCTATTTCCTCATTGAGGATGATGTCCTGAGGAGGATAGGCTGGCCAATCAGGGGTCTACTCACAGTCATATTTTTTTAACAACCAGTATACACCCACACCATTCTGTTGTAGGGGTACGCCCACACCATTCCAACACAGAAAAGCTTATTTTTAACATAAACTATTTATCTCATATTGTAATTCATTTCAGGTCATATTTAATAGAAATCTGGAGAGTTACTTTAAGCGCAAGCTACACACTACACGGGGCAGAGTCATATATTAGTCTAAGTATATGACTCTACACAGGGGCGCTTTCAGCAGTGCAACATTTTGGATTGTTCGGATACAAATATACTATGTAGAACAAACATGCCTCTCTGAATTGAATTGTGGCAGCTTTACTAATGGAATTTCTATCTTCAACATTCTACAATGTTTCTTCATCTTGCAAGACAAGAATCAAATGGAGCCCATAACAAGACCCACCCATTCTATGTAATATTAATGAGGCCATGCTACACCATGAATCATTTAGCCAGTGAGCCCATTGGTGTTGTTACCCTACTCAGATTTTTGTTGTCCCCTCGTGGAGAACCTATGCCACCTCACTGGTGCCCAAACTAATAGTCCTTCATGCAGGTGCATCGAAACAAAAACCGTATGAAATTCACTTCGGCCTATGCTTTTGTTTGAAAGCTTGTCGTGTGTAAAGCAGCTTATATTTACCATTCAAATTTCATAGGCTGGGTCTGGCTGACATGCCCAGACACTACATTAAGTAGGTCACGCTCTAACTGTGTGTCTGTGCCAATTATCATCATCGAGGCCCAACATACCATATAAATGATCGCAGGCCGCCATCGCTCCCTTTCATGTTTTGTGATGTTTTCATGACTGCCACATAGTGCCACATTCCGAATCGTTTTCTGATATACAGAAATCCCATTCGCATTGGACTCCATCCCCATTACTATAAGGAATCATTGTGGTGTGTACAATATCACGGTTAAATGATTACACATCAAAGCGTCGTACCATTTTATAATGAATTCTATCTCATTGTAATGACAGTTAGGCCGATATTTGGCACCTGTTGCAGGTGAAGCTAATACATGATGAGAAGGAAAATTAATGCAAGGTGTGCATCTACAGCTGTTCTCCTTTGATATCAATGTTTATTGATCGTAATTTCCGTTATTCAAGATAGTTTAATAAGTCTGGGGTGTGTGTGTGTGTGTGTTGAGAGAAGTACAAAATGAGCAGCTGTACTTCTTCAAGCTCAATTTTTTGCTTCTGAGTTATCTAACACAAGCGTAATAATGGCGCAACAGGAAATAGCTTGAAAGTTTGCCACAGTCCCCCTGGGTCAGGAGTGTGCTTTTTTGACTATACATACAGCAACAGTCAAAAGTTTGGACACACCTACTCATTCAATGGTTTTTCTTTATTTCTTTATTTCTTCTATTTTCTACATTGTAGAATAATAGTGAAGACATCAAAACAATGAAATAACACATATCTACTCACATAGTAACCAAAAAAGTTTTCAACAAATCAAAACATATTTTATATTTGAGATTCTTCAAAGTAGCCACCTTTTGCCTTGATGACAGCTTTGCACACTCTTGGCATTCTCTCAACCAGCTTCATGGAATCCATTTCAATTAACAGGTGTGCCTTGTTAAAAGGTAACTGCTGCAAAGAAACCACTACTAAAGGACACCAATAATAAGAAGAGACTTGCGTTGGGTCAAGAAAGACAAGCAATGGACCTTAGACCGGTGGGAATCTGTCCTTTGTTCTGATGAGTCCAAACTTGAGATTTTTTGGTTCCAACCGTCGTGTCTTTGTGAGACGCAGAGTAGTTGAACGGATGACCTCCGCATGTGTGGTTCCCACCGTGAAGCATGGAGGAGGAGGTGTGATGGTGTGGGGTTGCTTTGCTGGTGACTCTGTCAGTGATTTATTGAGAATTCAAGGCACACTTAACCAGCATGGCTAAAACAGCATTCTCCAGCAATACGCCATCCCATCTGGTTTGCACTTTATTATAATTTGTTTTTCAACAGGACAATGACCCAAAACACACCTACAGGTTGTCTATTTAAAAATATATATATTTATTTAACTTGGCAAGTCAGTTAAGAACAAATTCTTATTTCCAATGACAGCCTACGCCGGGATAAACCCGGACGACACTGGGCCAATTGTGCACCGCCCTATGGAACACCCAATAACAACCAGTCGAGATACAGACTGCAATCGAACCAGAGTGTCTGTAGTGATGCCTCTAGCACTGAAATGCAGTGCCTTAGACCGCTGGGCCACTCGGGAGTCCAAATAGTGTAAGGGCTATTTGACCAAGAAGGAGAGTGATGGAGTGCTGCATCAGATGACCTGGCCTCCAAAATTACCTGACCTCAACCCAATTGAGATGGTTTGGGATGAGTTGGACTGCAGAGTGAAGGAAAAGCAGCCAACAAGTGCTCAGCATATGTGGGAACTCCTTCAAGAATGTTGGAAAAGCATTCCTCATGAAGCTGGTTGAGAGAATGCCAAGAGTGTCATCAAGGCAAAGGGTGGCTACTTTGAAGAATCTCAAATATAAAATAAAACACTTTTTTGGTTACTACATGATTCCATATATGTTATTTCATAGTTCTGATGTCATGACTATTTTTCTTCAATGTAGAAAATAGTAAAATTAAAGAAAAACCATGGAATGAGTAGGTGTTTCCAAACGTTTGACTGGTACTCTATATTAAGACCATCCATAGAGTGATGCTTTGAAGCGGATATTTACACATACCAAAAGTCAAGGTCTCTCTGCAGAATAAACATTTCTCAAAACATTCCCAGTGTCAAACTCCTCTTCTCTACAATTATTCAGTCTGCTGAAAAGGAGGCAACAGAAAGTTAACTAAATGACAGCATGCACTTAGTTGCTATGATGACATAGCATTGTTATGGAATGACTAAAATCTGATGTTCAGAACAAATAACTGGAAGTCTTTATTGCAAAGTGAATCTACGGTAACTTTTTATTTAAAACAATATTGCAACAAAAACCAGTTGAACAGGCGGAGGAGGGGCTGAAATCCAGTGAGATTGGATCAGTTGCACATTGGGTCAGTTGTACTGTATATCGTCATGTGGAGCCACTACAACCAGAAAAAGGGTGAGACACAACAAATCAATATTTATTTAAATGGCTGTCCAGGCCAATGTGGATATGTGCAGAGGTGGAAAAAAGTACCCAATTGTCATACTTGAGTAAAAGTATAGATACCTTAATAAAAAGTTACTTGAGTAAAAGTATAGATACCTTAATAGAAAGTTACTCGAGTAAAAGTGAAAGTCAGCCAGTAAAATACTACTTGAGTAAAAGTTTAAAAGTATTTGGTTTTAAGTATAAAGTATAAAAAGTACAGTGCCTTGCGAAAGTATTCGGCCCCCTTGAACTTTGCGACTTTTGCCACATTTCAGGCTTCAAACATAAAGATATAAAACTGTATTTTTTTGTGAAGAATCAACAACAAGTGGGACACAATCATGAAGTGGAATGACATTTATTGGATATTTCAAACTTTTTTAACAAATCAAAAACTGAAAAATTGGGCGTGCAAAATTATTCACCCCTTAAGTTAATACTTTGTAGCGCCACCTTTTGCTGCGATTACAGCTGTAAGTCGCTTGGGGTATGTCTCTATCAGTTTTGCACATCGAGAGACCGACATTTTTCCCATTCCTCCTTGCAAAACAGCTCGAGCTCAGTGAGGTTGGATGGAGAGCATTTGTGAACAGCAGTTTTCAGTTCTTTCCACAGATTCTCGATTGGATTCAGGTCTGGACTTTGACTTGGCCATTCTAACACCTGGATATGTTTATTTTTGAACCATTCCATTGTAGATTTTGCTTTATGTTTTGGATCATTGTCTTGTTGGAAGACAAATCTCCGTCCCAGTCTCAGGTCTTTTGCAGACTCCATCAGGTTTTCTTCCAGAATGGTCCTGTATTTGGCTCCATCCATCTTCCCATCAATTTTAACCATCTTCCCTGTCCCTGCTGAAGAAAAGCAGGCCCAAACCATGATGCTGCCACCACCATGTTTGACAGTGGGGATGGTGTGGTCAGGGTGATGAGCTGTGTTGCTTTTACACCAAACATAACGTTTTGCATTGTTGCCAAAAATTTCAATTTTGGTTTCATCTGACCAGAGCACCTTCTTCCACATGTTTGGTGTGTCTCCCAGGTGGCTTGTGGCAAACTTTAAACAACACTTTTTATGGATATCTTTAAGAAATGGCTTTCTTCTTGCCACTCTTCCATAAAGGCCAGATGTGCAATATACGACTGATTGTTGTCCTATGGACAGAGTCTCCCACCTCAGCTGTAGATCTCTGCAGTTCATCCAGAGTGATCATGGGCCTCTTGGCTGCATCTCTGATCAGTCTTCTCCTTGTATGAGCTGAAAGTTTAGAGGGACGGCCAGGTCTTGGTAGATTTGCAGTGGTCTGATACTCCTTCCATTTCAATATTATCGCTTGCACAGTGCTCCTAGGGATGTTTAAAGCTTGGGAAATCTTTTTGTATCCAAATCCGGCTTTAAACTTCTTCACAACAGTATCTCGGACCTGCCTGGTGTGTTCCTTGTTCTTCATGATGCTCTCTGCGCTTTTAACGGACCTCTGAGACTATCACAGTGCAGGTGCATTTATACGGAGACTTGATTACACACAGGTGGATTGTATTTATCATCATTAGTCATTTAGGTCAACATTGGATCATTCAGAGATCCTCACTGAACTTCTGGAGAGAGTTTGCTGCATTGAAAGTAAAGGGGCTGAATAATTTTGCACGCCCAATTTTTCAGTTTCTGATTTGTTAAAAAAGTTTGAAATATCCAATAAATGTCGTTCCACTTCATGATTGTGTCCCACTTGTTGTTGATTCTTCACAAAAAAATACAGTTTTATATCTTTATGTTTGAAGCCTGAAATGTGGCAAAAGGTCGCAAAGTTCAAGGGGGCCGAATACTTTCGCAAGGCACTGTACATGTAATTGCTCAAATATACTTAAGTATAAAATTCCTTATACTTAGCAAAGCAGACAGCACAATTTCCTTGTTTTTAAAATGTATGGACAACCTGGGGCACAGTCCCACACTCAGACATTATTTACAAAAGATGCATGTGTTTAGTGAGTCCATCAGGTCAGGGGCAGTAGGGATGACCATGTGTTTCGTGAGTCCACCAGGTCAGGGGCAGTAGGGATGACTATGTGTTTAGTGAGTCCACCAGGTCAGGGGCAGTAGGGATGACCATGTGTTTAGTGAGTCCACCAGGTCAGGGGCAGTAGGGATGACTATGTGTTTAGTGAGTCCACCAGGTCAGGGGCAGTAGGGATGACCATGTGTTTAGTGAGTCCACCAGGTCAGGGGCAGTAGGGATGACTGTGTGTTTAGTGAGTCCACCAGGTCAGGGGCAGTAGGGATGACCATGTGTTTAGTGAGTCCACCAGGTCAGGGGCAGTAGGGATGACTGTGTGTTTAGTGAGTCCACCAGGTCAGGGGCAGTAGGGATGACCATGTGTTTAGTGAGTCCACCAGGTCAGGGGCAGTAGGGATGACTATGTGTTTAGTGAGTCCACCAGGTCAGGGGCAGTAGGGATGACCATGTGTTTAGTGAGTCCACCAGGTCAGGGGCAGTAGGGATGACCATGTGTTTAGTGAGTCCACCAGGTCAGGGGCAGTAGGGATGACCATGTGTTTAGTGAGTCCACCAGGTCAGGGGCAGTAGGGATGACTATGTGTTTAGTGAGTCCATCAGGTCAGGGGCAGTAGGGATGACCATGTGTTTGAGTGAGTCCACCAGGTCAGGGGCAGTAGGGATGACTGTGTGTTTAGTGAGTCCACCAGGTCAGGGGCAGTAGGGATGACCATGTGTTTAGTGAGTCCACCAGGTCAGGGGCAGTAGGGATGACTGTGTGTTTAGTGAGTCCACCAGGTCAGGGGCAGTAGGGATGACCATGTGTTTAGTGAGTCCACCAGGTCAGGGGCAGTAGGGATGACCGTGTTTAGTGAGTCCACCAGGTCAGGGGTAGTAGGGATGACCATGTGTTTAGTGAGTCCACCAGGTCAGGGGCAGTAGGGATGACCATGTGTTTAGTGAGTCCACCAGGTCAGGGGCAGTAGGGATGACCATGTGTTTAGTGCTTCCACCAGGTCAGGGGCAGTAGGGATGACCATGTGTTTAGTGAGTCCACCAGGTCAGGGGCAGTAGGGATGACCATGTGTTTAGTGAGTCCACCAGGTCAGGGGCAGTAGGGATGACCATGTGTTTAGCGAGTCCACCAGGTCAGGGGCAGTAGGGATGACCATGTGTTCTCTTGATATGTGCTTGAATTTGTCAATTTTCCTGTCCTGCCAAGCATTCAAAATGTAACTAGCACTTTTGGTTGTCGGGGAAAATGTATGAAGTAGAAAGTGTTGTTGAAAATATAAATTGTAAAGTAAAGTGCAGATACCCCCCCAAAACTACTTAGTAGTACAACTACAAGTAGTACTTTAAAGTATTTTTACTTAAGTACTTTACACCACTGGATATGTGTGATCATATGCAAAAGCAGTTTTTTCATTCATGTTAAGCCTGCCGTATTCTGCATGATAACTGGGCTGTGAGAAAACGAGTAGGTTTGGGTCATCTGTCCTGTATGCCCTTACCTATCTGTAGCTGACTGACATGGTCCCCATTCCCACAATGTCATACAAAGTCTTGAAATGTATCTGTGAATGGACAAAACATGATGAATTAGACCAATTATCCCCCCCCCACACACACACACACATTTTGCTCTTGCATGATAATTATTTAAAAAAATGTAAATCCTAAGTGCACCCCAAAAGTAGCATCTCAACCTCCCATCTCTCATTTTAAATCCCACATCAATTAGTCTTCCTAAATTCCTATCTTCAGCCCTTGTTGGACCACACCCTTCTCTACACCTCTGCCCTCACTTACGGATCATGTTGTCCAGTTCCATCAGCAGGTAAAGGAAACCGGGGTAACTGAATGTCATGTCCGGCTCCGTGTTGCGCAGGCCAATCAGCTGCAGGACGAAGTCATCCACCGCCATGCCTAGACCAGACCAGACGAACACAGATCAATTCATGTTCAACCACATCCCCTGCTGTTTCAGCAGTGTAAATGCTGTTGGCATACTGTTCATATGGACCAATAGGGACTGAACATGAAGAATGATGTTTTGGTGCCCCCTAAAAGGCACCAATGGAAGCTTGTCATATCATAAGTGTGTCCTACCTCCAGCTTTCGAGGCAGGTGAGACTTCAGGGTACTCCAGCAACTGGGATTTGTTATTGTCAAACGTCATGAATATATCCTTTTGTTAAGTGGAAGATCAAGGCCAGCATAATCTTTTCAGACAAATATAATTCAATCACTTCACATGCATCGCAACAGGTCGTGTGATTGAATTAGCTCAGTGACACATGATTGAATCAGAAGTCACAAGTCACTATAATATTTCCTTTAGCCAATCCAAATTAGACTACCAAGACACAAAGCATGCTTTAGCCAATCAAACTATTTTCCAAACTTCTCATCATTTTGAAAGAACAGAATGAATGAAACTGTAAACCTTCCACTGACAGACGGTTTAGTATGGTTTAGACCTTATCGTCCATTTACATTTCCTGATCTTGTCCCACAGTGCCTAGAACAGTGAGCTAACCCCCGACTCTGGGCTGACACTGCAGTCAAGGGAATGTTCCATCAAAAACGCATAACAAAATTAAGGTCTTGGTAGATCAGCAGACCAAGTGAGGTCATGGTGGACAAGTTACCCTACCTTTGTATGTCTATGTACATACATGGCATGTGTGTAACGTTACACATTGCATAGCCCTTTTTTGGGGGGAGCTATGATCTTCAAACAATCGGGCAAGCCGTGGCTCGAACCCCGTATCGCTGGGGCACATATGCGCGTAGACCGCTACACCAGAATCTGGCATACATTTAACCTATATTAACATGGCTATTGATCTATATCAACTACTAACCATACAGCCATGCTGAGACATGATGCACACTGGTTCAGCCATACATGTATTTCTTTCCCCAAGAGAAAGGATACATCCATGAGGACCACAAAGCCCTTGCAGTGCTCCAGGACCAGCTTATTTTGCTCCACACAGACAAAACATCAGTTAGGAAAAGTTAAAACCTCCTCCTGCAGTGACGTCACTTCTTCCTGAATGTTCCCACAGTGGTTATGGCTTATGGAAGACTACTAAATCAGCAGAGGGATTCGTACAGCCCTCCAGAATTTCCAAGATGCATGTGGACGAGGCAATGTTGTAAAAGGAGAAGTGTGTACACAAAAGGTGTGCCTTGGCTCCCATTTTTGAGGGAGGATAGGTGTCCATGTTTGGAGCCAAACCCTTACCTCCGCATTTTATGGCCGTTGTTAGCAGGTTGAGAAGCTCCAAAGGTCGACACTACCCTTTCGCTGGGAGGTTAGGAAAAAATTTGGAGAGTAAATATTGCATATCTCAGGCTAGAATGGAAGAGTTTACATGGAACCTACTACACAGAGGTGGTGTTCTCACCTTGTTGCAGTGCTTCTTCAAAGAGCTGTCGTGTGGCTTCAGGAGAGCCGACAGGGAGATCCACAGTGAAACACACAGGACCATTTAGTCACATCACAAACACTCAACAGGGGGTGATGGATTGTGGATACTTTGGACTTCAATAGCATGCCATGACTTCTACCTGTGGGGCTTCTATCAGTGCCATGCTTCTCCTAATATTGAGTTACACACCCCCTATTGCCCTCAAAACAGCTTTATTTTGTCGAGGCATGGACTCTACAAGGTGTCGAAAGCGTTCCACAAGGATGCTGGCCCATGTTGACATCAATGCTTCTCACAGTTGTCATGTTGGCTGGATGTCCTTTGGGAGGTGGACCATTCTTGATACACACGGGAAACTGTTGTGTGTGAAAAACACAACAGTGAAGCAGTTTTTGACACACAAACCGGTGGCACTTCAATATTTTGTCTTGCCCATTCACCCCCTGAATGACACACATTCTCAATTGTCCCAAGGCTTAAAAACCAAGGCTTCTTTAAACTGTCTCCCAACTTCATCTACACTGATTGAAGTGGATTTAACAAGAGACATTAGTAAGGGATCATAGCTTTCACCTGGATTCACCTGGTCAGTCTATGTCATGGAAAGAGTAGGTGTTCCTCATGTTTTGTAAACTCAGTGTAATTTAGAGAGCCTTTTCTTGACTGAGTGCCCTGATACTTTAACATATATCATAGGTAACTCTTCCTCCAACCTCCAGTCATGGACCGGTCCAGTCACTTTTCTGTCAACACCCACAGAATTAACTCTCCCTGCTGATTGGTCTCCGGGGTGGAACGGATGATGACATAATGGCCGGGTGCCAGGCGACCGCGAATCAACACCTCCGGGTGCTGATGAGTGGGCGGAGCAAGCTCAGGTCCAGAGAGGACAGGTAAGCACACTCTGAGCATGCCTGGGAAGAGAGGGTTAGATACCGTAGGGTGTGCACACATTTCCACACTGAGAAATATGCTGCCACACTCAAATATTCCCTCACTTGTTCCTCTCTTATTTTCTCTCACATTTACTGTGGCTCATTTAAATCTACTCTGGTTGTATTTCCTGTTGGGTGTGTTTGTGTATGTGTGCATACGTTCATGTGCAGGTGTGTGGGTATCCAGGCCGATGCCCAGGTGGACTCCTCTAAGTCTCTGGTGCTTCTGCATGAGGGCCACCAGGAAGGAACAGGTCAGCTCAAGGTCACTGGGGTCATTGTCCTCCTCCAACAGGGTCAAGTGGAACTGAGGGTTCTGGCAGAACCAGCCTGGACACATACATATCCAGTACATAAAGATTATGTGCAATATGTACATTACTAACTATTTATGTACAATAAGGGAAACACATGGATATCAATCTATTCTTCTCAGATTATGTATGACCAAATTCATCTTTATGTCATAGTTGTGTGTGTGTGTGGGTCAGTAGGATTGTGCCTTATCTTACCCCCTCTGGGGGAACCCCCGGTGGAGATGTGTGGTACCCAGTTCTCCCCCTCTCTCTTTCTTCTCTCTTTCTTCCCCCTTCTCTCCCCCTCTCTTTCCAGTTCTCTTCCCCTTCTCTCCCCCTCTCTCTTTCTTCCCCTTCTCTCCCCCTCTCTCTTTCTTCCCCCTTCTCTCCCCCCCTCTTTCTTCCCCTTCTCTCCCCCTCTCTTTCTTCCCCTTTCTTCCCTTTCTTCCCCTCTCCCCCTCTCTCTTTCTTCCCCTTCTCTCCCCCTCTCCCTTCTCTCCCCCTCCTTCTCTCCCCCTCAGGATGGTGGTGTCAGACTTCCGTCAGAACTCTGTGCAGTTCCATGGTCTCTGTGTGGCACCTGGCTCGCTCAGGGTCTCCTCACTCAGGTGAAACACCTCCATTGCGTCCAAGTTCCGACAGAAGTCTGACACCGCCGTCCTGAGGGAGAGAGAGGGAGAGAAGGGGGGAGATGGAGAAAGAGCGAGGGGGCGAGACAGACAGAGAGTAAAGGGAGAGAGAGGTTATTAATATATGAGAACAGGTGAAGTATGGAGGCACAAAGTGAGAGTCTATGAAGGTCCACTTCCCGGAACGCCTCGATCCTCCTTCTGAACCCTGTCCAGACGCTTCTGCCCCTCCTCACGGACAACTCCACTCAGGCCTTTGGACAAACACTTTGAGGAACCTGCCCCAAGCATGCACACACACACACACACACACGTACGCACAGGACATAGTCTTCACCTGAGGGAGTGGAGGAGTGGGGGGAGACAGAGTCGCCCAACCTGAAAACATATTTGACTATTAAACACAGGAAACCCAACACCGCTGTATGTGTGCAGGTTTTGGCTGGCGGCATTTGGACACTGTCGGCCTTGGTGTGCAGTCATGAATCTGAGTGTGAATTTGACAACAGTGCTTAGTATCCAGACGAGGGGGTAGTCTTACTTGTTCAATCCTGGTTACAGAGTAGGCATGACTGGACAGGATTCCAAACTCATTTCATTGCTCAAGGGGGCCCTGTGGGAAAATCAACCCCCACACACACACACACAACACATGTCAACCTTCACCTTATCGCACTCGTCGTATTGAAGTACTACAGACAAGTAAACACACACAGGTTTTCATTTTAATCCCAGAGATGGGCATCAACAAACTCCAACTAAATAGTTATTCGCCCATATCTCCTATATACAGGAGGGCAAATTCAACAACCCTTGACAGATAATGACAGCCTAATTAGGTGTGCTTAACGTCCTGAGGCTGACCTGGAAGTAAAAGCTGCCATTGTAACTCTCAGCGGGCGATGCATGGAGAGGGACGCCACCGCAGACAGGAACCAGCAGTCATCTAATCAACAGAGAGCAGAGGAGGACAGAGGAACAGGTAAAAGGTATATTATATATCACATTCACTTCACTGGGTAAGTAGTTTGATAATGGCCACCTGGCGTTTACTGTACAGTATGTCAGACATTCAATTCATTCATGATGTCAAAGCAATTCTGTACTCTTGGGTAGAACTATGGGAGACAATGGGAGAAAACTTTGGGTAATAAGGAAACAGATCAACTGCATCCCAGTTTATTGTGGTACTGCAATGGCTGGAAACAAGACTAAGGGCTCTATTCAATCAGTAAAGCTGAAGCGTTACATATTCCATAGTAGAATTGAAGGTCATTTCCCAGCAGACATATGCAGTGTGAATGCAGCCTCCAGCAAAGTGGGAACATTGCCTTTAAATTTCAATCACGCTGTAAAGCTGAACTTCTGCATTGCGGATTGAATAGGGCCCTAATATGTAAGGAGGCAAGTGAAAAGACACTGCGTCAGGCAACATACACATGGCATGTTCCACTTACTCAGAACTCGCTGACACACGTCTATCCACTATGATCTGTGCTGAAGGGCAGATATCCTGGGAGAAGGGAGAGAAAGCAAGACACAACATGCCTCTTAACAAACTTTTAGCTGAGTGTCCCCTTTACTGGGTAAGATGAAGTGGATAACAACATACCAGGGACATAAATCTACTCTGTTTACATATTCTAAAGTAGTGTAGAGACTTTAACCCACCGGTCCTCACTGTTGCTTTTATGATTTATGATTGACTGATCACTACTAGGCCTACCACAAATAAACTGAAAAAAGTGTCTAGATCTATGGTGACAAGCGTTTTTGACCCAAGACTCCATCTTCAATGGAGAGTAACAAAGTGAATACAACATGTATACAGTAGGCAAGGAGACCTTTGTGTCTTCTTGACAAAAAAAACAACCTAACAGACTTGGCTCTGTCCAGTCCAGGGATTGGATGTTCATAATGTATGGAAACATTGCCCAGGGTGGGTTTTTTTCCTTCACATTTAGCCATGACAGCTTGACAATTGGCTAAGCCTTCTGAAGATAACATCACTATGACCTAATCCTGCCCTAACACAGAAGTCTTCAATCCAGGGCCTGTATTCATAAAGTGTTGTGCTATGGCAGGGGTATTCAACTGTTACCCTACGAAGTCTGGAGCCTGTTGGTTTTCTGTTCTCTCTGATAATTCATAGAGCCATTTGCTGGTTCAATTTTGAACATGCACCTGTGGAACAGTCGTTAAGTAACAGCCTTAGGCATGCTGCTAAAGAATTGGAAAACCACCAAAATAAAGGCATGAGGACTGCAGATGTGGCCAGGGCAATAAATTGCAATGTCCGTACTGTGAGATGCCTAAGACAGCACTACAGGGAGACAGGACAGACAGCTGATCGTCCTTGCAGTGGCAGACCACATGTAACAACACCTGCACAGGATCGATACCTCTGAACGTCACACCTGCGGGACAGGAACAGGATGGCAATAGGCCGAGAGAGGCTGGACTGAGGGCTTGTAGGCCTGTTGTAAGGCAGGTCCTCACCAGACATCACTGGCAACAACGTTGCCTATGGGCACAAACCCACTGTCGCTGGACCAGACAGGACAGGCAAAAAGTGCTCTTCACTGACGAGTCGCGGTTTTGTCTCACCAGGGGTGATGGTCGGATTCGCGTTTATCATCGAAGGAATGAGCGTTACACCGAGGATACTCTGGAGCGGGATCGATTTGGAGGTGGAGGATCCGTCATGGTCTGGGGCAGTGTGTCACGGCATCATCGGACTGAGCTTGTTGTCATTGCAGGCAATCTCAACGCTGTGCGTTACAGGGAAGACACCCTCCTCCCTCATGTGGTACCCTTCCTGCAGGCTCATCCTGACATGACCCTCCAGCATGACAATGTCACCAGCCATACTGCTCGTTCTGTGCGTGATTTCCTGCAAGACAGGAATGTCAGTGTTCTGTCATGGCCAGCGAAGAGCCCAGATCTCAATCCCTCAGAGCAAGTCTGGAACCTGTTAGATCGGAGGGTGAGGGCTAGGGCCATTCTCCACAGAAATGTCCAGGAACTTGTAGGTGCCTTGGTAGAAGAGTGGGGTAACACCACACAGCAAGAACTGGTAAATATGGTGCAGTCCATGAGGAGGAGATGTACTGCAGTACTTAATGCAGTTGGTGGCCACACCAGATACTGACTGTTACTTTTAATTTTGACCCCGTCTTGTTCAGGGACACATTATTACATTTCTGTTAGTCACATGTCTGTGGAACTTGTTCAGTTTATGTCTCACTTGTTGAATCTTATGTTCATTCAATATTTACACGTTAAGTTTGCTGAAAATAAACACAGTTGACAGTGAGAGGATGTTTATTTTTTTCTGAGTTTATATGCATCTGTGGGTGTATTGTTATGTCTATTGTCAGTACATGCATGATTCTTAGCACGTCTATAAGACCTTGAAGATTAGTACAGTATATGACACACCCCTCAAAACCTGCATTTGTCATGCATTGAAAATAACTGTCCAGGTGAGACATCCGTCTACCCGTTGTCAACTACAAATACCTAGGTGTCTGGTTAGACTGTAAACTCTCCTTCCAGACTCACATCAAACATCTCCAATCCAATGTTAAATCTAGAATTGGCTTCCTATTTCACAACAAAGCATCCTTCACTCATGCTGCCAAACATACCCTTGTAAAACTGACCATCCTACCGATCCTTGACTTCGGCGATGTCATTTACAAAATAGCCTCCAATAGCCTACTCAATAAATTTGATGCAGTCTATCACAGTGCCATCCATTTGGTCAACAAAGCCCCGTATACTACCCACCAAACCAAGCCAAACCCACTGGCTCCAGGTCATCTACAAGACCCTGCTAGGTAAAATCCCCCCCACTTGTCTCAGCTCGCTGTCACCATAGCAGCACCCACCTGTAGCACGCGCTCCAGCAGGTATATCTCACTGGTCACCCCCAAAACCAATTCTTCCTTGGCCCACCTCTCCTTCCAGTTCTCTGCTGCCAATGACTGGAACGAACTACAAAAATCTCAAAGTGGAAACACTTATCTCCCTCACTAGCTTTAAGCACCAGCTTTCAGAGCAGCTCACAGATTACTGCACCTGTACATAGCCCATCTGTAATTTAACCCAAACAACTACCTCATCCCCTACTGTATTTATTTTGCACCCCATTATTTCTCTCTACTTTACACATTCTTCCACTGCAAATCTACCATTAGTGTTTTTCTTGCTATATTGTATTTACTTCGCCACCATGGCCTTTTTTTCTCCTTTACCTCCCTTATCTCACCTCATTTGCTCACATTGTATATGGACTTATTTTTCTACTGTATTATTGACTGTTTGTTTTACTCCATGTGTAACTGTGTTGTTGTATGTGTCGAACTGCTTTACTTTATCTTGGCCAGGTCGCAATTGTAAATGAGAACTTGTTTCTCAACTTGCCTACCTGGTTAAATAAAAGGTAAAATAAAATATATTTTTGCATTCTATCACTCAGTGTTTTGTGATTATACAACACAGTATGTCCAATGGTTTGATTCATACACTTATGTAAGAGATAGGTTTCCATTTAAATAGAGTATTTTCATTAATGAATTAGTACATTTTTTCAGCTTTAACTGTTATAACAATGTCATACTGAGGTCTTCCGTTGTTGCCTCCGCTGAACCTATTCGAGACCGGAGTCATTACTGTCGCAATTATTTCTGTATGTCCTTACAAAACTAATAGCCTGTTTGTTGTAGTTAAAACGGTGTGCAACGAAACCCTACAACTTTTTGAAAGCAATTGCTTTATCCACTTTTCCAGGAGTTACCGTTAACAACTTTTCTATCCATGAACAAATTTACCTTGTCAAATGGCCATACCCTTAATACTGCACAGTAGCTCACCTGTGCAGCTTCCCGAAAGTTGAGTCGCTTACGTGTGCACTTCGCAGTCCCATGATTGAGTCATTGCATGATACCCAAGTCATATAACCTAAACAAAATTATAAAACGCAACATGTAAAGTGTTGTACCCATGTTTCATGAGCTGAAATAAAAGATCCCATTAATGTTTCACATGCACAAAATGCTTATTTCTCTAAAAGTTTGAGCACAAATTTGTTTACATCCTGTTAGTGAATATTTCCTATTTAACAAGATAATTGATCCACCAGACAGTTGTGGCATATCAAGAAGCTGATTAAGCAGCATGATCATTACACAGGCGCACCTTGTGCTGGGGACATTAAAAGACCACTCCAAAATGTGCAGTTGTCACAACACAATGCCACAGATGTCTCAAGTTGAGGGTGTGTGCAATTTGCATGCTGACTGCAGGAAGTCCACCAGAGGTGTTGCCAGAGAATTTAATGTTCGTTTTTCTACCATAAGCCGCCTCCCAACATCCTGTTAAAGAATTTGGCAGTACGTTCAACCAGCATCACAACCACTGAAGAGGAATGGGCCAACATTCCACAATCAACAGCCTGATCAACTCTATGCGAAGGAGATGTTGCGCTGCATGAGGGAAATGGTGGTCCCACCAGATACGGACAGGTTCTGATCCACGCCTTTACTTTTTGTTTTGAGTATCTTTGACCAACACATCTGTATTCCCAGTCGTGAAACCTATAGTTTAGGGCCTATTGAATTGATTTCAATTAACTGATGTCCTTATTTGAACTGTAACTCAGTAAAATCTTTGAAATTGTTGCATTTATATTTTTGTTCAGTATAACTTTTTTCATAAAATAGACTAAGGAATGTTTTGTGTGAAGTTGTGACAAATGATAATTCGGCCTCGCATGCAAAAATGTAGATGATTTGTCACCACACTCAGAACAGGCGTGAAGAGGATACAGACAGTGTTAATTTACTGACATGCCAAGTCAAAGATTAAATAGCACTCTCCTTAGGCACACCCACATCTTATCACTAGGTTAAAAAAAATTACAAATCCCATCCTGGAATGGACTTAAAAAATGTTAACATCACAGAGTAGTTCAATGTAGTCAGTGAAAAGATCAGCACACTTTGGGCCTGCGTATGAATGGATAATTAACATTTATTGTGAAACGCTGGTTTGTGGTATATGTACTTCTGTCTGGTTGAATTTTGGTGCATTCGGAGTGTTTGTGCCGATGTGTCTGGATATCACTGAGATGTGGCCATGATGCTGGATACACCTGTGGAAGAGGGACAGAAACAAAGGAAAACACAGGAGAGTAAAGGGGGAAAGGAAGACAGAGGAGAGCAGGAGGGGAAAAAAAGGAAAGAATGTCAACAAAATTGTATTTCCATGAAAAGTCTTAGGTTACATAAAGCTACACTGACAAGGGGGAGAGGGTGGAAGGAAGTTGAACTTTGAAAATGTATGCTAAAAGTGACTACAGACAGACAAAGAGACATCACTGGACACCAGCAAACAAGACAAGGAAACACTCACTCTCAAAGTCAATCTTTTCAACAATGTTCTTGGGCTTGACACTCTCCTCCTGGTTAAAGATGAAGATCTGCCCTTCCTCGTTCTCCGTCCACCCGTACTTGCTCATCCACACCTTAACCTGTGTGTCTGTATGGGGATCAGGAAGTCAACAAAGCAGGGGGAAGTGGGATATGACTTAGATAATTAACACTGTAGTCACAAAGAAAGGAAATCAATAGGACAGCACTCTCCAAAAGATATACATTTGAAATGAATGGCCTTACCAAGGGGGTCACCCAGCATCTCAGCCAGAAGTCGATGCTCAATGTTCTGGTATGTGATTCCAACCACATGGCAGATGACTGTGGAGAGAGCAGCAGTTAAACAAGCCATCACGTTAATTGCAATATTATGCAGTCGGCAACTAAACTTGATTTCCAAATATTCTACTCACACTTGCGCACGGAGTCCTCAAAGCCTGTGATGCCGTCAATGAATTCCCTGTTCTCCTCCAGACTGGACTGAGTGACAGACAAAGGAATGAGTACCATACAATCAGAACTGGAGGTCACATTTCATATAGATGTAATGAAGTCAGGATAGGGGTTGTCTATTAGCACAGCCATCCATTTCCAGTTCAAGTCACAATGTACAGTCATGCCTGAACCTCAACATTCTGATTGGAACTGCTCCATGGGGTGGCAGGGTAGCCTAGTGGTTAGAGCATTGGACTAGTAACCAAAAGGATGCAAGTTCGAATCCCCGATTCTGACAAGGTACAAATCGGTTGTTCCGCCCCTGAACAGGCTGTTCCTAGGCCGTCATTCATATTTTCAATTTGTTCTTAACTGACTTGCCTAGTTAAAAGGTAAAAGGATGATCCCAAAAATGATCTAACAATGACTGGAAAGTTGAGTGAAATGAGCAGGGCAAAAGGCTGGTGAAACAAAAAGTATTGTGTATACCCAGAAGGATTGGAAATGGCAGGTCTCCAGGAGGTTCCCCAGGTACAGGATCTGCCTAATGGGGCGCTCCTCCTGCTGCTTCACGCTAGTCAAGGAAAGCGCAAACTGGCCACATAAGACTAATGTCCACACCATTACTTCAACACAAACCCCAGGAATCAACAATCAACCAAAACAAATTATAGGCTTGGGCAGTATACAAATTGCCATACTTTCATATTGACCTTGTGCAATTCTCTAATACCAGCACTGAACACAAGGGGCGCTATTTTCAAACCCCAATGAGCCTTTGTAAATCGGGAGGATAGCAATGATAACAAGTACATGTAATATCCCATAGATAACGCGAATGAGTGCTTTGCAAACATATTATACTTTAAAAATAAAAAACATTACACATATATACATTTCACCTTTAT
The DNA here is from genome assembly GCF_018296145.1 of Oncorhynchus tshawytscha. Taxonomy (NCBI): domain Eukaryota; kingdom Metazoa; phylum Chordata; class Actinopteri; order Salmoniformes; family Salmonidae; genus Oncorhynchus; species Oncorhynchus tshawytscha. The sequence continues at coordinate 57,341,964 of NC_056441.1, forward strand.
TTAACCAGGTAGGCCAGTTAAAAACAAGTTCTCATTTACAACTACGACCTGACCAAGATAAAGCAAAGCAGTGCGACAAAAAGTGTTACACAAACAAACATACAGTCGATAACACAATAGAAAAGAAAATTATAAATATCTATGTACAGTGTGTGCAAATGTAAAAGAGTAGGGAGGTAGGCAATAAATAGGCCACAGGCAAATTATCATCCATTTATCATTAATACTGGAGTGATAGATGTACAGGGATGCAAAAGAGCAAGAGGGTAAGTAATAATATGGGGATGAGGTAGTCGGGTGTGACATTTACAGATGGGCTGTGTACAGGTACAGTGATCGGTATACTGCTCTGACAGATGATGTTTAAAGTTAGAGGGAGATAAGACTCCAGCTTCAGAGATTTTTGCAACTCGTTCCAGTTAATGGCAGCAGAGAACTGGAAGGAAAGGCGGCCAAAGGAAGTCTTGGCTTTGGGGTTGACCAGTGCAATATACCCGAGTTGAGATAAGGTGGGACTTTACCTAGCAAAGACTTATAGATGACCTGGAGCCAGTGGGTTTGGTGACGGATATGTAGTGAGGGCCAGCAGTGGTGGGTAGTAAATGGAGCTATGGTGACAAAACAGATGGCACTGTGATAGACTGCATTCAATTTGCTTGAGTAGAGTGGAGGCTATTTTGCAAATGACATTGCCGAAGTCAAGGATCGGCAGGATAGTCAGTTTTACGAGTGTATGTTTGCCAGCATGAGTGAAGGAGGCTTCGTTGCGAAATAGGAAGCTGATTCTAGATTTAATTTTGGATTGGAGATGCTTAATGGGTGTCAGGAAGGAGAGTTTACAGTCTAACCAGACACCTAGGTATTGGTAGTTGTCCACATATTCTAGGTCAAAACCGTCCAGAGTAGTGATACTAGTCAGGCAGGAGGGTGCGGGCAGCGATCGGTTGCAGAGCATGCACTTAGTTTTACTACCATTTAAAAGCAGTTGGAGGCCAAGGAATGAGTGTTGTATGGCGCTGAAGCTTGTTTGGAGGTTTGTTAGCACACAGTGTCCAAACAAGGGCCAGATGTATACAGAATGGTGTCGTTTGCATAGAATCACCAGCAGCAAGAGCAACATCATTGATATATACAGAGAAAAGAGTCAGCCCGAGAATTGAACCCTGTGGCACCCACATAGACTGCCAGAGGTCTGGACAACAGGCCCTCCGATTTGACACACTGAACTCTAAGAAGTAGTTGGTGAACCAGGCGAGGCAGTCATTTGAGAAACCAAGCTAGTTAGCAGGATAGCTTCTGAAGGGGGGTTCCGGTTCTCAAGTATAAAAATAGCAGATCCGTACCACATTGTGTGAGGCGTGTTGCAGGAGTGTATGTTCAGTCCGTAGATGGAAATTATAAATACATACACACAGGACAAGACAATCAAGACAGACATCCCACAGCGATGCCATCTTGGAACAGTCTCTGATCTAAAGTATTTGCAGGACAGACATCCCAGCTCATAAAGTTATACAAGCAACAAAAAAAGCAACAGTTTTTTGCAAGCACAAAACAAATATTGACAGCAAATATTGATCCAGGAGGGGATTATCTGCTGTTACCAAACAAAATCCACTTAGCTAACTAGCTTTTTTTTATATTGAATTTATTTAACTAGGCAAATCTGTTAAGAACAAATTCTTATTTCCACCGGACGACGCTGGGCCAATTGTGCGCCGCCCTTTTGGACTCCCAATCATGGCTGGCTTTGATACAGCCTGGAATCGAACCATGGTCTGTAGTGACGCCTCTAGCACGGAGATGCAGTGCCTTAGACCGCTGCGCAACTCGGAAGCCCAAGTTTATAAACCAAATGCACAACTAGAACATTTAGCCAATTTTAGACAGTTGACTTAATAGTTAAGATGGGGCAGCAGGGTAGCCTAGTGGTTAGAGCGTTGGACTAGTAACCGGAAGGTTGCAAGTTCAAATCCCCGAGCTGACAAGGTACAAATCTGTCGTTCTGCCCCTGAACAGGCAGTTAACCCACTGTTCCTAGGCAGTCATTGAAAATAAGAAGTTGTTCTTAACTGACTTGCCTGGTAAAATAAAAAGATATCTAGCTAGCAAACATGTAGTTGTGAATTCCATACTGTAACTAGATCAGCTGTCATGTGCTGTACAACAGCAATTGACTCTCAAGGCTCCAGTCCCTCATCATTGTGTAATTGTAAAACAAACAAACTACCAGTAAGTTTCATATTCAAATAAAACATTTCAAAAGAAATAGTTAACAGCATTGAAAAAAAACATACCGTAGGCATTTCCAAATACTCTGGGAATACAGTATACCTTAAACCACTGTTCCTAGGCTGTCATTGTAAATATCAATATGTTCTTAACCGACTTGCCTAGTTAAATAAAATACCGCCTAAATGATTGTCAATGTTTTTAATGAGAGGGAGTACAGAAGTGGACAAATTGTACTTGTTGCAGAATTATACTGAGCACCAAAAGGATACGTGTGTCTGATCAATCATGCACTTGCACAGAGTAAAGTCTGTGTGTGGTAAGTTGGTCAGGGCCTTGAGCAGAATCTGCGACGTCACTGTGACCTGGAAGTAGGCAGGGTTGAACTGGTACCTGCAGGAACAAGAACAGCATCGCTTACTGATATAGCCATGAGTGGTGTTCTGCTAGCCCAAGAATCATAGTTAGACTGGCAGCCAAAATATGCAATCTACATGTGAATCAGTTCACAATTACGATAATGTTCTAGAAACAAAGCCCTATACCTTCAGATCACATCAAAATAATTTCACAAATGCTAAAATACACACTTACTGTACACTGCCTCTTGAAGCTAGGGGGCACTATTTTTTATTTTTGGACATTCCCAAAGTAAACTTCCTATTTCTCAGGACCAGATGCTAGAATATGCATATAATTGACAGCTTAGGATAGAAAAAAAAACTCTAAAGTTTCCAAAACTGTAAAAATATTGTCTGTGAGTATAACAGAACTGACATTGCAGGTGAAAGCCTGAGAAAAATCCAATCAGGACGTCACTCTTATTTTGAAACCCCTGTCTTTCTATGCATCACTATTGCCCATTGAAAGGGATATCAACCAGATTCCTTTTTCTGTGGCTTCCCTAAGGCGTCTACAGCCTTTAGACGTAGTTTCAGGCCTTTATTTTGAAGAATGAGCATAAACATCCACATAAGTGGTCAGTTGTTGGCTCTGTGTGATTTTTGCGCAAAACAGAGACGTAGCCATTTTTCCTCCCGGTCCTAGTGAAAAGCCAACTGTCCCGGTTGATATATTATCGAATAGATATTTGAAAAACACCTTGAGGATTGATTATAAAAAACCTTTAACATGTTTGTCGATATTATGGATATAATTTGGAATTTTTGTCTGCGTTGTCGTGACCGCTATTTCCACTGGATTCCTAGGCATAACGCATCAAACTAACAGAGGTATTTGGATTTAAAAACATCTTTATGGAACATCTGCTGTCTAACTGGGAGTCTCGTGAGTGAAAACATCCGAAGCTCAAAGGTAAACGATTAATTTGATTGCTTTTCTGATTTTCGTGACCAAGTTACCTGCCGCTAGGTGTACATAATGTTTTGCAGGTATATCGATAAACTTAAACACTTGTATTGTTTTCACTGTAAAGCATAATTTCAGAATCTGAGACGACAGGGTGATTAACACAGCTTAGCCTTTTGTTTCGCTATATTTCACTTGTGATTTCATGAATATGAATATTTTCTAGTAAGATTGTTTGACCGTTGCGCTATGCTATTTAGCGTAGTTGATGACAATTATCCCGGATCCGGGATGGTGGTTCCAAGATTAAGCTACTTTATCACAGTAGCAGCCAACATTATTTTTCAGTAACAAAACGTTTCTGCCGGACTTCTTCAGTTACACACAGGTGTTGGGAGCATGCTAGATAGTAGGGATGTGCATCTCTCCTTACAAGCATGATTCAATACACATCTAAATACATGCACTCCGACACAGGAACAATACTAGGTTTGAACCGATTCTGTGAGATTTGATTAGTGGAACGGGAAGCGATGCACTAACAAATATTGCATGAACACATTCATTTTCCATTCTAAATTAATATGGAGCTCAGGAATTAGATCCGTCTGACCTGACTCTTCTGAGAAGCCCTGTGTGTTTGTGTGTGAAATGTAGTGTGAGCTGAGCCATAAGGCAGACCGAACATATACCACTGTTCCTGTAAAAATTAACCCAAAATGCACTGACTGTTTCAATATTTCATACGGTGAACCTGGCAATCGAAAAGCCCCAATCAACAGTTAGATGCGTGAGCAGTTGTGTCCACTCCTTTACCCTACACAGCTCCACTGGTAAATCACTATTTTCTACAGCTTATTTGGTAACAACGACCCAGAAAATTACATTAGTTGTCAAATTAATAAAGCTTATGATTTAATATTGCAAAAAGCCTTTTTACAAAAATCTGAACGCTGAAGGTGACTCGGAGATGTAGTCTACGAATATTAGCAGTGTAAAACCAGCTCATTGTCGCGAGCAGCTGCATCTCTCGCACTGTACACAGTTATCTGCCTTGTAAGATCAATGTCATACATGCCTAACAGTTTGATAGGTTGAAGGAGAGGACGCATCAAATCAGTCACAACAGATTTGAGGATTTTGGGAATAAGGCATTTTTTATTTGAATCGGGTTTCTTGCCGATGGATGTTCCATTTGGATCGATTTGGGCCCCCGCAGACTGATGCACCTTAAACATTTGAACCGGCGACTTATGATTATCAGTGTACCGTTACATCACTACTAGATAGCTAATTAGCACAGGTGGTCAACCTCTGTCTTGTGAAAACACGCAAACGCAATGTTATATGGAGATATGGTCGTGTGGGAACCCTATCAAGGTGTATCAATTTAACATTTTTGTTTTTGAAAATTATTTATTGTTGATATGAAAGATAAGTTCCTTATGCTTCCAAAACCGTGACGCCTGCTCATTTTCTTATTGAGCGCAGGGGCTCTTTTTAACAAAACTCCCCTGTACAGAAGAAGCCTTTGTCCAATGACTCTTGTGTAATGGAACTGAGAGTCATGATCAAGGGCTACCTACCAACTAGCAAGAAAATGGAACTACATAAGTGAACTATTTTTTACAGGCCTAACCAATGTGACAGTAGTCAGTCAGCAGTAGAGTGACTCACAATTTGAGAATAGCTAAATTGGCCTCTAGGTCATAGGCATTTTCTTTAACTTGTGTTTCCACGTAGCGTTCCAATGTTGCCAGGTTCTCTGGGTTGTATCTGAAAGAGATCATAAACAATGTAACATTAAGGGCATGTGTAAAATTGAAACTTTACTCTGTCCCCTCGCACCTACCCGGGCTCGAACCAGGGACCCTCTGCACACAGACAAGTCACCATCGAAGCATCGTTACCCATCGCTCCACAAAAGCCGCGGCCCTTACGGAGCAAGGGGAACCACTACTTCAAGGTCTCAAAGAGACTGACGTCACCGATTGAAACGATATTAGCGCGCACCACCGCTAACTAGCTCGCCATTTCACATCGGTTAAACATGGATTCAGATAGCCGACACAGCTAGCAAACTAACTACTTAAACTACAACAAGGTGTGCAAAAACTTGCAGTGATACAATCAATCTGCCTTTACAACCAACCAGCTGTTAAAGGATGTTGTTGTGCGGTTAAACGTTTACTTAAAGTTCACCGGTACAAGCAGTTGTACCTTGCTAGCTAACGTGTACAAGTAACATTAGGTAAACCAAAGGTTTGTGACATCTGCACGTCGTTAGATATGTCTAATAAATTAAACAGAACCAACTTTCTGCATAATTTCAAACAATCACATGTTGCTAGCATTACGTAGCAGCAGGTAGGTAGCAGACTGAATGGCCTAGCTAAGCTAGTATTTATCAAACAAGTCTCCATACCTATCAATTCCTCGTAAGAGCTTTCCCACGTTAGCTCTCATCTGCTCGAATGATGCCGCCATTTGGTCCAAACTCTTATTGCGGTCTTTTTGATTGTAAAATCTAAGACATCCGCACGTGGACCGAAAAGAGAGCCCGCGGAGGGTGAAAAAGACGGAAAGGGCTGTGGTGACGTGAACGGGAAGTTGGATTACTGACGGACCACAGGACATGTCTCTGAAACATGCATTGGAGACAGCCTAATTCAACAGATCAGTATGTTTCATTTGTGAGCATATAGACGAATGGCTAAATATATGCACTATATTATAATCGACAAACGTTTCGAATGGCGTGAATGTACCGTGGAGCGTAAACGTGATGGAACCACATTGGTTCAAATGACTTTGGTTCCTACACAAACAAAATGACAGATGCATGGTAATTTTACTGCCTTTTATTGTTGTGCTGGAGTATGAACTGGGAAGATAAATATGTTGGTTGCTGTAAAATCAGTAGATCTATTATTGTTTTCACGTTGTAATATGCTCTATAGTTAAAGTTGTGGTAATTAGCGAACTAATTTACCCCTAGAGCAGGGATCAGCAACTAGATTCATCCGCTGGCCGATTTTCTTCTTGAGCGAATGGTGTGGGGGTCCGGAACATAAATCATTTGTAGACTGCAATTTGACCGCAATAATCCCAAACATATAATATTTGACAAAAACATAATTTACGATCACATGTTGCTCTCTATTTTGCGTGAAAATACTTGGGAACATTTTTCCAAAATTAATGGACCTCAACTTTACAGAAATGCTTTGTCGAGATCGGCGTGGAAGAACCTCAACCCCATCGAACACCTTTGGGATGAATTGGAACTCCGACTACGAGCCAGGCCTAATCACCCAACATCAGTGCCCGTCCTCACTAATGCTCTTGTGGCTGAATGGAATTGAGTGGAAAGCCTTCCCAGAAGAGTGGAGGCTGTTATAGCAGCAAAAGGGGACCAACTCCATATTAATGCCCATGATTTTGAAATGAGATGTTCCACTAGCATACTTTAGTGTATGTCTAACACCAGTGGGTGTTTGTGCTATGGCTTTTGACAGACACACTGTGGGCTTGCTTGTATGATCAGACAGGGGGTGGCAAAGACCAGGCAGGGGGCAGGGTGTTAAATGTCATACTTTTCTATATTTATGATATGTGACAACTAATGCAAAATGTGTGCACTCACTCATCTACAACACAATAGTTAATTGAACGGTTACCTGGACTACAGTGCATTCTGAAAATATTCAGAACCCTTCTCTTTTTCTACATTTTGTTACATTACAGCCTTATTCTAAAATTGATTAAATAAAATCTTCATCAATCTACACACAACACCCCATAGTGACAAAGCGAAAACAGGTTGACATTTTTGCAAATGTATATAAATTTAAAAAAATACCTTATTCACATAAGTATTCATACCCTTTGCTATGAGATTCGAAATTGAGCTCAAGTGCATCCTGTTTCCATTGATCATCCTTGAGATGTTTCTACAACTTGATTGGAGAACACCTGTAAATTCAATTGATTGGACATGATTTTGAAAGGCACACATCTGTCTATATAAGGTTCTACAGTTGACAGTGTACGTCAGAGCGAAAACCAAGCCATGAGGTTGAAGGAATTGTCCGTAGAGCGCTGAGACACAGAGCTGAGAAAGGGTACCAAAAATATTCTGCAGAATGTCCAGGCTCTGGCTGGGCCACTCAAGGACATTGAGAGACTTGTCCCGAAGCCACTCCTGCGTTGTCTTGGATGTGTGCTTAGGGTCGTTGTCCTGTTAGAAGGTGAACCTTCACCCCAGTCTGGTGTCCTGAGCGTTCTGGATCTGGTTTTCATCAAGGATCTCTGTACTTTGCTCCGTTCATCTTTCCCTCGATCCTAACTACTTTCCCAGTCCCTGCCACCGAAATACGTTCTCCACAGCATGATACTGCCACCATCATGTTTCAACGTAGGGATGATGGCAGGTTTCCTCCAGGCGTGACGCTTGGCATTTAGGCCAAAGAGATCAATCTTGGTTTCATCAGACCAGAGAATCTTGTTTCTCATGGTCTGAGAGTCGGTCAGGTGCCTTTTGGCAAACTCCAAGCTGGCTGTCATGTGCCTTTTTACTGAGTAGCTTCCATCTGGCCACTGTCATATAGGCCTGATTGGTGGAGTGCTGTAGAGATGGTAGTTCTGCAAGGTTCTCCCATCTCCACAGAGGAACTCTAGACCTCTGTCAGAGTGCGTTTCGGGTTCTTGGTCACCTCCTTGACCAAGCCTCTTCTCCCCCGATTTCTCAGTTTGGCCAGGCGGCCAGCTCTAAATTGAGTCTTTGTGGTTCCAAACTTCTTCCAATTAAGAATGATTGAGGCCACTGTTCTTGGGGACCTTCAATGCTGCAGAAATGTTTTGGTATCCTTCCAAGATCTGTGCCTCGACACAATTCTGGCTCAGAGTGCTACAAATACTTCCTTAGACCTCATACCCTGTTTTTCGCTCTGAAATGCACTGTCAACTGTGGGACCTTATATAGGCAGATGCGTGCCTTTCCAAATCATGGCCAATCAATTGAATTTACCACAGGTGGACTCCAAGTTGTAGAAACATCTTGAGGATGATCAATGGAAACGATGCACCTGAGCTCAATTTCGAGTCTCATAGTAAAGGGTCTGAATACTTAAACTGAAATACCTTATTTACTTTTCATTTTGAATACATTAGCAGAATTTTCTAAAAACCTCTGCTTTGTTATTATGGAGTATTGTGTGTAGATTGATGAGGACATGTTTTTATTTGGTCAATTTTAGAATAAGGCTGTAACAAAATAAAATGTGGAAAATGTTAAGGGGTCTGAGTACTTTCCAAATGCACTGTATACACACACACTACACTGACACTCACACATTCACATGCTCTAAATACACACACAACACACAGGAATAACGATACCACATGCACATTTTCACATTCATCATAAGCTGCTGCTAGACTGTTCTTTATTCTTACTCTTATTATTATCTATCCTGATGCCTCGTCACTTTACCCTGCCTTCATGTACATATCTACCTCAAATACATCGTACCCCTGCACATTGATCTGGTACTCCCTGTATATACCTCCATTCTTGTGTATTTTATTCCTCTTATGTTATTTATTGTTATTAATTTGGCGTAGTTGGGGAAGGCTCATAAGCAAGCATTTCACTGTCAAGTCTTGTATTCGGCGCATGTGACTATTTGATTTGACAATATCATGCTATATAACCTGCTGTCATTCTAACAACAGTAGATATGCATATTAGAGTACAACACTTTTAGTGCTGTCAGCAGGTCCAGCAAATGTGTCCTCTCTTTTATTTTGATTTTAATTTATTTTCACCAATACTGGAGCAATGTGATGCCTTTGACTTATGTCCTTTTGTAGTCAGAGTTCAATATATATATATATATATATTTTTTTTTACTTCCTCATTGACAATAACATTTTAGCTAATGATCTCTACCACTCTGAAGCATGGCAATTCTTCATGTGTATCGACATGCTACTGTTGCTCTACAGGAAGTCAGGCCATTATAAATGGTTTCAAACGAGAGCAGCATTGCATATTTGTAGCTCACACTTCTGCAGGCATGCCCAAGTGACAAGAGAAAACCCACACAGAGAACAAGAGTAACGCAGCTACACACACACACACACACTACAAAGAATGTCAAAAAGACAATGGTGAAACTAAGTCTCTCCTCCCCACGCCTCTCTCCCTCATACACTCACACTTTCAGAGACTGACACCCAACAGGAAATAAAACCAGAGAAAATGTAAATGAGCTTCACTGAAAATCAGAGATCGTTTAGTTCAGGCAACAGAGTGAAAAAAGAGACGAGAGAAGGAGGGGGGTCTAACTGGTGAGTGAAGAAGGAAGGTGAGAGAAAGTGGTGTTTGTGCGCCTGCAGCAGAAACAGCAGTCAGTGGAGGGAGTTTGTGTATGTGTGTGAGTTTGCGCCATGCCCCAGGAGTAATGGACTCCCAGAACCGGGCTGCACTGGACATCTCCACCCGGAACCCCCAGGAGGACTTTGAGATTCTGCTCCGGGTCGGTGGAGGCACCTATGGCGAGGTTTACAAGGTCAGAGATAAAAACAACTCACAACCAGGACATTTTCAGAGAGGTTTTATGTTACCTTGTTGCTGTGCTTTTTACTTTTTTTGTGATGTTTCTCATGGTGGCCTGTGTTTCAAATGTCAATAGTCTGATTTACAATAAAATATTCAATGTTATTTGTGGCTGCAAGCTATGGTTTGATTTCATGTAGGCCTAAATCATGTCGCAAGTAAATTAACCTTGTTGGATTAGTTTATTCACATTCTCAGGAAGTTTAGACTTCAGTTTTTTGTAATTCCTGTTTCAAAAAAGGAAGTGGTTTTCGAAAAAGCATATATGATCAGATATTTTCGATTTTTTTTCATACACGGGTTTCCTTTCTCTTCATCTTTCACTTTTGGTTAGTGAACATGGCCCTTTGTATATTACATGAAAGTGTATTATCTCAATTCTGTGGAATATGTTTCCCCAAGTAGTGAAGGATTGTGTCATAGCTCACCAGGGAATAGAGGTTGATCTGTTGTCTTTCTTCAGGTAACTGAGTCCTATACTCTTACCATGAGGTCAGTTGTGTTTACAACCCTCACAGCTCAACCCCAGTCAGTTACACTGTGTCTTTGTATACAACAGTTTTGTTAATGGGCAGAATGTGTTCTAAGTCAGTAACTGTGTTGGAACAAGACAACCTGTCACCTGTCAATTCACTGTCCTAAAGACACATTTATTGTGACCACATTAGGTACACAATGTGTTTACCTCGAATCAGGATAGGGCCTAAGGATGTGACCAATAGGTGAGTTGGAACATCACATCCATTCAAACAAATACAGAAGCTTGTCATTGATATGCATGGATGTTGGGAGGCAATATCCAACTGTATCTTTCAGTAACACTTGTTACCGACAAGTTTCAAGGACACATTCGATCTCTGAATATTGCATCCTGTCACAGAACTTTGCAGAAATGCAGTGTGTTTTGCACCTGTTTGAACACACCACATGATGAGTGTGCTATTCAGCACCAGCCATGATAATTTCATTCAGTTGCTACGTATAGCATGAATTCCATGTGGAGCACACCATTTTCACTTTTATTCCATCAGGAACATTTTGTGTAAAATGTGTATCTTATGTGGAATTTATGCCCTTTCCAGAATCTTGGTATACTCTACGATGTCAATAATGGTATTGTAGAAGAAGGACAAAGATTTTATAATGTCATAAATGGCCTTACTGGACAAGCTTTGGCAGAGTTTGCCAGCTGCTGTGTTCAGGAGCTTGTCCACTGTACATGTGACTGATGCAAAGTAGGGGGGATATGAAGCGTACTTCCTCTCCAGAGAGAAACGGAGGCCACCGATAGATTCTGCTCTATTTTCACAGTGGTTTGCATTTATTCAACAACTTATGGTAGCAATGCCTGCGAACAGACAGTTGAATGTGAATAAATACACATTCAAAGCACTGAAGCCACAGGGGCTTTCACATACCTACACTCACCCACAGGGGCATACACACAAGCTGACACATACAGGCACACACACACACACTCATCCACCCTCGAAGCCGGCCTATGTGTTGATTCAACAAGCAGACTGAACACTGATGGAGACCTGCAGATGCAGCACTTTGCTTACCCACAGTGTCAGGGAAACAGGCCAGCCTTGAGTGTGCATGTGTGGGAGAGAGAGAAAAGGTTTGGTTAGCATGCTGTCTGTGTCAACAGTGTCTGGAGGGGGGTGGGGGGTCAAGGAAACAAAAATAAACACCAGAATAATACCTGGACTTCTGCCAATATTTGTCAATGGGTCATATGTTAGTTTTTAGTTTTTCTTGTTTGGCAACTTCATGATGCTTCTCAGTAATTCAAAGAGCTGTGGGTTTTTATAGGTTGGTAATTCTGAACTCTATGTATCCACAACATTACTGTGGGTACATCTCTGTTGATCTACATTGTTATCAGGCCTCCCAACTGTCCCTAGGCCTCCTGTAAACACTTCTGCTTCGGCTCACTTCCATAAAAGCAAAATATTTGTTTGTACACATTGAACTAAGGATCCTTTTTTTCAACTTAAACTCCTATCTTCTATCTAGTGTAAATCCATTTGAATTCAATCATTTTTTGATAGCACCCCCTTTTGATTTGAACTAAACCTTCCATACATACAGTATTTGCCCATTGTAGAAGTGGTCAGAAAGTGACTATTTTGGACCTGAATGTCAAAACATTCAAGAAATAAAGGTGCTCAAAGTTGACCTATTTTGCTTTTAAATTAAATCAAATTCAACCATTGGTATTTTCCAGTGATAAAGAAATGGATGTCTCATAGTATGGTGGGGTATGCAAAATGGGTCAATTTGAGCACCTCTATCTCCTGAATGTTTTGGCATTCATGTCCAAAATAGTCACTTTCTGACCACTTCTTCCATGGGCAAACATTTATGGATACTTTCAAAAAGTGATTGAATTCAAATGGATTTACCCTCCTATGCAAGTAGACTTGTTACATCTGTAGGCAGGGATCCTACTGATGTGACATTCAGAAGAACTACTTACACAATTCTCAAGTTTTCGATGCAATAGAATTTATCCCACAGGCTCATAGGCATTGACTCCACAGTGGGTTATTGTGATGTGTCTCTGCCAATAAAATGCGATGACATTTTGTGCCGGGTGCAATCTTTGACAGAAAGTGGAAAATAAAGAAGTGAGAGAGTCTTTGGGCATTTACAGAATCTACACTTCACAAGTAATGTATGTGTGTGTGTGTGTGTGTGGGGGGGGTAACTTTATCACTTTAACTGGGGAAACTCTGAGAAAGAGGAAGGGAGAAAAATCCTTCCAAACAAAGGTGAGAGGTGATCTACAGTTCTACTTTGTGAAGTACCACTGGGAGGAAGTTAAGTTGTGATGTTCCTAAGGTTCAAACACAGTGACACTCTTAAAGGTCACCTATCACCATTTACCATTGCACTGTTAAACCCATCCTTCATCCAAAACATGTTCTGCATTCGCCTATTTTTAGACATTTAATTTGAGTGATCATAAGTTACTCATCATTATCGACTGCCTTGCTTCTTAAAATACATTTGTCACTTCGTCCTCTGAGTGTAAGAGCTTGTGAGTGTCTGCATGTGTATCTATGTGGTGTCAGTCTGTCAACAAGGTCATTGACGTCACCATGGAAACTGCCTGGCTTCGATCACAACGTTTCCAGTGGTCTGCGAGATGAGCACTGTTTGTTTTGTGGCTTTTCTTCAGTGGCCATCTCTCTCCACTCAACCCAGCCCCCTGCCAGCCAACCCCATCCTATTATCTGTCTACTTTCCACTGTGCACATTCATGGGCTATGTTTGGTGTTGTTGTGTCAACCAACAAACAGGGTCTCTCATTGGTGTGCTCTAGTGTGTGTAGGCTTTGTGATTTGGAAATGCAGAAGTAATTAACAGAGTCTGGGCAGTCTTGGTAGGTGTTTCCTCACAGCAGACCTTAGACCTTTTTAGCAGTAAACAAAACAGTGAACGCCACAGTAAAGCTACACCAACTCAACTCTCATCCGATAATGAACACACATCTTCAATGGAAAGTAATTGTAGCATAAACTCATAGACCCAACATGATCCTAAACTGGGACATGCTTAACACCCCGGCCATCCTACAATCTAAACTTGATGCCCTCAATCTCACGCAAATGATCAATGAACCTACCAGGTACAACCCCAAATCGGTAAACACGGGCACACTCATAGATGTCATCCTAACCAACCTGCCTTCCAAATACAACTCTGATGTCTTCAATCAGGATCGCAGCGATCACTGCCTCATTGCCTGCAATACGTAAAGGGTCTGCAGTCAAACGACCACCCCTCAACACTGTCAAACGCTCCCTAAAACACTTAATTGAGCAGGCCTTCCTAATCGACCTGGCCCGGGTATCCTGGAAGGATATTGACCTCATTTCGTCAGTAGAGGATGCCTGGTTATTCTTTAAAAGGGCTTTCCTCACCATCTTAAATAAGCATGCCCCATTCAAAAAATGTAGAACCAGGAACCGATATAGCCCTTGGTTCACTCCAAACCTGACTGCCCTTGACCAGTACAAAAACATCCTGTGGCGTTCTGCATTAGCATCGAATAGCCCCCGCGATGTGTAACTTTTCAGGGAAGTCAGGAACCAATATACACAGTCAGTCAGGAAAGCAAAGGTCAGCTTTTTCAAACAGAAATTTGCATCCTGTAGCACAAACTCCAAAAAGTTCTGGGACGCTGTAAAGTCCATGGAGAATAAGAGCACCTTCTCCCAGCTGCCCACTGCGCTGAGGCTAGGAAACACTGTCACCACCGATAAATCTACGATAATTGAGAATTTAATTGAGCATTTTTCTACGGCTGGCCATGCTCTCCACCTGGCTACCCTACCCCTGGCTACCCTACCCCTGTCAACAGCCCTGTACCCCCCCACAGCAACTTGCCCAAGCCTCCCCCATTTCTCCTTCACCCAAATCCAGATAGCTGATGTTCTGAAAAGTTGCTAAATCTGGACCCCTACAAATCAGCTAGGCTAGACAATCTGGACCCTCTCTTTCTAAAATGATCACACAAAATTGTTGCAACCCCTATTACTAGCCTGTTCAACCTCTCTTTCGTATCGTCTGAGATCCCCAAAGATTGGAAAGCTGCCACGGTTATCCCCCTCTTCAAAGGGGGAGACACTCTACACCCAAACTGCTACAGACTTATATATAGCCTACCCTAACTTTCTAAGGTCTTCGAAAGCCAAGTTAACAAACAGATCACCGACAATTTCGAATCCCACCGTACCTTCTCCGGTAGGCAATCTGGTTCCGAGCTGGTCATGGGTGCACCTCAGCCACGCTCAAGGTCCTAAACGATATCATAACCGCCATCGATAAGAGACAATACTGTGCAGCTGTATTCATCGACCTGGCCAAGGCTTTCGACTGTCAATCACCACATTCTTATCGGCAGACTGAACAGCCTTGGTTTCTCAAATGACTGCCTCGCCTGGTTCACCAACTACTTCTCAGAAAGAGTTTAGTGTGTCAAACCGGAGGGCCTGTTGTCCAGACCTCTGGCAGTCTCTATGGGGCTGTCACAGGGTTCAATTCTCAGGCCGACTCAATGATGTCGCTCTTGCTGCTGGTGATTCTCTGTTCCACCTCTACGCAGACGACACCATTCTGTATACTTCTGGCCCTTCTTTGGACACTATGTTAACTAACCTCCAGATGAGCTTCAATGCCATACAACTTTCCTTCCGTGGCCTCCAACTGCTCTTAAATGCAAGTAAAACTAAATGCATGCTCTTCAACCAATTGCTGCCCGCACCTGCCCGCCCGTCCACCATCACTTCTCTGGATGGTTCTGACTTAGAATTTGTGGACAACTACAAATACCTAGGTGTCTAGTTAGACTGTAAACTCTCCTTCCAGACTCAAATTAAGCATCTCCAATCCAAAATTAAATCTAGAATCGGCTTCCTATTTCGCGACAAAGCATCCTTCACTCATGCTGCCAAACATATCCTCGTAAAACTGACTATCCTGCCGATCCTTGACTTCGGCAATGTCATTTACAAAATAGCCTCCAACACTCTACTCAGCAAATTGAATGCAGTCTATCATAGTGCCATCCGTTTTGTCACCAAAGCCCCATATACTACCCACCACTGCATGTTCTCGTTGGCTGGCCCGCGCTTCATATCCGTTGCCAAACCCACAGGCTCCAGGTCATCTATAAGTCTTTGCTAGGTAAAGCCCCGCCTTATCTCAGCTCAATGGTCACCATAGAAGCACCTACCTGTAGCACGCGCTCCAGCAGGTATATTTGACCGGTCACCCCCAAAGCCAATTACTACTTTGGCTGCCTTTCCTTCCAGTTCTCTGCTGCCAATGACAGGAACGAATTGCAAAAATCACTGAAGCTGGAGACTCATATCTCCCTCACTAACTTTATGCACCAGCTGTCAGAGCAGCTTATAGATCACTGCACCTGTGTATAGCCCATCTGTAAATAGCCCATACAACTACCTCATCCCCATTCTGTTTTTTATTTATTTGTATTATTTTTTGCTCCTTTGCACCCCAGTATCTCTACTACTCTACATTCATCTTCTGTACATCTATCACTCCAGTGTTTACATTGTAATTATTGCGCCACTATGGCCTATTTATTGCCTTACCTCTCTTATCTTACCTCATTTGCACACACTGTATATAGACTTTTTCTATTGTGTTATTGACTGTATGTTTGTTTATTCCATGTGTAACTCTGTGTTGTTTGTGTCGCACTGCTTTGCTTTGTCTTGGCCAGGTTGCAGTTGTAAATGAGAACTTGTTCTCAACTAGCCTACCTGGTTAAATAAAGGCGAAATAAAAAAAGTGAATCAGGTTATACTCCCCCTTACATAACAAGCCCACTGACTGATGCAGCTGTCTTTTATTCAGGCTCGGAACAAGCAGAACGGGGAGCTGGCAGCTATCAAGGTCATCAAGATGGAGCCAGGTAAAGAAGTCCCCTCTGTTACTACAGATACTGGAGACAACACATCAATGATTTATATATACACTAGATGACTGATAGGGGGTGGTTTGTTGAAGCCACCGTGCCTCCATCTTGGCACTCCCACACCGTTGTAAAAGTATTTTGGAAGATATAGAAATGCATTTATTAATGTCTCCATTTGTTTTTTATAAAAAAAACATGAGCTGGAGCACACCCAAAGAAAATGATTCTATGTAGAGGTGCTGACTAACGGCAAATAAACTATGAGCTATAAAAAAATCAAGAGTTGCACACTCTCTATATAAACTCCCAGTAATTTACTGGGTAAATCACCAATGTTTCATGAACACGTTGCCTTCTTCAGGGTAATGTCATGAATACTTGAACCAGGTTATGTAGACAACCAGTGCAATTAGTGCAACCAATGACAATAGTGAGGGGTGTGTCATAATTATTAAGTTAATTAGAATGAATTGATTGAAACGGTTAAAAAACAATAGTTTATGGCATATTAAATATATTAGGCTATTGTTATCATATGGAAACATAACTAAATATTTTACATAATATTAGCATCAACATATATTATTGATTAATTCAGTTTCACATATATATTTTATTGTTTCCTATTTCATTTTTTGTTACATGTAAAATTTGGTTCAACTATAATGCATAATAAGCATCATCAACAGGGGGGACATATTGGGTGTACAACAAAAAATACTTAAATGTTATTTTGTCCTTGAAACAGTTCATTGAAATACTGTAGAATTCTATCCATTCCTATGGAGGACTGCTCCTACTGGGGAGTGCCAATATGGCCAACATGGTGGCTTCAAAGCCTCTCAATGGCCAATACATAGCATCAGCAATCCAGGGTTTATATACTGTACATCATCGGTTCAAATACTTTTTGATATCTTTCAAATACTTGGAGCGTTTACTTTAACCTGTCTGGAGTGCCAGGTGGGCAGGTTTGGTCATTCTAGACATTTACATTGGTTCCATTACACCAGGCAAGCTCAATCGAGCACAAAAATAGTATTTGAAATGATTTCAAGTAGTATTTCAACCCAGGTCTGAAAGAAACAAACCTTTCAATCCACATTGGTAACATATTTCTGCAGTAATGCCGGTGTCAAATGTTACCATTCCACAAAAGTAGTTGGTAACAAACCAAAATGATGTTGTGGTGCTATATTGTGACATCATCTGGCACCCATATGCACTGCAGTGTGGTACATGGTATAAAATGATATGAGATGATATGACCTTTTCCCACACAGAGGAGGACTTTTCAGTAATCCAGCAGGAGATCGTCATAGTGAAGAGCTGCAAGCACCGCAACATTGTGGCCTACTATGGCAGCTATATACAGTGAGTGGGCACTGAGCAGGCCCTGCCACACACAGCCACATATCATACACTAGTTGGAATAGGATGATACAGACTAATTGGAAATATTATCAGTTGTGATCATGATAAAGTTACTGGGAGTATAACCCTTTCATATGACAGATGTGTGTGTGTGTGTGTGTGTGTGTGTGTGTGTGTGTGTGTGTGTGTGTGTGTGTGTGTGTGTGTGTGTGTGTGTGACATGCGTGTGTGTTTCCAGGGCCAACAAGCTGTCGATCTGCATGGAGTTCTGTGGAGGAGGCTCTCTTCAGGACGTTTACCATGGTGTGTGTGTGTGTGTGTGTGTGTGTGTGTGTGTGTGTGTGTGTGTGTGTGTGTGTCCAGCTTAGGTTGATTTAGGATTTATCTCTTCAACTGAGAAAACTCTGAGGAGGAAGGTGAACATATCAGACAAACAAAAAGCGAGAGGTGATCTACAGTATGTGTGAATGAGAGACAAATAATCAGGCTTTGAATACAGATCAGTCTCACAACCAGCCGGGTTTACTTTGTGACGAACATCTGTCAGGAAGTCATGTCATGTTATGATGTGCCCAAAGTTCAAACACAGGGGGCACTCTTAAAGGTCAACTACACAACTACACTAAATACCACAAAAAGGTGCTATCTAGAACCTAAAAAGGTTATTTGGCTGTCCCTATATGAGAACCCTTTGAAGAACCATTTTTGGTTCCAGGTAGAACTCTTTTGGGTTCCATATAAAACCCTTTCCACAGAGAATTTTACGTGGAACCCAAAATTGTACTACCTGGAACCAAAAAGGGTTATCCTATAGGGACAGCCGAAGAACCCCTTTGGAACCCTTTTTTTCTAAGAGTGTATCACCATTACACTGCAAAACCCCTCTGCCCAAAACATATTTTGCATTTGCCTATTTTTATAGATTTAAGTGAGTTCCTCATCATTATCGACTGCTATACTTCTTAAGACATTTTATCACTTCGTCCCCTAGAGAATGTGTGTTGAATACAGGTGTGTGTGTGTGAGTGAGAGTATGTGTGTGGGTGAACTGGAGCAGATTACACTCTACTACTGTAACAGAGTGTCCTACTTCACCCCCTCTTTTCTCCCTCTAGTGACCGGGCCTCTCTCTGAGCTTCAGATTGCATTTATCTGCAGGGAGATGCTTCAGGTAAGATCACTCATATCACACGTATAGAGTATAGAGTGTATAACATGTCACTTTGGTTGTTATAGATAATAGTTGCTTTGATAACAGTGTACTAACTGTCTACCTGCAGGGTCTGGATTACTTACATGGCCAGAAGAAGATTCACAGAGACATAAAGGTGAGATGACCAGGGTCGACTCCCTAATCTGCTGGGATGAGTTAGGCCTCTATAACGGTTATGAATGGCCCATAGGGGCAGGAGCCTATCTCGTGTTTCAGTAGCATAAGTCAACTTGATGTACTAGAACACCTCCTAGACAGGACGCTAGTCTGTCGCTAAGGGCCGTTCTGGCTGAGACAAGGCTTGCTTTAAGTTAGGATGCAATGTTTGGTGTGTTTTCATGCTGTCCAGACAGAATATACTGTACACATTGCTCTGTCGTGATCGCTTGTGTCTCGTCTTCCTGTTGTCCAGGGGGCCAACATCCTCCTGAATGACCAAGGAGAGGTGAAGCTAGGTGTGTGTCTGTGAAGCCCTAAAACACTCAACAGGCGGTAAATCATAACACTTAAATCAGAGATTTTTGTCCTCACATATTAAATAAGTGACATATTTATTGTCTGGCTGTTTAGCGGACTTTGGGATTTCGGCACAGATCACGGCTACTTTGGCACGGCGGATGTCCTTCATCGGGACTCCTTACTGGTGAGGTTGAAGGTCAAATGAGTCCCCTCCATGTGGCTCTTCTCGAGGTTGTATGTGATGTCAGATGGTCTTGATGTTGATGGTAGCGGTGGCCCGTGTCTTCCAGGATGGCGCCAGAGGTGGCTGCCGTGGAGATAAAGGGGGGTTACAATGAGCTGTGTGACGTGTGGTCTGTGGGAATCACTGCCATCGAGCTGGCTGAGCTGCAGCCTCCCCTATTCGATGTGCACCCACTACGGTAATCACAAACACACTCAAATCATTCCTTTAACCCACACACACAACATTCTTTCTTACATTCACGCTGCCCGCAGAAAGAATCTTTCCTCCTTCCACACCCCCTCATGTTCCAGTTGGATATACATTCATGCTTTTAACCAATTACGCACATGCCTACCCCCACTTTTTATTTTTTATTTCACCTTTATTATATACTTTACAAGTCAATTAAGAACTAATTCTTATTTACAATACTGACCTGTGACGACACACACGCACAGACTGACAGACTGACAGACAGACAGACAGACAGACAGACAGACAGACAGACAGACAGACAGACAGACAGACAGACAGACAGACAGACAGACAGACAGACAGACAGACAGACAGACAGACAGACAGACAGACAGACAGACAGACAGACAGACAGACAGACAGACAGACAGACAGACAGACAGACAGACAGACAGACAGACAGACAGACAGACAGACAGACAGACACAAACCTCACATTAAAATCTGGTCTTTTCTCAGGGTGCTGTTCCTCATGTCCAAAAGTGGCTACCAGCCTCCTAAACTAAAGGAAAAGTCCAAATGGTATGCAGTAAGACCATTACTATCCACCTGGGCTGTGGAAATGATACCTGTATTCCTTAATTCATTCAGTCAATTAATCTACTGTCTGTAATATGCAGTTGGTTAAAACAACAGTATTTTCTTCTACCACTTTCTTGTTAGGTCCTCGATTTTCTATAACTTTGTCAAGACAATGCTAATCAGGAACACTAAGAAGAGACCCAGTGCCTCAAAGATGCTGACAGTGAGTAAACCTCAAGAAACACAGAGAATGTCTCTCTTCTCTGCTCGATCTTACTCACCCACCTCTCCTCTTTCTCCTTGCCTCACCTTTCCTAAAAATGCACTAGCTAGAATGGTGCAAAATCTCAAGAGTCCAGCAGAGTAGTCTGTCCGACCTGTACAACAGACAAGTGGTGAGAAAGGTAGAATCCATCCTGTCTGACTGTACCCACCCCCTACACCATGAGTTCCAGGTCCAATCCTCTGGCTCCCAGTGTAGATTCCCCACTGTTAAGACTAACATGTACAAGCACTCCTTCACCCCCTATGGCCATTGCCCTTTTCAATACATGGAAGAGAAGGAGGTAGGCTAGGAACGATGGATGATGACGGTAATATGTTGTTGATGATGATGGTGTTGACGTTGATGAGGTTTTTTTGTTTTTGTCAGCACATTGTTGATATGTTGTTGATGAGATGATCTAAGAACGCACTGAGCACTTTACTTATTAGGCAACTTTGGCTTGCTATACTTTTGTGGTGCTGCTAACGTCGATCACTAGTAGGCCTACTGTGTACACTGAGTTTACCAAACATTAAGAACACCTTCCTAATGTTGAGTTGCACCCCCTTTTGCTCTCAGAACAGCCTCAATTCTCCGGGACATGAACTCTACAAGGTGTCGAAAGCGTTCCACAGGGATGCTGGCCCATATTGACTCCAATGCTTCCCACAGTTGTGTCAAGTTGGCTGGATGTCCTTTGGGTGGTGGACCATTCATGATTCACAGGGGAAACTGTTGAGCATGAAAAACTCAGCAGCGTTGCAGTTCTTGATACAAACCAGTGCACCTGGCACCCACTACCATACCCAGATCAAAGGCTTGGGCTCCTCTATTCATGTCTTGTAGTACCTGTAATCCTTTTTCACTTCCTAATTTCTCTGTCTCTCTCCCTGTCTCTCTGTCTCTGTCTCTCTCTCTCTGTCTCTCTGTGTCTCTGTCTCTCTCTCTCTCTCTCTGTCTCTCTGTCCTGCAGCACCTGTTTCTGACCCAGCCGTGTCTGAGACAGGATCTGATCTTGGATCTGCTGGAGAAGCTGCGTCACCCTGAGAAACTGAAGCCCTGCCTGCCGTCTGAGGAGGAGGACGTGGAGGTCAGAGCATCACACACTTGCCTTCCACAATCAAACACACACACACCATAAAATCATATAGTAATAAACATTGTATATACAATAAATATGAATAATACACATCAATATACATGATCACACATTGTAAAAGACATGTACAATGTAAATGCGGTACTCATGGCTATATGGTGATATCTCCTATAGGTTGTGGTACCTGGCTCCTTGAGAAGGATTCACTCCATTAACAGACACAACCAGGCAGAGAGAACCAACTCTGACATCAGCTGTGAGATATATTCAGTTCGTTTTTCCTTTGTGAACCTGTCCAGGAAATGTTATCGGTTGTATACATGTGCAACTAATCATTGGATTGGTGTGTGTGTGTTATAGTGGAGCAGCTCTACACCAAGAGACCAGTAAAGACAGCCCCACCAGAAGCAATGGTACGTGTCTGTGCGTAAGCGTGTGTGTGTGAGTGTGTCCATGTGCGTACCTATGGTGCTATCCATGCCTATGTACCACTGTGCTTCCCAGTACAAACGTAGGCCTGCGTGTCTTATTGATCAGAGTCGTCTGTCATTGTCTTTCTGTGCTTCAGGTACGACCTACAGTACAGTGTTCCACACTGGGATCCACTGGCAGCGACAAGAGTCTAATCAGGTAAGTGGATTACTGCTTAGCAAGCCAATCACACACTGACTGGCGGCTCCATCATCTCCAAGTCTTACAGGGCAAATGATCCAATGAGTAATGAGGAGACCACTGTTGACTACCGATCTTAACCAGCACTGTGTTGATCTCGTTCCCGTAGGGACCAATGCCTGGACTCGGATGATGACTACGATGACGTGGACATGTAATCCTAACGCACACTTGATTATTCATTCATCAGCTTGACATTTCTTCAGTTGTACATTTGTCTGATTGGTTTGACAACCCTCTCTTCCTCCTCTCCACACTCTCTCCACAGTCCCACCATCTGCACCAGGAGGTAAGCAATCCTACTGAGACATATACGTACTTCACCCATTCCCTCTGACCTATGTTTCTGGGCCCGTATTCATAAGGCGTCCCAGAGTAGGAGTGCTGATTGGTCGGCACCCCCTCTCTTATCCATTATTGTAAAACTCTTCCTAGATGAGCACTCCCACTCTGATACACTTAGTGAACACAGGTCTGGATGTACACTCTTAGAAAGAAGAATTCCAAAAGGGTTTTCCTATGATGAAGAAGCCTTTTCCCCCCCTAAGTGTGTACTGTATTTCTCGGATGGGATGGAGTCGATGGACTGCTCTCAACATCATTGTCTTTACCATGCTTGTGGCATAGACGGGTTGGTTGTCTAGTAACAGAACTGAAGCGTGCGTAACTATGGGACATGCTGAATGCACTGAGGTGTCTGTTTAAACTACTAGCACACAGCTCAGACACCTATTCATACCACACAAGACATGCCACCAGAGGTCTCTTCACAATCCACAAGTCAAGAAAGGACTATTGGAGGTGCACAGTACTACATAGAGCCATGACTACATGGAACTCTATATTCCACATCAAGTAACTGATGCAAGCAGTACAATCAGATTTTAAAAACAGATAAAAATACATCTTATGGAACAGCAGGGACTGTGAAGAGACACACACACACACACACAGGCCCAGACACACATACACATTATAAGACATGCACTCTACACACACGTACAGATGGATGTTGTATTGTAAATATGTGATAGTGGAGTAGTGGCTACATTTATTGCGTTAAGTGTTTTGAAATGCAATATTTGAAATTGTATATAGCTGCCTTATTAATGTTGCCGGACCCCAGGTAGAGTAGCTGTTGCCTTGGCAGCAGCTAATGAGGATCCTTAAATACAGATGGGACAAAATAGACGGGGTTGGCTGAGACTGTTGACAACATGTAAATGTTCATTGAAATACAAATACATTTGCACAATGAGCACTTGTTGTCTCTCAAATACATCGTTACAGTTGTTGGTAGCAAGCTAGCAAATGTTTTGCCATATTAGCATAGACATAGACATGAGTCAAAACACCTCAACACAAGACATGGTATCAATAAGAAGATACAACGAGCTGAAACGAGATACCTACGATTCCCACATGGCAGCCTCTTGTTATTGTTGCTAACTATCTGACCGTTCAGAATGATAACAACACCCACCTTCCAGCCACATCAATGCGCACATAATTTTTTGGGACGTTGTCAGCCAACCCGTCTATATAACAGAGCTTTATGGGAAATTTGATTCAAAGATTTGGCTAAAAACAACAATCTGAAACACTGAACTATTTCTGTTTCTCCCTGAACAGAGAAACAATCCCACGAGATGACATCCCACCCCCACTCCCTCCTAAGGTATACAACAATTAAATTTTTCTAAACTACAGTATGTCAATTTGTGACCTCTACAAATCCCATGTGTCTATAAATATGGTGTTGACATACAGTTGATAAAGGCCACATTTCCAGTGCCTGACTTCATGTATTCCCACGCAGCCCAAAGTTTATACCAGTTCAGAGGAGTTTGTGACCGGGGAGGACGAATGTGGCCGGATACTGCGCACCCTCTACGCCCCCTCGCCGCTCCTGCGGACATCTAGTGGCACCCACACACGCCCTGTCCCTCGTCCACGTTCCCAGCGAAACGTCAACTCCGGTGAGTGTCAACTCCACTCTTATCCCTATTTGTTACCTACAGTTACAGATATAGGATCTTCATTTGATCACCCGGTTGTCCCTTCTGAATTGCGTACCTTGTACAGTGAATGACCTTTGACCTGTGACATTTACCCTGAAGCACATCTTCTCCATGCTCTCTAATGAACAGTAACAACATGATTGTGTCCCCTGTAGACCCTGTTTCCTTCCCATTACACATAACAGACAGATCAGCGGGCCTCCAACCGCCTGAGCTGCCCCCCAAGAAAGACAGGAGAAGGAGACAGCCCCCCCAGGTATGGATGGGACCAGAAATTAAAACAGCACTTAATTTTTCCTTCTGAGAGGTGGACCAGGAAAACGCATCACTTGTTGGCTCGCAGAAATGTGGATGAACTGATTCCAAAATACATGTTTAGAATAGGTGTCTGTTTTCTATTTCAGGATCCGGTTGAATGTCCCAGCCCTGTGCTGAAGAAACCACCAGTAAGTTTGTCCACCAATCTCACGAGTACGCCGATCTACAGTTTACGACAGTTACTGTAGCTGTGTATCGAAGCACTGAGACGTACTCACACCTTTATCTGGAACACTACACACACACTATGAACAATGAGAGTGACTCCTGGGCCCGTTCATAAAGCGTCTCAGAGTAGGAGTACTGATCTAGGATCAGTTGAGTTTTTTTTTAGATCCTAATGAATTAGATTATATAGACATGAGGGAAGTGATCCTAGATCAGCACTCCTACACTGAGATGGTTTATGAATATGGGTCCTGTTCTCCACCTCGTCTCTAGGTGTACTTTAAGAAAGTATTCCATGGCTGTCCGTTGAAAGTGAATAGTTCAACGATGTGGGACCATCCGACAACCAAAGACCACCACCTGATCCTGGGAGCAGACGAGGGGATCTACACCCTCAACCTGAACAGCTCAGAGGCCACCATGGAGCTGGTGAGAATCTGCTCGAATGTCTTTCCATGTCTGCAGCGAGGCTAGATCTAGTCGCATTGCGTGATGACAATAGCGAGATGAACGCGTTCCAAAGCCTTGGACCAGAGCTATAGTCAGGCTGAATTTATGGTCTTCGAGATTAAGCTCATGCTACAGTATGACAGCACAATTCAGGAAGATGGATGTTGTAGGTACAGTATTGCATTTTGCTTTCATATTGCTTGTAATCTTTATTTAACTCTACATGTGCCTGACTCATCCGCTGTTCTCTTCCCCCTCTCCTGCAGCTCTATCCAGGAAAGTGCAGCTGGGTTTACACCATTAGTAATGTCCTCATGTCAATATCAGGTGAGATTCAGCAAGCCATAGTCATTCTACAATACTAACATCTGTCAAATAAATAGATAAAATAAACTGAAATCATCTGTGTGTGTGTGTGTGTGTGTGTGTGTGTGTGTGTGTGTGTGTGTTTTTCTCCACAGGTAAGTCGTCCCAGCTCCATTCTCACTTACTGAAGGAGTTGTATGAGCAGGCCCGAAAGGAGCAGCGAATGGTGGCCTTGCCAACCCACAGACTATTGCCTAGGTAACCCTATAATCCATTGCCACACGCTAGTGCCGGGTCTTATTCATTAGTGAACACCGTAGCAAAGCCTTTCCCAACAGAAGAGCAAAACAAGCATTTCTTATTGGATAAGCTCAGTAGTAGTCCCACCCCGTTTAGGCCCATTTCCTTCCGCTTGGTTCCTAGTGAATACGACCCTGGTGTTTGTTGTTGATTATAACATTTTCTCCCCCTGTAATTAGTATTATTCATCAACATACATCTTATTTCTTGTTTGCAGGAAGTTTGCTGTCTCATGTAAAATACCGGACACCAAAGGCTGCAAGACCTGCTCAGTGGGTGAGAAAAGAGGAGTTGAGAATTCTGTTTAACTTGATTTTTTTTAAAAAGGGTCCAGGCGATCAGTCACTGAACTTCAGTTGTAACATGAGTGGGTTTGGAGTCAAAGTTGATTTGACTTCAAGTGTCTGCTAAATGACTGTTAACGCTCCCTCCAGCCAGTAACGTGCAGCGGGGCTGTGTGTTCCTGTGCTGTGCCCTGGAGACCAGTGTGGTGCTCCTGCAGTGGTACGAGCCCATGCATAAGTTCATGCTCATCAAGGTGAGTACACACAGGATCTCACAGCATCCCTTCTCATCATCCTGCTGCCCACTGTCTTCCTGGGTCCTATTCAGTAGGCACATCGTAGCAGTAGGCACATCGTAGCAAAACAGTTAGCAAAAGATCTTATCGGATAAGTTCAGGTAGTTCTTCCCTGTTTCGCGCCGTTTCAAATAGTTTTCTCCCTACTAGACACAACCCTGTATTGACGTCTACTGTCACAGCTGACAGTCTCTGTCTACTTCCCTGACTGTGTATTTGTCCCCTGCAGCACTTTGACTTCCCCCTGCCCAGTCCGCTGCGTGTGTTTGAGATGGTGGTGGCTCCGCAGCAAGAGTACCCTCTAGTGTGTTTCGGGGTACACAGGGGCCCCAGTCCTGGGCAGCCCATTCAACTGGACAACATGAACCTCAACTCCAACACTTCTTGGTTCACCAACACTGGCTTAGGTACTATGAACTGAATACTCAACTGAACACATCACAGGCTTGTTTCTATGGACATACTGTTCAATGAAGTAGTG
Source organism: Oncorhynchus tshawytscha (assembly GCF_018296145.1). NCBI lineage: Eukaryota > Metazoa > Chordata > Actinopteri > Salmoniformes > Salmonidae > Oncorhynchus > Oncorhynchus tshawytscha. Next base: position 57,369,292 of record NC_056441.1, read on the forward strand.
AGCTTTCTTCTTAGTTTGGACCAATCTAACAGATTTGTTGTAACTGTGTGTTTGTGTTCCAGAGAGCCGGTGTCCTGGCACAGTGCAGGTGAACCAGCTGGACTGTAACACTCTGCTGGTGCTCTTTGAGAGTAAGTCATGTTGTTATCATCACCATCCTCAGGAAGAGTAGGCTAGTTACAGACCAATGACGGTGTCTCTATCAGTCTATAAGAGCAAAATGAAATGTGTAGGAAGGGCTAATGTGTGTGTGCCTCTCTGCCCTCTGAATAGATTCAGTACACATAGTGGGCCTGGAGGGGGCGCAGAGGAGCCACTGGACGCTTCAAGCTGAGACCACTTTCACTTTTGATGTGGAAGCTGTAGGTAAGAAGGGGAGGAGTAGAGGAGTATGGTCATCATGATACAATCACTGTGAGGTTTGAGGGGTGGGGGGAATATTGGGATATGGAGGGCCTACTGCACATTCTCACCCTCTGTCTGTCTGTCTGTCTGTCTGTCTGTCTGTCTGTCTGTCTGATGGCCTAATTTACATTCTCACCCTCTGTCTGTCTGGTTCAGTGTATTTTGAAAACACTCTGCTGGCCATGTGGCGTCATGGCTGGCAGAGGAGAGGAGAGGGCCCAGACATACTGCAGGAGATCACAGACCCCAAGAAGACCTACCGTCTAGTGGGATCAGACCGGTATGTGTGCATGTATACTTTCATGGGATACACACTCTTACACACACAAAATCAAGTAAATATAGTTTTGATTGACTCATTAATAACCCCGCAGGATAGTTGTCATGGAGACGCGGCAGTGTGAGGACCATTCGGGGCTCTGTAACCTGTACATCCTGGAGATTGCCGAGAACTATGTCCCAGTACCTTGAGAACTCTAGAACATGGAACCGAGCTCAAAGTAGCACCCCTGCGAACACTCCAAGCAGCAGCCATGGCACTGTGTCGTCCATGTCAAACAATACTGCTTTGCTGCTGGTTTAAAGGAGCACAGCCTGAATTCATCCCTCATAATATGTGAGCAGCTTCAACTGCCAGCCCACACAGGCAGACTGTGCCCAGACACACATGTGCATTCATTCCTCCACAAATACCTATTTATCCTGTAACAGTACCACAGTACGTGCCCTCTACTGCAACCTGGTCTCAGAGCATTTCATATTATTCTGTATGTAAATCAGAGGCACTCCATTTAGTATGATATGCTACGTTTTGTAATGGTATGTATTCATTTGTGAATGTCCATCACTCATTTCGTATGATATGTTAAAAATTACAATTCCTATTACGTTTTGAATTTGCAAAATGTACAATATGTAACAAATTGGCAAAAGTACGATATGTTACGAATTCTAGCTAGGTGGCTAATGTTAGCTAGACTAGGGGTTAGGGTTAAGTTTAAGAGTTAGGTTAAAGGGTTAGGGGAAGGGTTAGCTAAAAGAGTTAAGGTTAGGATTATTGGAAGGTTAGCTAACATGCTAAATAGTTGCAAAGTAGCGAGAAGGTAGTAAATTATTGAAAAATTGCTAATTATCATACTAAATTCAGTGTTCCGGAATTACATTTACTATGTTACGTCCAGTCTTTGAGACCAGGCTGTCTTTTTTTCATCCACAGGCTCACACACATAGGGGCCTACATTTCCCATCACAATCAATTCAAATAAATGGGGAACGTTACCCAATAAAGATCTTCCAAATCTGACTTATTTTTCATAACACTGGAATGTCAACAAGTGGCCAACTAATTTCACAGTGCATTAAAGTGTTTTTGGAGTGACAAAGTTGAATTGCCCATAGACACTATTCTGAATGGAGCTCCCACTTCTCTGAGGTCTGCACAGACTGCACTGAAGCCTTCAATTAGGGAATTGTCCTGATAACAGGAAAGGAGGGCTGTTTTAATCATATCAGGAGGTTGCTGAAAACTGATGTGGTTTTAACACAAGTCGAATATGATTTGCTAGTTCATGATGGTCAGCCAGAGGGATGAATAGCAAAACTTTAAATCACCTCATTCTAAACATCAGTAGCCTAGCTGCAGCTCCTCATTACAGCTGTATGGCAGCACCACTCGCACTATTCGAGGGGGTGCGCGCTACCCGTGCTTCGTTGGCTGTAATAACTAGGCTACCATGACCAATGATTTCTGAAATTTGAAGAGGGTCTCTCAGCTTGCTCACTGAATAGTAGTCTTTAAAAGAAATGTGCTTGATGACCCATTCATTTATTGGATCTACAGGCTAACTAACTATGCCAGTCGCTCCCATTGTCATTGTAGTTTCGAGTATTATTTCCAGGTCAAAATTTCAGTTTCCTGTGTGGCTTGTTTGTAGGCTTCTAAAAATGGCCGGTGATGGAGGCGCTCTGAAGGATATCAATGAGATTAAATCCCAGTTCAGGACTAGAGAGGGTTTTTACAAACTACTGACCCTCTCGGATTCACAACAACGAGGCGGACTACCTCGGGGTCTGTCCGCAGGTACCACGGTGGGCCCCGGGGGTGGACCGGGTTCGATACCCGGTGGTGGTGTAGGTGTGGTGCAGGGGCCCGGAGCTGCCTCCAGCAATGCCGCAGCCAACTCCTCTCCGGCGGGATTCCTCCCTCCTGTCAGGGTCTCCATGGTGAAGCTTCAGCCGGAGGACCCGAGCGAAGAATCCGAGAGAGTGTGTTTTAACATCGGAAGAGAGCTTTATTTCTACACCTACACAAATATAAAGAAAGTAAGTTGAATAACGGAGCTTGCAATTAATTGACGACTGAGATTGATTATTAGCTAACGTTAGCCACGTTCGTTTGAGGCAATCGAATCATCGTGCATTCATTATTGTCTTGCTAAGCATCAGTAGACCACGGGAAATGTTGCATGCAAGTAAAGGCGTGTAGACGGTGTGGCTGGAATGCAACAATGTTGCAACATTTCAGAAATACAGTTTCAAGAATGTAGCTGCAGTGATGTTACAAGTAGCGTGTCATTTTTGTGACAGCAAATGTTTGCATCCGGTTTTACACCACTCAATCGTGGTTTTGAATTCCAAAAATGCCTGAATGGGGAAGAATCTCAATATAAACCACGTATTTCCTCTATTCTGCCATATTCAAATGTATTTTTAACATGCACCAAATTGAACTTCCACAAAGGGGACAATCACTGAAATAGAACATAAACAGGGAAACGTTTTTGCAAAGGCTCTTTTGAATGACCTTTACTGTCACGTGTTCTTTGTAAAAGCTGCTTGCTCCTGTCTCTCTTCCCCTCTGTGTAGGCTGTGGACCTCAGTAAACCCATAGACAAGCGTATCTACAAGGGCACCCAGCCCACCTGCCATGACTTCAACCAGTACTCTGCCACAGCAGACAGTGTGGCCCTCATTGTGGGCTTTTCAGCAGGCCAGGTTCAATACCTGGACCCCATTAAGAAAGAAACAAGCAAGCTCTTCAATGAGGAGGTGTGTGCGTTTGTCTGTTCGTCCGCCTGTCTCTGTCTTCTTGTCTGTGTTGGGGGGTGAGCTATAGCCTATGTCTGTGTTGGGGAGGGGGGTTGAGCTATAGCCTATGTCTGTGTTGCCATTTGCTTTATTTCATAGGAATATTTGGAACACTGAAATACTTTTTTAAGAGCTCTTTTGAAGTATTGCCTGCCTTTTTGGAGAATAATGTTCTTAAAGGTCCAATGTAGCCATTTTTATATAAATATAAAAACAATTCTGAGTAACAATTAAGTACCTTACTGTAATAGATTTCCATTAAAATGGGTAGAAACAACAACAAATTCTCATGCAAGAATTTTGGGGACTGAGTGGAGAGGGTAAATTTGAAAACCAGTAGTTATTGACAGAGAGGTTTGGAACTCTCTGTTATTGGCCTACTAACCAATTTAGTGAATGCTGATTTCACCATGGAAAACTGAAACTACCACACATGCAAACCTGCTGATTAGAAGGTCTGTAGATTGTATTTTCAACCAGCAACTATCAGGATTTTTTACATTGATAAAATGTTTCATCAGCTGTTGTACAATATGATATTAAACACATTAACAGATTTTTGGCTGCACTGGGCCTTTAATTAAATTCTGAAGCTGGAGTGTGATAATGATCAAGTGTACTTTTCTTTGCCTTTGCTTGGTTTCTCCTCTAAGGCAATGAACCTCCTCCTGAGCACTGGATCTAAATCCACTCCCTCTGCTGTTCTACCTCTGTCACAGAGCTCAGATATACCAACAGATATACCAACCTTTTCATATCAAATCCAACTTTTGGAGTGTAGAGCTTAAAGCTTCACTGTCCAAATACTGAGTGCACTGTAGGTCTGGTTTTTCAGACACATATTAAACCTAGTCCTGGACTAAAAGCACTTTAGGAGGACATAGAACCACTAACAGTTCAGATATTAGTTAGTTGTTGTGACAGTTGCTGTTCTCTTTCAGATACATCTCCTACCATTGTCGCTGAAAATAGCTTATAAGCGTGTCTCATGTTCCCGTGTTGCTAATATAAAAATCTTATTATCCTCACACCCCATGTCACCTTTCAGAGGATGATTGACAAGTCCAAGGTAACCTGTCTGAAATGGCTGCCCAAGTCAGAGAATCTGTTCCTGGCCTCATACGCCAGTGGTCACCTCTACCTCTACAACGTGGAGCACCCGTGTGGCACCGCCGCCCCGCAGTATTCCCTGCTCCGCCAGGGCGAAGGCTTTGCCGTCTACGCCTGCAAGACGAAGACGCCCCGAAACCCGTTGCTGCGCTGGGCCGTAGGAAACGGAGGCCTTAATGAGTTTGCCTTCTCGCCGGACGGCGTGCATGTGGCGTGCGTGGGCCAGGACGGCTGCCTGCGTGTCTTCCACTTTGACTCCATGGAGCTGCAGGGCGTGATGAAGAGCTACTTTGGCGGCCTGCTGTGCGTCTCCTGGAGCCCCGATGGCAAATACCTGGCCACGGGCGGCGAGGACGACCTGGTGACGGTGTGGTCGTTTACGGAGAGCCGTGTAGTGGCCCGGGGACACGGCCATAAGTCCTGGGTGAATGTGGTGGCCTTTGACCCCTTCACCACCAGCCTGGGGGACGAGGAGCCCATGGAGCTGAGTGGCAGCGAGGAGGACCTACAGCAGGGGCCGCTGCACTTTGGCCGCGTGCGCACCAGCAGCACGCTGTCACGCCTCTCCCGCCACAGCTCCAAGGGCGGCTCGCCCTCCGTCACCTACCGCTTCGGCTCGGTGGGCCAGGACACCCAGTTCTGCCTGTGGGACCTGACGGATGACGTGCTGTACCCGCGGCTGCCTTTGTCCCGTGCCCTCACCAACACCTTCGGTCCCACCATTCCCTCCTCTGTCAGTGGCACCATCAACAACACTACAGGCGGAGGGAGTGGAGGGGTCGTAGGCGGGGTAGAGGGCCACCACCACCCCACCACTAACCCCCACCAGCCCCCCACCATGCCCCTGCCACTCCCCCGCTCCCTGTCGCGCTCCAACTCCCTCCCGCACCCCGCCGTGGCCAATGTCTCTAAGGGCCAGAGCACAACAGAGGGCGGGGGAGGGAGCGGAGGGGGCAACGTCACCCCCTTCAGTATCGGCCGCTTCGCCACGCTCTCTCTGCAGGAGCGGAAGTCGGACAAGTCTGGAGGGAGTGGGGTGGGCGGGGAGAAGGAGCACAAGCGCTACCATAGCCTGGGAAACATCAGCAAGAGCAACGACAAGATCAACGTAGCGCCACGCAGCAGTCGCCTGGACGCCGCCAAGGTCCTAGGCACCACCCTGTGTCCGCGGATGCACGAGGTGCCCCTGCTGGAGCCCCTGGTGTGTAAGAAGATCGCCCACGAGAGACTGACCGTGCTGGTATTCATGGACGACTGCATCATCACCGCGTGCCAGGAGGGCCTCATCTGCACCTGGGCACGGCCTGGTAAAGTGGTGAGTCCTGTGCCCAGCGTGCGTAATGTTATGGCAGTGAAACATCTATCAATGAATAATGCTCTGTAGGCTGTCCTATCAGCTTTTAGTGTAGTAGTTTACACTCTAAGTTATTTGAAAGGACTTCTGCTCTTTAGTATTTATGGATTACTTGCCATGAGCCTAAACTTTCTTTCTCTCTTTCCCCTCCCTGACGCTGCCTTTCCCCTCCTCCAGAACTTGACAGCACAGAACGGGAACTCTCCCAGTGGCACGGTAGTATAGGTGGAAGTGGAACTTTGCACTCCCTCCTCCCCCACCAAACCCCCATCATGGCTGAAGAGGAGCCAGCATCTGCACCCAATCATCACAGTATTGCACCCCTGATGTACCCCCTTGCCTCTCACCACTTCTCTTTAGAAAGACTACAAAGCAAAATGTGGACCGTCCCTCTTTTCCCAGAAGCATAGAGAAGGAAGACTCCTCTCCACCCTGCTAACACTACAAAAGTCAGTCATTTTATTTATTTATTTGACCTTATCACAAGACTGAAGTAATTTATATTGTAAATAATTATACAAATACTCTATAAATTCAGAGGATAAAGAGTATTGAAATAATGACTCAAGCGAGTGAAAAAAATAAAATAATATTACTATATGTAGATCCTATATTGTACATAGCGACACAGTTAACATTGAATGTCTGCAGTTAGGGACCTGAAGATGTAGTGTTTTTGTGTGATAGAGGTCCCTGATTTGTCATGTCCATTGAAGCAAACTGGTTTGGTTTGTCAATAAAGATGGACGCATTTAGGGTCTTCGGCATCAAAGACTTGACCCTCGTGCAGAGTACAGAGAGCAATCTTCCTATGGCTGTTAATGCACTCTTCAGCTGAGACTGTCTGCTCCCAGGTATTCTTGTTCCTAACATGACAGCACAGAGTGACACACTGGACACAAGTATGCTTTCAATCAGTGTAGCTTCCAATAGGCTCCATTCCACTCGCACCTGCAATGCCTCTTGCAAGATTTTGCACATTCAACAGTCATAATTTTAGCCCACAGAAGGAAACTAGAGGCAGTTTGTCTTTTGTGTTATGTTAAGTTATTTCAAGCTACTGATTCTAACTGGACTGTATTATTTGTGGATTATCTGTACGTGATATCCATGATATTCTACCAAACTGTGGGCCTTGCATCAAACCATTGTTTTACCTAGAAATGATTTTGTGTGGGTTTTGAGGTTAGGTGTGCTGAAAGGCATGCGACAACAAATGAGTCAAACCTACTAGTGTGATAACACCAGACTAGAAATGCTGGTGGACCAACAACAAAAAAATGTGTGGAGAAGAAGTGACTGTGTTTTTAAGATCTGGCCAGATAAGAACACTTGGTAACAGAAACGTTTACTCTGGCAAGTTCAAGGGCCTACCATCTTATTAGTGTATGTCCTAATAACAGTTGTCAAATAGCAAAAGGTGACACTAAAACCAGGACTCAATTTAATGTACACTGCAGACTACCAACTGACTGAATGCCTTGTTCAATACCGCAAGACAATGGGAACTAACCATTTTATGCCAAGGGAAGAAAATCCATTCCATTAGTTTCTCTTTTTGACCGTTTACAGCAAACCATAGCATGTAGTGTTTAATTCAGTGTGCATTATACATATGCCTGAGGTGATGAAGTTAGTGGCAAATGATATCACAGTATCAAGTTTGTATATGGAGATCTGTTAATAAAATTCTAAACCCAAATGCTACCTGTTATTCTCAGGCTATCTCCATATTATTGATTTGCAATAGGAATATCTGAATCTAATTCAGTTTGTTGTTATAAATACTCCAGGTTAATTATCACGAGGTTTATCTTGTCATCCAAGATCTATTCACTTGTTACCAAAGTTTAAAGTTTTATTTTCCATGACTTTGATAAATGTGAGGATTTATGTTTCTTGAACATTGAAACCCTGTTGTGATTTTCATCATCTCCGGCACCCAGAACATTTCACTTGTGCTGGCCAGCTACTCAATGTATTTGTTAAATCTTGCATGAGAGACTGGTTTTCATGACAAATTTTGAGTTAAAAACATGCCAGAGAATGGTATCGGTAGGGAAATATTACATTTAAAGAAAGAGCAATAATGTAACATATATGTTTGAGTTTTCTTGTAAGTGTAGACGGCACTGAGAGTTTTATTTCACTGGGCTATAACGAACACATTTTTCACCAACAGGTTTCTGCGCCAGTGCACCAAACAATCAATATGCAAAGTATAGTCCTGCATACCGATTACCGATTTTGGGCGCTTCAAAATCATGGTTTGCGTGGTTTGCGTTTACAACACCACAATCAAATGGACTACTGTATGTCAATCTCGACAAAGACAAAATACATCCTTCCCTACCTTGTACCAAGTATCGAAGGCTTGGCTTGACAATATCCGAATGTTATTAAACCTTTAGGTGTTTTGTAGCGGATATCTCTTTCCATTCATCAGTTTGAAAGCTGGAATTATATTGGAGTGGGCGAACGTGTGCAAGTAGCCTATAGGAGACTTCTGAAGTGGCCTAATCAGATGAAAACATTCGCACTGGGCACACATTTCAATGTGGAGAATTGGGTAATAACTTAAAGAACACACAACACTGAATTGGGTAATATTTGGTAGAAACGTTGATCGATCATATTCCAACCTATTTTCACCCATTCAAAAAGACAGCAAAAAGTTTGTTGAATTCCCAATGCGTCATCACTCTGCTTTCAACCATATAAAAGCACAACTAATGGAAAGTCAATGTCTAAAATGTTTATTTAAGTACAACTGACTGTTTACTCACTGTTCTTGATCTAATAGCACAACCAAATGACCTGGATTGCAATTAGTTGAGATGACATTAAAGTACATGGTGCTAGTGATCAATGCCGTTTGAGATTCTGTGCAGATTATTATAGCAATTGTGAATATTTCCACAGACCTGCGACCCTGAACATGCACGCTTTCTATGATTTAAATCAAATAAATGTATTGTTACAGTAACCTCAGTGTCCATGGATGGGTTCCTTATTTTAAGTTTGAATAAATAAAGTTTTATTTGTTTGTAAGAAAGCCTTAACATTAGGCTATTTACTGTCTTACAAAAGTCATATTGAATTGTGTTTGGTTGACAAAACAAATCAACATTTAAAGGAGAGTTCCATCTGAGGCATTTGCGTATTCCTATTCTTTAACTTTTATTTTTGGTTGAGATGGAGACTTGTATCCAACGTATACTTTTTTAACTTGTCGACAAGTTAATAGGCTATTTACATTATCTCAAAAGTTATTAACTTGTGTTTGGTTGTCAACGAAACCAAATATAAACATTTGAAGAAGATTAATCTTCTGCTTGGATAGCGACATCTGTGCCACTGAGTCTGGCTTTAATTATACGTTGGATTCACTTCTCCATTTCAACCGAAAATCTAAGTTGAGGAATAGGACTAAATCATATCAAACTTAAAATGCATTGATTACTTTTTTCAAATCCAGTATATTTTTCACGTAGATTCCACGGCACAATAAATTGACAAATAATCATGCAGCCATCGCCTGGCAAGTGGGAGGCACTATTTGTCAACCAATCATTAGGGTGTTTTTGTATTGTGAATCCCGAACCAGCCCCTCACCCCTGCCAACTCGCAGGGCCCTACGTGGTCACGTGTTGCTGACGAAACTCTTGAGGATGACTTCCAAAGAGTGATCAATAAACACATCGGGTGTAAAGTAAGGCTTTAACGCAACAGATTGTAGAAGAAAGTCGACGAGTGAAGTCGGGGAGGGGCACGGTTTACCTACAGCAAGACAGACACTATAAGGATACTGCTGACCTGCAACATGACTAACCAAAATCTAAAACTGACCCTTAACTCTAACCTTAACTAAATCCTTAACTACTTTGGTCTCAGAGATTCTCACAGAGAAAAAGCTGAAATTCATACTTTCCTCTGCTTGCTCTGCCCTCATATTTTCTGGAGTATTGAATAACAATGATGTACCCCTCAAGATACACATGATTTAGCTAGTTAAAATGAAGTGTAACACCTAGTAATTACATTATACTTCTGCAGATATTACATGTACTCTGTAGTGTACAAGTGCAGGGTTTCTTAAACTTTTTGTGGACTTGACACCAAGTACAGATTGTAAATTTTTTGCTTTAGTGTGTGTGTCCAAAAATCACTTGCCCAACAACTTCTTAGTTATGTTAGGAAGTTTGCCATCTTCATGACCGCCCTGGTAACTTCACCCCAACTCTCTTATCCCCAGAACACAGTAATTTAAAACATAAGTGTTTTTCTGACATTTTAGGGAAATGTAACTGAAAAAAAAGTCCCCAAGTCCCATGGGGACGTCCTCTAGGGCGTGCATATTCTCCCCATCAAAGGCCAGCGGGATTTCACTCTTATGGTGAAATGGATTTCCGCCTTTGTCAACAAAAGTAAGAAAAGATTAATACACGTACAATTAACAAAGAACATAAATGTTCAGCTGTAGTTTCATATAAGCATGCACACTTATGTTTATGAAGAAAGATGATTTGTTTATAGGCATACCTTGTCACGGATATAGTGTAAAGGCCACTCGGGTCCTCATTGAAAAGGTAGGGCAAGAGCAGGATTGCTGCTATGGTGTCGAGTCCTAGTAAAGTAAAGCAATGGTCTTACTACACTTGCTAATTATATAACAAAACACACATTTTTAATGTACTATGTATATGCTACATTACAGAAAGGGAAGGAATAACAGCAAATACCTGTGTGCCTCTTCTGTATTGTCCTTCAAGGACTGTCGAAATAGCAGGATGATGTGCTCACCCCTGCCTCGCCTCTCTACCTCTGCTATCATTTTGCCACTAGCCTTGCGGAGTCCTTGAATTATCATTTTGCCTATTTCCATGTTCTTGCTTAATTTCTGAGAAGATCTGAAAACATAATTTTTACACATTGTATTTCTAGAGGTTTAACTTAATTCACATACTTAATAAATAGCAAATGTGTGAGCTAACTCACAATGCTGCAGTGAAGCAGTGCAGGAAACTCATTAAGGCTCTCTTTGAAACACTTAGGTTGGAGTCATTAAAACTAATTTTACAACCACTCCACAAATTTCTTGTTAACAAACTATAGTTTTGGCAAGTCGGTTAGGACTTCTACTTTGTGCATGGCACAAGTAATTTTTCCAACAATTGTTTACAGACAGATTATTTCACTTATAATTCACTGTATCACAATTCCAGTGGGTCAGATGTTTACATACACTAAGTTGACTGTGCGTTTAAACAGCTTGGAAAATTTCAGAAAATGATGCCATGGCTTTAGAAGCTTCTGATAGGCTAATTGACATAATTTGAGTCAATTGGAGGTGAACCTGTGGATGTATTTCAAGGCCTACCGTCAAACTCAGTGCCTCTTTGCTTGACATCATGGGGAAATGAAAAGATATCAGCCTAGACCTCATAAAAAAATTGTAGACCTTCACAAGTCTGGTTCATCCTTGGGAGCAATTTCCAGACGCCTGAAGTACCACATTCATCTGTACAAACAATAGTACGCAAGTATTAAAACCATGGGATCACGCAGCCGTCATACCGCTCAGGAAGGAGACAAGTTCTGTCTCCTAGAAACAAACATACTTTGGTACGAAAAGTGCAAATCAATCCCAGAACAGCAAAGAACCTTGTGAAAATGCTGGAGGAAACAGGTACAAAAGTATCTATAAACAGTAAAACAAGTCCTATATCGACATAACCTGAAAGGCTGTTCAGCAAGAAAGAAGCCACTGCTCTAAAACCACCATAAAAAAAGCCAGACTATGGTTTGCAACTGCACATGGGGACAAAGATCGTACTTTTTGGAGGAATGTCCTCTGGTCTGATGAAACAAAAATAGAACTGTTTGGCCATAATGACCATCGTTATGTTAGGAGGAAAAAGGGGGGAGCTTGCAAGCCGAAGAACACCATCCCAACCATGAAGCACAGGGGTGGCAGCATCATGTTGTGGGGGTGTTTTGCTGCAGAAGGGACTGGTGCACTTCACAAAATAGATGGCATCATGAGGTAGGAAAATTATGTGGGTATATGTGGGTATATTGAAGCAACATCTCAAGTTAAAGCTTGGTCACATATGGGTCTTCCAAATGGACAATGACTCCAAGCATACTTCCAAAGTTGTGGCAAAATGGCTTAAGGACAACAAAGTCAAGGTATTGGAGTGGCCATTACAAAGCCCTGACCTCAATCACATAGAAAATGTGTGGGCAGAACTTAAAAAGAGCATGCGAGCAAGGAGGCCTACAAACCTGACTCAGTTACACCAGCTCTGTCAGGAGGAATGGGCCAAAATTCACCCAACTTATTGTGGGAAGCTTGTGGTTGGCTACCCGAAACGTTTGACTCAAGTTAAACAATTTAAAAGCAATGCTACCAAATACTAATTGAGTGTATGTAAACTTCGGACCCACTGAGAATGTGATGAAATAAATAAAAGCTGAAATAAATCATTCTCTCAACTATTGTTCTGACATTTCACATTCTTAAAATAAATTGGTGATTGTAACTGACCTAAGACAGGGAATTTTTCCTAGGATTAAATGTCAGGAATTGTGGAAAACTAAGGTGTATGTAAACTTCCGACTTCAACTGTACACAGCTGAAATATTGTTTTCCTTTTATTGATCCAAGTGGATTGACAACCTCAAATTCATCTATATAAAAATGAAGCCACATTGTTTGTTTTTGCTTGAGCAAGGGATTGCTCTTGAAAAATCCCTCATCTGTGAAATCACTCAAGATTTTATCATTGGCATGTTCTTCTTCTCTATTTAAGATTGCCCAAACATCTTCATTTTGTGCCACCTTCTTCAAAAGGTCAGGTATTGTATGTATTGAAAACTGCCTCTGTCCTGTTCTTCACCACTCAGATGTATCACACTCAGTCTAACCATTCCCATTTCTTTACAGCAGTATTGCTCCAGTATTCACTCTGGTGATACAGACCAATGTGGCAAATCTGTTTTATGAGCAAAAAAAAAAATGCTTGTTCCATATTAGGCAGTTATACAAAGCAGTCATTTTGACTGGCAGGTAGCCTAGGATTTAAAGCATTCGAATTGTCCAGCCGACAAGGTGAAAAAATCTGTTGTTCTGTCCTTGAGTAAGGCAGTTAAAACACCCCCATAACAAGAGCTACACGGTAGTTGGGTTAAAAGCGGAAATCAGGTTTTGGTTGGACCTTGCATGCAATTGATGTATTTAAATGTAAAACTTTGGAAAGGAGAGGTGTAGTCCGCCAACTGATTTTGCTGAAGCCACTGGCAGACATCCTCCACTGACCATCCAGATACTTCGGCATTTCTGAAAACAAACAACAGAATCAGGTTTCATGCCGGAGTCCAGTTAGTCTAAGCAAAAGGTACCACATGTCCCTACCAGGAATACCAATGAAATGACCAAAACCAACTCACCAAAGACACTTTGGTGTACCATTTGAATCGATTTCAGTTTGTATTGACTGTTATGTAGGTTAAATTCACACTTCAAAATGCAGCTGTACTATAAAATCCTTACCTTCTCCTTGATCGCAATTGCATTGTGTCCATGTTCTGTCCTATAACAATTTCAAAGGTAGGGAAAATGTGTCAAAGAATAGTCTTACAAGCATTTGTATTAAATAAATATTGAGAGATAAATGGCATTGACGTACAATTCAATGCAAAATAGAATAACATATTGGAGAAAGCACTAGCCATACAGTAAAAGTACTGCCATACAAGCCCAATATCACATTTCAAGCTATCTTTTATTCAATATTTTATCAGGCAGTCTTGAAAGATTATAGGCAACACTTTGCTGCATGGCAATACTGTGTTTGGATTCTGAAGGGCATGCACTACAAGAGGTAGTTTAGTCACTGTATTAATAACATTATGCATTTGAATCCCATGTATAACTACCATCTAAGCCCTCCACAAGGGAGCATACATGTAACGTTTCCAAAATGGGATAGTATTGTACATGTTATGCCCCCTGAGTTCATGGCATTTCATGCTCCAGCAGGCTATATAGGAAGCCCTCCATTGCCAGATTCAGTTCGTTTTTTAAAAATGATTTATTTTTATTTTTTATGAACACACAAATACAAAAAAACTGAAATATACAAACAAGAGTACATAAACCTAATAGACAAAGGTATTACATATCAATATTAATTTTAAATTAGTTAAATACTTTTATGGTGCCTATTTCTTTTTTGTTTTTACAGTTACTGATAGAATTTAAATATTATTTTGAAATTATCTTAAATGTGAAAATGGGTTTGTTCTCTGGCCACTTCATTTTATGGATAACGAATCTTCCATGAAAGATTAACAAATTAACAATGATGACAGATTCAGTTCGTCGTGACAGTTCACCATCCTTAATTACAGTAGTTAGTTAGCTAACTAACGTCAACGAAGCTAACTAGTTCATTCTCACAAAAGTGAGAACTTCTCTAGATTGGAAACTTAAGTTCATGACAGTAAAGCCATGTTGGCTTTATGGAAACGATATATAAAATATATGGGGCAGAATGTCGTTCAGTAAATAATACAAGCCTAGTTCTGCCTAGTTAGGACATAACGTTACTACTAGCTACTGTAGGTCATACAACGGTCAACCCCGGCTTTCTAACGTTTACATGAATTATTCTGAACTAAAGTAGTTAGCTAACGTTATGGAATTAGAACTCCAGATGAACCCCTCATTTTTTGAGTGTCTGAACCCACCCACACCCGTGAACACCTACTTATCACCTTGCACCTTCCCGTGCAGCCACTCTACGTTTGTTGAAGTCAGTTCAATTGATGCGATCTCCCGTTTGGCAGCAAAGGCTTCTCAAATTATAAATAGGAACATAATTGCAGCAATTAAAGAAATGAGGGATACGATTGAGGAAACAGTATTTCACAGAACATACTTTTCTCGGTGGATAAGAGGACTCCAACCTGCCCGGTCTTTAGAATCACAATCTAATGTTTTGGTTAAACTATATTTCCTATATCTAGTTGAATAAAAAAATCTACAGAAACATCAGCCTCATATGAGCTCTGGTTTAAGGATCAGGAGAATGATGGGAGTAAAGCACGGGTGCCCTCTGATGATCATTTAAGTCAGGATAAACAAATGACACTTTGGGCAATTGATGTTGTTCATAACCACTTTGCAGGTGTTCTGAAATAACTCCCTGGGTTTACCGTCATGCTGTGGATGTTTGGTCAGTGCGTGTCGTTTTAATATGTCCGTTTTGAGAGACTCAATACTAAGCACTTCCCCGCACAAAACACATTGTGGGCGCCCCTCGATATTTCTCAAAGTTTGTATGAAACCAAGAACTCATCACTGTATGAGGCTAGCTTGAGTCCATTTGATGATGGCGAGTGAGAATGACAAGTCAGTGTCTGACAAAGCTGCAGCTTGTGGGTCGCGGAGTGATCTTCAATAAAACTGCAGAAAAAAAGATCCGATGAACCGCGAAAGCACACGGGCATCTCCCTCCCACTCGCGCAGCTGCGGAACTGAGCAGAGACACGGCTGCTAGGCAGAGAGTGCATTGAAAAGACAACGCAGTTGAACCTGGCCAAATCCGTTCCAGTAATGAATTAAATCATTATACTCTGACACGTCGCGACCGATACTTTAAGAAAGGCTGTACTAGTGTGTTTATCTTCCCACTTGGATCGCGCTTCCAAAAGCTTTCAAATTAGGGCCAGGTTGGGATTTAGACCCTAACCTAATTTTTACAAATTCTGAAATTAAATATCGGTTTGCAGCTCAGGAGTGTCCTATGCCTTTTCCCTACAGCAAGGCTCCTAGCAGCATGATAGTGTTGCCATTGTCTATAAAGGTTATTTGTAATGTCGAAATAAACATATCTGATAAGGGAATTATATGCTTAAAGGTAATGATTAGAATATTCCACCCTGAAACCATATAATTGTATGACATGTATTAGAGATTGAAAATTCTCGTGACAATATCCAACGCCCATATCACACACTCACAAACTGTACATATATATGTGTACATTGTACTATCAATTAGTGAGACTGAGAGCCTCGAAATATCACATTAAATTGTACATATCCACTGTATAGCCTACATATGAGTCGTGGTAAAGGTGGTCCCTGTTTCAGTGAGGTCTTTGGTCCCATTTGCGTGGGTCAAACAAAAAAAACATAATGAATAGTGCCTCCCACTTGGTAGGCTAACTGCATGGTGCAGTCGGTGACAAGCAACTGCAGTGACTTGAAGGTGATTGCATAAAAAAAATGCATGACCTTTGATCACATGTTTTTGCAAAGTTCACGTAGTGTAGATGCAAGTCAGATTTGTTTTCTTCCTATAACGCAACACACTTTGACATTTATTTAGCGAAACGCATCCATAGGAAGGATCATGGGCGTGCTCAAACTGATCACCTTTGTCAGTCGCCGGCTTCCAATGTGTGTTGCATTATGGGGACACACATTGCCTGACTTGCAACTACATGTCGACTGCATGCACTTTACATAAATCATGTGATCCGATTTCATGACGTTTTGACTACGGTCAACTGTTAGTTTCTGCAGTTGCTCTTTAACAAGTTCAACCAATCATTAGGATGTTTTTGTCTGACCTACACGAGCGTGATCAAAGACGTTACTGAAACAGGAACCAACTTAGCTGCCGTTCATGTACACAGTAGAAAAATACAAATTCATGTGAGATTTGAGACCGTCACAAATTGAATGTACAATGTGCACACATTTGATATACGTTTGTGAGTGTGTGATATGGGGGTTGGAGGCATATTCATTTCGACATTATAAAGACAAACTTTCATTAACAATGACCCTGCCATGCTGATCTGAGCCTTGCTGTTGGAAAACCACATTAGTGTCCGACTTCACTCCTCGAATTTATTCTACAGTCGGTTGCTTCAGCCTTACAATATCAAACGAGCCCAATAGATCAAAGTTGTGCTTGGGGTGCCTTCAGGTCGATTGAACGTTTGCTACGTTGCGTGACCGTTTGTACCGAACGGTACGTTAGCTCAAAACGTTCTTAAACAGACTTTGAGGTACGTTTGCTCCGTTGCTTGAAGCAATAAGGTACGCATTTAAAGGAAAGCGGAGCGTTCTCTAACCCCAAACCCTCTCAGTTTTTCAAATGGTCGTTTAGAACAGCACCATTTCCCTTTAATTGAACGTTGCCGTACTTTTTTTCGCACTGAACGCAGCCCTGTTGTTCATTTGGGAATCTGGCCTCTCATTGGCTATAATGTCTGCAAAGGCGGAAGGCAGGCGATACGAGGCGTTGTGGTTAGATCTTTCTCGAGTAGAACAGAACAGTCAGTATAGAATAAAACCTGAAGTGTTAGATTTAACGTTTACGATTTGAATATGGATACGAAAGAAGAGCCTGTTGGAAAACGGTAAGACATTTTTAAATGAGTTCTACGTGTATGTTTTCAGTTAGACATCGTCGAGGACGTATTCCAAGTGTTATCGTAGCCTATTGTCTGCCGACTCCAAAATAACTTGGACGTGCACACCCATGTACACATCCGAAATATCAAAATGTTTAACATTTTTAAAACATTTTTTTTTTTTAAGTACAATTCACTTATTCCATTTTTCAAGTATTGTCTCCCAGGGGCGTCATGTACCCCCACAATCTGAGAGGGCACAAAGTCCATGAGGAGGAACTGCTTTTTCCTGCTATTTAGGGACAAACATCTGGGTAAGGAATGTAAGTCTTATTCAGTACATTTAGTTTTTGCTTGCATTTCTGAAGTCCACCAACCTTGCCGCACAGGCATGTGTAGCTGATGGGGATGTGTGAAACTTACTCCTCAGCCTGAAGGGTCCCTACTTCAGGCTTCAGCTATCTTTTCATGTGGCGTTGACTGGTAAGACTCTTCAGGAGAGTGGTTACTTGTCCTAGCTAGCAAGGCAGAGGATCTGAGCTCGCTCCAGGTATGGTCCGAAGTGGTACTCGCTAAGCAAGCAGCGTGATGTCCTTTACACATGCCAGCTAAGCTAGTCATCCAATCTACCTAATCTAACTTGATTGATAGCCTGAAATGGCTTCTTGGTAGCTAGTTATGAAGTTGGGAGATTAGGAACCTATCTGGGCTAGCTAAAGCCAACTTGATAAAAACTATGGCTAGTAGTATTACAGACAAATGTTATTATCATTTATATATAATGTATATATTTTTTTACACATGACAACTCTGCGGGGGCTTGTGCCCCCCCAATGGCCATGACACTTATGTCACTGCATTTAGATATTGGCTTTGTAAATAGTCCAACAACTATTAGACAACCTTATTTTATTTGTTGTAGGACACGTTGAGCATATTTAAGTATTTATTTTGATACATAGTTTTGGTTGAGGGGTTAACTATAATTCAGGATAGGATTGAGCCTACCCAATTCACACACCTCAATATCATCAATCTTGCCCTTATCATGACTCCAGTTGCATTGCATTGGGTCATTCCATGTAGGCTACTTATATGCCGGGTGTGGGAAATGGTCTGATGCTGCCCAAATGCTCTATCTAAATGTTGATACCTCTCGCTTGCGATCTACGGTTTTGGAACCCTTTAGAAGCTAACTTTAAAAAAATATATATATATATATCGAATAGAAATCTTTTTCAAAAATCAAAAGGTTAAAGAGCGAGGCCTTAGTTCAGTCAAAATCTATATTTGGGTAGATTTACCTTGAGTTGTCTGAACTGAAAGCCCATGGTGATGAGAATCCACAACAATATTTTTTGGGGGGGAAATTTTCAGCTTGCAGTGCAGCATTGTTAACATCGGTTTGGCTGTTTACATTCATGAAATTTGGCCATGCTGGCTGTGGCAGAAGTAATAAATAGATGATTGTAGACTCACCATGGGCCTAAAGACACAACTCAATGTCAGGATAATTAGACCCAAATATACATTTTGACTGAACTATCCCTGAACTAAACACCTTTTATAGGACTCTATCATGTTTCTGTGGAGGGCTTAGACAGGTTTGGTAGTCTTAAACAAATCTTTACCTTTTCAAATGTATACATCTCACACAGTATGGGCTTCAATTGAAGACACATATACCATGTCAAATACACATTTAAATGTATTTAAGTTTGAGTTTACATCCCAATATTACATTGAAATATAACAAAATGCCTTGTTTCTTTATTGAGCTGTACATGAAGAGACTATTCAGAAATGCTCAGTGGTTGCCTGGCTACCCAAACTCCTTGCTCCGGCCAAATGCTACGCCACACCCATGGACATTAGTTTCTTCTCTGCAATGAGTCTGGATCTGAGTACCTCCCCGACGATTTCTAGAACACAAAAACATTCTAACCATTCTCATTGGTCCCAGAAACCGATGGGTTGGGCCAGAGCAAGAACACACGTGGATAAAGCGGCATTTTGAAAATTAGTCATTGGCTTTGATACTCTGGTTAGAGATGACCCAATCACTGATTACTTTGTTTTGTACAATACCCCTCCTTTTGACATCACCACAAATTACTTCAACGATGGTAGTCTCAAATTGAAGTATGTAGCGAACATAGAGCAGTGGAAAAATTCAGTTTGAGTCATAAGGCAAGCTCAGTGGGTCAATATTCCACTTCAGTGATTCCCCAACATCTTGTCAACATGTGCACAGAAAAGGGAGCAGATATCTCATAACAATCTGTCTGTATAAATGTTTAACTGTAACAAGGCCCAAGTGTTCTTTAGGTGTCAAAAATCTCTCATCAAATTGTATAAAATCTTTTCATTCCTGTAACTTAAGACAGTATTTTTATGGCCAAAATGACATTCTTTGATATAGACCTTTTTTTCCTTCATGTTTTTTCAACCCCTACAAATACAATTATGTTTTAAGACAGATTCACAAAATATCTTGCACTCTTAAAAAAAAGCAGACGAACGGGCTGGCTGAGAGGCTCCATCTCACTCAAATACCCCTCCCCCACCCCAGCATACCAGCCACTGAGCTATAAAGATCCCAGGAGTTAAAAGGATCTGGCTCCAATGAACTGACCAATCAGCAGTCAGGGCCTTGCAGGCAATGCACTCTGACCCCTTCAACACAACAACTGTTACTTCAACAAGTACATTATGGGACAGTATGGGCCGGCTGCAGTATTGCTGTGAGATACAAGTGTGACATCATAGCCTATACCAAGGCAGAAGATGGAAACACAATCATCTATTGACAAACAAAATGTTATTTTGCATAGTGTGGGCTGTAGCATTTACTTTTAAATTGTTTGAATAATTGAATAACAATCAATCGTGCAAAATGCATGGCCAGTGTGTTTGGGAAAGGTGACTGTAAAATATTAAAACATTCTGGCCACACCTCTACAGAAATGTAATCAAATTTGCCATTGTGCTTTATTTTAGAAAGTAACATGGCCTAGTTTAGACATTTCCAAATCATACAACAAATGAGGGTGTTTTCCTTACCATAAAAGGTGAATGGGGGTGCATTATTCAGGGGGGTTTCAGGGGGGTTGTAACGCTCGTTCACATGAGCGTAAATATAATATGGTTCTGATTTATCAATGAAAACATGCATGTATGTTGCATATGACAGTTTGATAAATCCCCATTTGTGGCACACGAAAATCTTAGAATCTTCACGTACGTCAGAACCTAGTAAGACATTTACGCACGGTTGATAAATTAAGGCCCTGACTGGTTTTAATTTGCCCCAAATCTAGACGTCCGTGATTGGTTCAGATTTGGTCAGGTCCAAATTTTAACCAATCATAAATGTCTATGTTTCACAAGTTTGGACAGTACAGTACAGTAGTGCACAGTGTGGTATAGTACAGTACATTACATTCAAGAAAAGTATAGTTTAGTACTGTACAGTAAGGAAGAATAGTAGAGTTCAGTACAGCACACGAGTACACTAGAGTTGTGTACACGAATGTACTGAACTTTAATGTACTTTACTGAACTATACTCTACTTGACTGAACTGACCTCTACTGTTCTGTTCCCTGCTGTACTGTAGAGCGTTGAATCCCACGGGACCTGCGGGTCCCTACAGAGAGCATTGCCATTCGGTAGCATTTCTTTCATGCTGGGAGCGGGTGGTCATACAGACAACTTTGGCATTCTCAGATTTTTTTTAGTCCTGCAGATTATTTTGAATGGTTGTCTTTGTTTAATTTTTTGTTTGTAATCGATTGTATTAAAGCACCTGTCGCACTACTCACAAACTCTCATAGGATAATTATTCTTCATGTTCAGTTGCTTACATCATCTTTTTTTTGTGTTGGGTGTGCAAGATCAAATGTGCCCATGCATGTTCTCAGTTAAATAACTAGGCCAGGCCTCTCCAACCCTGTTCCCGGAGAGCTACCCTCCTGTATGATTTAACCCCAGTTGGAACTAACCTGATTCAGTTTATCAACCAGCTATTGATTAGGATCAGGTGCGCTAGATTAGGGTTGGAGCTAAAACCTACCTTCCAGTAGGTCTACAGGAACGGGGTTGGAAAGCCCTGCTGTAGGCTATATGCATGGGCGGAGAATCACGTGGTTGTTTTTCCATGGAAATTAACTTCCTAGGTATGATGGGCCGGTGGTTCCTAACCGGTTTTCCGATGCCCGCTGGTGGGCCTTGAGTAACTCTTAAGTGTGCCATGAAACTTTTCCTAATCTTGATTAAACTTTTTTTTTTAAAGAAACTCATTTGTAGACGTGGAATGCACATGGAATTTTGACTTGGGAGCACTAGTGTCGGTCAGATGCATTTAAATGGCACATGGTTGCATCTGTACCCTTGTTTCAGGTCCAGTGCGCTCAGGCTGTTACAAATGTATCATTTGAGGGGCACACATCATGAGTCATTTGGATTATTTTACGACAATGGAGGACATGAGGGAGAAGCGGAAGTGGGGGTCCGACTTGATTGGGGTCAGATGCCATAAACAGGTTAACAGAGCCTGCCTGTGTCCCCGTGGAGCGAGGGAGGAATTCAGGGGAGGGAGGTAAGAGGAGATTTGAGGGCTGTGGTTTAGATGGGATCATTTCCCTTCTCCCTCCCAGACATAGTGTGACTTGGTGAACACGTAAACTACAAATGGTGGCCCCTACATGCTGAATCAAAGCGGAAACAATTTAGGAAATACATTTTGTTCCATCTGTTTGTATGTGTGAGTTTGAATATTTCCATATTTGCTTATTCGGTTATGGAGGTGTGATAGCGAGAGTAAAAAGGTCCGAAGTTTGATAATGAAGAGTATTAAACCAATGTTTGAAATTAGAATTTTGTTTGGTGTCTGAGAAGGAAGTGGATATTACACTGTAGATACGAAGTGGATGTTAAATATCTAGTTTGGCATTGTGGACCCAATGACTGACTTCACAGAAAAAAATATATTGAAATCTGTTTTAAAGGGTTTTAGTCGTTTGATTGGTTAGAATTTCACGCATCGGAAAATTTGATTACATTTGTGAGCGCAGGGATGTCAAGAAATTTCAAAGGATTTATCTTCCTGAATGAACACCTCCTCAGTATGCCTTGGTCTGTTCTTCTACTTCTCTTCCTATCTTATCACTTCCTCACAATTGTTTTTCTTCTCACTCATCCCTCTATCCAGGTCAAGTACGGATCAGCGGAAGGTGCGTTCCCGGGATGCGGCGCGCTGCAGGCGGAGTCTGGAGACGGAGCTGTTCTACAAGTTGGCCCACACCCTGCCCCTCCCCCGCAGAGTCTCCGCCGACCTGGACAAGGCCGCCATCATGAGGGTGACGCTCAGCTTCCTTCGCATGCACCACCTCCGCTCAGGTGGGCTCCCATTGGCCAGTTAGTGGGGCAAAAAAGTATTTAGTCAGCCACCAATTGTGCAAGTTCTCCCACTTAAAAAGATGAGAGAGGCCTGTACATTTTCATCATAGGTACACTTCAACTATGACAGACAAAATGAGAGAAAAAAATCCTGAAAATCACACTGTAGGATTTTTAATGAATTTATTTGCAAATTATGGTGGAAAATAAGTATTTGATCACCTACAAACAAGCAACATTTCTGGCTCTCACAGACCTGTAACTTCTTCTTTAAGAGGCTCCTCTCCTCCACTCGTTACCTGTATTAATGGCACCTGTTTGAACTTTTTATCAGTATAAAAGACACCTGTCCACAACCTCAGTCACATTCCAAACTCCACTATGGCCAAGACCAAAGAGCTGTCAAAGGACACCAGAAACAAAATTTTAGACCTGCACCAGGCTGGGGAGACTGAATCTGCAATAGGTAAGCAGCTTGGTTTGAAGAAATCAACTGTGGGAGCAATTATTAGGAAATGGAAGACATACAAGACCACTGATAATCTCCCTCGATCTGGGGCTCCACGCAAGATCTCACCCCGTGGGGTCAAAATGATCACAAGAACGGTGAGCATAAATCCCAGAACCACATGGGGGGACCTAATGAATGACCTGCAGAGAACTGGGACCAAAGTAACAAAGCCTACCATCAGTAACACACTATGCCGCCAGGGACTCAAATCCTGCAGTGCCAGACGTGTCCCCCTGCTTAAGCCAGTACATGTCCAGGCCCGTCTGAAGTTTGCTAGAGAGCATTTGGATGATCCAGAAGAAGATTGGGAGAATGTCAGATGAAACCAAAATATAACTTTTTGGTAAAAACACAACTCATCGTGTTTGGAGGACAAAGAATGCTGAGTTGCATCCAAAGAACACCATACCTACTGTGAAGCATGGGGGTGGAAACATCATGCTTTGGGGCTGTTTTTCTGCAAAGGGACCAGGACGACTGATCCGTGTAAAGGAAAGAATGAATGGGGATGTATCGTGAGATTTTAAGTGAAAACCTCCTTCCATCAGCAAGGGCATTGAAGATGAAACGTGGCTGGGTCTTTCCGCATGACAATGATTCCAAACACACCGCCCGGGCAACGAAGGAGTGGCTTCGTAAGAAGCATTTCAAGGTCCTGGAGTGGCCTAGCCAGTCTCCAGATATCAACCCCATAGAACATCTTTGGAGGGAGTTGAAAGTCCGTGTTGCCCAGCAACAGCCCCAAAACATCACTGCTCTAGAGGAGATCTGCATGGAGGAATGGGACAAAATACCAGCAACAGTGTGTGAAAACCTTGTGAAGACTTACAGAAAACGTTTGACCTCTGTCATTGCCAACAAAGGGTATATAACAAAGTATTGATCAACTTTTGTTATTGACCCAAATACTTATTTTCCACCATAATTTGCAAATAAATTCATTAAAAATCCTACAATGTGATTTTCTGGATTTTTTTTTTTTTTCATTTTGTCTGTCATTTGAAGTGTACTACCTATGATGATAAATTACAGGCCCCTCATCTTTTTAAGTGGGAGAACTTGCACAATTGGTGGCTGACTAAATACTTTTTTGCCCCACTGTATGTCCATGTCCTGTCCTGTACTGTGACTGGTTGAGAGAGCCAGGCCTACTTTCGTTATTACTTTCCAAGTAGTAACCAACTCCCAAGATGGTGGTAGTCCAGGCCAAGCAGGTTCTGACATGACATGGGGTGTGTTTTCTAATGACGTGTGTTTTATGTCATTGCAGGGGACACGAGTGAGGAGCGCATCACAGATGGGGACGAGGACACGGTGGATGCATTCTACCCCCGGGCGCTGGCAGGCTTCATCCTGGTGATGACCGAGGAGGGGGATATGATTTACCTGGGTGACAGCGTCAGCAAACACCTGGGCATCTCACAGGTACATACAGCCCTATGTTCCTGGCACCGTCTGGGTCATGGGTTCGATTCCCGCTGGGGCGATCCATATGAAAATTAATGCACTCACTGTTGTAAGTCTCTTTTGAATAAAAAGCATCTACCTAATGGCATATAGTAGTACTATAGCCGTTTACAATTCCACTGCTGTTGTGCGTTGTTCCCATGTGTTTACAATCAGGCTGTATCCACAAAGTTCTATTGAGTACAGTCAGGTAGAATGAATCAGTTAAAGACTTAGTAGAATGCAGACATGATACACTTCCTGCTCGTCGAACATCTCATTCTAAAATCAAGGGCATTAATATGGAGTTGGTCGCCCCTTTGATGCTATAACAGCCTCTACTCTTCTGGGAAGACTTTCCACTAGATGTTGGAACATTGCTGCGAGGACTTGCTTCCATTCAGCCACGAGCATTAGTGAGGTCGGGCACTGATGTTGGGCAATTAAGCCTGGCTCGCAATCAGCATTCCAATTCATCCCAAAGGTGTTTGATGGGGTTGAGGTCAGGGCTCTGTGTAGGCCAGTTAAGTTATTCCAGACCAATCTCGGCAAACCATTTCTGTATGGACCTCGCTTTGTGCACGGGGGCATTTTCATGCTGAAACAGGAAATCCCCAAACTGTTGCCATAAAATTGGAAGCACAGAATCATCTAGTATGTCATTGTATGTTGTAGTGTTAATGTCCCTTCACTGGAACTAAGGGGCCAAGCCCGAACCATGAAAAACAGCCCCAGACCATTATTCCTCCTCCACCAAACTTTACAATTGGCACTTTGCATTTCGGGCAGGTAGCGTTCTCCTAGCATCCGCCAAACCCAGATTCGTCCATGGGACTGCCAGATGAAGCGTGATTCATCACTCCAGAGAACGCTTTACACCACTCCAGCCAACGCTTGACATTGTGCATAGTGATCTTAGGCTTGTGTGTGGCTGCTTGGCCAAGGAAACCCATTTCATGAATCTCCCGATGAACAGTTCTTGTACTGACGTTGCTTCCAGAGGCAGTTTGGAACTCGGTAGTGAGTGTTGCAAACAAGGACAGACGATTTTCACACTTTGCGACCTTCAGCACCCGACGGTCCTGTTCTGTGAGCGTGTGTGGCCTACCACTTCATGGCTGAGCCGTTGTTGCTCCTAGACATTTCCACTTCACATTAACAGCACTTAGTTGACCAGGGCAGACATTTGACAAACTGACTTGTTGGAAAGGTGGTATCCTATGACGGTGCCACTTTGGCCTTACTGAAAAGCTCAGTGACTTTCAATCTACTGTCAATGTTTGTCTATGGAGATTGCATGGCGGTGTGCTCAATTTTATACACCTGTCAGCAATGGGGGTAGCTGAAATAGCCGAATCCACTCATTTGAAGGGTTGCCCACGTACTTTTATGTATATATAGTGTATGTGCTCCATATATGTGCTTCCTTTTCTTCTTTCAGAATAGGTTGTCGTCTCTGAGAACCCTCATATTCTACAGAAATATATATATATTTTTTTTTCTCCACTTTTCTTAACTTTATATATTATAATTCTATTTTTTTTAATCATAAATTGACGTGTAGCCATGTGATAATACAATCAACACTCATTACAAATAATCATCCCACAATAGTGACGTGGGAGCTAAAAGTTAATGGTCCCATAGATTACCCTGCAGGACAAATCTAAGAGTCTGGTTGGATTGCCAAGAAAATGCAGTCATCATCCTGTTTGTAGAAGTTAGCAAATACAAGCTACAAAGCACCTGGTGTGATATTCTCTGACTTAGTATTTTGAGAGAACCTGTACTGCAGCTTTTCAGAATCTGTAATTCATGGGAAGGGGCCTGTGTGGTATTGTATTGACATGGTTGTGTTTTTACTATGTTGTCTAGCTGGAGTTGCTGGGTCAGAGTGTGTATGACTTTGTCCACCCATGTGACCAAGAGGAGCTACGGGATCTCCTGGCGCCTAGGCCAGGTGAGACAAACCACCCTTTGTATGTTTGTGTGTGTGCGTTCATACGTATGTGTGTGAGTGACTGCATGCATGTGTGTGTGTGTGTGTGTGTGTGTGTGTGTGTGTGTGTGTGTGTCTATGTTCATGCTCACATAGGTTCCAACTCTACCATCTCTCCAACCCAGGTGTGTCCAAGAAGAAACCAGCGCAGCAACACACAGAGATGAACTTCTTCCTTAGGATGAAGAGCACTCTGACTAGTAGAGGGCGCACTGTCAACATAAAGTCTGCCACCTGGAAGGTACGTCTGCCCCCAAGAATCCTCCAGATGTGATGCTTGGCATTCAGGCCAAAGAGTTCAATCTTGGTTTCATTAGACCAGAGAATCTTTTTTCTCATGGTCTGAGAGTCCTTTAGGTTCCTTTTGGCAAACTCCAAGCGGGCTGTCATGTGCCTTTTACTGAGGAGTGGCTTCCGTCTGGCCACTGTACCATAAAGGCCTGATTGGTAGAGTGCTGCAGAGATGGTTGTCCTTATGGAAGGTTCTCCCATCTCCACACAGGAACTCTGGAGCTCTGTCAGTGACCATCAGGTTCTTGGTCACCTCCCTGACCAAGGTCCTTCGCCCCCGATATCTCAGTTTTGGCTGGGCGGTCAGCTCTAGGTATTCTTGGTGGTTCCAAACTTCTTAGATTTCAGAATTATGGAGGCCACCGTTTTCTCGGACCTTCAATGCTGCAGACATTTTTTGGTACCCTTCCCCAGATCTGTGCCTCTACATAATCCTGTCTCGGAGAACTACGGACAATTCCTTCGACTTCATGGCTTGAGTTTTTCTCTGACATGCACTGTCAACTGTTAGACCTTTATATAGACAGGTCTGTGCCTTTCCAAAACATGTCCAATCAAATGTATTTACCACCGGTGGACTCCAAGTTGCAGAAACATGTCAAGGATGATCAATGGAAACAGGATGAACCTAAGCTCAATTGAGTCTGAATGCAAAGGGTCTGAATATTTATGTAAACATTTCTAAAAATCTGTTTTCGCTTTGTCATTATGGGGTATAGATTGATGACGATTTTTATTTAATCCATTTTAAAATAAGGCTGTAACATAACAAAAAGTCAAGGGGTCTTAATACTTTCCGAATGCACTGTACCTGCTGTCAACTTGTGCACTAGGTTAATATATGAAGCAGATGGCGTTCTTCATTTTGCTTGTTTCATTATGAAGTCGTTCCCCAAGCAGCTGATTGAGTCAGTCACGTGGTATATTGGTTTGCAAAGAGCACACAGAGCAAATGGAAGCGTTGTGACGTGCCGATCGATCCACAGAGGGGTGATCAAGTTACACTTGAAACTCACAACTGTTTGCTAGCTAATTATCTTATAACTAACTATACATTTGACTATCTAGGATGTGCCAAATACATTTTCTCCAGCTATACATTTGGTTTGCTAAGTTGCTAGCTTGCAAGATTTACAGCAGAGACGAGTCCCCTCCTTGATCAAGATTCCTGCTGTTAGGCTGGACAATAGAACGAGTCAAAATTCACCCAAGGCTGAAAAACGGCCAAAGAACGTTGGTTGAGCTGAAACACTAGTTTATGTCCGCTTGTTAACATTTAGCTTGTGTCCGCTATGGAGAGAAATAGTGCACACAAGGGGGCGCTAGTGGTAATACCCCGGTATGGCACAGGATGGTATGAACATCTGAATACCGCCCAACCCTATTAGGGCCGTCTTTCACCATTCAGTGAGATTCATATGTAGCCCAAGTTTCTGTTTCCAGTGACGTTGCTAGGACATTAGAGAAACATCAATTAACATAAGATGAAGGCCAGGACACTTGATCCAGCTGAAAGGTTAGGTATCTCTGGCAGGACAGGCTGGCTGGCCTAGATATCAGGGGGTTGTCTGTACCCTCTCCAATCATATTCTAATGATGAGATGTGGGGAAGTAACCATGTCTCTCTGGTTTATGAGTCTGGTTCCCTATTTAATCCAGCCTGCCTTACGTTCTTTCCTATTGGAGTGACTATGGCTTGCCTACATCATTGGTAGCATAGATGGTGTCCCCTATTGCTTCTCTCATTTCTGCTTGGCTCGGTGTCCAGCATCGAGAGGTTGATCCAGGGGATAACACACAGCTTTATTTTCTTAACATTTCTGGACTTTTTGTGGAGTAAACATTTTTGACCATTACAAATCATATTTTTTTCCTAAACCTAACCTTAACCCCCAAACTCTAAACCTAACCCTTAAGCTTAAAATCGCATGTGAACAAATTCAGGACATGAAAGAAGTCCTGACTTTTCAAAAAAGTTGTTGTTTTCCTACCTTGTCAGGACATATGGGTGAGTTGTTAGGACGTTGGGGGTACTGATAAGATAGGAAAACAAGTGTACACACGTGCACCAACACACAGGGCAGGGGTCCATCAGAAACCATGACGGTCAGAAAGCCTTGACTCAGTTATGCTCTGGACTCCAGTAGAGGTGTGTTATTGGGGTGAGTCTGTGTTCTCACTCTTGGCCATGTTACAAGGGTGCCACATCCCAATTTAACACTGTCATTCCAGTACCTCTCCATCTTTCAGTTAGTTGGTCTGCGCCAGAGCTCTGGTCTAAAGTAGTGCACTTTATAGGGAATAGTCTGCCATTCGGGATGGGAGCCTTACTCTTCTATTGAAGAATCCTTTAAATGTTTTCACTTTCTTCTAACAGGGCATGTCTAGCTTCAAGTCCCACTGTGAATGTTGCTTAACATAGTCCGTCTGCCCTGAGTTGACGCTACAACAGAGATGGGCTACACGTGGCCCCCATTTTAGTTTAAAGACCCTCGTATCAATTCTCACACAAAATAAAACGAGCAACTGCAGCCCCTTATGAGTTCAGATTTGTGTCCCCCATCCCTGCTCTACTACTTTCACATGGGTCCTGATGCCCATTCATGTGCCCTGTAAGTATATATGGATAGCCATTGTTATCATACTGCAGTCTGTGGCCCCCAGGTGCTGCACTGTACAGGCCACATGCGTGTGTGCTGCAGTGGCGAGGATTCATCACCTCCTGCAGGCAGCTTCATGACAGTGCTGTGTGAGCCCATCCCCCATCCGTCTAGTGTGGAGTTCCCCCTGGACCGGAGCACGTTCCTCACTCGACACAGCATGGACCTGTGCTTCACACACTGCGATGGCAGGTGAGGCTGAGCGAACACACACACACACACATACACACGGGGTGTATTCTTTTGTGCCGGTTCTGTTGCAAAACATTTCTTCAACGTGATGTAAAATATGTTGGGTTCTTAAACGGAAGTTGTAGTTGATTTAAATGTTTAAATGAATGGGGGGGGCAGGACTGAGTTTGGGAAACCCTGCTTGATAGAGGAGGGAAGTCCTGGGGTCACTTCCAACTTCTTCCAGACGCAATTCTTTTTTTTTTTTAAAGAGCAACACGACTAAATTGCAATTTCCGTTTAAGAACAAAATGCAACTCAACAGCATTTGGAGTGAAGTTTTGTTTGCAAAACGTTTTTGCAACAGAATCAGCATAAAGAATACACCCATGATTAAACCAGACCGAACACTCACTTTTAGGCTAGTACACACACACACACACACACACACACACACACACACACGGCAACAGAAACATCACACACATACACCCCAGGGTTTCCGTTAGCCGGTAATAGCAGGCTTTTGTTCGAACAAGTTAATTGTATTTTTTTGCAGATGGAAATACGTTTGACTGGGCATGCGGTCTATAGGTTAATTTGCATAATCTAGTGAAATGTAATGTGTGTGTGTACTGTATATTCGTTATGTAGGTGTACAGTATATTCGTTGCATCTTATTTATCACCCGCATACAGATACAGAGCCTTTGAGTGGAAAATCTGTCAGAACTCGCAAGAGGTGCTGCTGCACCTGTGAACTCTGAAAATACGAGGTCAAATCATGACATCCGTGATCTTCAGGTTTGAAAGTCGGAGCTCTAGCAAGAGGCCCGCGTTGGAATTCCGAGTTGGATGACTTTTCAAAACCAAAAGTTTTCCCGTTAATTGCATTCAGAATTCAGTAAGAAGGACCGCACATCGTTGCATCCTCGACTTGCATGTTCTGTTAATACGGGTTACCATATTCTAAAAGTGGTTTCTGTCACTCTGAGCACCGTGGGTAGACGCCCTAATCAGGTTACGCACTTAGTGCATATTGGTCCGGTACATTTCTCAAATATCTGGTCAATTAAAATGTTGCCGGTCAAATGTCCGCTGTCACATTTTCCGAACAGAAACCCTGATACACACACACACTGTAAAGGGGATTGTCAAGTGAATAAAAGCGGGGGTTGGAACCGGTTCAGGGAACAGCACCAAAAAAAATGTAAAAGAGCAACATTTTTCGAGGAACGGAAACAGAACCGGCAACGAGTGTTCAATCACCAGTGTTCCGGGAACAGAACTGTTATTTTCAAATCTTGAGAACCGTTTAATAATATTTTTTGTTTAAAATATATGCATAATATCTAGTATAATGATGTAATTCAGTGAAGTGCTGATGCTAGTAATAGCCTAAACACATTCCAAGTCATGCCATGATGTTCAGAACTTCAAGCCCCCTAAAAGTTCACCCCTTTTTCTCGCTCTCTCACCACTCATGAAATTTCAGTCGCACCTGCACTTGTATGCCCAATCAAACAACATGTAAACGACTTGCTCACCTGTTCCGTAGCAAGCTTCTCTATCCACGCTAATTGGTGGAGTAAATGAATGAGCTGAATGTAAAATAATGTTGCTTTCACAAGTTTAAAAAATTACGAAAAGGAACTAAATAAACCATTACTTTTGGGTGGATTTGACCCGGTTCAGAACTTTATTATATTATAGGAGTTCTGTTCAGAACGGAATGATTGGAAAATTATTTTGGTTCCCAACCCATGAATAAAAGAGGAGCAGTTGCCGATATAGTCAATCAATTAGATTTCATACATGTTGCAACAGGGAGACGACCTCCAACATAGAAAAAGTCTGCCTGGACTCCTCGGATAAGGCCCTTCATCCACTATCAGCAGACAACTGTTCTGTCAACAAGGTCATTAAATATTCTCAGACTGCAGCTAAATCAGTGGCCTTAGCCACCGTCGGCACAGATTACCAGAAAGTATACCATCGGCACTTAAACAGGTCAAAGGTCTGTTTTTAAGAAGTTAAAAGATATCAGTAGTCAGTTAAAACAGATAATTATAAACTAACAGAAGAACTTAACCAAACATGTCATTAACATAGCAGCACCCACTCGTAGCACGCGCTCCAGCAGGTATATCTCACTGGTCACCCCCAAAGCCAATTCCTCCTTTGGTCGTCTTTCCTTCCAGTTCTCTGCTGCCAATGACTGGAAGGAACTGCAAAAATCTCTGAAGCTGGAGACTCATATCTCCCTCACTAGCTTTAAGCACCAGCTGTCAGAGCAGCTCACAGATCACTGCACCTGTACATAGCCCATCTGTAAAAAGCCCATCTATCTACCTACCTCATCCCCATACAGTATGTATTTATTTATCTTGCTCCTTTGCACCCCAGTATCTCTACTTGCACATTCATCTTCTGCACATCTACCATGCCAGTGTTTAATTGCTATATTGAAATTACTTCACCACCATGGCCTATTTATTGCCTTAACTCCCTTATTTTACCTCATTTGCACTCACTGTATATAGACTTTTTGTGTTCTTTTGTTCTACTGTATTATTGACTGTTTTGTTTATTCCATGTGTAACTCTGTTGTATGTGTTGAATTGCTATGCTTTATCTTGGCCAGGTCGCAGTTGCAAATGAGAACTTGTTCTCAACTAGCCTACCTGGTTAATAAATAAAGGTGAAATTAAAATAAAATTAACATGATATTAGCATGGCTAATTCCAGTTTCACCTAATTCCAGGGAATGTCTCCCTCGGGGTCTCTCCACATATACAATTATATTTATAACATATCATTAACAAATCAAATACAGGAAATAATTTAATAAAATAATTTCCCACTACACACAGACAGACAGCTGGAGGTGGTCATCCCCATACCGTGGGAAAGTTTATAACCATTGTTGCCCACTCTCAGCGGGACTCAGAATTACAATAACTCATAACTAATTTACCCCAGCAGATTAAGATACCATGTTATACCATTCCCTCTTGCAATACTACCATACTACATCATCTCTGGTTGTTGACTCCAAGCTGACCTCTCACCCCTGACACCTCCTTCTGTCTCCACTGTCTTGCCAGGGTATCAGAGCTAGTAGGATACGAGCCAGAAGATCTGATTGGCAAATCTGCCTACAAATTCCATCATGCCCTGGACTCAGATCATGTGACCAAGAGCCTGCACATCCGTGAGTCTCTGAGAGCAGTGTGGATTGTAGGTGGAAGGGCCCATGCTAAAACATTGGTTTCACTGAACTAGACCGCAGTCCAAATTCAAAGTAGACAGCCCTCGGCCCTAAACCCTCAGCTACTAGCTGGCTAGCTAGTTTTATAGTTTGGTCATTTATTCCAATACATTTCAGAATTCCCAAACATGTTTATGAAGCTAGCTCCTTTTTATAGGGTCCTCATTACGACACTAAGCAATTTGCCAATGATAAAATCAATGTAATCTGTATATATATATATATTTTAATGCAAGCTAGCTTCATAATTTTGTCTGACATGCCGAAAATGCAGCAGTTTTGATTAAATGTGACACTTTGCGTCCACCGAAGTATGACGTGACTACAGTTTGCATTGAATTGTGGGTCATATCAAACCCCACAAGTGATTAGTTCTTCATTCGCTCCCTTGAGCAAAATCAAGTGCTGAGGGGGCAACGTTACGTCTTGATCACACCGATAGTGTTATTGTGCGACATAGTAAGCAGCAGCATCTGGATATGTGTGCAACAAATGTTAAACATTCGCCTTCTGCTACCATTTCTGTCAAGCCGTCTACCAGATAGTTTGACGCTTACGTTCAATAAATCCAACATCTGCACCACACAGAACGTAATGCAACTGTCTCTGCAACGCAGTGCTGCAAGGAAATGAATATACTTCTGGTGTACCAAAATGCCATGACGCTGTCAATCAAACTGCATCCGGTTTAGACTGGGATTTCCCCCAAGGGAAAGTGACTAGCACGAGGGCTGAGGGGGGTCAAAATAACGTGTTTGGACTGCAGCCCTAGTCTCCTTTGTAACTTTATCATGTGACAAATGACAGTACTATGAGAGTCTGTGTAACACTGTAACGTGTTATGCCTGTGAGTGATGCATAAGTAACTTGACACTGTGAGTACTGGGGACGTGTTATTGTGACAGCTGTTGTCGGGCAGACTTGATATGCTACTGTTCAGCCTTTCCTCCTGGGTTTATGTGGGAAGCAGACTGATCAGTGTGAACAGAGCCATGGACAAAGACATCAGAGCTACTGCTAGGCTCTGCTCGAATGCATAGGGGTGTTTCTCAATATGCATATACTACCATGCTCCACAATCTCATGCTCTGAGTGCATTCTCCCAGGACGTTCTCTTGAGCATGTTCTTGTGAGGATGAGAGTGTGGAGAACACATAAAACATTACATTTAAGAAGCACTCCCCCCTACTGTATTACCTCACACTATACCTCCCCATTCACTGAACCTTCTTCCAGCCAGGGTAATGGCAACAATGGAGACCAAACAAGATATACACAAAGCAAACATTTTACTTCATAATTATCAGCTAGATATACTGACTTGCCTAGTTAAAGGTTTAATAAATGTGAATCATTATAATCTAGCTAGCCAGCTAGTTAAAACAGGCAAAAATGACCTAAAACTAATGTTTTGCAAGGTAGATATCAATTATTCGTGGGTAGTTGGCCACAAATAATTGTTAGCGAGCCAGTTAGACCTATTGACTTACGCTTTGATCAAACCGATAGTTTTATTACGCGAAATAGTAAGCAGCATCATCTGGATGTGTCCAACAAAAGTTCAACATTCGCCTTCTGCTACCATTTCTGTCAAGCAGTCTACCAGACAGTTTGACGCTTACGTTCGATAAATCCAATGTATGCACCACACAACGCACTGCAACTGCCTCTGCAACGCAGCGCTACAAGGCAAACGTAGCATTCCATTGGAAATTAATTGAACTTCTGGTGTACCAAAATGCAATAACGCTGTTACTCTGGGCTCGCAATCTACGCACAATACTGTGGGTATTGTAGGCAGGGTAACATCCCAAAATTAACACAGCATGTATTTATTAATGTATCAAGATATAATATTGTATGCTGACAACATGAGATGTGAATGGGCAACATTTAATTCCAAAGTCTGAGTTTATTTTTCTCTCGCTTCAGCTCAAAGAATGGCTGCCATTGATTTAAGAAATGTGCGTATTTCTTTTACGTGGTTGCTTCATATATCTGTGCATACTTTCCGTTGAAGCTTGTATCGACGCATGCTTCAAAATACATTCAAACGGGAGTACGCATTCGAGAAGTGCCCTCTGTGCTCCGTTTCGCATACTTTGATTTAGACCGGTATGGTAGTATGCATTTTGAGAAACATCCATAGTCTATCATCAGACCACTGAGGCTTTGAGTAGCAACAATCATCATAGAGTTCTGATAAATGTAACAGCTGCCTAATGGAGCGAGATATATATATATATATATATATATATCTCCATCAAATATTGACTGAATTATATCAGAAACAATTGTATAATAACAGACACATGTACGTAATCCATCAGTTTTGGTGGGAATTCAGGTTTCACCTTTGACATAAATTGTTCTTTTGTGAAAGCTTTCACCGTAGATTCCACTCATATTCATGGTTGTTGTTTTTTTGTCAAATCCTCTTGTATATTCAACATTTGGTGACTTTCTTTAAGAAAATTATAACCCCCAGTTTTATAATCTAAATGCTGTGCTCTATAATTTACCAACGCACAAATAGTTTACATTGTGTGGAAGATCGAAACCCGTATTTAGGAGATTTGGCTGTTCCTTTTCAGGAGTGGCTTCCATTGCAGGTGAGTTACTTTGTGAACGTTTCAAATGATTTAATCATAACTTTTTTTTTAAACTGGCCCATAAAGGAACACTCACCTGTAGAAAGATCCCTTTCTCCTCTGTCTTGTGGTATAAATATTGTCTTTGCATTTTAATCCCCATCCAAGTGTCGGCGTTGTAAAAGATTCCGATCAAAATCTTCATATCGCTGTTGACATTTTGAAGGGAACCAGCATGTGTTTGAGCGGTCATGACAGACATTAGCGCAAACATAAAATCTACAGGAAAATTTGCATTGTACAAGCAAGGAATGGGCATTGATTTTCTTTTTAAACAAATCGACCCATCAACAATTATTTGACAAATTTATTTTACACCACACAAAAAAACAGGGAAGTAATGGCTGGAAAGGGGAATCCTGAGGTGGGCGGGGCATGCGCTTTACTAGCTTTTAGGAGTGCTACAGTGAAGTGGTCAACTTGAAGTGTGCGTGCGTGCCGGTGGGTGTATACACATGTTTTTATCTGTGTACATTTATATGTGTACATTTCTAATTGTCATCCACTGACCTGTCCTACCCACTGCCCCCCCCATCTCAGTTCTGTCCAAAGGCCAGGTGTGCACCAGTCTATACCGTTTCCTGGCTAAGAGTGGGGGCTTCGTGTGGGCAGAGACCCAGGCTACAGTCATCTACAACAACAAGACCTCTCAACCAGAGGCTGTGGTCTGTCTTAACTTTATCCTCAGGTAATGCCCCACCTCCTCATCTCCTTTTTCATGACACATATGTTCATCCCTTTCCATTCTCCCTACCCTACATCTTCTCCATACTTATCATCTGTCACTGTCTGTCTGTCTTTGTGTCTCTCTCTCTCTCAGTGTGGTGGAGCAGGCGGATGTGGTGTTCTCAGTAGAGCAGACTGGCTGTGGGCTGAAGAGTGATCCTGTCTCTGAGGCCTCCGAGGAGACCGTGTGTGACAGTGACAACAGCAGCAGTGCAGAGCTCTCCCTCCAGCTGAAGGAGAACCCAGAGGACCTCCTCCAACTAGCCCCTGTCTCAGGAGGCCCCATCGTACCCCTCACAGGTCATCCTCAAACTTTAATTCACACCTTAGTACTATACTAACGTGTGGTTAGTGTCTCCCCTGAGATTGGAAGGTTGGGAGTTTGTACCCCGGTGGAATACCAAAAGATTCTGTGGCCTGAGGCCCTACGACAGACTAGTGTACTAGTAGATCAAGCTGCCTCATGCTACAGAAGCAGCCTCCTGCCCTATGGGCCATTCTGGCTCAGACAAAGCTTACTTACTACAAATTAATTCACTGTCATGAGTGCTCACAGGGCTTTTTATGTTTGTGCCTTGACATGTGTTTCTGCAGACTTTGCGGAGCCGTCGTTCGGTCTTCCATCAAGCTCTGACTCCGCCCCAGATTTCCCTCAGGAACTGTGCACCCCTGAGCTGTGGACGCTCCTCTCACCCATATTCAGCAAGCTCACCTCATCAGCACCAGCGCTGGTAAGAACTTTAGTTGATTCTTAAATGTCAGTAAAGATACAGTATCTAGAGTCTAGTGTTCTCACTGATGAGGAGTCCACTATATATCTGTCCTCGTCAGATCCCCATTGAGGAGCTGCCAATAGAGGACGAGGTGGCAAAGTTGTTTGCTGTCTGTCCAGATGAGAGCGTACAGAAGAGAAACCAGCCTGAGGTACATGCAGTATACAGCTGAACACATAATGATGTGCATGGTCGCCACACAATTACATAGCTAGACCACACACAACAGAGCTGGATTTCTAGTGCTTTCCTATTTCTTCAATACCTCAAACTATTTTGAGAGAGGGACATTTAGTAAGAGGAGCCTATACCTGGGATTGAGCAGTCTGTCTCCTGTGCTGGTAGGACATGGAAGTGGTTGATCTGGACATGCTGGCTCCGTATATCTCCATGGATGATGATTTCCTGCTCAGCGTCCAGCTCCCTGAGACCCCTGACAGCCCCTCCCCAGAGCCCCCCACTGCTACCAGGAAACGGTAACCATCTACTCTACTGACCCACTGCTGTCTGGGGTCACACCAGTGAGAGAGACAAGACGACCGGTTGGATTTAGTAACAGTGGTGTTGGCTGTTTTGGAGTGACAGACGGTGGTGTGTTGGCTGTTTGGGAGTGACAGGCGGTGGTGTGTTGGCTGTTTGGGAGTGACAGGCGGTGGTGTGTTGGCTGTTTGGGAGTGACAGGCGGTGGTGTGTTGGCTGTTTGGGAGTGACAGGCGGTGGTGTGTTGGCTGTTTGGGAGTGACAGGCGGTGGTGTGTTGGCTGTTTGGGAGTGACAGGCGGTGGTGTGTTGGCTGTTTGGGAGTGACAGGCGGTGGTGTGTTGGCTGTTTGGGAGTGACAGGCGGTGGTGTGTTGGCTGTTTGGGAGTGACAGGCGGTGGTGTGTTGGCTGTTTTTGGAGGGACAGTGTTGCTGAACGTTCCAAACTGTAACTTCCACAGAAGTCATGAGCAGGATGAAGACATGCCCTCCCAGCTGATGAGTCAGGACAAGAGACCGAGACACTTGGTGTCCCCCATCCAGCACAAACTGCTTCTCAGCTACGCCCTGCTGGTGAGGACGGCCTTTAAGGTTGTGGGTGGAGGGGGTTGGGAACAGTGGATAACATTTGTTCAAGGTATCATTCAAATGACTTCATGCACAATGATGTGTTATTTAAGTTGAAATGGTTTGTTTGTTTCAGGACTGCCTGGAGGATGTAGACAACCCAGAGTTGGAGCTGGAGCCAATCCCCCACAGGCGGAGCCAACTGCTGACGGACAGAGACCCCATCCTCGGTGAAGCCCAGGGACTATGTGACACTGCAGGTACAAACACACGTCATGGTACTACTGTATCTTGGGCAAATATTTAGTACGCAAATGCCAGACATGAAGCCTGTCATACTGTACCTACCAAATTCAACTTAGCTAATATCTACTGAAATAGGTGATGATGACCAATCCACCTCAGTTCTCTACCTCTTCCCCTTCTCTCTCATGTTCTCCCCCAGCCTTGATGAGGGACCTCTTCTTGTCCCGCCCACCTGACCCCCTGACCTCCTCTCTGACTTGAGGAAGCAGCTGCCAATCTTTCCCTGCCAGCTGGGGAGTGCTGAGATCAGAGCCTCAACAGGATTCACACACTCCCCAACCAGACACCAGCACCTCCAACTCAGAGACTTCCTCACTCTTGC
This sequence comes from Oncorhynchus tshawytscha, assembly GCF_018296145.1. Lineage (NCBI taxonomy): Eukaryota > Metazoa > Chordata > Actinopteri > Salmoniformes > Salmonidae > Oncorhynchus > Oncorhynchus tshawytscha. The sequence goes on from NC_056441.1 coordinate 57,408,254, forward strand.
CATCCCATGTTCACAACAACAGCCTGTTATGGTTTTCCTTCTTTTCTCTCTGAACTACTCTTTCATGTCTGAGTAGGTGGCAGTACTAGGTTCACCCCCCCCCCTTCAGGGTTGTTAAGTGTTCTCCTCTATTCTTGTGAACACTTGTAGACTTTAGTCTAAACACTACACTTGACCCCATGGTGCTTCCGAGGGCAGAACAGAAAAAAAACCATTCGTACAGTAAGTCTGACAAAGTGGTGTTTTAGGACACAGTGATGACCCTTCAGTTGGTCTATTGTTGTTTAGTACGGTATGTGGACCTGACAGTCTGTACAGGACATTTAGGTTACTTATTATTTTGTAACAAACGCACAACGGTTATAATATCTCCCAATAATACCTCAGAACGATCGTCAGTGGCATATATATGGGTCATTTTTATAAGAAAAGATCAAATGAATTACTATCAACACAAGCCATTGCTATTGACCGGTTGGATGCAGTACTCAGGCAGTTGTTACCTCAAATAATCTGTAGAACTCGACAAGGGCTCTTTGACTGCCATCTCTTTCCAACCAAACTGACAAATTATTTCAGAGGCATCTTTTTACCTCGTCTTTTTTTATATACTTTACATGCTAGACTTTAGAACAATTTGATGTATTAAAATGTTTTGTATGCTTGCTTATAAGACTACTATTGTATGAACCGCAGTGTTTGTTTTTATCATGTATTTCTAGGTGGCGCCAGATAATCACCTTATCATTTAATCAGTAATTATTTATTTTCGGAATATGGTTGCTATTTTGCAAACCCAGTGGATAAATATCTGATATGCATATTCATTTCACACCATGTAGAAATGATTACTTAACACCTTGTCAATTACTCCCCTGTTGTCTTTTATTATGAATTTATCGTTTAGGAGAAAAGATCATTGGTTTGAAGCACACACAGGATTTATTTTAGTTGCATGTTTATAAGATTATTGCATTTAGATTAATCTTAATGTTTTAGTTCCATTTAGACATTTGCCTTTTATCATAACTTTCATTTTCAAAGACTAGTGTTATTGACTGAATAAACTGATAGACAAATTCACATTTTATTATGTAAAGAAATACTGCCATCTTGTGGTGTTAATGGTAGATTCATATTAGGTTGCTGCCTGACTTCGGATTGCATCTTGTTGCTTTACTTGATATTCAATAATGCTCCTTTATCAGGGCAAACTGATATCGGAAACCCAGAACTAATATGTTATGTTACATTTGTCTGTCTAGAGATTAGGGCACTTCTGACCTTGTTTTATTCAAGGGAAGTTGAACATTTTCCAAGTGTGTGCCATGACCATAATACTTCACCATAGCTACAAAGTAACTGACACTTTAGAGCAGGATTTTCCGGCCCGAGGGGTCCAATCCAGCCGTGTGTGTGTGTGTGTATATATATATACTGCTCAAAAAAATTAAGGGAACACTTAAACACAATGTAACTCCAAGTCAATCACACTTCTGTGAAATCAAACTTTCCACTTAGGAAGCAACACTGATTGACAAATTTCACATGCTGTTGTACAAATGGAATAGACAAGAGGTGGAAATTATAGGCAATTAGCAAGACACCCCCAATAAAGGAGTGGTTCTGCAGGTGGTGACCACAGACCTCTTCTCAGTTCCTATGCTTCCTGGCTGATGTTTTGGTCACTTTTGAATGCTGGTGGTGCTTTCACTCTAGTGGTAGCATGAGACTCAGGTAGTGCAGCTCATCCAGGATGGCACATCAATGCAAGCTGTGGCAAGAAGGTTTGCTGTGTCTGTCAGTGTAGTGTCCAGAGCATGGAGGCGCTACCACGAGACAGGCCAGTACATCAGGAGATGTGGAGGAGGCCGTAGGAGGGCAACAATCCAGCAGCAGGATCGCTACCTAGCCTTTGTGCAAGTAGGAGCAGGAGGAGCACTGCCAGAGCCCTGCAAAATGACCTCCAGCAGGCCACAAATGTGCATGTGTCTGCTCAAACGGTCAGAAACAGACTCCATGAGGGTGGTATGAGGGCCCGACGTCCACAGGTGGGGTTGTGCTTACAGCCCAACACCGTGCAGGACGTTTGGCATTTGCCAGAGAACACCAAGATTGGCAAATTCGCCACTGGCGCCCTGTGCTCTTCACAGATGAAAGCAGGTTCACACTGAGCACATTTGACAGAGTCTGGAGACACCGTGGAGAACGTTCTGCTGCCTGCAACATCCTCCAGCATGACCGGTTTGGTGGTGGGTCAGTCATGGTGTGGGGTGGCATTTCTTCAGGGGGCTGCACAGCCCTCCATGTGCTCGCCAGAGGTAGCCTGACTGCCATTAGGTACCGAGATGAGATCCTCAGACCCCTTGTGACACCATATGCTGGTGCGGTTGGCCCTGGATTGCTCCTAATGCAAGACAATGCTAGACCTCATGTGGCTGGAGTGTGTCAGCAGTTGTTGCAAGAGGAAGGCATTGATGCTATGGACAGGCCCGCCCGTTCCCCAGACCTGAATCCAAATGAGCACATCTGGGACATCATGTCTCGCTCCATCCACCAATGCCACGTTGCACCACAGACTGTCCAGAAGTTGGCGGATGCTTTAGTCCAGGTCTGGGAGGAGATCCCTCAGGAGACCATCCGCCACATCATCAGGAGCATGCCCGGGCGTTGTAGGGAGGTCATACAGGCATGTGGAGGCCACACACACTACTGAGCATCATTTTGACTTGTTTTAAGGACATTACATCAAAGTTGGATCAGCCTGTAGTGTGGTTTTCCACTTTAACTAATTCGTCCCAGAGAGCACCATAACCGAGTAAGGCCAAGAGGTTTAACAATTAGAAACAATGTTGACTTTTAATCTTCTGTGCAATACAATATAAAATGTTACATTACATTTCATTTTTTCTATTGAGAAGAAAACTACATTCAATAAGTACATCCTGGGGGTTTCTGCCCCCGACCCTCCCCATACTCTGGTCAATCATTTGAAGCAGATAGAGGAGAGGTGGTTGGTGCATACTCAGCATGGGGTACACTTGGCATGGTGGAGGGTTTCATGTGCGTGCCTGGTGGGTGTAGAAAGTGCAGTGGTGTAAAGTATTTAAGTAAAAATACTTTGAAGTGCTACTTGTCATTTTTTTTGAGTATCTGTACTTTACTATTTTTGACAACTTTTACTTCACTACATTCCTAAAGAAAATGATCTTTACATTTAATGCCTAGCAGCACAGGAAAATTCACACCCTTATCAAGAAAACATCCCTGGTCATCCCTATTGTGGACTCACTAAACAATTTACAAATTGAGCATTTGAGTATATTAAAATATATTTAAAACCTAAGACTTTGACTCAAGTAGTATTTTACTGGGTGACTTTCACTTTTACTTGAGTCATTTTCTATTAAGGTATCTTTACTTTTACTCAAGTATGACAATTGTGTACTTTTCCCACCACTGTGGTGAAAACACTTCCATGTGGTCAGTCAGTCACCACTCCCAAAAACCGCAGTCAAAATTGGACTGGGGTTGTAGCTAGAGCTCAAAATATGTTTCAGGAGAGGGAGAACAGTTTTTACTCCTAAACTGACATCACGTGATCTCTGTGTACACTGTCCAGTCGCCTGCTGGTTTCCATAATCGACGCTACAACTCCCCCATCATCACAAATCATAATTCAACAAGGAAAGGAGAGCGAGTAACCTCCATTTCTACTTTCACCAGCTGGGTTGACCCACAGTGCACAATAGAGACACACAGGTCCCTGTGATGGAACAGTAATGGCATTACCAAAGTCACCTCAACAAACAAGGCTCAGGTCCCATCACTGATGGGATATAAACCATGTCTCCATGGCAGGATACACCTCATAACATCACAAACAGCCAATCAGAACTGGTGTGCTATGTATAAGGTTTAAACCCGATAAAGCTGGTAGGCTTGAATCTATATAAGTGCCTGAGCACATTTTTTGAAATCAGTACATCATTGGTGGGTAATACAAATACACCAGTCGCTCAAATGTTCTTGTCATCGGAAAGTGCAACTTGTATGGCCTGCACGTCATCCTCACTCTGACCCTCTCTGGGATGGGATTCCATCTCTTCGTAAGGGGGCGGAAGGATATCGGGGCTTTGATTGGATGGATGGATACGGTAACTGGAATCTGATAGGGTGTGCGCTAATGATGGACCTGGAGCCGCCTGGGAAAGTAAGAGTTGGGTGGGCCCTCTGCAGGGTGGCAGGCGTTGCCCCCAGCTCCCATAGACAGCCTCCTCATAGCTGGGCAGAGACACAGGCAGGCCATCCACCATCAGATCCATCTGGTCAGAGGACCGCCTGCTGAACAACAGTTGAGAGATGATCAGATGACTTCAGAGACAAGACACAGCACTCACACAGTGGGTGGAGTTATCTACAATCTAATAGACACTACAGCTTTGAAACACCCACCATTGATGATAACAAGATGACTATCAAAAACAACTGAATTCAATTCTTCTGTCTCTTAAAAGGTCTTTCAGCGTTCACTCATCAGATTATAAAGGGGCTTTCATTACAGGATATGATGCCTTTCCAAGCCTCTACTTTTCAAAGCCACTACAGTGCTGTAACCATCCCTACAGAGCAACACATCTGATTCAACCTAACATCAAGACCTTGATTAGCTGAATCAGGTGTGTTAGTCCTGGGCTGGAACAAAATCTACATACACTATAACGCACCAGGACCAGGGTTAGTAGTGACTACACTGCTATAGAGGCTCCAGTCATATGAATATAGTTGTGTGAGTGACAGGGATAAGAGCCAATCATATCTGCCTACCTGTGTGAGTGACAGTGGAAAAGGCGTGACTTGATCACCAAGCAGGCCGTGGTGGTGAGGAGGAATATGGACACGCCCACTGCCGTCGTGGCAACGCTGGGGAGTGAGTGGGCCACCTGGTCCTCATAGTTAACATGTCTGTCTGAGAGAAAACACAACACAAACAATCAACACACACACACCTACAACACACTTAGCTCTGGTCCAAGGTGTTACCAACACCCTGGACCAGAGCTACAACACACTAGACAAACACAATTTTGATGAAACACACTACTGACACTCATATGGACAGTATGATACAGGGTCTTTCAAAGGGAGTCATGCATCTGTAGGTGTGGTTTCTTATATCCATGATGCAGTACATTTCCGTGAGGTTTAATAGGGCAGAGGAAAGAGACTGGTTAGTTTGGTGACTTTGCTCACTTCCCGTTTCTTGATGCTGGTTTCCTGCCTCGATGCAGCACAGGCCTGAAAGAGGAAGCACGAGGCTCGGCTCTATGACTTGAGAGTAAGATGTTTAGAATCTGCTCTGTCGGCTTTTGCATCTAACATACACCAAGTAGATCACTGACCTATGCTGTGTGGAAGTCACAACAGTCTAATGTCAGCACTTAGCAGGACACACACCATACTGTTAAGCACCCTAAAACACTGCTCAGCTCCTCTCTAGTGCCATGCAATGCCTATGTAGGCTATACTCACGGCCATTGAAGAAAAAAAGTTGTGCTTACATAAGGATTATAGCTTTTAAATCTACTGGTACAGAGTGGATAGAGTGCATGCTTCCACCTGCCTCTTCCACATCCAATAAGAGAACAAATAAAGGGGGGTGTTCATAGCATTGCTATTACTCAGCTTATGAGATGACTATGTAACATTTACATCATCCACCCATAACCTCTGTGCATATAGACAACCAGGAACCAGGCAAAGTAATAATTGTTAGGTGTCAGAGTTCATACATTTACCAAGTCAGTGAGTCTGAGTACAGGGCCTACCTTAAATAACACTGCAACCTTTGACCTGACTGTAGTTTACCTAACACTCATCAATCTCATATCAGTCACTCATGGACATACTCCACACACACACACATGCTTTTGTAGGCCCGCGGATCCATTTCCAAAAATAACAATAAACACAAGGTCCAATTTCGAAATTTGTTTGTTTGCATCAGCAGTTTCTCTCTTGTTATTTCAGTCACTGATAGTCACTCAATTACCCCATGTCACCTAAAATGTTTTAGATTGGTAAATTAGTCTAACAGCCAGCTATCTAAACTTATAATCATGGTAGAATTTCTGACTGGGGGGCCACCATTGATTTTGTTAGTCACTCTTACTCAGATATCAAAATATTCTCTACGCCCCATGGCAAAACATGTAGAATTGCAGCAAACTTGCTTTTAATTGGCAACCTTTATCTACACCCCATGGCAAAATGTGTAGAATTGCAGGAAATTAACTCCAAAACTTCAATTTTGCTGTCAAGAGGGTGGCCACTAAAATATTTTGCTCACAAGATGGGGGTTACGTCTGGCTCTGACTGCATTCGTGGGTATGGATGTGGGTAAGGATGTGGGTAAGGATGTGGGTATGCAGATCCGCAAGCCACTGCAGCCCCCAATGATGAGTTCCGATTCTGAGGCCCCCACCCCCATCAAAGTTGCCCATCCCTGCTCTAGTCCATTACACTATGGGCAAAGGTTTCCCCCTCCTCCCCCTTGGCCGTGGTGACTCAGTACACGACACTCACCTCGCATGGCGAGACAGGTGGGCACGCTGGGGATCCATTTGCCTTGGCGGCAGCGCAAGCTGCGCACCATCTCTTTTGGGATGGCATAGCCGGGCTCACAGAAGAAGTAGATCAAGCTCTTCTGGGGGAAGCCTCGGCAGGGGGAGGGCTCGCAGCGGAAGCCTCCGTGTTCTGGCACCAGCGGGTAGGTGCAGTTCCCTTGCCTGCCTGCAGATGAGGCATACAGTTCAGTTGTTTGACCTTACTGTTGAATCTAACCTGCAGTTATTGCATCTCAAAGCTCTGTGATTCAGGTTTGATATTTGCTATTTTATTAGGATCCCCATTAGCTGTTGCGAAAGCAGCAGCTCTTGGGGTCCACACAAAACATGATATAATACAGAACATTAATAGACAAGAACAGCTCGTGGACAGAACTGCATCAATTTAAAAATGGCACAGGTAGCCTACATAGTAATACATACAAACTATCTAGGTCAAATAGGGGAGAGACGCTGTGCTGTGAGGTGTTGCTTTGAAGAGGGGAAAAAGCTTTCGTTAAGAGAGTTTATTATTAGAGACAGTAGTTTGGATGGAGTAAGACAGGGGGTGTCTGGGAGGAGGAGTCTTGCAGGTCAGGGGAGAGGGCTGAGAGTCAATGCACTGTGATGTCGGTTGTATGTCCAGATAGTTCACTAATTCCATGGATTATAGCTTTCGGGTGCAGTGGTGACTATTTCAACTAGTGCATGGTGGTGCAACGTGGATCCCTAGCAGAGGTGATCACTGTGGGTGGCCAGTTGTGGGTGGTTAGCGTGGGTGGTTGGGGAGGGAGATGGATACCTGTGGTGAGGTCTGGAAGGACGACCAGGAGAATGAGCCCATAGCCCAGAATGACATGTCCACGCAGCCATAAAGACCCCCACCGCGCAGACATCAAAACAGTCTACCTGCAGACACAACAAACAGAGGACTCAGTGCCCTGCAGATAGTCATGCACACACTTATGCACACACACAAGCATGCATGTACACACACACACACACACACACACACACACACACACACACACACACACAGTTGTTAAATACCAACAAATATCTAATCATGCACATGGAAATCATACCCTTTTGCTGTGACAAAGGCAGGGGACAGCAGTTCACAACTGCAGCTACCATAAACACAGACAGCCTGACCCTGAATGAGCGAATCAATGCCCTTTCATTTCCCAAAACTGAAACTAAACTTGGGTTATTGTTTAACACCTGACATTTACCAACATTACTTATATGACTGGTAGTGTTTTTTTTCACCGGGTCCATATTTCCTGTGCTAGCAATCGACTTGGCACATAGGTACGGCACGAACACAAATGCCATGGTGTGGTGGGTTTTGGAGTGCCAGTCATCTCTGGAGCAGCGGGGGAGGTCCCTGCCAACACCATGTGTGCTGTTCTCACACAACCTACAGGTGTAGGATCTTCATTTGAGGCAGTTTGCTACAGCAGGAAAATAATCCTACAGCAATAGTAAATGTGAATTATGTGGATTATAATTAATGGACATTTTTGTAGGGGTTGATAACATTTTCGTAAGGGAAAACCAAGTCTGACATTTTTAAATGTAAGTTACAAACTTCCGAAGCCTATCTATGAAGCCCATCTATTAAACCTCAAATACACTACTGAATGTTACATTTCCTGCATTGCTGGAAGGTTCTCCTGCAACAGGGTGATCAAATGAAGATCCTACACCTGTATCTATCAGGCAGCGAGCTGTGACCACAATGTAGGAGGGTGGCATATTACTCACCATCATATTAAAACTTCTGTTCTGCGCAAGCTGTGAAGTATGCCATTACACATTTCTCCAGCGCCATGATAATGCATTACTTTAAAATGCGACTCCATAAAATGAAATGTAATAAGTATGTATCAATAAAAGGCACTCATTTGGACATGTCCAGTAAAACATGGATGTATTTCTCCTCTGTATGGATTTGGTAACTGTTTCATCTTCTGCGTGCCAACAAGGATTCCCATGTTTGATGGGTTATTACTGACTAACTAACCTATTGGTTTCATGACTTTTGCTATGCAGTACTTTGCACTTTCTGCTCTGACTTTCAAACTACTCAGCTGCATCCCTTCGAGGTGTTCCTGTTAGTGTAATACATGGAGGACTGACACACAGTGACACTTTTCCTGCCATCCCACTGATCCATGAGGAATAGGTGCGCCTTCTGTGACTACACCCACATCCCATATAAGTCAACCATTATAATATGACTCACGCTACTTATGTCTTTGTGTTGTCATGGAAATTAGGACATGCAATCAATGGGGTTTTTGTGTGTCCTATTAAGACACAAATGATAAGGACCTTGTAGACTACGGCAGAATATGGTAAGCTAAAGCTATTGTGTTCGTCAAAAGCACGTAGGCTCATAGAAATAAGGCTAGTGTTTGTGGAACGTTCATGAGAAACCAACTAAATAGCCTATCAGCGCTCGCTGAACATAAATGCGCAACGGAGCTGAATGCACAGGTGCAAACCCAGAAATCACCAGATACCCCCAAATAAATAACAAATGCCAAAGCTGACGCATTTATACCATATCCAGAATGCTATTATATCAAACCACTAATTGAAATTCACAATTTCTCTAGCCGACTAAACTCAACTCCCAATAATTCAAAAATGATTCATACAGCCTACAAGCTAGCCATATCTTACATATCACGTTATATTATTGGGGTTAAACTGATTACATTTTGAAAAAAAATGACTTGCATAAAAATAACATCTCACCGATAAAGCTACTCACCTGTAGAATCTAGATATAGGAATATTCTGTCTAAGGTTAAGTCCAAAATGGAATAAAGCAATACTTCTCCGTCTGTTTGATGTACGATCCGCTCGAGAATAATATTTCGTTTTTTTTATTCGACAACTCTCCTCCAGATGAATGTGGCATATAGCAACAAGTGGATCTATTTCACAGCCGCTGACAATTGAATCATTGCTCAGCTGTGTTTCTGACAGGAACTGAGAGACTTATCATAGGCTGCTGTCCCGACTACGCGCGCTGCTGACATTTGTCGATTCGTTTTACATGGCCTGGTGCCACGGGTGGGCGGAGCTGCCTCATTTTAGACAATTCCATGGGTCCTAAAAATATTCGTCAGCCCCCGGGGTACCGGGCCATGCTACACGAACTCCACCACAGTAACCATTGAGCCTTCACACAAAAACCCCGCCCTGGAGCAAACGTCCGCTGGACCTTCACATTTTGGAAATTCAAGCTCAATTTCGCAGAGCTGTGAAAATGTAACTTTCAGTTCACCGCAGTGTAATGAGCGGTCAGTGTTTTCGACCACACTTTTTACAAATCCTGTTAAAAACAAAACTGTCCCCACCATGGTCGCCTGCTAAAATGAGTGAAGTGAACAAACAAAAAAGTATACAGTGCCAGGCCTGATACAGAATCACATCTGATAGAATGACTAGACGGAAGTGCTAAAAATAGTGCCGAGTGTGCTAATGCAACAGAATTTAGTTCCTCCCGGAGATACATTATTGTATGATGTCATATTTGATCTCATCATATTTCCCCAATGTATCAGGTTGATAAATATGAAACGACAAACGTTTGGTTCTACCTAAGACACAATATAACTGACTTCTTAGCAGTCAACCACCTATATAGTACATGGGCTCCAGCCCATACTTTCAAATAGATGACGATTTAAAACCATAATCACAGCCAAATGTTATCATTCATCAACACCATCAGAAGTCTCTATGGGGGTGCCACAGGGTTCAATTCTCGGGCCGACTCTTTTCTCTGTATATATCAATGATGTTGCTCTTGCTGCGGGCGATTCCCTGATCCACCTCTACGTAGACGACACCATTCTGTATACTTCCGGCCCGTCCTTGGACACTGTGCTATCTAACCTCCAAACAAGCTTCAATGCCATACAACACTCCTTCCGTGGCCTCCAACTGCTCTTAAACGCTAGTAAAACCAAATGCATGCTTTTCAACCGTTTGCTGCCTGCACCCGCACGTCTGACCAGCATCACCACCCTGGATGGTTCCGACCTTGAATATGTGGACATCTATAAGTACCTAGGTGTCTGGCTAGACTGTAAACTCTCCTTCCAGACTTATATCAAACATCTCCAATCTAAAATCAAATCTAGAGTCGGCTTTCTATTCCGCAACAAAGCCTCCTTCACTCACGCCGCCAAACTTACCCTAGTAAAACTGACTATCCTACCGATCCTCGACTTCGGCGATGTCATCTACAAAATAGCTTCCAATACTCTACTCAGCAAACTGGATGCAGTTTATCACAGTGCCATCCGTTTTGTTACTAAAGCACCTTATACCACCCACCACTGCGACCTGTATGCTCTAGTCGGCTGGCCCTCGCTACATATTCGTCGCCAGACCCACTGGCTCCAGGTCATCTACAAGTCCATGCTAGGTAAAGCTCCGCCTTATCTCAGTTCACTGGTCGCGATGGCAACACCCACCCGAAGCACGCGCTCCAGCAGGTGTATCTCACTGATCATCCCTAAAGCCAACACCTCATTTGGCCGCCTTTCGTTCCAGTTATCTGCTGCCTGTGACTGGAACGAATTGCAAAAATCACTGAAGTTGGAGACTTATCTCCCTCACCAACTTCAAACATCTGCTATCTGAGCAGCTAACCGATCGCTGCAGCTGTACATAGTCCATCGGTAAATAGCCCACCCAAATTACCTACCTCATCCCCATACTGTTTTTATTTATTGACTTTTCTGCTCTTTTGCACACCAATATCTCTACCTGTACATGACCATCTGATCATTTATCACTCCAGTGTTAATTTGCAAAATTGTAATTATTCGCCTACCTCCTCATGCCTTTTGCACACAATGTATATAGACTTTTTTTTTCTACTGTGGTATTGACTTTTTAATTGTTTACTCCGTGTGTAACTCTGTTGTCTGTTCACACTGCTATGCTTTATCTTGGCCAGGTAGCTGTTGCAAATGAGAACTTGTTCTCAACTAGCCTACCTGGTTAAATAAAGGTGAAATATATATATATATTTTTTAAATCCTCACATAGCCAAAGGTCAAGTCTAACAGCATTCATCATATGTGCTACACTGAAAATAACTGGGATGCAACTATTAATGTCACTAAGACCATTATTAACTTACTGTAACATCATCAAGTTAACCTGTCATTTCTCATAAGACAGCACAACTTCAAAACAAGTTCATTCCTGGTACCTCACTGGGAGTGGCATGTACAAGCCATAGTCCAAACTCTACACAGTATAAAATATCAGTGACTATGTTCCTCATTTTATGCTTTCTCACCACCTGTTAGGGCTACGCCTGTATTGTGTTGTAACCCGAACTGTAGGATGAAGCCCTGTTGGGCAAAACATCCCTCATTAAAGATGGAATATGTTATTTTTTCAGTGTGAATACTGAGTGCAGACCTCATAGGGGGTTGGGTTAAATGCAGAAAACACATTTGGGTTGAATGCATTCAGTTGTGCAACTAACTAGGTATCCCCTTTCCCTTCTTTATTTTCCTTTTTGCAGTCACTGATAAAGCCACAGCCATCTATTTACTATTACAGTATTGCAGGATGTTTTTGGATATAGCAGACTGGCTGACACTGGCTCTTTAGTGTTTTAGCAATGAGCACCATCTGAGGAGACAAAGGCTATTGCTGTAACAACTTTTGAAATGGTTGACATCAATGGTCACACAATACACAATGACAGGGCATGACAACACAAAAAAAAAACTTACATTTTAGAAAAACTGTATTTGCAAAAAATATCGAAAATCTGCAAAATTTATTTTTTTAATAACCAGTGGAAATTCAAAAATCCAGGGGGGTTTGGACTCTTCAGAAAAATGGTAAACTATGACAAACTTGACAATACTGATGCATAAATGATTTAGCGTACAAGTGTGAAAAATGATCTTACAGACAAGTTGGAGAAATTCACACATAAATATATTACCAAGTAGGCCAGTCAGTAGTCGTCACAGCTCCTAATTGGAATTTGAGCATCCTCAACAAACATAAACCAGCGAGAACAACGCTAAGTTTACGCAGAGGCACTAGACTCCTTGAGATGAGTAATATAATAATGTACATTTGCAACTAACAGTAATTGTAAAGAAAGGGAACCATATTAAATCATGTTACACTTCTGAACGTTAAGGCATTAATACACACAAAAACCGATAAAACTATGTTAAGCCGTTCTAACCTTGACAGCCATTCATTTAAGTAGAAGCTACAGGAATGTCAAATACCAACTGAGAAATGTATGTGATTGGTTTCATACCAGCCACTGAAAACTGTGGTAGAAGTGATTGAAACCAATGGCGATGGAACTCCTATGTAACATGTGGGGGTTAATGAGATGCTTCAATTCTGTAGTTTGAGGAATGATAAGTCTATAGATTTTTTTTTGCATTCATCGTTATACAGTATTTAATAAAAAACTCAAAATACCAAGTGTGTGCCATATCACTTCATGGACCTTATTAGTTAAGTGATTTAAAAATATACATACGTGAAGATGGATTTAATGAGTATCAAAATAGGATTTGTTTAGAAAATTTGTTTGTTGTCAAAATGCTACACAATTATAGTTACAAAACTTTGTGAGCAATGAAAAGTGATCAGTTTAGTATAGTTGCAAAAGCAGAGTTATTTACTCATAACTTTGATTGTCATTCTTTCAGCCCATCTTTTCACTCAGTTTTACTAAACTGGAAGAACATTCTTTTTTACACAGGGAACAGACAGATCACATCTTATTCAGGCATGCCAACTATCGTGTCACTTTAAACAGACTTCCACTTGTCTTTTGTAAATATGGAACATTGTCTCACATTTAAATTCAACCAGACTACCTTTTGAGCATCAGTAAAAAGTACTGAAATGGATTAAGTGAGCGATGAATAAAATATTATTGTAAAACAATTGGTTAAATCTATATTAAATACTCCAATTTGCTACAAGCAAGTACATTTGAGACAGAATGTTAAAACGGTACACTAACCTCTGCTATGACACTTCAATTCTGTATCTAAATACAATACTTCACAATGTAGTGTGTCTACTTATGGACAGTCTGTTCTGATTTCCCCACTGAAATTCAGAACAGACACATTGGCTACTCTTTGCTGTGCACTAAGGCCTCGTGGTCTTTGGATGCTCTCTATGGTACATGTGCGACTTGGTCTTGCTACTCTAGAATTGGGGGGGAAGCTCAGAGAAAAAAAAATGGGGAGTAACAATGAATAGGGCCCTATAATATCGGTTTTGTTTTTCCAGGATCACACTTTTTAAATAGAACATTAAATCTTGTTTCACAACAATGGTTAAAACATACCAGGTGAGCACTTTTGTGGTCTTGGGAAAATCTAAGACATTTCTGGGTGTAGATACCCTTTAATTCAAGCGTGCACCAGCCAAGAGACTTGTTTGGTTATCTGCGTTTCTGTGGCGCACATGTGAATGCAGTTTGCCTAACTTAAAATTTTTTTTTTTTAAGTATCTCCATCTACCAGAAGACTGTTATCATTAGCATCATTGCTAAAAGCTACACAAAGCGGCAGACAACCTTGTACACAGATAGGGTAATTCCCATGCCTTTGCTTCAGGGAGTTAAAGGAAAACATTGCATTAGTGATTTATATTATCTCTTATGATAATCTTGGCAAAATACATTTTGTAATACATTTAGTTGATTTCCTATTTTTAAATATTTTTGAATTCCTTTTTAAGGGCTGAATTCGTGATTCCACCCGCATCGCAGACTTTTGTTGGGCCCTGCATGAAGTGTGTGTGGGTAATTGCGGTGAGAGTTTACTACTTACTTACTTGTTTACTACTGTGTTTTTTTAAACCTTTATTTAACTAGGCAAGTCAGTTAAGAACAAATTCTTATTTTCAATGATGGCCTAGGAACAGTGGGTTAACTGCCCGTTCAGGGCCAGAACGACAGATTTGTACCTTGTCAGCTCAGGAATTTGAACTTGCAACCTTCCGGTTACTAGTCCAACGCTCTAACCACTGGGCTACCCTGCCGTCCCTGTTTGCATCTGTGTTTTCTGCCATACAGTTCCTGTTGTTGCTACATTGTGGACACAATAGTTCAGTTCTAGCAGCTGTTGCACACTTCATTAAGCTAAACACGGATTTTCACCTTGTGTGTCCGTTTCTTGTTGTAATAAGCCCTTAAATCTGGAATCCTTAATGGTGAAACAGCCACGTCCGTTTGCGATATTACCTTCAACAAAGTAACTGCAAACAGTTTTTTTCCCCACTCGGACATCTTTTCACGCACGATAGAAGAGCACAATATGTACTGCTATTTTTGTGTGTGTGTGTGTGTGTGTGTATATATATATATACTCCTTAGCTCGGCAACAAAAACAAATGACAACAGTGGTGGGGGCGGTCAGTGGCGCCGTTTCACCCTACTGCAGATTCCATCTTTAAATGCAGAGCTTGTTTGTGGCTCAGCACTACATTCATATAGTCCAGACCCATTGTCCATGTCAGGCAATAAAGAAATGCATCTTTAGGAGAAAAAAAGAAGTATTTAACCGATCTGGAGAATTCCTGTATATACACACATACGCACACACAAACACGTGTATGGTGGAAGGGGTGCTTCATAAGGGTTGTCCTTACATTGACCTAGTAGTCACTACTATAGACTAACAGTTGAGGTCTACAGCAGCGGATCGAGGTTACAGAGAGAACAATCTACACGGCTAAATCCCTAAAGTAAAAATAACAGCTAAAACTGCCTTGATGTTCACTTCACCATGATATTCTATTAAACACAGCTAAATTAAAAAACTAAACGATTTAAAGAACTAGACGCTATATTGGAATCAACCAGGAGTGCAGCTTCTATCGGAGAAGAGTGCTTTAAAATCATCTCACTGTAACCTAAACAAAAATCATAAAATAGAGAAAACAAAGCAGATATATCTCTATGTTCATCATACTTACACAAGAAATATAAAGAAAGAAATATCTAAAAAAACACAACTCCAGTGTTTACCTTTTCTTAGTGTTTGTAACAGGGACTAAGTGTTTTTCAGAATTGTACTCATCGTGTGGTAAGAGAAAAGCATGGTCCTCCTTCAGTAGTAGTTTATGATGTCCTGTCTATTGCAATAGAGTTGAGACTGGGCCATGTAGTGAGGAAGTCCTTTAGTGTGGAAGCATGCTTTTCAGATCATTCAGCTAGGATGCCAACAGTCTCCCCAGCAGGTAGCTTAGGTTCTAATGATCCCACAACACTTTCCAAGTCTCATTCTGCACCAAACCGCTCAAGCTATAAATCCTTGTAGTGTCCAAATGTTTTTCCCCCACAGGAAAAAAGGGACAGACAGAGTTCCTTTTCATGTCAAAAGGTGTGTTAAAACAATGCTTGACCAACAAAAATGCTAATACAAACTGGGCAGTGCTTCTCCGCTGTCCCCCCCCCCCGCTCCAGATCAGTGCGAGTCCGAGGTGTGAGCTTGGGTTTCAGGGTCCATGTGACTACTACCACTTAGTGGGGAAGAGGCCTCTGCTCACTCTCATCTCATGCGGTTCTGCCTCATGAGAGGCACGATGCAGGAGGGCGGGCCAGCCTTGCTCAGGAAGGGGTGCTTGAGCAGCTCATTGGCTGAGGCCCTCTGGGTAGGGTCTCGCACCAGCAATTTGTCCAGGAAGCCCTTGAGGAGAGGAGAAACCTGGGAACGGAGAGAAGGAAAAACAACATCAAAGAATGAGTATCGACTTCAAAATGTTGAATAGCAGGGACATAGTTAACCATGGGGCCTTTTGTGAGAGATGGGCTCTTTCTGGTGTGCCTAGTACCTTGTGTAAGTTCTTGAGTTTGGGTGGTAGGTTGTCACGGATCATCTTCATAGCTTTGAGGGGGGGCTCATTGAAATAGGGGGGTTCTCCGTCCACCATCTCAATCACCATCACCCCCAAGGACCAGATGTCCACCTACAGGGTAGAATATTGTATATACACACAGTGATCAACGATAGTTTAGAATTATAATGCACAAAAAAACAAAACTAACGGTACCTTACCTCAGGCCCATAGGGTAGTCGTGAGATGAGCTCTGGGGCCATCCAGTAGGGTGTGCCTACCAGGGACTTGCGCCGCTGGACCTCTTTAGACACCTGGGCGCAGAAGCCAAAGTCTGACAGCTTCACCTGGGGGGGGGGGGCAGAGGAGAGGGTCAGAGCCAGGACATTTTCAAAATAATGTCACCGCTGAGATTAAGACAACCTGAGTAACTGTTGATCAAATGCTTTTAAAATCTACCTAAAATCATAGCAGTATTTTTTAGAATGTATCTTTGAAAATGACATACTTTTTCAGCTGACATGGAAGTTGTGTGTTATAGATTGACAGGCTCAACCCTTTGTGTACAAAGAACAATCCTCCATCTAGCAATATGCTGCATTACAGTACTACACATCACAGCAGAACAACTCCCACAGTTTTCTGAGAAAACCTTTGCAATGCCTGGGTGGATAAATATCCTGTCTGCCAATTGTGACCTCTGAAGAACAGGGCTCACTGACTAAAGCATGCTTTGAATTGGTAAGGGGAAATGAAACACGCAAGTGAACAAGCTCGCGCACGCACCCACCCACACTCGTCTGCCGAGAAACAGCTGAGGGTGACTGACTACACTTCCCCTTGGGTCAACCACAATAAGAGCTAAGCGCAGCCCTTAGCATGCTAATCATGACAGCTACAAGTGACAAGTGGGGCTTGAGGTTGACACCTGGGCTCAATGAAACTGTTGTATCATCTGCAAACTGTTGTCGGGTAAATTAAAAACTAAATTAACAGCTTGAGCTTCAAGCCCTCCATTACCTCTCATATACAGTACCAGTCCAAAGTTTAGACACCTACTTTTTCTATATTTGTACTATTTTTCTACATTGTAGAATAGAAGACATCAAAACTATGAAATAATACATATGGAACCATGTAGTAACCAAAAAAGTTTTAATCAAATCAAAATAAATTATATATTTGAAATTCTTCAAAGTAGCCACACTTTGCCTTGATGACAGATTAGCAAAAATAAAGAAAAATCCTTGAATCGGTAGGTGTGTCCAAACTTTTGACTGGTACTGCATTACAATACTTTGGGAACAAACATGACTCAAAACAAGTTGCTCTTTTCCCATATCTTCATTTTGACAGATGGTTTTAAAGCGGACTTTCGTTTCAATATGAAAATGAAAGCCTGTTATGACTGGGTGGTATGGGGAGGGTTGTCACAATACTCTGAAGAATATCAAATAAACAAAACATGAATCAGACATTTCACACACAGCCTTATTATTCACTCAGATTCAGTTATTTCCCAAAGCTAGGCCTATATCACAAAATATTTTATATCAAACAGCAGGTTTTTCAAGGTCCATAGAGTTTAGTCTGTGTCCTGTTTTCTTTTTTTGCCATGGAAAATTATAATATTTGTGTCTATGAAGGAAGTAGTGATGTAGAGTTGGGGGTCAGAGTTTGGTGTCTTATAATTGTCTGATGGATAGGTAGTGATGCAGAGCTGGGGTCAGAGTTAGGGAGGGGTTAAAGCAACAAAATAATCCCAATGATTGACACTTGAAGTCGATCTCAGATCAATTGTCTGGGGTCAAGTTCACCTCCCTTTCAAGTAAGAAAGTCATGTTTGACCAATTCCAGTCCCCTTGCTTAGGACCCCGGGATCATCAAGGACTGAGAAGGTCAGTTCTGGTAAATTTTTTGGAAGGACATTCTATTCCAAAATGAATGGAAATCACATGATGCCATCTAAAATGTAATTTCTACCTCCAGAAATGGGCTCAATAACATATTGGTATAAATTATTTTAACATATTGGAGCATGTGCATATAACCAATGCATGGTCTATATTATCAGATGTGCTATTACTAATAAGCATTATCACCTGTAGCCCAACTGATGAGCATAGAGGCTATACAATTTACATAGGCTGAAGCATGGGGGTTGTCCACCTCCATTTACCACACTGGACACAACATCCTTACTGTCATTATTAATAATTTTATTATAAATATTAATATATAAATTATTCACTCTAAAAAAAAAGACATTTTTTTTGTTTTTATTACAAAGTATATCATTGCCCTTTTAAGACGACAACGCTCCTTTAAATTGGTCTGTTGTGCAAACCATGCTTGAAACTCCAATTGTACAACTGCATTTGTAAAACGATGCCACGCGGAATTGAAAGAGTACAGAAATAAACGTGGTAGCAACGTAAAACTGCGATCCCCCAGCTTTCAAAAGTGTTTTCCCGTGATTGCATGAAGAATAGTTGTGCATTGACAGCTTGTCAGAATACGTTTCCCCTCCTATGGCTCTAGCAACTTGAATGTGACTCGAGAGGAATATTTATCTCACATAGTTTACCTAGTTGGCTTGTTGCGTGTTCTATCCTAATAATCAGGTTGTCTGATTTTGTTTTAGTAACATTACATGGCAAAAATTGTGTCACTGGAAAGCTCCATCCTGAATGATAAAGTAGAGGCTTTGAATGACTGCCAGTAGCTACAGAAGGCTAGACAGCTCTGTCTGAGCTGAGCGCTGCTGTGGTTCGCATTAAAGACCATTTCATTCCCTTCATCTGAACATTGGCGTGTCATCAACAATCATACAGTACATGTCAGTTCAGTGCACATAGCGTAACAGAGGAAAATAAAATATTTGGGAATACATTTATTGTGGAATATATTTTGTAGGAGACATGCTTCTGTCTGTATTAGGCTGTGTCATTTCCAAACTCCCCAATGTGACAGAAATTCGTCGCATTGATGGAGAACTTTAACCCCTGGAGTTCGGAGTACTTACTCTGCCATCGTGGGTGAGAAGGATGGAGTCACTCTTGATGTCCCTGTGGATGACGCCCTGGGTGTGCAGCACTGACAGAGCCTTCAGCACAGACAGGCACACTGTGGCTATCTGCTCCTCATTCATCCTGGACACACACACCGGTCATTAGCACTCCGAGTTGACAGAGAAATAACATCACACACACAGTACAGGTCGCATTGCAGTGACGTGATGGTGTAGCTATGCGACACTACCACCTAGTGGTGAAACAAATAACTAAACAAAAAACATTTTGAGTGGTTACCATTGCTTGTATTGTAAAAACAACTATGATTTGAGCAGTTGAATATTATATGACTAGTATGAAACACAGACAATCTTAAATCACCATAGCCCAGGGCTGCCCATGCCTCTTCCTGGAGATCTACCGTCCAGTAGGCTCACTCCAAATCTATTGAAAACAGCTGATTCTACTTATTAAACCACTCACCAAGATCTTTTACTAGCTGAATCAGGTATGTTAGGTTAGGATTGGCCTGAAAACCTACAGGATGGTATATCTCCAGAAAGAGGGTTGGACAGCCCTACCATAGTCTTCTGTCCTGCTGGTCAGTTGTCAGAGAAGCAGATCAACGGTCATTGCTATCCGGTATCCTTGGTACGTCCAACTCCGACATCACCCCATTGAAGTCGAAATATAAAAAAGGTTAGAGGGTAGGGACATCCAAAGGATTCCGGATAGCACTAACCACTGATCAACAGACACACACCTGGTGTGTGTGACGATGTCAGTCAAAGCCCCTCCCTCCAGGAATTCCATGACGACCCAGAGTTCATCTCCCACCAGGTAGCTGTTGTACATCTCCACCACGTTGTCATGGTGATAGTCCCGCATTATCACCACCTGGAGATCACAGCAACCAGAGTTACTGAGGAGACCGTGGGAAATTACACGGCATATGACATCACTCATTATACACCCCTGCAAAGATATGCATCAACTTCACCCTCCATGAAGGACACATTTTTACAAATGTCAGCAAATCAGCTCTGTAATAGCCAATTCCACTATAAAAAGGTTTTGGATCACACAACTAATAACTTATAAATTCATGGCCTGTATTCCCTAAATATCCACAATCTTAAAACCTGTATCATCTCAATCGCATTTAGTGTAAGTCAATGACAGGGTCAAAAACAAGACCCCCATCCAAGTCCATTACAGTGACCAGTGTCCCCACCTCATTGAATAGCAGCTCCCGGCGCTGCTGCTTGCGCAGGTCCATCTTCTTGACAGCGACCAGTTTGCCGGTGCTCTTGACGGTGGCAATGCACACAATGCCGGTGGAGCCCTCTCCAATCTTGATGTAGTGGTCCAGGTAGGTGCGCGGGTCACCCGGGTCCACCACCATCTGTAGTGCGGCGCGGAACTGCTCATGGGACACCCGCTGGGGCTCCCTCTGGGGTGAGAGGGCCTGCTGTGGTGGTAGGGCAGGGGCCGGAGGGCGGGGAACAGGAGCCTTCAGCTGCTGGTAGCCGTGGGGGGGCTCAGGGCCCAGGACAGGGTGGGAGGAGTGGTGGGGTTCTCCTCGTAGCTGGCCCTGCTGTGGGGCTTTGCCCCCGCTGCGGCCACTAGAGGGACCATTGTGGCGCGGTGTTTCGTGTGTTCGGGCTGGCTTCAGCTCCTAGAACGGAGATAAAATGATGACACTGTAAGAACAACATCTTTATGTCTGAGAGCTCTGTCGATAAAACATTAGCTACAATGGTTTCCATTTTCTCCATATCACCCAACGTTCTGGTGTTCTCCTAACAGCATGTCAATACCTGGCTGGTGGGGCTTCTTCCTCCTTCACTGTCAGCGCGGGGGTAGGTGTTGAACGGCCTACTGCTCTGCTGTGCTGTCTTTATCACCCCCTCTGTGACAGGGAGGTTAGGCATACGGATGTTGGGCCCCGAGAGAGGCCTCTTATCCCGGGGCGATTGGGGGCTGCCGTCCCTGCCTGTGTAGCTGGACTTGGGCCTCTTGTCGCTGGGCCCGTCCCTGCGGACTACCTGGTCGTGGTGGTCCCGTGGGTCCATGTCTCTGGGCTTTGGCGGGGGAGGGGGTGGGCAGGGCCGCTCCCTCTCTCGGTGCCTGCTGCCTGGCTCCTGGCCCCGGGGCTGCTGCTGTGGCCGGCCGTCCTCTCTCTGAGAGCGGGGTACCCGCTGGGGATGCCGGGGGTCTCCACCAGCTAACTGGTCTGGCCTGGGCCGCTCCCTAGTGCATCAGAGACACGGTAAATAGGTTACATCTCTCTGGAGTGGTGGAAACTTTTCCGACAAGAGCCATTTTACAACAGTTCTGAAAATCTCCTGGCCCCCCTTCTACCGACACTGTACCTATCTCTGTCTCCATAGTGATCTGGGTGGTGGTGTGTCCGATGGGCCAGGTCCCCGTTCTCATGGCCTCCTCCCCCTGAGGATCCGGAGTCTCTGCGGGGCTGGATCGGGGGGCTGCCTCGCCTCAGGGAGTTGGAGCGGGTCACCGACATGGTGTCAAACTCATCCAGCAGCCATGTCAGCGAGCCGTCCACAGCGATCTTACTACCCCGCACTATGGTCTACAGGAGGGAGAGACACCAAGTAAGGAGGGGTTGAGATCAGACCAGACAAGAGAGACTTCCTGGACTGTCACAGCTTCATTCTAAAAATAGATATGATGACACGTAGATTCTATTTTCAGTGATGTCTTTTGCATTTGCTGTGTTTATTGTTTCGGAAATTAGACAATCATGTTTACTGTTTTGGTTCTGTGCATTCAGACTGTGATCCGAATCTGACGTACAGTAATCTGAGACAGTAATAGTTTGGTGCCCTTTCCCCATGACCTACACACTGAAGAAGGCTGTAAAGGCGAAACGTCTGTGTACGCTATCCCTGGTGCAGTGAAGAGAATAATACAAATAAAAACAAAATTTGTCAACAGAGAATGACCCTACAGTGAAAACATCACTTCCTGTTTATGACACACGCCTTTCTTCCCACATCCCTTTGTGACGAACCCTGACCTTGCGGGGCTCCACAGTGGTGATGACGGTGACGTCGATGAAGGGCTTGGGCCTCTTGGCTGTGTCCTCGATCAGAGACTGCCATTGCCGCGGCAGCCCCACAAACTTCTGTTCTTGCTCGTCAAAGTCTGTGTGCACGCGGTGCTCGAAGTTGGAAGGTGCCGAAATCTGGACGCGGGGCTTCTTCTTCTTGGTGAACATGGCAGCAGCCGGGCATCAGACCTGGAACACAGAGAGGAGAACAGGGGTGTATTCATTAGTGCACACCGTAGTAAACCGTAACAAAACATTTTGCAAGGCAAAACGGTTTGCAACAAAAAAACAAATGTCTTATTTCACAATTTCAGGTTGCTCCCTACCCGGTTCGGTCTGTTTGCTTCCGTTTTTGAATACACCCCAGGAATGAAAAGTCAGGGGGTTGCAGTGGAACAGTGTTAAACACATCAGCAGTCCATGATGATAAATGATAACATCAAGGATGTCCTGCTTCTTTTCAATAGCGCTGAGAGGCTAACACATGAAAACTTGATCTGCCAATCGGCCATTGACACACTTCAGACTAGAGAGTAGAGGTCGACCGATTAATCAGAATGGATGATTAATTAAGGCCGATTTCATGTTTTCATAACAATCGGTAATTGGCATTTTTGGACACCGATTATGGCCGATTACATTGCACTCCACGAGGAGGCTGCGTTGCAGGCTGACTACCTGCTATGCGAGTGCAGCAAGGAGCCACGGTAAGGTGCTTGCTAGCATTAAACTTATCTTATAAAAAACTATCAATCTTAACATAATCACTAGTTAATTACACATGGTTGATGATATTACTAGTTTATCTAGCTTGTCCTGCGTTGCATATAATCGATGCGGTGCCTGTTAATATATCATTGAATCACAGCCTACTTCGCCAAACGGGTGATTTAACAAGCGCATTTGCAAAAAAAGCACTGTCGTTGCACCAATGTCTACTTATCCATAAGACATCAACACCTTTCTTAAAATCAATACACAAGTATACATTTTTAAACCTGCATATTTAGTTAATATTGCCTGCTAACATGAATTTATTTTAATTATGAATATTGTGTCACTTCTGTTGCGCTCTGTGCAACAGAGTAGAGGTTGACCGATTATGATTTTTCGACGCCAATGCCGATTATTGCCGATACCGATTGATCGGCCTTTTTTTTAAAAATGTATTTGTAATAATGACAATTACAACAATACTGAATGAACACTTATTTTAACTTAATATAATACATCAATAAAATCAATTTAGCCTCAAATAAATAATGAAACATGATCAATTTGGTTTAAATAATGCAAAAACAAAGTGTTGGAGAAGAAAGTAAAAGTGCAGTATGTGCCATGTAAGAAAGCTAACGTTTAAGTTCCTTGTTCAGAACATGAGGACATCTGAAAGCTGTTGGTTCCTTTTAACATGAGTCTTCAATATTCCCAGGTAAGATTTTTTTAAACATTTTTAATTATTTTTATATCGGCCAAATCGGTGTCCAAAAATACAGATTTCCAGTTGATAAGAAAACCTGAAAATCGGCCCGACCTCTACAACAGAGTCAGGGTATATGCAGCAGTTTGTGCCGCCTAGCTCGTTGCGAACTGTGTGAAGACCATTTCTTCCTAACAAAGACAGCCAACTTCTCCAAATGGGGGATGATTTAACAAAAACGCATTTGCGAAAAAAGCACAATCGATGCACGAATGTACCTAACCATAAACAAGTATATTTTTTGAAAGCTGCATATTTAGTTAAAAGAAATTCATGTTAGCAGGCAATATTAACTAGGGAAATTGTGTCACTTCTTTTGCGTTCATTGCACGCAGAGTCAGGGTATATGCAACAGTTTGGGCAGCCTGAATTTTACAGAATTATTACATAACATTGAAGGTTTTGCAATGTGTCATGACACTGGCCTGGGGGTAGGTTTATGACAGTCATAAATACATCTACCCCCTTTTTTCTTCTCTCTACCCTACTGATGTGACTATTGAAAATCCCTTGGTTAACACAGAGATTCTGGGAATATCAGAAGGTGGAGGGAAATGAACCATATTTTGGTAATCCAACCAGTTGAACATATGCGTTGGTACTTAATGAATATGTTGTCAGTTCGGTCGTCATCTGAGACATTCTCATCAATGATAGGATGACAAACTGTACAGTGGAAAGTCTAGTTATCCGATTCACATGGACTTGTTGTGCAATTTAAATGTTTGAATATGAAATTATTTGTGATGGGATGAAATGTGATTTTAGCTTCTAAAATGTGAGATTTGAGTTTTCATGAGTGAATTAGGCACGACTCAGTGGCCTGCCCACGTGAAGCGACATTGGTTATAAACTATGAAACACGCCCTCCTCTCCTTTCCTATATAAAGCCTTGACAACAATATAACTTCCTGTTCCGGGGACATTAAGGCGACGGCCTTGACGTTAGAAGGACAGGTGACACCTACAGAGCAAAGCCAATCTCAGCTACCTAACGAAATTAGCATTGAATTCCCACGTGAAGAGGACGATCGACACGTCGAATTTCAACAATACCAGCCAGAATATAGCATGAGCATATAAGCATGGCAACGGGGTATGAACTTTGAACTCTGATTCACTCCAGCCGCCAAGCGTGGACTGGGAAATGACAGAGAGTATACCGTCTACCACACAACGACGTTACTAAAACGGGTACAGTTTACCATCAGAGACGCTCTTCAAAGGATGGGCAACTCGGCCTTCCATCTACCACCAACCTATTGAAGCGCAGCTCAGACTAAATATTCATTGCATTTTCCTTTTCCAAATAGGCGGTAATTTAGAATGCAAGAGATCCTGTATTTACGATAGCATAGCTTCTCCCTTTGTTCCTCAGTCTTCCCGCTCTTTCAATCAAACTCAAACCCCTTTCTTTGTGTAGCGAGCTGCCATGTCGGCTCCGTCCGCCAGGGACTTTTTCTTTATGACAATTTGTAATCAATGTATTATCTAGTCGATTTATGTAAATCTGTGTGATTAGTTAGGTATTTAGTAAATAAATCATTCAACCCAATTTGTATTGCTGATTTAACTTGTTAGCTAGGGCTCGTGAAGATAACCAAGAATTTACCACTTTCAGATGAGACTGAATAAGGTTACCAGGTCTTTAAGAGTTTATTCAGAAGATAACTGCTCTATAAACATTATTTCATGGTGCCTCCACTTTCTAGTTAATTATCTACCTGATTAGCTTAAATCAGGTATTATTAATTTACAGAGAAATTATTTTATAGAATAGCAGGTCATATCACTTAATCTGGCATAGATAACAAAACGACAAATGTAACAGCAATATTTAGACTTATGGATGCCACCCGTTAAATAAAATACTGAATGGTTCCGTATTTCACTGAAAGAATAGACGTTTTGTTTTCGAAATGATAGTTTCCGGATTTTACCATATTAATGACATAAGGCTCGTATTTCTGTGTGTTATTATATTATAATTAAGTCTATGATTTGATAGAGCAGTCTGACTGAGCGGTGGTAGGCAGCAGCAGGCTAGTAAGCACTCATTCAAACAACACTTTCCTGCATTTACCAGCAGCTCTTCGCTGTGCTTCAAGCATTGCGCTGTTTATGACTTCAAGCCTATCAACTCGTGATTAGGCTGGCAATACTAAAGTACCTGTTAGAACATCCAATAGTCAAAGGTTAATGAAATACAAATGGTATAGAGAGAAATAGTCCTATAATAACCTCAACCTAAAACTTCTTACCTGGGAGTATTGAAGACTCATGTTAAAAGGAACCACCAGCTTTCATATGTTCTCATGTTCTGAGCAAGGAACTTAAATGTTAGCTTTCTTACATGGCACATATTACACTTTTACTTTTTCTTCTCCAACACTTTGTTTTTGCATTATTTAAACCAAATTGAACATGTTTCATTATTTATTTGAGACTAAATTGATTTAATTTATGTATTATATTAAGTTAAGTGTTCATTGTTCATTCAGTATTGTTGTAATTGTCATTATTACACATATATTTTTAAGTAAAATTTAAAAAAAATTTTAAAACAATTTTTAAAATATATATATATATATATATATATATATATATATATATATATACACACACACACACACATATACATATTTTTTTTTATTGGCATCGGCCTTTTTTGGTCCTCCAATAATTGGTATCGGTGTTGAAAAATCATAAAATCGGTCGACGTCTACTAGAGAACATCTCTGAAAACCATTTAATGTAGACTGACACAATCACACTGAGTGAATGTGCTTTGGCAAATGCACAGAGAGAGAAACAATCAATCAGAGTACACAACCGTGTACGTAACCTACACAAGTTGACAATAGAAAATGACAAAATAATTTGTAGGGAGACCTCCCATAAAGACAAATAGCTTATACAAGTCGCAGCAATTTTCTTCAGAGACAATAATTTTATTAGTCAGGTAATACTCTGAGGCCCCGGGACACAGGCCCCAAGCTGCAGAGAAAAATGACTTCCACCTTTCCTTCACTAGCACATTTTTCCTCTAGCGTATTTCTCTATACTCAAACACACACACACCTTTTACATTCCGGATTCCTTCTCTTGCTTTAGATATCAGAGGCTATCCCTGAAACCAAATGCTGGGCTGCCTGCCTGCGATATACTGCCTGTTCCTGACCACAGTCCTAGATCCACCCAAGCTGCAGGGAAGGGGTGCTCTGCGAGGGGCTGAGGAATACTGCCTGACTGGCCCAGAAAGCAGAACTGACTCAACGAATGTTTGAAGTGTAATGGGATCATCCACCCATCTGCACTAACCTGTACAAAAAGGGCCACAGATGAGAGGTCAACATGGGCCTTCCATTAACTATTTAAAAGCCACTACTGCTGGTCAGAGTTGAACGCACAAGTCAGCATGATGACTATATCAAATAAGGCAGCAGCTACTGACAGTACTGCTAGATCATTTAGTTGTTTACAAAAACTGCGAGATGAGTTATCGGTCTACAAAAACAAATTGAATGGGAAACATACTGAGCAGCAACCACAGAGCCCCACACGACTGAATCTTGCTGACAGGCTTGTAAAGTGGTTTGCTGAAGTATTCGATTGCTCCTCTGAAACCCTGTCTTATTGGAGCCAAGCAACGATGGGGGAAATAGTTCAACACAGCCAAGGAAAAAGGATTATTCAATGCCAGAAGGACAAATACCATCAGAAATTACATTAGAGATGACGAAAACAGCAACAAAACAGATCGCATGGTGGAGCTCAGGCAGCAGTCTGCAGGCAGTGCACCGGTGAGACAGGTTTGAACAGGTGAGGCCCAGCTGAGAGTCACAGCAGCAGGTGTAGTAGCACCTCCCCCAGAAGGCCCTAGGACACAGACCTCTCTCTTCCGTGTTCTCCACTTCCCCCTACGGAGAAGGTAGCAGGGGGAGCGAGAGACAGGTGTCCACGCACTCAGACTAGACAGATACAGGACAGGAAATAAGAGGCCCAGAGAAAACAAAGGATGGTCACATTTTCAAATGTATTAACTCCATTTTCTTCTTCCTGTCAGTCAGTAAAGCAGTCATAAAGCCTAGCTTATATATCACTTCCATTCATGAATAATTTCCCTCTGTGTATGTAGAGAGTAGAGCTGCAACCTCCCACAAAGTGAACAAAAAACTTAAAGTTCAAAAGATGCTCTCCCCGGTTATGGAGTCCCTCACAATACATTAGCATTCTATTATGCACTGGTGAGCAGCAAGAAAGACACTTCTGTGGCAGTGGAGACCCAGATGGGTCATGGCCAGAGAGCTGTCTGTCTGTCCAAGCACAAGGGGTGTTCCACCAGCCTCTAGGCACAGCCACGTGTGTCAAGTATGTAATGTAGCAAAGCAAAAACACTCAATTTGAGCTCTTTGATCGGTTAAAGATGGGCCCTCGGTCAAACCAGTTAACATCAAAACAATTGTGCTTAGGGCAGACCCACTCTGGAGGATAAACAGTCAGGCATGACTGACGCAGCAGCCATTAACAGGAAAACGCCTCATCATTCAGACTCCACTGTCACCACACAGACCCGGACAACGGCACGTCTACTCGTCAACTGCCTTATTCTGCCAACTCAAAATGGTTTTCCTCTTTCCCATGTAGGCATACCTCACATACAATTTTTGAACTACAACACTTGGGAGGGTAAAGGACATGTAAACACATTTCAAAAACAAAGAGATTCAGGTGATGACTCATTTCCAGGGAGACTTAAGAGATTGTATGAAACCGTTTGAGACAGACATAGCTAATCACAAAAGCACATGTTTATGTCAGAGTCTAAGAGTACACACCTGGCTTAATGGTCTCACTATTGTTCAACATTGCAAAACCTTGTGTTCATACAGGAATATGCCTATATTGTATAGTACAACACACACATCCCTTTGACATGAATCATGTCATGCCAACTATATTCATTGCAATTCACTCTGCAATGCTCAGTGTGTTGCGCTCTCTCCTGAATGCAAAAGCAGTAGGCTGGGTCATCTCGGACACTATGCAGCCGAGTTGCACCTGGGTTCAGAGGTGATGAGGTCACACATCTTCAGGGAATTGTCTCACCTTGCCCCACATTACTCTGCCTGTAGCATCAATAATTCTGTCAACTTATCAGGATGTAGCCTAGTCTAGATGTTTGTGGGTGTGCTCTACTGTTGCCCTCTTTCATTTGAGGTTACTGCCCAGTGTTGAGTCAGAAGTGCAAACTAACTGAATTCTTCCTCTGAGATTTGCAGATTTACAAAGTGCAGTGCAAACACATTGTGACCTTGGAACCGGCCCCCAATTCCAGGCAGATTGCTTCTCATCAGTCTTGCCTATCTGTTGTTTACCAAGCCTGGTGTTGGGCTGCAATTTGCTGTAAAACAAATAAGGACTAAGTCTGTGAGCAATTACAGTAAATGTAGCAATTAAGATAAGAATACCAGCTTCCCATACTGTATGTAACCCAAGTGCTTGGGACTATACGGACAGTGTCAGATCCAACTAAATTACTACTACTACACCATTGCTTTCATTACTTTCGGGAAAAAAAAACATCAAACATATGCGTTAGGTTATAGCTTGCAAACACACTACCAAAGAGATGAAAGCTAGTCTGAAAAATATTGTTACTTCAGGGTGTAGCCTACCTCCCTCAATTTCCTGAGTGCAATCCCGTTGTTTCTGATGACTTTGACAGTTGTTTACATGTGAAGAAACACTGGAGACGTAGTGTTTCATGATTGTTTAGCAAAATATAACTACATTAATTGAAAAATAACAGACGTCCGCAGGTTTACGAAGCAAACGTCTGGTGGGAGGAGTGAATAGATACCAGATGTTACGCATGGAATACCACATGCTGGTGGTAAAGATTGTGTAGCGAGAAATCACTGCGTTTATTACTAATGTAATGGCTGTAAATAGCGAATTTGTTGGATTTGACCGCTATAATAACTTGTTTGAATAACGTTCTGGCTAATCTTATGTGTTTAGACCTCAGAAGTAAAGATGCATTTTTCAGCGGAGATTAAACTTCTCACGGTCGAGAAGCATTTTAGGTTAGCTTCTATTCGCTATTTTGACGTAAGAATAAGTATGAAAACAATTAATAACTACAGTAAAGCAACATGTTGGTTCCGATCTACTCACCAGAATGTCTATCCAACGCGATACAATCCAATTGATATCATTTCACGGTCACGCATGAGAACAAACGAGGAAAAAAATTATCGAGGCAGCCTCGCTCTGTGAGAAGACTCCTCCAAAGTGAGATAAAGAAGTTATTTCCACAGCGTTTCAAATCGATAAAGAGCTGCGGTTAGTGCACACGCCGTATTTAGCCAAAGGCACATTTATGACAGAACGAGTTATAAATAACATAATCCGAAACAGAACTGTAAATCTCTTAGAAGAGATTTTGTCGCATTCCGATGGTTTCACAAATGCTGGCCAGTATCATGACGTCACCGGGAAAAGGGGGTAAAAAGAGTCACGTCAGACTCTTTCAAATCCAGGAACGCCTACTGCCTTTGGCTGTGGTGTGTCTGTTCAATGATCATAACTTCGAACTATTCATTGTTGTTGAAAAGCAAGACAAATCATTCTCGATATTATTATCTATTATATGACACGACCAAACTGAAAACTTGACTCACTTTGCCACAGTAGTGGGAAACTGGAATGTTCAACTACTGGTAAATACTAATGTACCCGCTTATTTATTATAGCACTGTTTTATGAAGGATTTAAATGGCGTCTTGTGAAATACCCAGGGACTGCTAATTTGAACAGGATTGTAAACGGATGAACACAAGCAAACAGTAAAGAGAAATGCCTCTCAGGGAACAAAAACATGCATAGTAGCTTCCTCCATCAAAACTGTTCATAGTGTAAGCAAACGTAAACAAATAATGCTGATGAAGCAAATGTCACCAAGGAGATTTGTAATGATCCCTTTTGACTTCCATCATAATGAGTTGCTGCTAATGTGCAAGGGAATACATACAGTATGCTATAAATAGGGGTTGGAACAGAAGTAATTTTCCAATCGTTTCGTTCTGAACAGAACCCCTATTTATTTCGTTCCGTTCCACTGTACTTAAATAAAATATTTGTTTTACTTGATTACTATTATTTAATTCCAAGTCAAATTATCAATATAGAGCTGCTGCCTATGCTCTCTGACAAAATCACTATCAGTAGTTCTTAAAATAATGCCTTATTTACTTTTATGACTGCTGAATACCGACCAATCAATCACTTATATCATGTATTTTCAGGCTCGCGAAGCAACTGCTTCGATTCCTCTCCATCTTGTGCGTTCTCTCTTCTCTCGGTCTCGGTGTCTGCTCCACACAGACCGGACAAGTTTAAGCGGGTGCGCAATGGATTATGGTCATTGTAATTAATTACCAAGTATTCTGCACTACACTATGTAGAATATCGGCCTGTTGGAAACTACAACTCCCTACTACATTGCACAGTTCAGACTTCATCTAATTTATCTCTACATACACTACACATCACGCTCACAGAAAAAAAATGTAATCCCAAATAAATTGACCAAAGTTAATCAATTAGTTGTTTAAATAATGAAAATATTAAATGTTGGTTAATAGCTCAGCACTATTGTTTACATGCGCGATGGTTAGAAAAGTATAGGGCGGTGGCCTCCCGGGTGGTGCAGTGGTCAAGGGCGCTGTGCCACCAGAGACTGGGTTCCCGCCCAGGCTCTGTCGCAACCGGCCGCGACCAGGAGGTCCATGGCGCAACGCACAATTGGCCTAGTGTCGTCCGGGTTAGGGAGGGCTTGGCCTGTAGGGATATCCTTGTCTCATTGCGCACCAGCGACTCCTGTGGCGGGCCGGGCGCAGTGCACGCTAACCAAGGTTGCCAGGTGCATGATGTTTCCTCCGACACACTGGTGCGGCTGGCTTCCGGGTTGGATGCACGCTGTGTTAAGAAGCAGTGCGGCTTGGTTGGGTTGTGTATCGGAGGACGCATGACTTTCAAACTTCATCTCTCCCGAGCCCGTATGGGAGTTGTAGCGATGAGACATGAGAGTAGCTACTAAACAATTGGATACCACAAAATTGGGGAGAAAAGGGGGTAAAATTCAAAACAAAAACAATAAAGTATAGGGCGCAAGATGTGACAAATTTTGCAGGTTGAGAGAAGATGGAGGCGGCTAGGCTTGAAGCGCTGGCATTTTATTGCATGCATTAGCTATCTGAATTAGGCCCACAGAATTATACCTATGGAGGAGCAGCTTCTATGGAGGAACTTTGATTATCTCTGAACTTCCGAGAGTTGGCTTAAACCTCTTACGTCCACCTGAGACGCAGACGTCCCATCTAGGCATCTGGAAATGCAAATGCGCTACGCCAAATGCTAATAGTACTCGTTCAAACTCAAACGTTCATCAAAACACACATGCAGGGCATTGAATTAAAGCTACACTCGTTGTGAATCTAGCCAACAAGTCAGATTATTAAAATGCTTTTCGGCGAAAGCATGAGAAGCATGAGAAGCTATTATCTGATAGCATGCAACACCCCGAAATACCTGAAGGCGACGTAAACAAAGGAATTAGCGTAGCCGGCGCTACACAAATAGCAGAAATAAAATATACAACTTTCATTACCTTGGACGAGCTTCTTTGTTGGCACTCCTATATGTCCCATAAACATCACTATTGGGTCTTTTTTTCGATTAAATCGGTCCATATATACCCAAAATATCCATCTATGGAAACTGTGTGATTCAGAAAATAACACCGTTTCAAAACGCTACGTCATTTTTTTAAATTAAAAAAGTCGACGATAAACTTTCACAAAACACTTTGAAATACTTTTGTAATCCAACTTTAGGTATTAGTAAACGTTAATAATCTATCAAATTGATCACGAGGCGATGTGTATTCAATAGCTCCACATCTTCAAATTATCTTCCAAAATCTCTCTTCCATAACGTCCTGTCGGAGACCGGATGGAAAGTGGTCTCTCTAACTCGTTTGACCAAGAAACAACGAGAAGGCAATTGACAAGAGTGGTGACATCGTGTGGAAGCTGTAGGACTTGCAATCTCGGCTCTATTTAATTTCGTGCCCCTTGAACAATACATGCAAGTGGCGCATGGATATTTTTTTCAGTTTTCAGTGATCAGTTTTTCTTGCGCTTTTCGATGAAACAGACGCTCTGTTATAGTCACAGCGGTGATTTAACCAGTTTTAGAAATGTGAAAGTGTTTTCTATCCACACATACTAATCATATGCATATACTATATTCCTGGCATGAGTAGCAGGACGCCGAAATGTTGCGCGATTTTTAACAGAATGTTCGAAAAAGTAGGGGGTAGGATCAACAGGTTTAACGTTGGACCAATGCTACCTAGCTAACAAGCGTGTGTGGACAAAAGCCACCAGAATTAAAAACAGGATACCTTTTTGTAGTTAACAAATCCAATGTGAAACATACTATTGTATCCGTAACTAGCATTGAAAAATGTAATCCATTCTTCTCCATTAAAAAACTGTATTAATTTCTGAAATCCCGCTGAAATGTCAGTAGGTTACAGTATGCTTCGGAGGGGGAGGAGCAGGTAGTTTACACACAAAGATTTTTAGCCGGCAGGCAGACACTGGAATACGTTTCTAGTGACAGTGAGGGCTTTGCATATGCGCCTTATTGCGTTTGTGGGACTGAATTTTTTTCTCTCCGTAATGTAAAAAAAAACTTTATTAACCGACTTCTATCCGTTAAAAATAAAAGGTTATGTTCTGGAACAGTATTGATCACTTTTAATTCTTAGCTCCGATTCTGTTCCTCTAAAAATTGTTATTTTACCGGTTTCTGTTCTGTTCCCCATACTGGGTCCAACCCATGACTATAACATAGTAACACCAGGAGTGTAAGGATGTTCTCACTTGGTCCCTTTCAGACATTTTTTGTTGTTGGGTGAACACTCAAACTCAGATCCCTTAAAAAAAATGACCAACCGAACTGAAAATAGCAAACCGAACTGAGACCATTGAGAGATTTGATTTGAGTTAGGTTTGCTTGAATTTTGTGATCAGGTTCCTTTTTTAAGGCCAACGTGCACCACCCACTAGACTACTAGTGCAACACTGTTTCCCCTGCCATAAACCCTCATATTGGTACCACAGAAGAGAGAATATGGTTTGCAGAAAAAACATGTTTTTGGGATATTAAATAGCGATTTCCAAGGATGCACAGAAATTCCAAAATTGAGTTTTTAGTTCAAAATATGCTAAGAAAACTTCAATCTGTTTATTCAACTGTGGGGTTTGAAGTGTGAGAAGACAACATACTTGGTGAGAATCACAACACAAGAGCTAGAATAGATTTTCTATCCTAAAGGTAGGGTGTTAGGTGATGCAACAAACAATGGACGCTCTGCGATAATTCTACAAAAGGCAGCAGGAAACAAATCCATTTACACTAAATGTCAATGTGGTCGTCAAAATATGCAGTGGTGTAAAGTACTTAATCAAACTAGCTACTTCAAAGTATTTTTACTTATCTGTACATTACTATTTATATTTGACACATTTTACATCACTACATTCCAAAAGAAACAATGTACTTTTACATTTTCTCTGATACCCAAAAGTACTCATTACATTTTGAATGCCTAGCAGCACAGGGAAATGGTCCAATTCACACCCTTATCAAGACAACGTCCCTGGTCATATTGCCTCTAATCTTGTGGACTCACGAAACACAAATGCTTAATTTGTAAATTATGTCTGAGTGTTGGAGTGTGCCCCTGGCTATCCATAAATAGATACAAGAGAATTGTGCCGTCTGGTTACATAAGGAATAAGAAACTATCTATACTTTTACTTTTGATACTTAAGTATATTTTACCAATTACATTTACCTTTGACTTAAGTATATTTAAAACCAAAAACTTTTAGACTGACTCAAGTAATATTTTACTGGGTGACTTTCACTTGAGTCATTTTCTATTAAGGTAAATTTTACTCAAGTATTACAATTG
Organism: Oncorhynchus tshawytscha; assembly: GCF_018296145.1. NCBI lineage: Eukaryota > Metazoa > Chordata > Actinopteri > Salmoniformes > Salmonidae > Oncorhynchus > Oncorhynchus tshawytscha. The sequence goes on from NC_056441.1 coordinate 57,443,364, forward strand.
AGTACTATTCCCACCACTGAAATTATATAATAAATCATTTGAAAACAGGAATATGGCAGTTGTAAACAATGTCTAAATATCCCAATACTGTAAGTTATTAAAATGTACACGACATGAGCCCAAATGTAACGCAACTGCCATGCTAAGAACTTTCAACACTGGGACAGCCAAATTCGGTGTGTATATCAAAATCGGTGTGTATATATTCTCTTGGCAGAAGGTATTCCTCAACCTACCAGAGTAAGATCGATGTGACATTGTATAGCAAAGTCCTGAGGGTGTTTCACAGTCGTGAGAGGTCCTTGGACTGAAATGCGAGGTAAAACTTTTTGGGGGGCTCATTTAAATAAACAAAATTCAGAGATACATTTTTTTTTTTTTAAAGTAGAGCTTTGCAGCTATGTTTTGATGTACGGGTTGTCAGGGACTGGGCCAAATTTACATTCCGCCAACCCCATTTTGATAATGAGTGCTAGCTTGCTAGCTGTGTAGGAGTGGTTGACGCTGTTCACTGAGGCAACTGTGGTGCGAGGCAGTGCTGAGCGGAATTGGCTGTATTGTGCCAGTGGAGAATTGTGATGAATGGTTTTATCCTTTAATTGAAAACTACCAGAATTCTGTGGCTACAGCCCCTTAAAAATGACAAAAACATAGCTAAATACCAGCTAATTGAAAATGTGTCCCATCTTGCGGTGCAGCTGGCAGCTCACTGACCGTCTCATCTGAGCCTAGGCTAATTGTCTCCCAACACTAGAGTAACTCAACACCAAAAACAACATTATAATGTAACCAAACTCAGGTGTAGGCCTACCTAAGTACATTGCCTTGAGAAAGTATTCACAGCCATTTACTTTTTCCACATTTTGTTGGGTTAGTCTGAAATTAAAATGAATTAAACACAATACCCCAAAATGTCAAAGTGGAATTATGTTTTTACAAATGAAAAGCTGAAATGTCTTGAGTCAATATGTATTCAACCCCTTTGTTAATGCAAGCCTAAATAAGTTCAGGAGTAAAAATATGCTTAAGTCGTCACAAGTTGCATGGACTCACTCTATTCAATAACAGTGTTTAACATGATTTTTGAATGACTACCTCATCTCTGTACCCCACACACACAATTATCTGTAAAGTCCCTCAGTCGAGCAGTGAATTTCAAACGTAGATTCAACCACAAAGATCAGGAAGATTTTCAAATGCCTCGCAAAGAAGGGCACCTATTGGTAGATGGGTACAAATTTGAAAAGAGTAGACATTTAATACCCCTTTGAGCATGGTGAAGTTATTACACTTTGGATGGTGTATCAATACACCCAGTCACTGCAAAGATACAGGCGTCCTTCCTAACTCAGTTGCCGGAGAGGAAGGAATCCGCTCAGGGATTGTACCATGCGTCCAATGGTGACTTTAAAAACAGAGTTTAATGGCTGTGATAGGAGAAAACTGAGGATGGATCAACAACATTGCAGTTACTCCACAATACTAACCTAAATGACAGAGTGAAAATAAGGAAGCCTGTACCGAATACAAATATTCCAAAACACGCATCCTGTTTGCAAAAAGGCACCAAAGTAAAACTGCAAAAATTGGGGAAAGAAATTAACTTTAAGTGCTGAAAACAAATAATTGCATTTGGTGCGAATCCAATTTAACAGATGGTGGCTGCATCATGTTATGGGTATGCTTGTTATGGGCAAGGACAAGGGAGTTTTTGATAAAGAAACTGAATAGGTCTAACACAAGCAAAATCCTACAGGAAAACCTGGGTTAGTCTGCTTTCCAACAGACACTGGCCAAATATACACAAGTTGCTTACCAAGACAACATTCAATGTTCCTGAGTGGCCTAGTTAGTTGTCTTAAAATCAGCCTTACAATCTATTGCAACACTTGCAAATGGGTGTCTAGCAATGATCAATCAGCTTGAAGAATTTAAAAAATATTAATGTGCAAATATTGTTCAATCCAGGTGTGCAAATCTCAGACTCATAAAGGCCCAAAGCTGTAATCACTGCCGAAGGTGATTCTGACATGCATTGACTCAGGGGTGTGGATACTTATGAATATTAGTTATTTCATTTAATACATTTGCAAACATTTCTAAAAAAAACATGGTTTTCACTTTGTCATTTTTTGGTATTGTGTGTAGACGGACGAGGGAAAAAAATGTCATTCATTTTTAATTCAGGCTGCAACAAAATGTGGAATAAGGGGTGTGAATATTTTCTGAAGGCTCTGTAAGCTATGTTATTAGACTAGCGCAGTACAGACTTGGTGAGAAGTGTCTGTCGGTGCTGGTGGGGATGCTGGGTGCGCACACACACACACACACGGTTGGCTTGGGAATATTATTTTGGCACTCTCGGCCTAATCAGTTGAGCTACTGAGGACAATATAACTATGATACAGCCTAACTGTTACTAATTGGTAAATACACTGCTCAAAAAAATAAAGGGAACACTAAAATAACACATCCTAGATCTGAATGAATGAAATATTCTTATTAAATCCTTTTTTCTTTACATAGTTGAATGTGCTGACAACAAAATCACACAAAAATTATCAATGGAAATCAAATTTATCAACCCATGGAGGTCTGGATTTGGAGTCACGCTCAAAATTAAAGTGGAAAACCACACTACAGACTGATCCAACTTTGATGTAATGTCCTTAAAACAAGTCAAAATGAGGCTCAGTAGTGTGTGTGTGGCCTCCACGTGCCTGTATGACCTCCCTACAACACATGGGCATTCTCCTGATGAGGTGGCGGATGGTCTCCTGAGGGATCTCCTCCCAGACCTGGACTAAAGCATCCGCCAACTCCTGGACAGTCTGTGGTGCAACGTGGCATTGGTGGATGGAGCGAGACATGATGTCCCAGATGTGCTCAATTGGATTCAGGTCTGGGGAACGGGCGGGCCAGTCCATAGCATCACCTTCCTCTTGCAGGAACTGCTGACACACTCCAGCCACATGAGGTCTAGCATTGTCTTGCATTAGGAGGAACCCAGGGCCAACCGCACCAGCATATGGTCTCACAAGGGGTCTGAGGATCTCATCTCGGTACCTAATGGCAGTCCGGCTACCTCTGACGAGCACGAGGGCTGTGCGGCCCCCCAAAGAAATGCCACCCCACACCATGACTGACCCACCGCCAAACCGGTCATGCTGGAGGATGTTGCAGGCAGCAGAACGTTCTCCACGGCGTCTCCAGACTCTGTCACATGTGCTCAGTGTGAACCTGCTTTCATCTGTGAAGAGCACAGGGTGCCAGTGGCAAATTTGCCAATCTTGGTGTTCTCTGGCAAATGCCAAACGTCCTGCACGGTGTTGGGCTGTAAGCACAACCCCAACCTATGGACGTCGGGCCCTCATACCACCCTCATGGAGTCTGTTTCTGACCGTTTGAGCAGACACATGCACATTTGTGGCCTGCTGGAGGTCATTTTGCTGGGCTCTGGCAGTGCTCCTCCTGCTCCCCCTTGCACAAAGGCGGAGGTAGCGATCCTGCTGCTGGGTTGTTGCCCTCCTCCACGTCTCCTGATGTACTGGCCTGTCTCCTGGTAGCGCCTCCATGCTCTGGACACTACGCTGACAGACACAGCAAACCTTCTTGCCACAGCTCGCATTGATGTGCCATCCTGGATGAGCTGCACTACCTGAGCCACTTGTGTGGGTTGTAGACTCCGTCTCATGCTACCACTAGAGTGAAAGCACCGCCAGCATTCAAAAGTGACCAAAACATCAGCCAGGAAGCATAGGAACTGAGAAGTGGTCTGTGGTCACCACCTGCAGAACCACTCCTTTATTGGGGGTGTCTTGCTAATTGCCTATAATTTCCACCTGTTGTCTATTCCATTTGCACAACAGCATGTGAAATTTATTGTCAATCAGTGTTGCTTCCTAAGTGGACAGTTTCATTTCACAGAAGTGTGATTGACTTGGAGTTACATTGTGTTGTTTAAGTGTTCCCTTTATTTTTTTGAGCAGTGTAGTAACCCTGCTTTTTGTTCATGATCATGTAATCTCAGTTACTCTGTTACCACACCTGGTGTGCGCACTTTACCCCTCAGCGTAGACTCCCAGTTCTGCATAAAACAGCAATATATGTTAACATAAACCCATTTAAATTCAGGTGGTTAACATGCTGTATTTTATAATTCCAATTAAGCAATTATCATATTATTACACATCTCATTTGCAAAAAGTAGCATTAAACATTTTCTAATTTCATAACTTGTTTCAAATTGTTACAAACTGTTGTTTTGCATAAAGCATGACAATGTGTTAATATGACCACCCTACCTTAAATGATCAGGCTTAAATTCATGCATATTAAGTGGCTAATTTACATAATATTGCATATTAATTTCATAAACATTTTATATGAATCATCCCTATGTTCTACATCAACCCTGAAAATGTCATAATATTTTGACCACTATATAAGACATTGGACTAAACGTGTTGAAATTAAGAATTCAGACAAGATGATTTGCTGCCTTTTTTCAGGGATCATCATTGACCTGTCCACAACCTTTTTGACCTTTTCTGTTCATGTGAAAATAATCTCAGCAATGGTAAATCCTAACCTCAAACTAAAGTGTTCTGTGTCCTGATACGCTGATCTATACCATGGAATACAAGATAATACCAGAAACAACGTTTGATTTTGACCCCTAACACTATGAAAGGGGCAGGAGCCTACATTTTCAATTACAACATTATTTAATCTGCAGTTATTCTTCTGACATTAATTCTGTTACCAATAACATTTATATATTAATAGTATCTTCTGATTACAAATATGTCTCATAATTTAACTAAATGCAATCTATTAGATTCCAAAATGTAAGTAGATATCTAACTGTCCGATAACACATTCTGATGGAATGGCTTGTGCATTGAGTGAATGTTGGAAAAAGTACTTGGTTCCTTTCTAAACCTAGCAATGTGAAAGCAAAGATGACTCAGAACACAAAATATTTTAAGTGAACTGTCAAAAGAGTTGAGTCCTCATTCAAAGGCAAGGGTAGCGTAGATACAAAGAACAGTTTTCTATATGTGAAAACACCCTAACAATACAGTGTGAATGTGAATGGGGCTTGACATGTCAGATACTAACCAATCCAGAAGCTGGGTTCAAACAAAGCCCTTGCTGCCTTGGCCAATCCATGCAGACTTCCAGGTCTGGCCGAGGGATGTGGAAAGGTCAATGATAAAGAATGGAATGTGAGCTTTAACTGGGATACAGGAGTCAGTGCTTTGATAGCCAACACTACATCTGAAATAATCTGTCTGGACTTCATTACAGTCAACGAGAAGGGCCTCCCTAAAATTGTTGTCAAAAATACAAGCCGTCACATAGGCCAAGAAAAAGAGAGAACTATATATAATGTCACAAATTCTTATTTTCAATGATGGCCTAGGAACAGTGGGCTAACTGCCTTGTTCAGGGGCAGAACGACAGATTTTTACCTTGTCAGCTTGGGGATTCGATCTTGCAACCTTCCGGTCACTAGTCCAACGCTCCTACCACTAGGCTACCTGCCCCCCATGAGATTAACTTCTAGCTTGCAACTCAATAGTCATAATAATGGTTCTCCTTAGTTGAGCCTGCAGGGTTTACAAGCCAGGACTTACATTGCATAACGACTCTGGGGCTATTCCAACATCTTGTCAAACTAAGCTAACAAGCATGTTTGAGATATCAAGCTATGCTGATTCAGTTGAGAAACAAAACAATTACATTTCAAATTAGGAGAGTTCATGTTAACTTGATTGACCGATTCAGTTAAAAGGTAGAGTCAGCAATTCACGAAGTAAACAGCCATATCAGGCTGACCTCTGCAACAACTAAGAGCAACAAGATTTTTTTTTTTTTTTATGTAACTAGGCAGTGAGGCTAAACTTCTCTGCTGTTTTTGTCTGGCTGCTATCACGTTGTAGCTTAGTGATGCATACCCATGCGCAGGTAATCCATAGCTGTGTTCGAATACTCATACAAACTTCTACAGATGCACAATCGAGAGCATCCTGTCGGGCTGTATCACCGCCTGGTACGGCAACTGCTCCGCCCACAACCGTAAGGCTCTCCAGAGGGTAGTGAGGTCTGCACAACGCATCACCGGGGGCAAACTACCTGCCCTCCAGGACACCTACACCACCCGATGTCACAGGAAGGCCATAAAGATCATCAAGGACAACAACCACCCGAGCCACTGCCTGTTCACCCCGCTATCATCCAGAAGGCGAGGTCAGTACTGGTGCATCAAAGCACAAATTCATTGATTTAATTGAACTAATTATGACAAATGACAAATGTTAAGTAATAATGTAATGCCTTTTACAATAAGTTGTTACACATTGGCTGACAATTTGTAAGCTACGCTATCCTTACAAACCGCATAGCATTACAGCAGTATGTATCAGTATGTTAGCTAGTTACCTAACGTTAGTTGGCAACTAATACATCAAATTTGCCAGACAGCAGATAGTTAATATACTAACTACCCAACATTTATTGACATGATTATTTACATAACTCTGAGCTAAGTAGTATAGTCGTGTGATTCAATAGATCACTCCTCCGATTTCAGAGCAGTCTCGCGTAGAATAACTAATGAATTTACGAACGCTCAACACCCGTTGAATATGGCCGGTGTCAGTAAACGTTGGCAAAAAAAAAAAAAAAGAAATTGTTGGTAGCAGCACAGTTAGTCACCAACTCTCTGGATAACATAAAAACAGCCTATACAGCTCTGCTAGGGTGAGTAAAATGGTCAGATTGGGTTGTTTTCTCATTTGAATCTGGAAGTAGCTAGCCAACGTTAGCCAGTTAGCTTGGGTGCTTGACTGCCGTTGAACGCTTGGAAAAACCCTACTCCTCTGCCAGAGCATCCAGTGTGCTCTCTGACCACTCCCGAGAGCGAAAACACTCAATTTATGAACGGTCAATCTGACAACACTCTGGATTGACGAATGCCCAGGGAGAACTCTGGCACTCCAGATTGAATTTACAAACACACCCGAAATCATAACATGTTTAGCTAGTCATTTGTTATGCTAACAAGCTAGCAAAAAGTTGCATAGCAACAGCATCAACTTCCGGTAGACAGGTGAAGCGCTGGTACCCTCAACTGAAACGATACCATTAGTTTACAGTATACTAAAATGACCTAATAGTATATACTCATGAAGTATGTAGTATACAGTATGGGTATTCAAACACAGCTTATGTCACAGTATGCTATTGTGCTGCTGGGCCCAAGAACTAGTGGTCTTGGTCAGCCTCTAGAGCAGGGATGGGAAAATTCAGTCCTTGGGGGCCTGATTTATGTCACTTTTGCACCAGCCCCAGCTAACACACCTGACTACAATAATCAACTAATCAGGACCTTCAGTTTAGAATGCAATTAGCGTAATCAGCTGTGTTTGCTAGGGATGGGGGTAAAGTGTGACTCCACTCCGGCCCCTGAGTACTGGAGTGACCCATCCCTGCTCTAGAGCTCTCTCCATCTCTCCAGTGCAAACAGCAAACCACACAAAGCCTAGCAGCCCATGGAGGGCTGCACCTCAACATAGTAGGTCCACACATCACAAAGGACCTGGGAGAAATCACAGCAAACAGTACAGATGAAAAAATAAACCGTACTCGTCAACCCACATTCTCCAATTTCAAAGAAGCTCCGTTTGGGGCAGAACATGGATGTACGAATCACATAGCTACAGCTTACACACTGTAATTGGCAAGTTAATGTTCCAGTGCTTAGCCCTGTAATTAGCCTATGATATGTTACCATCATCAAAACAAAAATGAAGTCATACTGTCAAGCACTTGTATGACCACATGTAAACAAAGTCAAAGTTGCCCCCCTAGGCTAATATCTAGCTTGTGCAGAGCAGCTTGGAAATGTTGGTGTGAAATACAAAAATAAATGTATGATATTAATATAAAAATGGCAGTCAAAGCTAAGTCTTTGCTCAGTCTGCACATTCAGTGCTCTTCTTTTCATGCATACAGTGGCAGGGCCTATTCACCGGCAGGAACAAAAACACTGCCTCATTCACTTAGAATATTCCAGGGTTATGCCTGCATAATGCAACAACAGCACCTTTTCTTCTGGTTTTGCACCCACAATTCATTATTCTATTCTCTCATTGTGCAACAGTTAAAGCAGAGGTGAAATGCGGCCAGCCCATTACCCACAATCCCCTGCCAAGCTGTGTACACAAGACCTTTCTATTGCCAGGGAAGCAGGTCCTGGCTTGATTGTGGACCTCTCCGATTGAAACGATTACACATTGCAAACAATTCACTGCACTGTGTGTAGCCTATAGTCTACCACACTGAGCCTATATTACAGTCAGGCTGACCTACACAGAGAGGGCTTTGTTTAAGAGACATAGATGACAAGAGATTCACGATGCCATCACGGTTACCCACAGAGTGACATCAGCCTTGTCTGAAAACAACGCTAGCCAGCTGCAATCACTGGTTAAAGGCAATGTAAAACTGAAATGCAGGAGAATGAGAATGTGAAGCCAGGGCTGAAGAGATGACCAGTCTACTTCACATATTCAGGACTACAGCATAATATCCTCTGGTCACTCCACTCAGTGAGACTAAGTTGCTCCGAAGACAGTGAGGTAGGACTCAGTGAAAGAGAAAGCGAGACAGGAATGTGCAAGCGAGGGAGAGAGAGAAGCGCTACTGATGAGAAAGTCCATTAGATTCTGTGTTTATAAAATTATAAATCAGAGAGAGAAAGTGAGTTAAAGACTGAATGAGGGATAGACTCCATCTAGTTGAAAGTTGGAAAGTGAGGCGCCTCCCTGGGTCAAGGGCAGATGAAAGCATTTTCATAGACAAATAGTGAGGCATGCTGTGAAAATAGCAGTAGCTGTGCTAAAGCCCTTCAAATGAAAAGCTGACTCCACCTTTCGCCAGGGGCAGAGAGAGAGAGGGCCCCTAAAAAACATGAAATAGTGCATTCAGAAGGTATTCAGACTCCTTGACTATTTACACATTTTGTTAATTAAAGCCTTATTCTAAAATTGATTAAATACATTTTCCCACTCAATCTACACACAACACCCCAAATTTGACAAAGCAAAAAACTTTTTTTTCTAAAAATCTGAAAAACCTTATTTACATAAATATTCAGACCCTTTGCTATGAGACTTGATATTGAGCTCAGGTGCATCCTGTTTCCATTGATCCTCCTACAACTTGATTGGAATCCACCTGTGGTAAATTCAATTGATAGACAGGTGTGTGCCTTCCAAAATCATGTCAATGTAAGGTCCCACAGTTGACAGTGCATGTCAGAGCAAAAACCAAGTCATGGGCTCGAAGGAATTGTCCGTAGAGTTCAGAGACAGGATTGTGTCGAGGCACAGATCTGGAGAAGGATAACAAAACATTTCTGCAGTATTGTTGGCATCAAGAACAAAGTGTCAATTACTTTTAAATGGAAGAAGTTTGGAACCACCAAGACTCTTCCTAGAGCTGGCCACCCAGACAAACTGAGCAATCGGGGGAGAAGGGCATTGGTCAGGGAGGTGACCAAGAACAGAGTGGTCCCTGACAGTGCTCTTGAGGTCCACTGTGGAGATGGTTGTCCTTCTGGAAGGTTCTTCCATCTCTGCAGCACTCCACCAATCAGGCCTTTATGGTAGAGTGGCCAGGCGGAAGCTACTCCTCAGTAAAAAGCAAATGACAGCCGGCTTTGAGTTTGCCAAAAGGCACCTAAAGGACCCTCAGACCATGAGAAACAAGATTCTCTGGTCTGATGAAACCAAGATTGAACTCCTTGGCCTGAATGCCAAGCATCACGTCTGGAGGAAACCCTTGCGCCATCCATACAGTGAAGCATGGGTTGCAGCATCATGCTGTGGGGATGTTTTTCAGCAGCAGTGACTGGGAGACTAGTCAGGCTCGAGGGAAAGTTGAACAGAGCAAAGTAGAGAGAGATCCTTGATGAAAACCTGCTCCAGAGTGCTCAGGTCCTCAGACTAGGGCAAAGGTTGCCCTTCCAACAGGACAACGACCCTAAGCACACAGCCAAGACAATGCAAAAGTGGCTTCAGGACAAGTTTCAATGTCCTTGAGTTTCCCAGCCAGAGCCTGGACTCGAACCTGATCGAACATATCTGGAGAGACCTGAAAAGAGCTATGTAGCGACACTACCCAGCCATCCTTACAGAGCTTGAGAGGATCTAGAGAGAATCTGCAGAGAAGAATGGGAGTAACTCCCCAAGTACAGGTGTGCCAAGCTTGTAGAGTCATACCCAAGAAGAGTAGAGGCTGTAATCACTGCCAAAGGTGCTTCAAAGTACGGAGTAAAGGGTCTGAATACTTATGTAAATATGATATTTCAGTTACATTTTAAAAAATGTAAAAAATCTGTTTTTGCTTTGGCATTATGGGGTACTGTGTGTAGATTGATGAGGAAAAAAATATTTTAGAATAAGGCTGTAATGTAAGAAAATGTGAAAAAAGACAAGGGGTCTGAATACTTTTCGAATGCACTGTAAGTAGGCCTACAGGGTCTGGATTAGCGAGTAGGGGGAGAGAAAAAAAACACCACATTATCGGCTAGCCTACATTACTTTGGTAGCTAAAATGGTGAGAAGAAGTCACACAATGGCCATTAACATCTGAACATACACTGGAAGTCTGGTTTTGGGCCTAGTCTATGCCCTACATGTTCAGGTTTAACTTATCCACACGTTCGTATGTGGTCTACAAACGTGACCAATGAAAGCATGTAAGTCATCCTCTATAAATCAGCACTAGAGGCAACTGATGCCTCCTATTTCTCTGTCTGATTTATTCAGCTGTGTTTTTCTCCCCTATGGAGGCAACCGTAGGGCTCAGATCAAAAGAACGACAACATGCCGCCCGTGATCATGTGAACCCAGTGTGGCTGCAGCCTCTGATCTAGGGTGTCTCCACTACAACCCCACGCTGCTGCACCACTCCGCTCTCTACTAAAAGGGGATTTATACAGGCAGAAAAAAGGGAAATGAGAGACGGGGCTAATTGAAGCCTCCTGTTAGAGAGTTACAATTATAAGCCTAACTATCAGTGACCTGAATGGTCTGGACATGGAGTTCTCTGAATAACCACCACCAAAAAAATACATCTGAGAGCACAGAGCAGTAATAAAACAGCTTTTCTACTGACCACCAGTGAAAGCATAGGCCAGGCATCCTAGAATTTGCTTCCCATTTTATTCGCTTCCTTGCCAATCTCTCAGAATTCATGGGGCAAAAAATTTGCCTATGCCACACAAAAATGCTTATCAGAAACGTGTTGGTTCTGATAAATAGCCACCTATCACAGCGGTTGTCGGTGAACAAACTAAAACAGCCAGTCTGTTTCTGGGCAGTGTGTAGATACCCTGTCAATGTCCTAACAGCACAAAACTGAAGAGCTTAATAATTTGACACAGCCTAGGTGGTGGAGCACACTAGTCATGACTATTCCAAAACCCCTTACAGCTTATCACTGTGTCTGTTGATCTCAAACACCCATCCCTAACAAACAGAGATGGCTTGGTGCTACAGATTGAGTTATTGGGGGTGACTGGGTGTAGTGTAGGTCTTTGAGTGGGTAGAGTGCAGGGGTTCCGTCTGTGTGACCCTCAGCAGTACTCAGACATGCCAGGAATGTGTGGAGTGCCCAGCACTGATTGCACAACCCTGCTTACTTGCACCCTGTCACACCAGCACTATACACTTATCAGCTGCTAAGTCTCTAAAAGTAAGGATAGGAAAAAAAGAGGGGGGGTATGTCTCCACCTGACACTTACATGCAACTTCTGCTATCAGAATACGAAGATCCCATTGAAAAGACTGGTATAGACTCAAAAAGGCGCTAAGTGGTCTGATTGTGTTCAGATCCGGCTGACCATTTCAGGAGGTAGTCAGGGATGCATTGTGTGCAGATTTCTCCTCAGTCTAGGCTTCCCGAAAGCACATACTGTGGGCAACATCATCAGCAACATCATCAGCACTCCTCCCACAAGTCTCCTGAAAACCTGTGTTTTGGGACTGAGAGGCACCTTTTCATTGTAATATGTGAGGAATGTGTATGCTGGCATCATAAATGCTACCCAGGCAGCTATTATTTAGAAGGGGAAAAAAGGTGTTTGGCAAGAGTTATGCTAACCGGTTTGCAATCCCTTTAGCATTGCTTGCTAGCTAGCTACAAAGGTTAGCTAATGCCATCAGTTGTTATGTTATCATATTTAGCCTATTCCGCCATTTGTAGAATGCATACTGGCATTTGAATATAAACTCAGCAAAAAAAAGAAAAGTCCCCTTTTCAGGACCCTGTCTTTCAAAGATCATTCGGAAAAATCCAAATAACTTCACAGATCTTCATTGTAAAGGCTTTAAACACTGTTTCCCATGCTTGTTCAATGAACCATAAACAATTAATGAACATGCACCTGTGGAACGGTAGTTATGACACTAACAGCTTACAGACGGTAGGCAATTAAGGTCAGTTATGAAAACTTAGGACACTAAAGAGGCCTTTCTACATACTCTGAAAAACAGCAAAAGGAAGATGCCCAGGGTCCCTGCTCATCTGTGTGAACATGCCTTAGGCATGCTGCACGGAGGCATTTGGACTGCAGATGTGGCCAGGGTAATAAATTGCAATGTCCGTACTGTGAGACGCCTAAGACAGTGCTACAGGGAGACAGGGTGGACAGCTGATCGTCCTCGCAGTGGCAGACCACATAACAACCTCTGCACAGGATCGGTACAGGGCTAGAGTACAGGATTTCATAGATCAGATTAATAATAATTAGGTGAGTGCTTACATTTGTCCTATGTACAAATGTGTATTGTGTGTGAATTAGACATTTGTTTTGCATATCCCACTGAGACACCGTCTGGGTATGGGGTCACGGCCAGGGAACAGCCATTATTGATGGCGACCCTGGAGCAATGAAGGTTAAGTGCCTTGCTCAAGGGCACAGACAGATTGTTCACCTAGTCGGCTCGGGAACTCGAACCAGCGACCTACATACGCTCTGAACCCCTAGGCTACCTGCAGACCTGTTCTTCTTACAAGACATTAAATAAGGCCATAATAGAAGGCCTGAATTCTTCAGTAGAGCAAATAGCTAGAATAGACTGCATCTAACAAAGGTTAGAACCTCAAATCTCGACTTTCCAAACAAAGTAATTGCTTCCTCCTAGTCCTACTACACTAACGTTACAGCAGAGACAACGCACATCACATAGCTCCCCTAGACTTTAGGGCGTGTTTGAATCGTTAGAGGTAGCTAACAAAATCATTGTTTCTCAGCATTACAGCTATAGTACTTTGAGGTGCAAGGTTTCTAGCTATAGCAGTGGATTACTAACTAACTTTAACCAAGGTAATGTTAGTTTACCAGTTGGATATGTCAGCTCACTAAACTAGCTTAGAGGTTGTTATTGGCTGCTAGCTAGTTATAGTAGCTGTACATTTTTACAATAAGAGTAACCTAACGTTAGTTATGGTAGCTGTATATTTTTACAATAATAGTAGCCTAACGTTAGCTCTTGTGACTAATTTCACTGAGTTAGCTGGGTTTCCCGATCCATCATCAATTACTTTATTACATAAAGGTACTCTTATTCTAGAAAAGTCCGTTTTTTGTTCACTAGCCAAACTATCCAAACAATTTCACTTTAGCTCGCCACTTGTTAGCTAGTAGTAATGGTAGCAACCAGCTAGCTAGCTTGACTTAGTTTGGGCTGGCTAGCTAAGATAGATAGCTAGCCAACAGTAGGCGCAGCTGAATGAATGAAATTAATTATTAGAGTCATAATTACCTTAAATTTCCTTCGTGCACCGCTTAAATTACGATAGTTTATTGATTTGCTTAATAAAATAAGCTGTCCAAAATTCAGTAGCATTAGACGAAGTCTCACTTTCTTGTCGCCATGTTGAGGCTGCTGGTGGTAACACTACATCCGGGGAACTGCTACGACTACAAGCTCGAGCTCCGTAGCAACCAAAACAATCATACTGATTGATTGAATTATTGATATATTTGATTTGACTGATATGACATCAGGAACCGTTCACTATTAACTTTGCCAAAATCACAGTTGGTTTAACACTAAAAGGAGGGTAATGACTAGGGAGTTCAGCATGGTTGCCCCAGAGCCATTTATGTATCTAAATATACAGCTCTGGGTAACCCCATAAATGCAACTCTATGGGCAAACCATGATCAATCGAGAATTACCACTGAACATGCTTTTTTTGTCCAGGGTATGCTACAAACCTCAATATAATGCCCTGGGTATGTTACATCTCAACATAATGAAAGGTGAGCCCTTTAACTCCCCCTCACGGTCCCCTTACCAAAATACAAAGAGCCTACCTGTCATGTGCTTTTAGTGTCACCATAGCAACATACCACCTCCAATAAACTGAAAGAGCATCAGCACCACAAAAGGATGATGGTATTAAAATATATCTACATGGGTTAAAAAAAGGTTAAAGGCTCATTGGCATCAAATATTTGAGAGAACAAAGAGAGAGACCGAGGGAGGGAGGGACAGTAATGGAGAGTGTTGACAGCTGGGGGGTCTTTCCATCTAATCAATGTGTTATTGTCATTGGAATTTCATAGTTCCTATAATTGTACATTATTTTAATCACTCAGTCTATTTTGTAAGAATTTGTAAGATTCCTATTTGCATAAAATAGACAGAGACCAGTCTTATCAAAATTAGATAAAAGTATTTATTCTCGGAGCGCACTGCCATGAAACCACGAACAACAGTTTATATACAAAATATGACGTCATAGGTTATAAAATGTCCTTCCCCCTATCGACCAGGACAGAACTGTTCAAAGGTTTATTCCAACCCACTAGCTCGCTCACTCCAGACACAAACTTATCTAGATTAACTTCTGGAATCTTCACCTTCATCCATCACTATTTAGAAGACAGTTCCAGATAATGGAAAACACTCTCTGCCTTATCTAAACATCCCAGAGCTAAGTTGAGTCGCTTCAACCATAGGTTAACGACCCTTTTTGCTTACTTAAAAACCCACAATTCCAGTCCTCTCCAACCTGGCTAGAATGGTATTTATTTGATTTAATTACCCCCTGTTTCATGCTCCACAATCCCTCCCTTATGAATTAATATTATTAATCAGATATAATAAAACAGAGTATAAGTTTCATTAGTTATAGTTCTATTTAAAATGTAGATATTGTTTCGTCATTATTCATAAAAATTCCTCACAGTTATTGGGCACATTGCAATACAGACTGACCATGCCCACTCAATCCACATTATGGGATGTTATAGTGAGTGTTGATGGAAAGAGAGTGAATGTGTTGAGCTCTTCTTCACACCTTGGCACACCTGCTGACATGATGCCCATGGATGCACCAGGTGGTCTGATCAAACAGCGATCTGGCGTGGGAATCTTTCTCCAGGCCATGGAAGAAGGGAAGGTCCAGATGGCCCACTTCATCCTAGCTGCACTGGGTGAGGCTGCGGTAAATGCCACCATAGAGGAACAGCAGGGGTTGGCGACAGGTCCCAATGATGTGTGCCGCAAAACTCCCACGGACCGCAGATAACACCCATGAATCTCTAGCTGGCTGAAGAGAGGACACATTCACCTATTGACCAGCCTCCCACAGAAGTCAACTCCACCAAACCCCCTGGTAGCTGCTGGAAATGGATGACACCCAGACGATTGCTGCTGAGCACTGCTGGGCCTGGACTTCACATCCCTCTGACTGACACCTCTCCAGAGCCACACTCAGAAAACTACAATCCTCTACAAGATGCGTCTTCCTCCACCACCTCAGTCTTGGAGTCCCATTACACATGTATCTGTTGTTGTTGTCTTAGCTGATTAGCTGTTGTTGTCTTACCCGTTGTTGTCTTCAACACCTGCTAATCAACACCTGTGATTGCTTTATGCCTCGCTTAATGTCTCTCTCAAATGTCAATATGCCTTGTATACTGTTGTTTAGGATAGTTATCATTGTTTTAGCTTACTGTGGAGCCCCTAGTCCCACTCAGCATGCCTCAGACACCTCCTTTGTCCCATCTCCCACACATGTGGTGACCTCACCCAGCATAACTAGTGCATCCATGCTACCTCTCTCATCATCACTCAGTGCCTTGGTTTACCTCCAATGTACCCGCACCCCACCATACCCCTATCTGTACATTATGCCCTGAATCTATTCTACCACTCCCAGAAATCTGCTCCTTTTATTCTCTGTCCCCAACGCACCAGACGACCAGTTTTGATAGCCTTTAGCCGTAAGCTCAACCTACTCCTCCTCTGTTCCTCGGGTGATTCAGAGGTTAACCCAGTCCCTGCGTGTCCCCAGGCACTCTCATTTGATGACGTCTGTAACCGGAAAAGCCTTGGTTTCATGCATGTTAACATCAGAAGCCTCCTACCTACGTTTGTTAGCACACTCCGCCAACCCTGATGTCCTTGCCGTGTCTGAATCCTGGTTTGGGAAGGCCACCAAAAATTCGGAGATTTCCACACCAAACTACAACATTTTCCGTCAAGATAGAACTGCCAAAGCGGGAGGAGTTGCAATCTACTCCGGAGATAGCCTGCAAAGTTCTGCCATACTTTCCAGGTCTATGCCCAAACAGTTCGAGCTTCTAATTTAAAAAAATTAATCTCTCCAGAAATAAGTCTCTCTCTGTTGCAGCCTGTTATAGACCCCCCTCTGACCCCCCATCTATCTTCCGAGTTCGTTCTGTTAGGTGACCTAAACTGGGATATGCTTAACACCCTGGCAGTCCTAAAATCTAAGATAGTTGCCCTCAATCTCACACAAATTATCAAGGAACCCACTTTTGTACAACCCTAAATCCATAAACATGGGCACCCTCATAGATATTATCCTGACCAACTTGCCGTCCAAATATACCTCTGTTGTTTTCAATCGGGATCTCAGCGATCACTGTCTCATTGCCTGCATCCACTATGGGTCCGCGGTCAAACAACCACCCCTCATCACTGTCAAACGCTCCCTAAAACACTTCTGTGAGCATGCCTTTCTAATCGACTTGGCCCAGGTATCCTGGAAGGATATTGACCTCATCCCATCAGTCGAGGATGCCTGGTCATTCTTTCAAAGTCATTTCCTCACCATCTTAAATAAGCATGCCCCTTTCAAAAAATGTAGAACTAAGAACAGATATAGCCCTTGGTTCACTCCAGACCCGACTGCCCTCGACCAGCACAAAAAAATCATGTGGCGGACTGCACTAGCATCGAATAGTCCCCACGATATGCAACTTTTTAGGGAAGTCAGGAACCAATACACGCAGTCAGTCAGGAAAGCAAAGGCTAGCTTTTTCAGACAGAAATTTGAATCCTGTAGCTCTAACTCCAAAAAGTTTTGGGACACTGTAAAGTCCATGGAGAATAATAGCACCTCCTCCCAGCTGCCCACTGCACTGACGCTAGGTAACACTGTCACAACCAATAAATCCACGATAATCGAGAATTCCAATAAGCATTTCTCTATGACTGGCCATGCTTTCCTCCTGGCTACCCCAACCCCGGCCAACAGCTCCACACCCCCCACAGCTACTTGCCCAAGCCTCCTCAGCTTCACCCAAATCCATACAGCAGATGTTCTGAAAGAGCTGCAAAACCTGGACCCGTACAAATCAGATGGGCTAGACAATCTGGACCCTCTATTTCTAAAATTATCCACTGCCATTGTTGCAACCCCTATTACCAGTTTGTTCAACCTCTCTTTCGAATCGTCCGAGATCCCTAAAGATTGGAAAACTGCCACGGTCATCCCCCTCTTCAAAGAGTGGGACGCTCTAGACCCAAACTGTTATAGACCTATATCCATCCTGCCCTGCCTTTCTAAAGTCTTGGAAAGCCAAGTTAATAAACAGATCACTGACCATTTTGAATCCCACCGTACCTTCTCAGCTGTGCAATCCGGTTTCTGAGCTGGTCACGGGTGCACCTCAGCCACGCTCAAGGTACTAAACGATATCATAACCGCCATCGATAAGACAGTACTGTGCAGCTGTCTTCATCGACCTGGCCAAGGTTTTCGACTCTGTCAATCACCTCATTCTAATCGGCAGACTCAACAGCCTTGGTTTCTCAAATGACTGCCTCGCCTGGTTCACCAACTACTTCTCAGATAGAGTTCAGTGTGTGAAATTGGAGGGCCTATTGTCCAGACCTCTGGCAGACTCTATGGGGGTACCACATGGTTCAATTCTTGGGCCGACACTTTTCTCTGTATATATCAATGATGTCGCTCTTGCTGCGGGTGATTCCCTGATCCTCCTCTACGCAGAAGACACCATTCTGTATACATCTGGCCCTTCTTTGGACACTGTGTTAACTAATCTCCAAACAAGCTTCAATGCCATACAACACTCCTTCCGTGGCCTCCAACTGCTTTTAAATGCTAGTAAAACCAAATGCATGCTTTACAACTGATCGCTGCCCGCACCCGCCCGACCAGCATCACTACTCTGGACGGTTCTGACCTAGAATATGTGGACAACTACAAATACCTAGGTGTCTGGATAGACTGTAAACTCTCCTTCCAGACTCATATTAAACATCTCCAATCCAAAATTAAATCTAGAATCGGCTTCCTATTACGCAACAAAGCCTCCTTCACTAACGCCGCCAAACTTACCCTCGTAAAACTGACTATCCTACCGATCCTTGACTTCGGCAATGTCATTTACAAAATAGCTTCCAATACTCTACTCAGCAAACTGGATGCAGTCTATCACAGTGCCATCCGTTTTGTCACCAAAGCCCCATATACCACCCACCACTGCAACCTGTATGCTCTAGTCGGCTGGCCCTCGCTACATATTAGTCGCCATACAGTTGGTCGGAAGTTTACGGAAGTTTACATACACCAAATACATTTAAACTCAGTTTTTCACAATTCCTGACATTTAATCCAAGTACAAACTCCCTATCTTAGGTCAGTTAGGATCAACACTTTATTTTAAGAATGTGAAATGTCAGAATAATAGTAGAGATAATGATTTATTTAGGCTTTTAATTCTTTCATCACATTCCCAGTGGGTCAGAAGTTTACATACACTCAATTAGTTTTTGGTAGCATTGTCTTTAAATGGTTTAACTTGGGGTAAACGTTTCATGTAGCCTTCCACAAGCTTCCCACAATAAGTTGAGTGAATTTTGGCCCATTCCTGTTGACAGAGCTGGTGTAACTGAGTCAGGTTTGTTGGCCTCCTTGCTCATACATGCTTTTTCAGTTCTGCCCACAAATGTTCCATAAGATTTTTTTTTAACCTTTAACTAGGCAAGTCAGTTAAAAGCACAAATTCTTATTCTCAATGACGGCCTAGGAACAGTGGGCTAACTGCCTTATTCATGGGCAGAATGACAGATTTTTACCTTGTCAGCTCAGGGATTCAATCTTGCAACCTTTCAGTTACTAGTCCAACGCTCTAACCACTAGGTTTCCTGCCGCAACCTAAGTGTATGTAAACATGATGCTTCACGGTTGGGATGGCGTTCTTCAGCTTGCAAGCCTCTCCCTTTTTCCTCCGAACATAACGATGGCCAAATAGTTATATTTTTGTTACATCAGACCAGAGGACATTTCTCCAAAAAGTACGATCTTTGTCCCCATGTGCCATTGCAAACCGTAGTCTGGCTTTTTTATGGCGGTTTTGGAGCAGTGGCTTCTTCCTTGCTGAGCGGCCTTTAAGGTTATGTTGATATAGGACTCGTTTTACTGTGGATATAGATCTGGAAATTGATTTACACTTTTCACACCAAGGTACGTTAATCTCTAGGAGACAGAATGCGCCTCCTTCCTGAGCGGTCCCATGGCGTTTATACTTACGTACTATTGTTTGTACAGATGAACGTGGTACCTTCAGGCGTTTAGAAATTGCTCCCAAGGATGAACCAGACTTGTGGAGGTCTGCAATTTATTTTCTGAAGTCTTGGCTGATTTCTTTTGATTTTCCCATTATGTCAAGCAAAGAGGCACTGAGTTTGAAGGTAGGCCTTGAAATACATCCACAGCTACACCTCCAATTGACTCAAATGATGTCATTTAGCCTATCAGAAGCTTCTAAAGCCATGACATCATTTTCTGTAATTTTCCAAGCTGTTTAAAGGCACATTTAGTGTTTGTAAACTTCTGACCCACTGGAACTGTGATACTGTGAATTATAACTGTCTGTAAACAATTGTTGGAAAAATTACTTGTGTCATGCACAACGTAGATGTCCTAACCAACTTGCCAAAACTATTGTTTGTTAACAAGAAATTTGTGGTTGAAAAATTAGTTTTAATGACTTGTATGTAAACTTTCGAATTCAACTGTATACAATGTTACTTGTGTGCTTCCGTTACGTCAAAATACAATATTAATGTCCAATTGCAACTGGATGTATTAGTATATCATTATTTTTGGAAGGTCACCAAGGACAACAGATACTGTGGTTATAGATAGGAACAGAAGACTGGCATATGATAGTTCACGTACTTTTTATATAACAATGACCCCTAGTGGTGAAATAGGTATCTTCTCCCTCATTTATATTGTTTTGAACGGGAAATGATTGCAAATTATGACTTCACACATTTTTTAAACAGTAATGAAATATTAATAATTTACAGTGTTCTATTAGAGCACAACAAATGCAATTATGTGTATTATTATTTTGATGGTGTTCTTCTATTAATTGATAACAAAATGATAAAGACAATTCTACCTTTCTAATGACTTGAATTTACTGAATTTCCATTGGTCCAACAGTCTTGAATCCGGAGTGGATATTGTTATCAAGAGAATTCCCCAAAACCAAACAAAGAACTTTAAGGAAATGATACCATTGTGGAAATTAAACAATAGCAGCTATGGAGACAGGGAACATGTCCAATCTTGTTTGCAGTGGATGTAATGAGAGAACATTAGGGCACAGTGCTACCATGGCATTGTAAAGCACCAATGTCATTTTCAAATCAGCGCTGTAGTGTACTGTTTAATATCAAGTACAGCAGTGTGGTTAATATTGATATCCCTACCCAGAAGGCAGAACTCCAATAGAGCTGATCCTGATTGCAGGAAGCTGAGGGGGCATGTCTGGAGACAGCCTTGTAGGAGTCAGATCCAGTCTGATCCAGCTCAGATAGGTGCCTCAGTTCCCTTCTTACCTCTGTCATCTTCTTTCAGGATTGTCCGCACCTTCCCAGTTCCCACCTTGCTTATTCAAAAGTTTGGTAAAATAAAGTTGTCAATTTAAAGGTTTTTATAAGGAGCAATCACATCACAGCTGCTGAAAAAGCGTGACATGCTGAGCCATACATGGGTCTCGCCTCAGAGAGAGGAGATGGAAGCAAAGGCAGCTTGGGAGAAGGAACGGGTCCTGACAACTTCCTCTGCAATTTAATTATTGAATGGAGTGTTGCAGCTCTCTCTCGCTTCACTCATATGCCCCTGAGACATAGGGAGAGAGTATAGCGAGGTACAGCGACTGTTCAATTGTAACAATAATTGTCAATCATAGCTACTGTTGTGATGTTTGATAGCATACTACTATCCCACTGCTAAGTGTTTACTTCTCTTGGCAATATACCAAACTGAGGTTTGATTAAACAAAGAAAGATATACACACATTGAGGAAAATTGGACATCAAGATGAGTTTACAAACACCAGGGGCCCTTAGAGGACAAATTGCACTCTTTCATCAATATTGTGAACAATGAAGCATGTAGGATCGTAGGAGACACTTGCCTCATTAAAATACAGAGGCAGATGTAGTGTGCCAATTCCTGTGCCTATTCTCCATGGAACAGTAACAAAAGGACTCATCTTTTTTCCCAACCACCTTTATTTAACCAGGTAGGCTAGTTGAGAACAAGTTCTCATTTACAACTGCGACCTGGCCAAGATAAAGCATAGCAGTGTGAACAGACAGAGTTACACATGGAGTAAACAATTAACAAGTCAATAACACCGTAGGGAAAAAAAAGGGTCTATATACATTGTGTGCAAAAGGCATGAGGAGGTAGGCAAATAATTACAATTTAGCAGATTAACACGAGTGATAAATGATCAGATGGTCATGTGCAGGTAGAGATACTGGTGTGCAAAAGAGCAGAAAAGTAAATAAATATAAACAGTATGGGGATGAGGTAGGTAATTTGGGTGGGCTATTTACCGATGGACTATGTACAGCTGCAGCGATCGGTTAGCTGCTCAGATAGATGTTTGAAGTTGGTGAGGGAGAGAAGTCTCCAACTTCAGCGATTTTTGCAATTCGTTCCAGTCACAGGCAGCAGAGAACTGGAAGGAAAGGCGGCCAAATGAGGTGTTGGCATTAGGGTTGATCAGTGAGATACACCTGCTGGAGCGCGTGCTACGGGTGGGTGTTGCCATCGTGACCAGTGAACTGAGATAAGGCAGAGCTTTACCTAGCATGGACTTGTAGATGTGAGTAGAGTATTGGAAGCTATTTTGTAGATGACATCGTCGAAGTCGAGGATCGGTAGGATAGTCAGTTTCACTAGGGATCTGCCCGATTCTAAATGACTGTCGTTTGAGAATATCATATTACACACAGAGAATCATGAAATTCAAACATACATTGTGAATGTTTATTATGTACTTAAACTAAATGTATATAACGAAAAAAAAAGTAAAAACTGTCACGTTGTAATACCACCTATTTAAATAGTACAATTGGGGGGGGTACAGTGCCACATAATAGAAAACAAATAATCTATAGGGGTTTGTTTCAGGTGACAATAGTTTCACTGTAGATGAACTATTTGTCTGGAGTTACGTGCTAAACTGTCTTTACATGTCTATCGTAACAGAGAGAATCTGGGTGGATGGGTTAACTGATTAAATGTCCCTCCCTCTGCATCCGAAAAGCTACAGGCAATCACAAGTGTTTCGGTTGTCACTATAATTTGATTCCTCAATAGGCTAACCTGAATAGTTCAGCGGACTGCTGCAAAAATCCCAATATCCTTCTTCAAATAATGTCATGCTATCCCCTCTGTCGCGGTACACCATTGCTGCGTGTGCCGGTGTTCTCTCCAGGTGTCTGTCCTACAGCGGATCCAAAAAGTCTCAACCATTGCGCGGGCTATCACCGCGGAGGATAGCCTACCGATCTCACGCAGTCATAACCTCGGCTGGCACGTTGTGTTGGTTACTGACGGGATGGTGACATTGTCAGATGCCGGGCTATTGACAGGATCTGGACTCCAAAAGAACACATAGTAGATTGCCAGAATAAAGGCAGCTATTGACACGCATAGAAAATAAGCAATCGCCATCGCCACTTTAACCCAAATCTTTGTGGTTAAATTGGCATGCTTCACCCGCTGGTCGCCCGGATAGCTCGGCCTTCTGTTCATGTTCCCGTTCTGCTTCACGGTGGTAACTTGTTTGTTGGCTTTCATCCTGCAATTGTTATATCCTTTTTCTGGCGTCGAATGTAGTCTGGTTCTTTGTCAGTGTCCAAAGCCTCCAAATTCTATCTTTCCCCTTCAAGTCAGGTGGGCATTGTGGAAACGCTGTCACTGCTCCTGGTGGGACGATGCTTTAATTAACCCCCTCTATGAACAGGACGGGGCGTCTAGAGCGCACCAGCTATACAGAACAGTTTACAATTTAATGGGATGAAATAGGGCGGGTCAAAGACTATAAAAGCACATAGATTGGATTATAGTTTAACAGTTAGCCTACGTCCCAGAAATATGGTCGGTGCATGTCCCTATGATTATCGCACAGACGTCTATCAAAATTACGTCCATGAGGGTTGATCTAAAAAATAAATAAATAAATCCAGTTATATTTATTTAATAATTCTGGTCTCGTGGATGGTGAAAAAGCTATAAAAGCATCACAAAAAAATATTCTCTCGAGCAAAATCATAAACTAAAAGCTTGGACACTCCATTCACTTTGTGCGACTGGCAAAAACATCATAATCCCTACAAATAGGCACAAGAGACGTAAAATATATCAGTCTGCTGTTTGAGGTTGCACTTATTGTAAATCACGAGAAACATAATCGAGACCGGAACACCATACCTTTATTTGATATGAAAACTAAGAAGCAAAATAAAACAGAGTACATTTCATGTTGAACATTTGACAGTTGCATATGAAACAATGAGTTTCCTGACAAATCAAAAAGCTATCAATTGTAATCTCCTTCTTGATTGAAGTGTCAATATCTTGGAATTTAAAAAAAATCATGTTTATCAACTGATGAACAGAAGAAAAAAAATATTCGATTTCGGGGCAAGCTAGTTTAGATAGGCCAGTTACATTCCACTCCAAAAACAAACCCAAATAACGCAGTTTTATATTCAAACGAAGAAATTGCAGGTAAATTCGATGCTTATAATACAATCACTAAGTCATCAGAAACGGAAAACGAGGATATACTAATGCAAATGACAAAAATAGATGACTTTCCCCCCCCCCACACAAAACATTGGAATGTTTTGTTGCTCTCAAAATACTATAGGCTACATACTGCATTTCCTTGGGTTCTTGACTTCTCATCTCACCTCATTACGTTGAGAAATACAATTAAAGAATAGCTCAATATCTGTAATCCTATTCATTATAGGTGAGCCAGAGTTTGAGTTCATGACTAAGAGTAGGCTAAAAAAAGCCAACAATATTACAAATCTAACCAAAATCTTGGTCTGTTGAGCTACATGTTCTGATGCCCCTTGATTAAAACTAGAAACACCACTAGCGATCTATTGCAAATAAGAAATTAAAGGAAAGCTTTGGATTGTCATAGTTTTCAACAAATATAATTGTCAGGATCACATGATGCCTGTATTTAAGTACAGTGTACCCCACTTAAAAATTAAAAATAACATTTAACTATTCTCCTCGTGGGGTCCGAAATGTAAACCAACTTTGTTACATTATCAGGAGACAGAATGTACATTTTTCAATGCCATGGCTTATATTTGTTCACATTATCAGTTTCATGACAAAATACAACTGAAAAGTATTACATTTTAAGCCAATCCTTATCCATGCACACTTCACAAAGAGAGGGTTTGCGTTGCAAATGGCACCCTATCGCCTTTATATTGCACTACTTTTGACCATGGCCCATAGGACTCAAAAGAAGTCCACTATATAGAGATCTTGACATTTGGGACACTACCAGTTTAGCTATGTTGAAGGGACCAAGTCTCTTTGACCTTCCAAAAGAGGTGGTTTAAAAAAATGCTAAAGGTTGAAAAATTGAGGTAAGAGAATTTAATATTTTTCAGTCTTTGCGAAATGTAATAGTTTGATTTGTTAATCACACACAAACCAATAACACAAAAAAAAGGTACAAACAAGTCAGGGATTTGTTGACTTGACATCAGTTACATCCGGATTGGCTGCTATAAAACCCAAGCCATTTACCATCGTGGCTCAAATGAACGGCAGTATGTATCACTGTTCTATGCAAGGTGCTGCTCCTAGTCAAACAGAACAGAATTTACGTGGTCTGATTGTTAAGGAGAGGGAGCGGTTTGGAGGCCTGCTGCCCGACCACATCCCTCCAGGTTGTCTGTGATGGCTGCTCCAGTCATGGTGCGCGAGGCCCAGTTACCTTTCCTCTTGCCATTATTTTCTCCCCTCATCCTTCCATCATCTGTGAACTGCTAGTACTGAAAAGTCAGTTTCCTAGAGCAGATCTCAGCCTGTTGATAGAGAACAGAGAAGGGGGGGTCACTGTGCTGCAAACTGGATTAATCTGCCCTCTGTGTCTCCAACACAGCACCACATGCATGGGACAGCATGGTATGGCCCCAGACTGGTGTTAGCTCTCAGCAGGAAAAATAAGTACCAATGGTTGTCCAAACATTTATATTATGCTCATACTTTATATTATAGTACTACGATATATGGAATATGCTTAAATGAACGTAACCCAAGCTACTCAACATTGACAGTATGTGTCCTCAGCCAAATAGGCCTTTTTTGAAATTATAATTTGATTGCCTATTCAATGTGGGATTGGGTAACAGTCCTCTCATGGACCAATATTAGTCTCATAAACATCAAAGAACTTGGAGAGGCGGTTTTATTCAATCAGGCTCAGAGTTCAAAAGGGTTTCCATTACATCCACACCCTCATGTCGGTTAGACCGCGGCTAATTTCCTCATAAAAGCCTTTCAACATTAATTGTGCCTCTTCTTCCCGTACTTCACCGATCTCCACTCTCACTAGACTAATCGGATTTGGTGTAGTGAGCGTCTTCATTCAGCCAAAGCATAGACACACCGGTCGAGTCCCAAATGGCACCCTATTCCCTTTATAGTGCGCTACTTGCGCTATAAAGAGTATTGCACCCTCAAGGGAAAAGGATGCCGTTTGGGATGCAGCCCAGCCATTAGCTGTGGTGATTACCACGAGAGAAACACACTTACCAGGTTGTAAGGAGACGCCTAATAATGATGACAAGGACCAGACAACAAGGAAACATTTATCTACTCAGAAGAGCCTTCTACAGACTATGGGACTTTTCACTGCCAGGGCTTCAATAAGAAAAACAGTCGTAACGGTATCATGTTATGATACCGAGATACAGCTGTCAATCACGTCATATGTGAAGTCATGGCGTCAGAAATGTGCAATAACCTACAAAAACATTAATCCGGGCCTCCCGGGTGGCGCAGTGGTTAAGGGCGCTGTACTGCAGCGCCAGCTGTGCCATCAGAGACTCTGGGTTCACGCCCAGGCTCTGTCGTAACCGGCCGCGACCGGGAGGTCCGTGGGGAGACGCACAATTGGCCTAGCGTCGTCCGGGTTACGGAGGGCTTGGCCGGTAGGGATGTCCTTGTCTCATCGCGCACCAGAGACTCCTGTGGCGGGCCGGGCGCAGTGCGCGCTAACTAAGGTTGACAGGTGCACAGTGTTTCCTCCGACACATTGAAGCGGCTGGCTTCCGGGTTGGATGCGCACTGTGTTAAGAAGCAGTGCGGCTTGGTTGGGTTGTGTATCGGAGGACTCATGACTTCCAACCTCAGTCTCTCCCGAGCCCGTACGGGAGTTGTAGCAATGAGACAAGATAGTAGCTACTAAACAATTGGATACCATGAAATTGGTGAGAAAAAGGGGTCAAATTCACACACAAAAAAAACATAAATCCACGTTGAAGCAATCGGTCTACAACAGAACACTCATAAGGGTTGGGGGATGGATTCTACATTTAGTACTCACGACTAAACATCAACAAAAATCTAGTCATACAATCCCACCTTCATAATGTTAATTTAATGGGCATTTAAGCTGCCTTGTCAAAGTGCAGTGCATTGTAGCAACCACAGAAATGCTCAATAATTTGTTCTGTGTATCCCAAAAATATACCATCTGGGCTGTTAGACAAACTCGACTGATGTAAAAAGCTTGAGTCATAAATAAATGATCCACTTCTAAAAAGAAATGTCAGTGCTAATTCTTAGCACTCTGCCCTCAGAGACAAAGGGAGTGCAATGAATGCACATTATCCTACACATCGTAAATTTTTTTATTTAGAGTGCATTTTACACTGTGCTAATTAGCCACATTTTATAATGTACTATTCCATATATATATTTTTTTTAAACTAAGCTCATGAGAAAGCAATAAAATGGTTTCTGAAAACATTAAAGCTAGAATCCTTAATTGAAACAATAACAAAGTGGTCACCCTGCTTCTGTATGGGAATAAAGCTAAAGGAGGGGCCTGGAGAAATGTAACCACTCTCAAATTCATAGACAGAGCTATGGATGCAAAGACTGACCAGCCATGATATCAAGAGGATAGTTTTAACAAGCTTATATTTGGGGTTCAGTACGACAGTTGAAGTTCATGAGGCATTTGAGTTATATTCTTCGAGAATCAAATGAGTATACTGTACATCATTAATTTAGACATCCAAAAATGGATGTAGCAAATAAGTGAGAAACATGGGAATCGTTTGTGTTTGTCGTTGAAGAGCTTTACAGAGAGGTGCTATTCAACCTTACTAGGCATGTCAAAGTGGAGACTACAGGAAAGGCTAAATTATGCATTTTGATGACATTGAGACAAAATACATAAACACAGGGCAATAAAACACACATGTTTGTTTGGTGGTTTCAAATGAGTAATGCGCCGTTTAAACATGTTCTGTTATCATCCAATGAGTGAGTGTCTGGTTCTGGTTAGCACAATTTGCATAATTCCATTTCAGGCCTAGTGATAAGTCTTAGCCAAACAGACATCAATTTAAGAAGCAGACAGCATGATGAGGAGAAATGAATGGAAGAGCTAATTTGATTCTTAATCTTCTCAAGCCACTAATCATCCATATGTCAGTCATGCGATTAAAAAACCCATGAAAAACAGAAAATATGCGCGATTTTGCTATTTTGAGGTTGGGGACAGGGTGGGCAGCATGTATGTATAGTAAATGCATTAACCCGTAAAACAAGGAAATAAGTAGGAGAACCCAAAGGAAAGTGTTCAAGGGGTAAAACGGCAGGGGTTCACACAGTGAGGTGTTGTAGCCATCGTGAAGAGGGCGGAGGTTAGTACATTCAGTTCCCCAGGAGGAAATGGCAAGGCGGAGGAGTTTCAGAGGATTGAGGAAAGAGAGGGATCCCGTTGGCCAGAAAATGCAGAGTGATGCAGTGAGCGACAGACAAGCCTTGACCGTGCCCAATAGACGTTGGTTGTGGGGTCATGCCAGCCAACTTTAGGAGGACACAGGAGAGCAGTGAGCGGCGAATTAAGAAACATATATAAAAAAGGAGGCTAAGAGAGAGAAGTAGGTTGGTTTGTGTTTTGTGGTTAGTGCTTGGTGGGAGTCAGAGACTTCATAGAGAAACCCAGTCTCAAAGTCATTGATGTGAACCGCACCTGAAGATGGCTGCTCTGAGGTGTCTGGGGCCGTCTCTGGGGGTGTGGCCGGCTCAGACAGGCCCTGGTCAACCTCCAGGATAGGAGCGGCGGCAGGGGCCTCATCTGGGTCAGATGGTTCAGGGAAGGAAGAACGAGTCAGACATCATTCCATTTTTACCACAACCTTCAGGTAGTCATAAAAATAAAACGTCAGATCCACACTATGAGTTTGGAATAATGCTGTGAAATGTTGAAAATGACGATACTGCCCTTTTCGTGCAAGAGCCGCTTGAAAAGGCCGCCTGAAATTTCAGCCTGGTTTGGTAGGAAGGAGTTTTTGCCTTCCTAATGACATCACCAGGCGCTAAATTTGTTAATAGACCAACAAGAAAGTTCCAAACCTTTCTACTAATAACAGCTAGTTTTCCCCTCCCCACTCAGACCACTGCCAGACAGTCCTAGCTAAATTCTTGTTTGAGAAATTGCTCTTTGCTAAGAAGCTGGCCATTTTAATTGA
Organism: Oncorhynchus tshawytscha; assembly: GCF_018296145.1. Lineage (NCBI taxonomy): Eukaryota > Metazoa > Chordata > Actinopteri > Salmoniformes > Salmonidae > Oncorhynchus > Oncorhynchus tshawytscha. The sequence goes on from NC_056441.1 coordinate 57,472,793, forward strand.
AAACAATCACAGTAAGGTACTTAATTGTTACCTAGAAATGATTTGATATTGAGATTTTAAAAAACGGTAAAGGAGTTTTTTCCTGGATCAGTCTCCACTGGTGGTGCAGCAGTGACCACAACTGAGAATTATATAAAGAACGATAGAGGGAGGGGGGAGATATGAGTGTGGATGAAGAAACCTATGATCAACTTTGCTGGTTTATCCTGATATAAAATAGAAGCACATTCAACAGTATGCCAAATGTATGATACGATCTTGCAATATAATACAACGGTCAAACCAGTATGTAAATATCTGTACCTGTTCGTTTGTCCCTCTCCTTCTCGTTGGGACTGGGGGTTGGGCTGGGGCTGGAGTTGCGGCTGTCTTCTTGGACCTTAACCTGGGCAGGGCCCTCATCAGTGCTGGGGGGTTTTGGGGTGCTTTCCCCCATACTGCTCCGGGGTGACTGCATCTCCATCTCCTCCCCCCAGTCTCTGACCGGCTGGTGGCCGTCCAGGGGAGAAAAGGGACTGAGGGGCTTGAGGCCATCGGGGGAGTTCTGAGCCTCCTGTGGGTAGGGGATGTAGACTTTGGGCCTTGGGGTGCGCTTGTCTTTGGGACTGGTTGCGGAGGGGGGAGTGGAGGGAAGGGGTGAGGTGGTGGCGGGTTTCAATGCAGTGGTTTCTGGGCGAGGTGCCTTCTTTGTGGACTGCCCGTCTTTCCCTTCCTCCTCCCCCTCATCGTCTTCCTCGGAGTAGTCATCCCCTTCCGCATCTTCGTCCTCTTCGTCGCTGGCATCCTCCCACTCATCCTCATCTGCATCACCACTCTTCTCCATCTAAGAGGGAAAGAAGCAGGCAAGTCACCTGTTAACGTGGTTCATGGAAAGAGATCATGTTCAAAAACAACACTGGTATACATTGTCCTGTCTGGCTGGTAGAGCATGGTTCTTGTACCGCCAAGGTGATGGATTCGTTGCCCGTGGCCAACCATACGTGAAATGTATACAAGCATGACTAAGCCGGTTTGGATAAGTGTCTGCTAAATGGCATTTATTAGATTATATATAATGTGCCAAAACACAGATCCCAGTGCATGGTGGTGGGAGACGACATACCTTTTGTGATGAGGGAGATTTGGGTTTCCGTTCCTCCTTCTGAGTCTTCTCCTCCTTCTTGGGTTTGTCTTCCTTCTCTTTCTCCTCCTCCTTTTCCCAGCGGTTATCGTGCATGCTGTCAAAGAGATCCGGTCATTGGAATGGTGAGGAACGAAAGCAGAAAACAACACAGATGTTGTTCTAAAGCCTTAGAAGAGCAGGAGCTGTACCTGTAGCTCTGTCTCGGTCCTCGTCCCTTCCCCCCCTCCCTGGGTCCTCTACCCTGCCCCAGGAAGTCTCCGAACGTGGGCGCCTTCGGAGGCCCCTTCACATCGTCTGTGGAAATGAAGGATGAGGGAGGAGGACAGTTCAAATTAGAGGGGATGGGGTGGAAGAACAGGATTAAAGACCTTGAAAACGAATGAATGTCAGCCCCAGTACTGACACAGCAGTGCTGCTCTTAAGGCATCATAATCCCTTTATAGTGAACTACTTTTGACCAGGACCCATAGGGCTCTCACACAACAGAATACAGGGGGGGGGTGTGAGACACACTGAACACACACACACAAATTCAGTCCCATGCCATTGGCTAACCTGAGGCCCTGCCGTGAGGCTGTGGGCGGGAGCCACGCCTCCTGGCTGTGGGGAGGACACACAGAGTGATGTCACTCACATCACTACACACAGGGCAACCACAACATCACCATACACAGACAATACACCATGTTAACGTGGCTCAGATAAAAGTGTTCTTAAAATTAGAGTGTTGCTCCAGGGACAGCAGGTAGGAGAGTTGGACCAAAAAGTTGCTGGACCAAATCCCAGAGGTGACAAGGTAAAAATCTGGCGTTCTGTCCCTGAGAAAGGTAGTTAACCTACCGTCTCCCGGGCGCCAATAATGTGGTGTCGATTAAGGCAGCCACCTGAGGGGTTAAATGCAGCTGACTAGGTATCCCTTTCCCAAAGCATCAATGAGAGTGTACTGTGTCTAATGGAAAGGTTTGTAGTGACTATGATACTTAGCAGAAGATCTGTTTGAGTGTAAGCACTGCTGTAAATGGGTGAATGCGATTGTTTGGGATAGAGAGGGAGAAAGAGTTGAGTAACGTCTGCCGTCCTTGTCTGTAACAGTGGCAACCAACAACGCCTTGTCATCAGAGTCTGGGGGGGGGGGTGACTTGCCTCTGCATCCCTGGGCTGGCAGCATGCCCTCCACAGCCACAGCTGGGTCCTCCTTGAACCTGTGAAAGCACCACAGGGTCAGACCTCCTCACCCTGTCACACTGCATCACCACAGGACCCGTCAACCCCTCCCTGCCACCACCCCCACGACTATTGAACAGTCACAAGAAGCAAAGACATGGCTAAAGGACAATCCGACTTGTGAACATAATCCCTAGCTGTGTATCGCCACTTTCCATGTTATCTGTTTGTAGCTTGTGAGGTGTAGAAACACTGTTTGTTGCTTTTATGCATTTTGTTTTGTTGCTTTTTGTGCTATTGCTCTGTCTGATATGTGTTGCTCTACATGCGCTCACAGCTCATTGTTGATCTGTTATTATTGAAATTGTTTTTAATAACCTGCCCAGGGACTGAGTTTGAAAATTAGCCAGCTGGCTAAAACCCGGCACTGAAACGTTGATTAAAATGTGCACGGTCCCTGTCAAAATACAAATAAACTCAAAACCCTGCCCACAGCCAAGCCTCCCCAACATGCACCTGTATGGACCTCCTAATCTCACACTGCCTCCAGCGAAAGAACGAACAAGAGGATGTTGAATGTGGTTCATGTTAATCCACTATTATTTAGATATGTTCTCTTGTGGTTCTATTTCTGGGCCGCATCTCAGGATGTTCAGTAAATACCCTGATGAAGACAGCTTGGCTGTCGAAACGTTGGTAATTAAATTTTTGCATCTGAACTCCTAGAGTGTGCGGCTCCCTTTTATTTTCAAGTTTTCTACTCCGCTAGCCAGCACCTCGCCTAAATAGGTGTGCGTTTCTTTTTCTTCTAGTAAATTGAACACAACATCTAAAACAAAGTGTGGCATCTGGTAAATTCATATTTTGGAACGGTTTTGTCATCTTGGGGATTCAGTAGGCACTGCCTGGTTTGGTTCACTGAATGCCTGCTGTTGTGGTATTTTTGTGAATAAAGCCATGGCGGTCTCCGAGGATATTTGTGAGCGAGGTGTGATCAGTGGTCCTCCTCCAGTCAGTCACTCACAAGCTGTCAGTCTTCTGGGAGTCCCATTCCCGTCTCCACTGGCCCGTGGCGTTCCTGTGCCTGGCCAGGCGCTCCTCGTCAATCTCCTCACGCTCCTTCTTCCAGCGGAGGTACTCGGCACGCTCCCGGCCAGTCATAGACATGGTCATATCCATGGAGCCCTTAGGGCCTCCTGGTCTCCGACTCTGTTGGAGAGAGAGAGAGAAGGGGAAAGGAAAGTAACACGATTGATAACATGATTTAAGAGATAAGGGAATTAATAACGATGCAGAGGAGAGAAAGACATGATAAACCGATAAATCAAACCTTGTTCTAATTTTCAATAAAGGAATCGTTTCAACCAAAAGACAAACCACACAGAACATTTGACCGATCATGCCTTCCACAAAACAGAACAGAGCACTCACTGTCCACTCCTTCTCAGATCCCGTCTTCACATTGTCAAAGTCTACGCCGCCCCAGTTTCGAACGTGTCGGCGGCTGCCCTCCTTGCGGTCCATGTCCGGGACTGGGCCGGAGCGCCGCGGGTCATCCAGGAAGTTACGGATGGGCTTGTCTCCCTCGGCAGGCTGCAGAAGGATTCCAAAGACAGCAACCTTACACTCCATCTATTTCACGTCTTCAACACTGAACTGTCACCAAATAATCCGATTGTAATCGGATTTTTACAAAATGGCATCCTGTACATACCCTTTGTCCTCTTTCATACTCTGCAATCTTCTCCATCTCCTCGTTCATCGTCTCAATGTTCTGCCTCCTTTTCTCCTCCCACTCCTACAGAGGCACAACAGAGGCACACTATTTTAGAAAGAATAAAGAGAGAAGTGATCCGCCATCCCAATTCTCTTCATTTCACACCCATATGTTTTAGCTAAATCTGGTCTTTTTCTCCCATTACTATAGTATGTACTCATCTTCCCCGTTATGTCATTGCAAAGTAACCTATTTCATCATGACAAAGATGTGCTGTACAACCAAAAGGTCAAACCTTCATTATGGAGACTATACCACTGGTAAAACCTCTGAGGCGATTGAAACTATTCAACCTGGCACATCTACAGCAACATTGCCTCGCTTGTTAGTGCTGACATGGTTTTGCTCACAGACCTTAGACTTCCTGTCACTACCGTGTGGTGGTCCTCCTCCTTCTCTTTCTCCCCTTCCTCTTCTTCCTCCGCGTGGGGCACGTTCACTGTGGCCGGGGCCCTCTCCTGGCCCCTCCACGCTTGGACCCCTGTCCTCTCTTGGTGGTCTCTGCTCTCTTGGTGGTCTCCCCTCTCTTGGTGGTCTGTCATGAGACTGGCGTGAGTCTGCTAGGGATCTGTCAGGGCGTTGCTCTCTCCTCTCCTGCCGTGATCCTCCCTGTCTTTGTCCACCCCTGCTGAGCCGCCCAGGCAAAGCCCTCCGCGGGGGGCTTTCACCTTGGGGCCTGGGGTCGTCTCCCTCCTCAGAGTCCCGCGGTGGCCCTTGTTTCCAGTCATTGATCACCCGTTTCTCCTGCAGGGAGAACATACGTTTTGATTAGGTCCGCTTTATCCCACTGAGAGACCGGAAAAACCATGGCATACATACGTACATTTAGGGCAATACCACAGCACCCTAAACAAGTCCCTTCTTGTCTGAATGAGTGACCTTTACTGTGTGAAGAGTGGGGTGGATCACAGATGTAGGGGCCATCTGGGACCGGACATGATCTCAACAGGCTTTGATTAAAATGCACTCCAGCCAGTCTCTCCACGGGGGCTGATTTAAAAAACATGCTGTCTGATAGGAGGTGACACGTACTGGAATTACCTTCAAGAGCAGGAATGGCTTGAGAGCATCCCCTTCAGGTAGTAATACAGGGCGCTACCCAAACGGCACCATATTCAACCATAGTGCACTACTTTTGACCAGAGCCTATGAAGGGAATAGGGTGCCATTTGGGACAAAACCATAGCCAGGGATTTGCATTCACCTCCACCTATGCAGAATTGAATTATATAACTTTTACCCACCTGAACATAGATTTATAATCATCAAGCCGAAGCAGGGTTATAAAGTTGGAACCAGATACACGATTTCCATGAGTGGTTTCCTAATATGGGCAGACACATGACGCATTTACAAAACATCTCTCTGTTCATGGTGTACGTCATCACTTCCCTGTTCTGTGTCAGGTGTACCAGACTCAGCTAGCATAACTTCACCCAGCTGCTGTAAGATATATGGCCCTCTCAGGTCCACCTCATGTCAATGTCCTCCATTAGGCATCCCTAATCTCATCAAGCTGCCAGAGCAGGGGGAAATGTATGATTTGACTGACAGGAAATTGGATATAAGACTTGTTCTGGTAGAGGCCATCTTTCAGAGCTCAGGAGGTTATCTCGAGTCCAAGTGTTTAAGTGTGGACACTGTCATGTTTTTGGTCTTCTTACATCATGTTTGATCAGTTGGCACAAACTTAATAAATAGTTTTCAAATGGAAATTGTCTGTTCTTATTGGACAAGTTCAGGTAGTAACTAGTCCATATCTAATTTTTGTGCCTAATGAACATGACTGATTTGGTCATTAGTCAGCTTGTTCTGATATAGCCTGGTACTACAGTATGTGCTGAGACAGAGCCCTCATCCTGATCTCACCCCTGCAGGTTTGGAGAGGTCTACGGTGACAGTGAAGCTCTCTTTCTCTGTCCTCCATCGGTCTCCCTCTGGCGGGCCATCGTGAGAGCGGCCCTTCCTGGGTGGGTGCGTCTTCACGGCAATAACCTCCTGCTCCGCCTTCTTTTTGTCCTCTTCTATTTCCTGTAGAAAGATAACAAAATAAAGGTTGGCTGATGATAGTCTCATCAGTGTCTCACCCTAACCTGATAAATCATGCATTCATTCTGGGAGAGTCAACAGAAAAGAGACCGATGACCATCATTTGAATATCCAGACAGTCAGGAAGCTATTTGAAAACGTGGCTACACAATTTAGCTGTGTGATATGAGCTAATAATATAATACAATAGGTTATACTATTTAGCAGACACTTTTATCCAAAGCAACTTATAGGGCATGCATACACACTCGTATGTGTGGTACCAACGGGGAATCGGGCCCACGGTCCTGACATTGCAAGTGCCATGCTCTACCAACTGAGCCACCCAGATGCAGCTACACCAGAACTATAAATCTGATCATTTGGGAGCTCACCTGGTACCTCCGGACCAGAGCTTCATTCTTCTTGCGCAGAGCCTCGATCCGTCTGTCAAGCTCTGCATCCTTCTCCTCCTTTGTCTTGAGATCCACCACTGTAGACTGAGAAATTTAAGGTGTACATGCATTTAGAATAAGATTCTACAACGGGGTTGTTCAAAACTGATCTATGGTACTCGGGTCCGCCTCATACCTATGACTGCAGCACAGCGTGCAAAAAAAAGAAGAAGTCATTTTACACACCCTCTTGTGTACAATTGCTTTAGTACTGCATGTCACGGTTAACCAACTGTGATACTAGTATCAGCACGCTTGATTCCCATTATGGTTTGGTTTGCATAATCACACTCTCAGAGATGCTAGTATGTATGATTTTGGCAATGTCTGAAGTAAGACTAAAGTAATATATCAGCCTAAACTACAGTCAATCTGCAAAATTACAACACATAATATTTAATTGCATTTCCGAAGCTCACCATGGCCTCTAGCCTGTCCTTATGCGCAGGTGGTGGACTGAAATCCTGCTTCTTCCAGGTGATGTGGGTTTTTAAAAAGTCTGAGAAATTCAGCCTGGAAGGTTGTACACACATTACACAATAACCACTGGAGAAAGAGATCCACAAATGTGAAACAGCCGTATTTGCAGCATGAACGAAGTACCAGCATGGAATTGGCCAGGCTATGGATAATTAATTAGCCTACATGAAGCGAAGGTGTTGTAGCCTAAGTTAATTCAAACTTCCTTCACGAGTCCAGCTGCGTTCTGTGAGAAAGCCTTAAGGGTATTAGTGAAAGCACATAACCTAGAAAGTAGTTCAGTATGACACGCAAATCACGTTATAGCAAATGACTTACACATTAGCCTACCTTTACAAATTAAATAAGTAAATAACATTGGTTTTAAAAGTTATCTTAAGACACTTGAAGCGCACCACACCGGACCATGTCTACCCTATCCGTAAGGAGTCGTAGCCCCCTGTTGGAAGTAACTGCATTAAAATATGCAACATTGTTTACGAGGTTGGGGTAAAGTTACAAAGTATCACAATATATTCGAACTAGATTACCTTTATCAAAGTGCGTTGTGGTTACAGACAGTGCGCTCAATACAATGTATCAATTCCAGCTACGCGACAATGTGTCAAGATATTCATTTCCTTCGTCTTCTTCTTCTTCGGTTGGGTTTATCAGCGGTTGGCATCCAACGTTATGGTGCATTACCGCCACCTACTGTACTGGAGTGTGGGCTAGTGACAGGGGGAAACTAAATCCTACCTGGCAGCCCAGTTGCTCTTTAAAAAAATAACAAAATACTTCAGACTATATCTAATGACGTTCTACTCAATAAACTCTTCAAACTAATTTCCTGTATCCCCTTCTCCCTCAAACTAGATCTCAGCCTCTCTCTTTCCCTCGGATACTGCCCACCCTCACTGGAGCAGTACATGCTCCACTGTCTCTTGTTTCCTGGCAATAATCACACTTTCTTGTTGGATGCTTTCCTATCACATTTAAGGACTTATTCAACCAGCTGTGTCCCACCCTTAATCTTGTAAAAAATGTCTTCCTTTCTTCAGTCCCTTCCTTTCGTCCTCCCCTCCCGACTTTCCTCTGTACTTGAAATAAATGCCTGCCCTGGGTATCTCTATTCCACTGCTCCTGCCATTTCTGCACCATAACTGGCCATATCAGGGTTTACCTCTGCCTTGCTAATTATAACTATAACATCCCACTACTAAGTGCTTGTTTAGTCAGTTTCCCAGAACCAAGTAAATCTGATCTGTATATTTGTCTAATCCTGCCATGGGTTTGTAGTACATCATAAAGCAGGTCTTGTCTGCTACGTGAGCTAAAGGACTGGAGACTCATCAACACTGCACATGAATCAGAGCAAATAACTAGTCTGTCTGGCTTGACTTCCTCCACCCACTGCAAGGCCAACAGTATAGCCATCAGCTCTGCTATATACTGTATACAGCCAGATGATCTGTAATACATTTCCTGACTGCCAACCCCCATTCCATCACTACAAATGCTAACGTGCTGTCCTTGGATCTTTTTAACCATCTGTGTAAACGGCCACAAAATCCTGTTAGACTGTATCCAGACATCTCTTAAACCAATCAGATGGATCAACACCCTCCCTATCTTTCTGTAGTCTCTCCAATCAGATGGATCAACACCCTCCCTATCTTTCTGTAGTCTCTCCAATCAGATGGATCAACACCCCCCTATCTTCCTGTAGTCTCTCCAGATGGATCAACACCCTCCCTATCTTCCTGTAGTCAATCCAACACTTCCAGATAAACTACTGGAGGCGGGAATAGCCATGGTGGATTTACAGGAATAGCTACTGTTGGACTAAACTCCCTTTCATACAGTCCCATCTCCTTCGCCTGGATATTACCCACCCACCCAAAGCTGTAAAATCCCTTTCCCAGGATAAGACTCCCCATGTCCCGGTAGGTTGACCCAATAATTCATTGCCAGCGGCGGTCTCCTAATCTGCAATGGCCAATCCCCATCTCCACCTGTAGTGCAGTAACTGGGGAGGTCCGAAACGCCCCACTACGTATTCTGAGTCCTTGCCCCTGTATGACATCTAGCCTTTCCAATGAGGTGCGGGCTGCCGAACCATACGCTATACTGCCATAGTCTATTGCAAATTGGACCAATGCAACATACACGGTCCCACCACTCTCTCAATGTGTTCTGCCCAGATCAGTCTAGAGTCAAAGTATACCCCAAGGAACCTGAAGGCCCCCACTCTCTCCAAGTTTCTCCCATATACCCTCAAACATACCTCATCTCCCACCTTCCTCCTGGTAAAGAACACTGCCTGAGTTTTCTCGACAGAGAACCTGAATCCCTACATTTATGCCCACCACTCTACCTCATCAATTGCTTCCTTTACCTTCCTGACTATGTAAGGCACATTTCTTCCCCTCTTCCATGAGGCCCCATCATCTGCAAATAACGACCTCCCAATATCCCGCCGTACCTGAGGGTAAACATAATTCAGAACAACAGAGGACTAATCATGCTCCCCTGCGGTGTACCGTTATCCACCAGGTAGAGACCCAGGTCTGATAGAGACCCACCCTCACCTGAATAGACCTTCCAAACAGGAAATCCTTTATCTAGTTGTACATTCTTCCTCCTACCCCCCTAATATCAAGCTGATATATATCAATATCAACCCCTCCTTCCACATCATATCATATGCCTTCTCCACATCAAAAAAGACAGCTACAACAAACTCCTTGTTCACCTGAGCCTTCCTGAACACTGCTTCTAAGCAGAGCACTGGGTCTGTAGTTTCCCTACCTGTTCTGAACCCACTCTGATGTGGTGATACTAGCCCCCTGCTCTCCAGGAAGTAAGTTAGCCTCTCCGTAATCATGCGTTCCATAATCTCACATACACGTGATGTTAAAGCTATTGGCCGATAGCTTGTTGGCCTCGTTGGGTCCTTCCCTGGCTTCCGGATTTGTACAACTACTGCCTCCTCCCCCACTCTGTTGTATATTAATTTCTTGTAATAATAGGGCTCCTGAGTGACGCAGCAGTCTAAGGCACAGCATCTCAGAGTGAGAGGCATCAGTACAGACACCCAGGTTTGAATCCAGGCTGAATCACAACCGGACGTGATTGGGAGTCTCATAGGGCGGCGCACAATTGTCCGGGTTTGGCTGGTATAGGCCAACATTGTAAATAAGAATTTGTTCTTAACTGACTTACCTAATTAAATAAGGGTTAAATGTAAAACAATAAATGAATAAACTTCCTGCAAAATGTTAAACTGTCACAGTTTTTAAAGAGACAGTAAGCATATCATACAGTTTAAAATCTGTCTCCATAATCTTGAAAATAACTTATCTATACACCTGAAATGTAGGCTATATTATCGGATAAAAATTGCCTATATATCTTGGAAATAAATGAACGGATAGCAGTTTATGTTTGATAATGATTTACATTAGTGAAAATGCAGATAGTTTGCCTACATCTGCCAAATCCACAAGGAGGCGACAATGTCTACCAAATAAAAAAATACATAAATTATTCCTGGGTTGTCTGGTAGTCTACATCAGTTTATTATGGTTATTATACATGTTCGCTTATTAGAGTCAGTGGCATTATAATTAAGCTACTTAACTGGGTCAGGGACAGGGCAACATAACACCCCCTTAACATGTCAATTCCTTCAAATAGATCCTATGAACATATGAGATCATCTTCTGGCCACATGTTGCCAAATATTAATTATGGAAACAAAATGTGTAATTGTGGTGAAACGGGAATATACGATTTTTAAATAACAATAATGTATAGGTCTATAAGAACGGAAACAATTTGGACAATTGAAACACTTGGTCCTTAACAATTAAAAAATAGGTGCATGTGTCACTATCCCCTGAATATGCGGGCAGACAAATGGAAACCTTGATGTCGGTTGATGTTAAATTGCAGACAGCTTCCATGGCAAGGGATGCGGGGACTGCCGCCGCGCGCAGTTCCAACCAATCGCTCATTCCCTGCCACTGATGCCCATATCCTGTTTCTGGGCAGAAGAGTTTATCAAAGGAAAACCATCCGTGGTGAGATATGGTAGCTCTTTCTCTCACTCGCTTGCTGTTGTGGGGCGCATAATTCGAGATTACCAATCATAATGCGATGCATTCAGCAGATTCATTCAGCAGAGGTCTTTTTCAGGGGTGTCATGCACCCCAAAAATCTGAGGGGGCACAAAGTACATGAGAACGTCTGGTGGCTGGTCTGGAGGGGTGCTACGCCCAGGCCATCAATTGGAACCTATTGCATTCAAACACCTGAAACAGCTTTTTCATGCAATCTAGAGCCGTAATCATTATGCTTAATTCTATGTTAAAAAACATGTATATTTTTTTGCATATCTAAGCATATCTAAGCATACCTCTTGAGCTGTATGTATCCTCCTGACTGAAACAAAATATGCTACTCTGTATATCTGCTCAAATCTGAGTAAAATATTGAAAGGAATGTAAGTCTTATTCAGTACATTTAGTTATTGCTTGCTTTACAGAAGTCTACCTTGCCAGCAGGCATGCCAGCTAAGATAGTTAGCCAAGCTAGCTACTTTAACTTGGTAGGCTGAAATGGCTTCTTGGTAGCTATTTATGAGGTTGGGAGATTGGGAACCTGTCTAGGCTAGCTAAACCCAATCTTGATCAATTTATGCCCCTACAGGCATGACGCCTCTGGTCTTTTCTATGGCAGAAACTATGACTCAGGTACAATATGTTAGAGAGTTGTTTGTCAGGAAAGTGTAGCCTACAAAGAAACCAATGAGTTAATCCCCTAATAACAATATATCAACCATCTTACCCTACATGCACTGATGCACTGAACACCAGGGTGTATGCCAATATTATATTTACATTTTAGTCATTCAGCACAGGGGTTCCCAAACTTTTTCACTCAAGCCCTCCTTCCAGCATTGGGGAACATCCGGAGGCACACGCGCCAGGTCTATTTCTATGGGCACAAGAATTGTTCATGACACAAACTGTTCACACCCCTCTTGTTGGAGGAGAGAAAATATTGCAGGTTTAAAGCTTATTTCCTGCAATTCTACACATTTGTCATGGTGTGCAGTGAATATTTTGCACTTTTAAAGTTAATTTTCTTGCAATTTTATACATTTTGCCATGTCTAATGTGTATTCATGTGATATTTTGAGTGACTCAAACCTTACAACAAAATCTATGTGCCTAAACACCTAGCTAAAAAGCGTTAGTGGACATGGGATAGTTGATCTGGACATTTCTGAAAAGTTATAAATAGCTCTCTAAGGTCTGCAATGACTGACATGACCAAAGGAAAACTGATGATGCACTACCTAATTTAGAAATTGCACTTTTTTTTTTTTTTTTTTTTTTTTTTTTTACCTTTATTTAACCAGTCAAGTCAGTTAAGAACACATTCTTATTTTCAATGACGGCCTGGGAACAGTGGGTTAACTGCCTGTTCAGGGGCAGGACGACAGATTTGTACCTTGTCAGCTCGGGGGTTTTGAACTCACAACCTTCCGGTTACTAGTCCAATGCCCTAACCACTAGGCTGCGCTACCGCCACTGATGGAGGGATTGTGCATTCCTGGTGTAACGCTGCCGCCCTTGTGCATTCTACTAAATCAAATCAAATCAAATTTTATTTGTCACATACACATGGTTAGCAGATGTTAATGCGAGTGTAGCGAAATGCTTGTGCTTCTAGTTCCGACAATGCAGTAATAACCAACAAGTAATCTAACTAACAATTCCAAAACTACTGTCTTATACACAGTGTAAGGGGATAAAGAATATGTACATAAGGATATATGAATGAGTGATAGTACAGAGCAGCATAGGCAAGATACAGTAGATGGTATCGAGTACAGTATATACATATGAGATGAGTATGTAAACAAAGTGGCATAGTTAAAGTGGCTAGTGATACATGTATTACATAAGGATACAGTCGATGATATAGAGTACAGTATATACGTATGCATATGAGATGAATAATGTAGGGTAAGTAACATTATATAAGGTAGCATTGTTTAAAGTGGCTAGTGATATATTTACATAATTTCCCATCAATTCCCATTATTAAAGTGGCTGGAGTTGAGTCAGTGTCAGTGTGTTGGCAGCAGCCACTCAATGTTAGTGGTGGCTGTTTAACAGTCTGATGGCCTTGAGATAGAAGCTGTTTTTCAGTCTCTCGGTCCCAGCTTTGATGCACCTGTACTGACCTCGCCTTCTGGATGATAGCGGGGTGAACAGGCAGTGGCTCGGGTGGTTGATGTCCTTGATGATCTTTATGGCCTTCCTGTGACATCGGGTGGTGTAGGTGTCCTGGAGGGCAGGTAGTTTGCCCCGGTGATGCGTTGTGCAGACCTCACTACCCTCTGGAGAGCCTTACGGTTGTGGGCGGAGCAGTTGCCGTACCAGGCGGTGATACAGCCCGCCAGGATGCTCTCGATTGTGCATCTGTAGAAGTTTGTGAGTGCTTTTGGTGACAGGCCGAATTTCTTCAGCCTCCTGAGGTTGAAGAGGCGCTGCTGCGCCTTCTTCACGATGCTGTCTGTGTGAGTGGACCAATTCAGTTTGTCTGTGATGTGTATGCCGAGGAACTATTATAACTTTCAAGAGTAAATTGAAAGACGGACTGAGTTCCTTTAAAAAAAAGGACATTTGGTAACCACTGATTTAGCAGACGCTCTTATCCATAGCTACAATAATTATAAACTCAGCAAAAAAAGAAACCTCCTCTCACTGTCAACTGTGTTTATTTTCAGCAAACTTAACATGTGTAAATATATGTATGAATATAACAAGATTCAACAACAGACATAAACTGAACAAGTTCCACAGACATGTGACTAACAGAAATTGAATAATGTGTCCCTGAACAAAGGGGGGGTCAAAATCAAAAGTATCTGGTGTGGCCACCAGCTACATTAAGTACTGCAGTGCATCTCCTCCTCATGGACTGAACCAGATTTGCCAGTTCTTGCTGTGAGATGTTACCCCACTCTTCCACCAAGGTATCTGCAAGTTCCCGGACATTTCTGGGGAGAATGACCCTAGCCCTCACCCTCCGATCCAACAGGTCAAAGACGTGTTCAATGGGATTGAGATCTGGGCTCTTCGCTGGCCATGGCAGAACACTGACATTCCTGTCTTGCAGGAAATCACTCACAGAACGAGCAGTATGGCTGGTGGCATTGTCATGTTGGGGGGTCATGTCAGGATGAGCCTGCAGGAAGGGTACCACATGAGGGAGGAGGATGTCTTCCCTGTAACGCACAGCATTGAGATTGCCTGCAATGACAACAAGCTCAGTCCGATGATGCTGTGACACACCGCCCCAGACCATGACGAACCCTCCACCTCCAAATCGATCCCGCTCCAGAGTACAGGCCTCGGTGTAACGCTCATTCCTTCGTCGATAAACGCGAATCCGACCATCACCCCTGGTGAGACAAAACCGCGACTCGTCAATGAAGAGCCCTTTTTGCCTGTCCTGTCTAGTCCAGCGACGATGGGCTTGTGCCCATAGGCAACGTTGTTGCCGGTGATGTCTGGTGAGGACCAGCCTTACAACAGGCCTACAAGCCCTCAGTCCAGCCTCTCTCAGCCTATTGCAGACAGTCTGAGCACTGATGGAGGGATTGTGCATTCCTGGTGTAACTCGGGCAGTTGTTGTTGCCATCCTGTACCTGTCCCGCAGGTGTGATGTTCGAATGTACCGATCCTGTACAGGTGTTGTTACAGACATGGTCTGCCACTGCGAGGACGATCAGCAGTCCGTCCTTTCTCCCTGTAGGGCTGTCTTAGGCGTCTCACAGTACGGACATTGCAACTTATTGCCCTGGCCACATCTGCAGTCCTCATGCCTCCTTGCAGCATGCCTAAGGCATGTTCACACAGATGAGCAGGGACCCTGGGCATCTTTCTTTTGGTGTTTTTCAGATTGAGTAGAAAGGCCTCTTTAGTGTCTTAAGTTTTCATAACTTAATTGCCTTAATTGCCTACCATCTGTAAGTTGTTAGTGTCTTAATGACTGTTCCACAGGTACATGTTCATTAATTGTTTATGGTTCATTGAACAAGCATGGGAAACTGTATTTAAACCCTTTACAATGAAGATATCTGTGAAGTTATTTGGATTTTGTACGAATTATCTTTGAAAGACAGGGTCCTGCAAAGGGACGTTTCTTTTTTTGCTGAGTTTAGTTTGTGCGTTCATCTTAAGATAGCTAGGTGGGACAACCACGTATCTCAGTCATAGTAAGTAAATTTTTCCTCCATAAAGTAGCTATTAGCAAAACCAGTGCTAAAAAAAGTGAGTTGATCATTTCATCTACTGTGAATTGGAGTCTTGTTCAATGAACCTGTGTGACACACAGAAACAATCCCATTGTTAAGCAAAAAAAAACACTGCATGCAAGATTTGTGTATTAATCATTTTATAAGGGCACCATGCAACTTGATCCTGGTATCACTGCGTCAATACTTCAAGAGAGTGAGGAGGAGAGGAATCAGTTACAGGTTTGTATTGACCGATCTGTTGACACAGACAATGACGTTTGGTCGAATTCTGTTACAGACTGTAATATTGTCTGTCCACCCACGATCCAAGACCCTGGACCTGTCACTGGCGAAAGGGTGTCCTATTACTGCTGTGCAATGGCTACCACCTCTCTGAGATCTGTAAACAGAGCAACCCAACAGAGACCTGGTGATGACCTAATTGTTGTGATAGGCAAACAACAGGCCCTTGAGAGTCCATATGGAAACCCATGAGTCTATGGAGGGAGGAAAAAGTGTAGTGGTTTGCATTGCTGGGCTGCTGATGCTGAGTATCCAAGAAATAGGGTAATCTTGTTCTACACTAAGCAAAAGGCCTATACAGATGTAGGGTCTTAATTTGATCACTAATGTTTCTGAGAAACTTGTAGTGTACTCAAGGTTTAAAAATGCTCCTGAAGTTTGACATTTCCACTTTAAAGTGTCAGATTTGATTTGCCCTAACGAACAATGTATCAACCCCTACAAAATCCACATAATAATTCACATTTCCTGTTGCTGCAGGATAATTTTTCTGTGGTAACAAACTGGCTCAAATTACGATCTTACATCTGTATTGTCTGACACATTTTTAGGATAAATTAAAATAGCATACTCATATTTACTATGAGAGAACACATTTATTGATCAATTTGTGGCATAAATTCCAACATTTATGATGAACAAGATCACATTTGAATTTAGTTTCTATTGCTAATCCTGGGTTTCAGCCTTGCTAGCGCATGGGGAAGCAGTCTGTGAATCTCATGTGGATTGCTGAAGATGCGCATTCCTTCACATTGTGTTCCACAGCCTTAAGATAACAAGGCATTGTAGGACTAAAGGAGTCACATGAGGGTACGATGGGAACAGCTGACCCCCCTCGGCCACGAGCCATCTGTCCAGCCAGCCCTGGGTGAAGATGATGAGGTAATGGTTGTTCCTGAAGAGTCACACCTCTATCACTAAAGCCCTATTCAAACAGGAGCATCACTTTACATATTTTAGGAATTGTCATACAATGCAACAGGCCCTCAACATAAAGTCATGTCTGGGTTAGCCTACACAAACAGTCATAAAAAAGTCAGTCACTGCTTTTTGTGACATGCATGAGATTTATTCGGAGATACATTATAGAGGAGGGGTGCAACATTAGAGCTCTGTAACGGTCGTCGTCGGTAGAAGAAGGTGAGGACCAAGGTGCAGCGTGATATGTATCATATTTACTAGATGAACACGGAAATAACAAAATAACAAAGAGAAACAACCGAAAACAGTTCTGGCTGGTGCAGACACAATAGAAAACAGAAAACAGGCTACCTAAATATGGTTCTCAATCAGGGACAACGATTGACAGCTGCCTCTGATTGAGAACCATACCAGGCCAAACATAGAAATAGAAAATCATAGACAAACTAACATAGACAACCCACTCAACTCACGCCCTGACCATACTAAAACAAAAAACAAAACAAAGGAACTAAGGTCAGAACGTGACAGTACTCCCCCCCCAAAGGTGCGGACTCCGGCCGCAAAACCTGAACCTTTAGGGGAGGGTCTGGGCGGGTGTCTGTCCGCGATGGCGGCTCTGGCGCGGGACGTGGACCCCACTCCACCATAGTCTTTCTCCGCCTCCTTAACCGCCTCCGTGGCCTCTTAAGAGCGGCGACCCTCGCCGCCGACCTCGGACTGGGGACCCTAGCCACGGGTCCCAAATGGACGGGAGATTCCAGCAGCGCCGGAGTGAAGGGCGATTCCGGCATCGCCGGCGTGACAGGCAGCTCTGGCAGCTCCTGGCTGACTGACGGCTCTGGCAGCTCCTGGCTGACTGACGGCTCTGGCAGCTCCTGGCTGACTGACGGCTCTGGCAGCTCCTGGCTGACTGACGGCTCTGGCAGCTCCTGGCTGACTGACGGCTCTGGCAGCTCCTGGCTGACTGACGGCTCTGGCAACCCCTGGCTGACTGACGGCTCTGGCAGCTCCTGGCTGACTGACGGCTCTGGCAACCCCTGGCTGACTGACGGCTCTGGCAGCCCCTGGCTGACTGACGGTTCTGGCAGCTCCTGACTGACTGGCGGCTCTGGCAGCTCCTGGCGGCTCTGGCGGCTCAGGACAGACTGGCGGCTCAGGACAGACTGGCGGCTCTGGCGGATCAGGACAGACTGGTGGCTCAGGACAGACTGGCGGATCTGGCGGCTCAGGACAGACGGGAGACTCTGGCGGCTCAGGACAGACGGGAGACTCTGGCGGCTCAGGACAGACGGGAGACTCTGGCGGGTCAGGACAGACGGGAGACTCTGGCGGCTCAGGACAGACGGGAGACTCTGGCGGCTCAGGACAGACGGGAGATTCTGGCGGCTCAGGACAGACGGGAGACTCTGGTGGCTCAGGACAGACGGGAGACTCTGGCAGCACTGGGCAGGAGGAAGGCTCTGGCAGCGCTGGACAGGCGGGAGCACCTGTAGGGAGAAGACGGAGAGACAGCCTGGTGCGGGGGGCTGCCACCGGAGGGCTGCTGCGTGGAGGTGGCACCAGATAGACCGGACCGTGAAGGCGCACTGGAGCTCTTGAGCACCGAGCCTGCCCAACCTTACCTGGTTGAATGCTCCTCGTAGCCAGGGGGGTGCGGCGAGGTGGAATAGCCCGCACTGGGCAGTGCTGACGAACCGGGGACACCATGCGTAAGGATGGTGCCAGCAGCGCCGGAGTGAAGGGCGATTCCGGCATCGCCGGCGTGACAGGCAGCTCTGGCAGCTCCTGGCTGACTGACGGCTCTGGCAGCTCCTGGCTGACTGACGGCTCTGGCAGCTCCTGGCTGACTGACGGCTCTGGCAGCTCCTGGCTGACTGACGGCTCTGGCAGCTCCTGGCTGACTGACGGCTCTGGCAGCTCCTGGCTGACTGACGGCTCTGGCAGCTCCTGGCTGACTGACGGCTCTGGCAGCTCCTGGCTGACTGACGGCTCTGGCAGCTCCTGGCTGACTGACGGCTCTGGCAACCCCTGGCTGACTGATGGCTCTGGCAGCCCCTGGCTGACTGACGGCTCTGGCAGCTCCTGACTGACTGGCGGCTCTGGCAGCTCCTGGCGGCTCTGGCTGCTCAGGACAGACTAACGGCTCTGCCGGCTCAGGACAGACTGGCGGCTCTGGCGGCTCAGGACAGACTGGCGGCTCAGGACAGACTGGCGGCTCTGGCGGATCAGGACAGACTGGTGGCTCAGGACAGACTGGCGGATCTGGCGGCTCAGGACAGACTGGCGGCTCTGGCGGCTCAGGACAGACGGGAGACTCTGGCGGCTCAGGACAGACGGGAGACTCTGGCGGCTCAGGACAGACGGGAGACTCTGGCGGCTCAGGACAGACGGGAGACTCTGGCGGCTCAGGACAGACGGGAGACTCTGGCGGGGCTCAGGACAGACGGGAGACTCTGGCAGCACTGGGCAGGAGGAAGGCTCTGGCAGCGCTGGACAGGCGGGAGCACCTGTAGGGAGAAGACGGAGAGACAGCCTGGGGCGGGGGGCTGCCACCGGAGGGCTGGTGCGTGGAGGTGGCACCAGATAGACCGGACCGTGAAGGCGCACTGGAGCTCTTGAGCACCGAGCCTGCCCAACCTTACCTGGTTGAATGCTCCTCGTAGCCAGGGGGGTGCGGCGAGGTGGAATAGCCCGCACTGGGCAGTGCTGACGAACCGGGGACACCATGCTTAAGGCTGGTGCCATGTACACCGGCCCGAGGAGACGCACTGGAGGCCAGATGCGCTGTGCCCGCTTCATGGCACCTGGCTCGATGCCCACTCCAGCCCGGCCGATACGAGGCGCTGCAATGTACCGCACCGGGCTTTGCACACGCACCGGGGACACCGTGCGCCTCACGGCAAAACACGGTGCCTGCCCGGTCCCTCTCGCTCTCCGGTAAGCACGGGGAGTTGGCTCAGATCTCCTACCTGACTTAGTCACACTCCCCGTGTGCCTCCCCCCCAATAAATGTTTGGGGCTGCCTCTCGGGCTTCCTTGCCAGCCGTGTTCCCTGGAAGCGCTGGCTCCCATTACCTGCTGATCCCTTCCAGCCAGGATCTCCTCCCATGTGTAGCAACCCTTGCCGTCCAAAACGTCCTCCCATGTCCAGGAGTCCTGAGATCGCTGCTGCCCGATACCACGCTGCTTGGTCCTTTTTTGGTGGGTGGTTCTGTAACGGCCGTCGTCGGTGGAAGAAGGCGAGGACCAAGGTGCAGCGTGGTATGTGTCCATATTTATTAGATGAACATGGAAATAACAAAATAACAAAGAGAAATGACCGAAAACAGTTCTGGCTGGTGCAGAAACACAACAGAAAACAGAAAATACTAAAACAAAAGACAAAACAAAGGAACTAAGGTCAGAACGTGTCAAGCACTTGCTAATTTTGCCAGTGTATATACAATTTTAAAGAGAGAAAATATGTATATATATACTGTATATATATATATATTTGTATATTTGATACTCATGAACTATACTGAATCCACACAGAAATTCAGAATAGATTTAGCTGTTTTGTTTCTGATAGGGCCTAACTGAATTTGGTATTTGCTGTCAAGGGGGCCATGGTTTCTTCAACCTTATCCAATAAGATAAGATTTTGATGAAGTTACTGCAAAGACAGACATAAGCACCATTTCAATTTTAATTTGGGATGAGAGAGGATGTCATTGGTCCTGTCGATCTTTCTGTTAGCCTACACGTTTCATTTGTTAAGGTGGTTTATGCATCTGTAAAACGAAAACATATACATTTGGTACACAATATGTACGGGATAATCAATGAGGAGCTATGCGTTCTATGGAAAATAATGAACAAAGGCGTGTTCTGGAGTGGAACTGACCTTCCACGGAGTTGCATTATCTTCAATTTACAGTTTCTATCATTTATGTTCAAATGACACTCTGTGCTAAAGATTTCCTATAAAGAATCAAAGTGTGAATGTGGTACATAAGTATCTTATTTCTTATTACCTTGTTATAATGTTGTTCAATTGATGGAACACCATCTTAAATAGTTATGCAAGCCTGTTTATCATGCACTGTCTCCTACACAATAGTGTAGTCCATGGTGGCTACAGTGACCCCATGGTAGGGGTGCTACCTGCTGATGGTTTGCTCAGGTCTCAGGTCTGTCTCTCAGCACCCTGCCATTACATTACGTGTGGAGGCAGCTGTTTACCCCGCGGCATCCCATTGGCCCCAACTGTGCCTGTTTAGCAGCCAATTAAGGCAGCAGCAATGAAAAGTAATTTGTGAAATGGAGGTGGGAGGGAGGGGGGTGGAGGGTTCTGCAGTCTCCCATCTGAGTTGGGAAAAAAGGGGAGGGTGTGTGTGAGGGGGGGAGGGTGGATGGATAATGGATGATGTCATTGTGGCAACGCAAACATTGGCTCGGCTTACAATGTGTGGGGAGACGTGCTGGGGCCTTCTGTTTTGGTTACTACTACCAGACTGATACAAATACACACAAATCACACACACACACACACTCCTCACAGGACTGGCAGACTTGATCTAGTTGCTGTGACATTCAAGCAGGCTGCCCCCTGACACCCTCCCACCTAACGGAGAAAGTTTATGACTTCTTCTCAGCACCTGTAACACCTATAATAATAATAATAATAATAATACACAGGATTTATATAGCGCGACCCAAAGACGCATTAAGACACCTGTTACTGCTGGCCCTCCTACAGAGTTTTGACTATACAGTTTATGTCAGAATTTACTTTTCGTAGCAGTTTAGGAGAATTTGCGCAGCAGGATAGGATAATTAAAGTTGCAGGTTTGGAGAATTCGGTTAAGTTTAGGGAAAGGGTTAAGATTAGGGTTAGCTCAAATAGAAAAAGAGGACAACTTTGGATGTCAATTTGACATAAACTGTAACTCGTCTAGACATGGGGGTCTACTTGGGGTCAAGATGACCCAATGATGAAGCACAGAACAGAGTGGGCCTGGGGAAAACAACAGGTTGATAACTCAGTACAAAGCAAATGATCTCATTTGCATGCTTGTCACTATCACAGAGGTGTAAATTACCTATTAGGGAGTGTGTATGTGCAGGTAAACAGTCAGGGCAGATAAATGAGCGCATGTGGTTGTGGTGCTATCATGCCCTCATTTGAGTTGCATGGCCTCACTCAAGTTACATGCCCTCGCTTAACGCATGATGCAGCCTGTAACAGAACACCAATCACATCTACCAGTATGGGCTTCATCAGTGTGGCACCGCACAGCACACAGCAGAATTATATAGGCCTACAATTACATTGTTGACAGCTTGTTGTCACATTTGATTATGAGGTCTCAGTTCCCGAAAAGCATTCCGTGTGCATCACAGTCAAAATGTTCACATTGTGTCTGTATCAGTGGAATAGAGCCCTAGAGCAGGATTCACTCATGTGTGAATACACAATGATTATGACTGACCAGGAAAGGGCAAAATTAACAAGTTCAATTAATTACTATGTTTAATTACATGAGATGACCTAAGATTTGTCTGTATTTCATTCCTGGATATGCATACAGATAATGTCTCAATTCATTTAACGAGGTGTATGGCAATGTGGGGAGAGTTGGGCGACAATCACGTCTATTGTCTTCTGTTCTGGTGGTATGTCTCATGCAAACTGCCAAGATGTCAAGCAAATTTGCCCATGATGGGATGTTCGCCCGGACATGTACCTGTGAGGGGATTTCCCTTTTGGTGGAAGGGGCATTTCCAATCTGCTATGGGGGGTCTCGAGACAATCTGCCATTTCCATCTGATTAGGCACCACAACAAAACCCTCACAGTGGGCGCCCCGCAGCTGAGCTTTGGGGACAATGGTCGCACAGTCACATGTTTCACATCTGGGGTTAAAGGACAAGACAAGGGGATTTCCAATACTCAGTTTATGGTTCTTTTGACTGCGGGTATAGGCTACAATGTCTTGCCAATTATCATAATTAAACGTGTTAAATTAATGCATATATAGGCTATAGAGACATAGGCTATGATATTGAACATGCAATGAAGCCTAGGCTACAAACCCTTAGATCCTAAATCTGCAAAATGTTTCCAAACAAACCAAAACAACCACACAAAAAATTGGCCTTCAATTATATAAATTGTATATTGTGGTGTCATTTGAAAATGACAGAAAGATTACAATTCAATATCTCTAATCCAGTATCAACAAGCAGGTTGAATATCCCCGGATTAGGCGATTTGTCATAACTGGATTTCAGTGTTTGACAAAACATATCCTAATCCCATATTATAATTTGGGCATGTTTTCTTTTATTTGGGGGGGGGGATTTAAGGATTTTATTTAAAACATCAAAGCATTAGCTGCATAGGCCTAGTCATCATTTTGCATCATTTTGTGTCTTTAATGTAAGAGGTTACAAATACCATTTTCAATTGCATCATTGCAGTTATCCAAATGGGAAATGGGAAAAAATACATTTTGGGGGTAAATCTTCCCCTAAAACCTAGTTTTTCCCCACACAAAAATACAAATTTAAATCAGATTAATTGAGAGAGAAAAAACATGATGTAAGTAAAACAAACAAGTATACTGTTCCCCTATGTGTGATCATAAAAATATCTAATCTCGAATAACAAACATGCAACTGATAAAGAAAAGGTGTTCAATGGGTGACCTCCCCTAACAATGTGACAGGTTATGAGTGTCATTCAACCAACTGTCCAATAGGCCCACTCTACAATTGTTAATGTATGCTTCTGTGTTATTGTACTTTTCAGCCCATGGTTATAGCGAGGTTGTAACTTATTATGTCATGTATAACAGGTTTTAACATGCAATGCAGAGGCACTTTGAACCCTTGTCATATACAGTCAATTGTCCTCATACCTCATCTCAACTTCACAACACACCAAAAGAGACAAACAATAATTTGATGGTCTGACAAAGGCATGCATTGATAATGATGCTGCTGCTGATTTACTGATATGCTGTTGACAATCCAATGTATGCATAAAACAGGCTAAAATGTATTACAGATTCTTGCACCCATAGGCTCGAGGCACCAGCAACTATACAACCGGACTGTGTTTACCGTTAACACAACAGCTGCAACAGATGTGGTAAACTCACAGGAAGGCAAAAGGGGCGGGAAGGGGGCAGGGTTGGGCAAAAAGGTGTTTTGTTTCTTCCTTTATAGTCTTGTCCGGGGTATTGAAACAGAGCAGCAGCATTTCTCTAGTCGAGGTGCGTGTCAGGACATGTTGTCATGCATGGTGGAGAGGGCGTGGCGAAACAGGCAACCGCGGGAGTGAAAGCAAAGTGATACCACTATGAAACAGTCTCCCCTGTAATCAACATTTGGACCATAGCTCCGTGAAAACGGGTTGGATAAGCATCGATTTCCGTGGAATAAAAGAACACTAGACGGGTTGTATGTGCTGACTGTTTTGACAATCGTAGTGGGAAACGTGGAATGTCACAAACCTCAAGTTGACTTTCTTCAACATCTAACGCAAGGACAAGTCGCGAGTCAAACAGCTTGTTGGACACATATTCTGATGTCAACAAGCAATCGACAGTGCCTCAACTACAGACAGATTCACAGTAATCACGAATCATCAGATACATCAAGTAAGTCTTAAAAATGAGCAAATGTTTTGGTGATGCTGCAGGACTTGGCTACAGCACAGCGGATTTTTTTGACAAGCTGCTAACGTTAGCTACGGTATCAAGATAGAGCTGTTATGTATAGCTAGCTATAGCACACTCTTAGACAAAAATATACTAAAACCTAAAAGGGTTCTTCGGCTGTGGATTTAGCTAGCTGTCAAAATAACTTGACACGTCAAATTAGGATAGTATAGCTAGCATGCTACATTGTAATCGTAGTAGTTTCAGAAGATAGTTTTCGACGCAATGACTGTGGCTATTTCATAATATTTTGAAAATAAATGATTGACGTGGTAGGAGTCAGCGGTACGGATGGGGTTTTCCTGTAAGGTAAAAAGTGTGTTGGTGTGATATTCAAGTGGCATCTTCTTGTTGGTTGCTGCTTTCGCAAAATCCTTTGTGGTGTCTTGTTTTTACACACTTGGCGGTCATGAGTTTGATGTGTGAACTTTAGTGGTTGTGTGGATGAGAGGAACAGATAAGATAACACATGACAGAAGCCCAGTGATGCATTTCCACGTTCAACTGAGAGATATGGAATTCACATATTTTTTATTCCATGTTGAGCGTTTTTTCATCTTCAATTACATGACAGTCACATGCAGTATTTCAACAAGTTTAGACCGAGGCAGACCCGTGTTGCGTGGAACTGTTTCTCCTGCGCAATCATAATCCACCTTCAATGTTTTTTTCCCTCATACTTCATCATTTCCGTGTGAAACGTTGTATGTATTTTGAGTCGGATAGGAATGATACGATTTCCGTGTTGCAACGTAAATACATGTATTAGTTGAGCAAAAAATTATATCAAGCGTTGCAATAGTGACAAGCGGACAAACATTTTTGTGTGTTACCACTGACAGAGTTTGGCGCGCGCTGTAGTGTGAAGGAGCGCGTGTCAATCGGCTGCTGGATTTGTTTATAAACAACAGTCGCGCTCACGAGGGCGTAGCGGCTGCCATCTAGCGGACACATAACGCACATGGGTAGGTAGGTCTAACTGTCCGTCGAGGAGGGAGGGAGAAAAACGATGTTTTGAGAGGTAGCCCACCCTTGGGTCACTGTTTGAAAACATACATATTTATATATATATATATTCCATCACACAGTTGAGGGGGGAACTTTCCCATCCAATGCCACTGCACTGGCGTGCGAGCATGGTGTCCTTTGATGCTATTATTTCCTCATAGCAGTAAGCTATTCAGAGCTACCACTTGTAATCCTATTCTAACATGACCATGGTTTCTGCCTCAGTGGCTTACCATTTAGGCCTATGCCTAAGAACTGTGTATTAGCAGCAACACACACCACATGAAACATCACAGTATCCAGCAACTAGTAGTAATAACCTACCTGTGCTTGCTCTTGTGGGGGTGTCCAGTGGATGGATACTGGGAGTTGGGAGGCTTCTCTCTGTGGCAGGGGGGGCAGAGAGCCCTGCCTGGGCTGGGTGTCCATGTTGGGGAGCAGTTGGCAGGACTGGTGGTATGCAGCCTGGAGAGGGTTGTTGCTGCCACCAGGCCAGGTGTCTGGCCGCTGGACCTCCATATATATATATGCTAAGGCAACCTATATTTCCCGTGGAACTAGGTATTTTAAGCTTATACCTTTAAACTCAATTTAATGTAAAATGTTGCGTGATATATGGTTCTGAGAAATTTCCAGCACTGCATTATAATGACCCCTAGGGCATAGTTGTTCCTGACGTGGTGTCATACCCAATGATGTATATAAACCCTGGTTTGCTGATCCTATGTATTGGTCATTGAGAGGCTTTGAAGACACCGGTCGGTCATATTGGCCCTCCATCAGTAGCGGTGCATGAGTAAAAATCACTGGTGAAACCAAGTCAGAAAAAAAGCCAAAATTTATTCAAACCTATGTGTTGTGATAATTACGTTGTTTGCTCTATAACAATGTCATACTCTTTATGACCAGACAGAATCAGATAGATGGCCAACACATACAGAGACAGAGGGGCGCTGTTTCACTTGCTCGGATGCTTTCTCTGGTGAGATACAGTCAGCCTCTTGCGGATTGAAGGAAAATGATGAAGACAGAGATATGTTTTTATCTTTTTTCTTTGGACATTTTTGGGTGAGCCTGCCTTCCCTTGGCATCTGTGAATACACACCACAGTCCGTAGGAATGAATGGAATTCTACAGTATTTCAATTAAATGCATCAAGAACAAAAGTACATCTATTTAAGTCTTTTTTGTTGTAGTAGAGTCAGTAACATTAGTAATCTTGAGAAAAAAAAAATATATATTTATTTTTTTGTTTTTATATTTAGCCCACTTAATAATGTAAAGTATGCATTAAGGTGTATGTAATAGAATACATGTGGCAAAAAATGAATGTAGACATTAATAAATGCATTTCTATATCTTCCAAAATATATTATTACAATGATGTGGGAGTGCCAAGATGGAGACATGGTGGCTTTAATACAGCGCACCCTATCAGTCATCTAGTGTATATATAAATCACTGGTATTACCTCCAGTCACAGCAATCAGCCCAGCTGGTAATACACTCATGTCCCCAGTGACCAGTTTGTACGTAAACATACTCTTATCAGGCTGCAAAGGCGTCGGTTTCCTCAACTCCATTTAATATGAGGGCTGCCGAACCCCCCCTTAATAAAACACAATTTTCCACTACCATGCTAGGGTGGCTAGCCACTTCTGGACATTGTGTACAGCAGGGGTAAAAACAGACAGGTGCAACCTGATTGGCTGAACGCTGTACACAACACATTTGCCATAGGAGTGTATTGCCGGCTACGCTAATTACGTTGGGAGGCAAAAGACCAGACGATGTATACTGTGGCAAACCTTGGGGCTAGAATGACCATTTAGAATGTTGATGCCTTATCTTACAGCTTAATGCCTTTACACACAGACATTCACCGCTCATAGTAACCAGGTGTCAACGGTTTGTAAAAGGGGCAATCAGTCAATGTCTATTACAATTTTGTTATGCATTTGTAAACATCAACAGACTGCACCTGGTATGGCCCGCCCCCAGACGGAGAGTGGAGTGGACCACCATGGCCGGGGCAGACAACACAGCTGCCGCATGGAGGTCCAGCGGCCAGACACCTGGCCTGGTGGCAGCAACAACCCTCTCCAGGCTGCATACCACCAGTCCTGCCAACTGCTCCCCAACATGGACACCCAGCCCAGGCAGGGCTCTCTGCCCCCCCAGCCACAGAGAGAAGCCTCCCCACCCCCCAGTACCCATCCACTGGACACTCCCACAAGAGCAAGCACAGGTAGGTTATTACTACTAGTTGCTGGATACTGTGATGTTTCGTGTGGTGTGTGTTGCTGCTAATACACAGTTCTTAGGCATAGGCCTAAATGGTAAGCCACTGAGGCAGAAACCATGGTCATGTTAGAATAGGATTACAAGTGGTAGCTGTGAATAGCTTACTGCTATGAGGAAATACTAGCATCAAAGGACACCATGCTCGCACGCCAGTGCAGTGGCATTGGATGGGAAAGTTCCCCCCTCAACTGTGTGATGGAATGTGTGAGTCGATCGAAAAGGAAAGTAGATGAAATAGAGATGCATTTTGCATATGAAGCAATAGACTTCAATGTGATTGTTATTGTACTTGTACGACTCATTGATGCTTGTACATCCAAGTGAAGTTCCTCACCTGTTAATTTTCCACCAAGTACATCACCTTAGGATGTAAATACAAGCAGTGCAGAAAATGCGCCCTTTAAGCATCCTCCCTTATATAGCCTTAACCTATTGATGCTTTACCTAGATTGCCTTTAGTATGACCTAAGAAGCTTGCCATTGGAACCCAGATAGAAAGCTCTCAACCGAATGTTACACATTTGCTGCTGTTTTATGCACTTCCTTTGATCTGCTGTGTCCATGCTTGTGAAAGAGTAAACAAACCTAAACAATTGAGATGGAAACCAATGAGGGGAGGGGCCTGGAAGAAGGCAGTCAGAGTATTGCATCTGGAATAGGAGCTTCATGTCCATTGACAGGAGTGGAAAGTTTAGCCGATGTTTTAACGGACACAAGCTACAGTATGTGGGGTATTGTCACGGTAATTTATTGCAATGGTAAGTGTGGATTAGGCTATTTCTCTGAATCTTGTCAGAGAAGAGTTCAGGGTTGTACTGGTGTGGTGTGGTATTGGTGTGCATGTGAGGATTTTAGGGCTGCAGGCTTTGGGCTACGGAGCTACTTAGGGGGCGAGGGAAGCATTTTGAGCACATGGCTTTGCAACTGAAAGGAATAGTTTGGAATAGTATCTCTCTTTGGTACTCTCTCTTCCTGCCTGTAAATCAAATGCTGTGGCATGTCGAGACTTGTCTCCTGCTCACAGATTCCCATAGAGTGAGCAGTCTGTTCCCCTCCTTGGTTAGAGGCATAACCTACCCTCTCTCTCCCCGTTTCCTTCTATTAGACCCGCCGCTGTCTCTACTCAACCATTTCTGTTTCCTCTGTAATCCCTCTTTCAGCCCCTCCCCTTCCTTGTGTTTCCCACCTTTGCGCTCTCTGGCTCTCACTGCCTCTTCCCCAGTCCCCGGGCAGACTGGTCCCACCCCGCCCCCCAGCCTGTCCACCCTATCCCAGCCTAGCCCCTGAATCTGTCCACCAATGGCTTGATTCCATCTCTGGGAGCACCATCTTATAGTTACCCTGGCAACAAGCCAGAGTTCCTCTGTTCTCTCTCTCTCTCTGTCTCAGAAAATACTCATGACAGCGACTCAAATCTCACTTCTGCCAGGAGCCTTGCTTCCTGTGGAGCTCTCTGTCAGGCTCTGTTCGCTCTCTCTCTCTGTCTGTCTGTCTCTCTCCTCTCGCTGTCTAGTCACCTGCATCTTAAGGATTAGAAAATACTCATGACAGCGACACAAATCCCGCTGTAGCCAGGAGCCTTGCTTCCTGTGGAGCTCTCTGTCAGGGTTGTGAACAAACAGTGGGGTTTGGGAGGAAATTGGACGGAACCCGTTCATAGGATGCACAGAGTTTTTTCCCTCCACTTAATTTGAAGTG
Organism: Oncorhynchus tshawytscha; assembly: GCF_018296145.1. Classification (NCBI taxonomy): domain Eukaryota; kingdom Metazoa; phylum Chordata; class Actinopteri; order Salmoniformes; family Salmonidae; genus Oncorhynchus; species Oncorhynchus tshawytscha. The sequence goes on from NC_056441.1 coordinate 57,502,067, forward strand.
TCTTCGAATCTTGACACAGCGAAACAGTTTGTATAAGGTCACTAAAGCATTTCATTGTACTGTGTACACCCTTGTATACTGTGCATATGACAAATAAACTTGACTTGACTTGAATTGATTTAAATGTATTTTCTCGATGACGGTCGGCAGTGGCAGTGATGCGCACAGTACTTTCAGTGTCGTCGGTTTGCGTTGCAGTAATCAGAGGGTAATAAAATTGCTTTTTTTAAAAACTTTATGCAAATAAGCTTTATCCTATTCTGAATCTATACAGAGTAGACAGGAGCTCCTCCTTCTAACAAACACTGTAGTACACAAACACAAGTATTCTAGACTTATTAAGCAGATTAGGAGATTACATTCTAATTTTGAAGGGGAAAAAACAGGGTTGACGGTGGCAATCCCCAAGATTTAAAAAACTCTTCAAGACTAGTCTGAACAGTCTGACAGGGGGGATGCATTGTTAGTTTGACTTTCAAAGAGGGGTGCTTTGGGGGCAGGGGAGGGGGGGGTACATGTTTACCCAGTAAACAATTGGTCTGTGTTGCTAAGCAGCCTAGCCACCATTAAGACTGTAGTCTATATGGTTTAGACCAGAGGACATGCTTGTTTCTAGACACCTAAGACTCTTATGGAGCCAGAGAAGTGAGGACGGGGGGGTGGGGATCGCATTTTGGGGTGACGGAGCGGATGTTCTGGATCATATTCTTGTTACTAGACTAACAACAATATACAGGAGACATGTTTTATGTGCCGGCAGACTATCCACAATCTGCCTCCTCCCGAAACTTGACCTAATTCAGCCTGGTCTGCACTGCCTTTGATATAGTCTAGTTGATATTGTGTTTCAGAGATGGTCGTGGTGGGCTATGGAGGTCCGGCTGTCTGCCAGAGGCAGTAATGGCACGTGTGTTGTTCTTTCTCCCCAGACCCAGACAGAGAGCTCCAGGACACCACAGCCAGGGATCCCCTGCCTGACCTGCTGCCCCAGAGAGAGCGCTCTCCCCAGGCTTCTCCCCAGCACAGAGCCCCTGGAGTAGCGGACCCGCGGTTGGACAACGAGGTGGTGGAAAGAGTGGCCAACCAGCTCAAGAGAATCGGCGACCACTTGAACGCTATGATCCTCCAGAGAATGGTAAGGACGAATGACCACACGAATGATCTGTTTATGAGATGGTGTATTGTTTGGTGAGTTCTGATAAATGTGTAGTTGTTTTCAATTTAAATGTGCATGTGTAAGTCAGTGTGTGTGTGTCAGTGGTGTAAATGGATCAATCTGATATCCATGAGCTGGGAGTGTTGTGACTGAAGTTCAGTTTCCAGTTGCCCCTCCCCCCCTCCCCCTGCTGGGCTGTATCGCGTGAGGAGCCAGTCAGTGAGGCAGCCACAGGAGTAAACACAGGGTAATCCCCCCCCCCCGGCAACCTGCCTCCCCCTCTGCAGACAAACACAGCTGACCTCACCCTACTCCAGCGCTCACTCACTCACATGCCTCTGCCGAGCCGAACATTCCCTTTCCGCGTGATGCAGACACAAACACTCGCTCGCTCGCTCACACACACACACACACACACACACACACACACACACACACACACACACACACACACACACACACATATATAATAAACTGTCAGGTTTATTCCAGTATAATAAAGCCCTTGGTCTGTGTATCAGGTTGGTAATGTTTTGTTTGCCCTGGATAAACTGGCTCTTGCCCTGCTGTCTGGTAACGGTGGAAGGACAGGGGATTTTGGGAAATGTTCTTTACAGGCAGGCTAGCTAAAAGGACTTCCTTAGCGCAAGTAACAACAAAAGGCCTGCTTAGGAGGGGGTGGGGGTTGGGGAGGGGTGACTAAACCACAGGCACGTGAGGGTCATAGTCCACTACAAACACACTACAAACACTCACACACACACTCACTCACCACCATTCTACTGTTTCTCTTGTTCAGGGCTTTTTTCCCCCTGTATCTTGTGTTGTGACCTCTCCTACTGTGCCCCTCTTTCTCTGTGTGGTCAGTGGTTCTCTATCTTCTCTTACCCCGTGTCCTCCTCTACTCTGTTTTTATCTCTCCCCAACTCTCAACCTCTCCTCTCTTTCTCCCTCCCTCTCTCTGAGTCTGAGCTGTATCTATCCTCTCTTTCTCCTTCCCTCTCTCTGAGTCTGAGCTGTAATTCTCCTCTCTTTCTCCCTCCCTCTCTCTGAGTCTGAGCTGTAATTCTCCTCTCTTTCTCCCTCCCTCTCTCTGAGTCTGAGCTGTAACTCTCCTCTCTTTCTCCCTCCCTTCTCTGAGCCTCTCCCTCTCTCTGAGTCTGAGCTGTATCTCTCCTCTCTTTCTCCCTCCCTCTCTCTGAGTCTGAGCTGTATCTCTCCTCTCTTTCTCCCTCCCTCTCTCTGAGTCTGAGCTGTAACTCTCCTCTCTTTCTCCCTCCCTCTCTCTGAGTCTGAGCTGTAACTCTCCTCTCTTTCTCCCTCCCTCTCTCTAGTCTCTCTCCTCTCTTTCTCCCTCCCTCTCTCTGAGTCTGAGCTGTAACTCTCCTCTCTTTCTCCCTCCCTCTCTCTGAGTCTGAGCTGTAACTCTCCTCTCTTTCTCCCTCCCTCTCTCTGAGTCTGAGTCTGAGCTGTAACTCTCTCTTCTCTCCTCTCTTTCTCCCTCCCTCCTCTGAGTCTGAGCTGTAACTCTCTCTCTTTCTCCTCCCTCTCTCTGAGTCTGAGCTGTAACTCACCTCTCTTTCTCCCTCCCTCTCTCTGAGTCTGAGCTGTATCTCTCCTCTCTTTCTCCCTCCCTCTCTCTGAGTCTGAGCTGTATCTCTCCTCTCTTTCTCCCTCCCTCTCTCTGAGTCTGAGCTGTAATTCTCCTCTCCTTTCTTTCTCCCTCCCTCTCTTTCTCCCTCCCTCTCTCTGAGTCTGAGCTGTAACTCTCCTCTCTTTCTCTCTCCCTCTCTCTCTGAGTCTGAGCTGTAACTCACCTCTCTTTCTCCCTCCCTCTCTCTGAGTCTGAGTCTGAGCTGTATCTATCCTCTCTTTCTCCCTCCCTCTCTCTGAGTCTGAGCTGTAACTCTCCTCTCTTTCTCCCTCCCTCTCTCTGAGTCTGAGCTGTAACTCTCCTCTCTTTCTCCCCCCCTCTCTCTGAGTCTGAGCTGTATCTATCCTCTCTTTCTCCCTCCCTCTCTCTGAGTCTGAGCTGTATCTCTCCTCTCTTTCTCCCTCCCTCTCTCTGAGTCTGAGCTGTAACTCTCCTCTCTTTCTCTCCTCTCTGAGCTGTAACTCTCCTCTTTCTCTCTTTCTCCTCCCTCTCTTTCTCCCTCCCTCTCTCTGAGTCTGAGCTGTAACTCTCCTCTCTTTCTCTCTCCCTCTCTCTCTGAGTCTGAGCTGTAACTCACCTCTCTTTCTCCCTCCCTCTGTCTGAGTCTGAGCTGTAACTCTCCTCTCTTTCTCCCTCCCTCTCTCTGAGTCTGAGCTGTATCTCTCCTCTCTTTCTCCCTCCCTCTCTCTGAGTCTGAGCTGTAATTCTCCTCTCCTCTCTTTCTCCCTCCCTCTCTTTCTCCCTCCCTCTCTCTGAGTCTGAGCTGTAACTCTCCTCTCTTTCTCCCTCCCCTCTCTCTGAGTCTGAGCTGTAAACTCTTTCTCCCTCCCTCTCTCTGAGTCTGAGCCTCCTTTCTCTCTCTCTCTGAGTCTGAGCTGTAACTCTCCTCTCTTTCTCCCTCCCTCTCTCTGAGTCTGAGCTGTATCTATCCTCTCTTTCTCCCTCCCTCTCTCTGAGTCTGAGCTGTAACTCTCCTCTCTTTCTCCCTCCCTCTCTCTGAGTCTGAGCTGTAACTCTCCTCTCTTTCTCCCTCCCTCTCTCTGAGTCTGAGCTGTAACTCTCCTCTCTTTCTCCCTCCCTCTCTCTGAGTCTGAGCTGTAACTCTCCTCTCTTTCTCCCTCCCTCTCTCTGAGTCTGAGCTGTATCTCTCCTCTCTTTCTCCCTCCCTCTCTCTGAGTCTGAGCTGTAACTCTCCTCTCTTTCTCCCTCCCTCTCTCTGAGTCTGAGCTGTAACTCTCCTCTCTTTCTCCCTCCCCCTCTGAGTCTGAGTAACTCTCCTCTCTTTCTCCCTCCCTCTCTCTGAGTCTGAGCTGTAACTCTCCTCTCTGAGCTGTTTCTCTCCTCCCTCCCCTCTCTGAGTCTGAGCTATAACTCTCCTCTCTTTCTCCCTCCCTCTCTCTGAGTCTGAGCTGTAACTCTCCTCTCTTTCTCCCTCCCTCTCTCTGAGTCTGAGCTGTAATCTCTCCCTCTTTCTCCCTCCCTCTCTCTGAGTCTGAGCTGTAACTCTCTCTCTTTCTCCCTCCCCTCTCTCTGAGTCTGAGCTGTAACTCTCCTCTCTTTCTCCCTCCCTCTCTCTGAGTCTGAGCTGTAACTCTCCTCTCTTTCTCCCTCCTTCTCTCTGAGTCTGAGCTGTAACTCTCCTCTCTTTCTCCCTCCCTCTCTCTGAGTCTGAGCTGTAACTCTCTCTCTTTCTCCCCCCTCTCTCTGAGTCTGAGCTGTAACTCACCTCTCTTTCTCCCTCCCTCCCTCTGAGTCTGAGCTGTAACTCTCCTCTCTTTCTCCCTCCCTCTCTCTGAGTCTGAGCTGTAACTCTCCTCTCTTTCTCCCTCCCTCTCTCTGAGTCTGAGCTGTAACTCTCCTCTCTTTCTCCCTCCCTCTCTCTGAGTCTGAGCTGTAACTCTCCTCTCTTTCTCCCTCCCTCTCTCTGAGTCTGAGCTGTAACTCTCCTCTCTTTCTCCCTCCCTCTCTCTCTCTCTTTCTCCTCCCTCCCTCTCTGAGTCTGAGCTGTAACTCTCCTCTCTTTCTCCCTCCCCCTCTCTGAGTCTGAGCTGTAACTCTCCTCTCTTTCTCCCCCTCCCTCTCTGAGTCTGAGCTGTAACTCTCCTCTCTTTCTCCCTCCCTCTCTCTGAGTCTGAGCTGTAACTCTCCTCTCTTTCTCCCTCTCCCTCTCTCTGAGTCTGAGCTGTAACTCTCCTCTCTTTCTCCCTCCCTCTCTCTGAGTCTGAGCTGTATCTCTCCTCTCTTTCTCCCTCCCTCTCTCTGAGTCTGAGCTGTAACTCTCCTCTCTTTCTCCCTCCCTCTCTCTGAGTCTGAGCTGTAACTCTCCTCTCTTTCTCCCTCCCTCTCTCTGAGTCTGAGCTGTAACTCTCCTCTCTTTCTCCCTCCCTCTCTGAGTCTGAGCTATAACTCTCCTCTCTTTCTCCCTCCCTCTCTCTGAGTCTGAGCTGTAACTCTCCTCTATTTCTCCCTCCCTCTCTCTGAGTCTGAGCTGTAACTCTCCTCTCTTTCTCCCTCCCTCTCTGAGTCTGAGCTGTATCTATCCTCTCTTTCTCCCTCCCTCTCTCTGAGTCTGAGCTGTAACTCTCCTCTCTTTCTCCCTCCCTCTCTCTGAGTCTGAGCTGTAACTCTCCTCTCTTTCTCCCTCCCTCTCTCTGAGTCTGAGCTGTAACTCTCCTCTCTTTCTCCCTCCCTCTCTGAGTATGAGCTATAACTCCTCTCTTTCTCCCTCCCTCTCTCTCTGAGTCTGAGATGTAACTCTCCTCTCTTTCTCCCTCCTCCTCTCTGAGTCTGAGCTGTAACTCTCCTCTCTGAGCTGTAACTCTCCTCTCTTTCTCCCTCCCTCTTTCTCCCTCCCTCTCTCTGAGTCTGAGCTGTAACTCTCCTCTCTTTCTCCCTCCCTCTCTGAGTCTGAGCTGTATCTCTCCTCTCTTTCTCCCTCCCTCTCTCTGAGTCTGAGCTGTAACTCTCCTCTCTTTCTCCCTCCCTCTCTCTGAGTCTGAGCTGTAACTCTCCTCTCTTTCTCCCTCCCTCTCTCTGAGTCTGAGCTGTAACTCTCCTCTCTTTCTCCCTCCCTCTCTGAGTATGAGCTATAACTCCTCTCTTTCTCCCTCCCTCTCTCTCTGAGTCTGAGATGTAACTCTCCTCTCTTTCTCCCTCCTTCTCTCTGAGTCTGAGCTGTAACTCTCCTCTATTTCTCCCTCCCTCTCTCTGAGTCTGAGCTGTAACTCTCCTCTCTTTCTCCCTCCCTCTCTCTGAGTCTGAGCTGTAACTCTCCTCTCTGAGTCTGAGCTTAACTCCCTCTCCCTCTCTGAGTCTGAGCTGTATCTCTCCTCTCTTTCTCCCTCCCTCTCTCTGAGTCTGAGCTGTAACTCTCCTCTCTTTCTCCCTCCCTCTCTCTGAGTCTGAGCTGTATCTATCCTCTCTTTCTCCCTCCCTCTCTCTGAGTCTGAGCTGTATCTATCCTCTCTTTCTCCCTCCCTCTCTCTGAGTCTGAGCTGTAACTCTCCTCTCTTTCTCCCTCCCTCTCTCTGAGTCTGAGCTGTAACTCTCCTCTCTTTCTCCCTCCCTCTCCTCTATTTCTTTGTGTATTTTAAGCTCTCTGCTAGCATCTCTCTGTCTGTCAGTGTCTGGTTTTCATTACTTTTCGCTGTCTGTCAGTGTCTGGTTTTCACTACTTCTCTCTGTCTCTTTCCCACATTCACACACACTCTCTCGTCTTCTCTTTTTCACCTCTCTCTCTCCTACTAAAAAGAGGGGGGTTATTTTTAGTGAGTGACTCAAAGCTGCTGTTGACGGGCGATGTGTCGCCTCTCCTGGCTCTGTTTTGCAGACAGTGTCTTTCTGAGACTGCCTAACTCCACCCAGGTGTACTGTATACACACAGACAGACACACCCACACAGATAGACTCGCACGCGATAACATCTCAGCTGTTCCAGCAAGTGGATATTAAAGCCATTAAAAAGTATGGGATCTAGAAAGTAATAAACTGTGTAATAGTGGTTGCACATAGCCACAACATCCTATCATTATGATATAGGCTTTCTCTTAAAGCAGGGGACAGTGGATGCTATCCTATGGCATTTCTAAATTCATTTTTTGGTGAAATTGCAGATGTTTGTAAAGACCCAAGCTATTCTAAATATATCTTGAGAGCTAAGTCAATTCAGTGTTAGGTCACTTATGTCCGTGTGGTGTTACACTGCAATCATCAACAATGTAACCTCTATCCCTTATTTACTGTCTCAGAGTCAGACTCTTCATTATATCCATGGTTTGCCAAGGTCACTTTGTCCACAAATGATCATTTGAACAAGCGTCAAGACTGAAAGGCCACAATTATTTTGGGGCTGAGGACTAATTTCCCCCCTCTCTGTCTCTCTCTCTCTCAGGGTGGCATCCCCCAACGGCAGGACTGGAGAGGCCTATGTCTAGGAGTCCTCAACTTCCTCTCGGATACCCTCAGCATTCTGTACCGACTGAGATAGACTGACCCTAGGGATTGGACACGCCGGAGCTCCCTACTGGACCAATCACAGACTGCTTCAGAATGGACTCAGTCCGCTGGATCGGACGAACCCCTTTTGTTTAGTCTGTTTTGTACATCTTGTGTATATATATATGTATATATATATATATATATATTTTTTTTTTCAATCTCTCTTTGGGACAGCTCCTGATGAAGCATTCTGACCCAGGTTGGTCTCCCAGACCGTGTGGGCTTGTGTGTGTTCCTGTCCTTTCTTGTAAACTGTGAAGCACACTGATGTGTGGTGTGGTGGCGACGTGAGGGCTTTACCTGGCGGAGAGGCTATGGCTCCTGTATGTGTGTGTACAACTTCTTCCAATTAAGGTCATGGTACAGTAGAATGAGCAATTCAACTGCTCGACAGCATGGCTTGATGCGGGTACTGAGGGGCCTGTGTAGAATCCCCTGTAAGTCACACTATGGTTAATACGAATCAGTTTATATCGCTGGATGAGCCAAGCTTACTGCTGGGATAAGTTATAGCGATATACTATATGGGATCTGCTGTAGAGGTCGGCCTATAGTTTCAGACAGGACCAACTTGACTTGGTAAACAGAGCCAGTACACTCTTAGTAAAAACGGTTCCAAAAGGGTTATCTGGCTGTCCCCATAGGAGAACCCTTTTGGGTTCTACCTGGAACCAAAAAGGGTTCTTCGAAAGGGTTCTCCTATGGGCACAGCTGAAGAACCCTTTTAGGTTCTAGATAGCACCTTTTTTCCTAAGAGTGTAGTGGTGTATATAAATTGATATGTATGCTACTCTTCCCTTCAAATCTGAATACATTTCATTGATCTCTCTGTGCCTTTCTATCGCTCCCATCACCAGGACAATCAGTGGTTGGTGTGTGGGACCCTGGATGGAGCAGTGGTTGACACACACACACACACACACTGAACACTATATGAGCCAGTTACCAGACCATCACTTCTATTGGAGGCTCTGAGTTGAGCTGTAACACTGTCGGACAATCCCACTATTATTACCAGTGTTAAATTGTTTGTATATATTTGTTTTGGGAGATGGTGGTTTGGTTTGGAGGTGGATAGGAGGAGCCAGTAACAAGCCATCGTGAAGACCTGTTATCATTGGATGAGATTCAATTAGCTTTAAACGTACTTAAATTGTAAGTTCTCTGTTTGTGTTTGAAATCTGCCACGTGTGCAGTTGTTTTTGTCTTTGGATCAACAGTTGGAAGCAGTTAGTGTATTTAAATCCAGTGGATTTGAGATGGTATTTCTGGTTAAAACATGACTTGGATGTTTATCTTCTCATGATTACTAAAGATTACTAAATGATAATCAAATTGCCCCTCAATTGTATAATACATGTATTGTAGTTTGGGAGAAGAAACTGAAGACCTTTGTTTATTTTGACGCTAAACACGTTTTGTAGCATTTTGTTTCGTTTTCAAAAATACAATTTGTATTCACTTTTTCTGTGTGAAATAAAAAAAAAATTCTTTTCATTCTTAATAAAAAATTAATTCTAAATCTGTCTGAAAGCCAAGAACCCATAAAATGAGGATGAAATAAGCTTAAAGATAAATATCTGACAATAGACTGGAATAACTTGACCAGTCAGTTCATCCTGTTACACAAAGGGTGAACCGTCAACTGTTAGCGCATTGATATTTGTCTTTGCCAAGGCATTCCATTGAAAAGTTTCCATAGTCAGTTTGCACACAAAGTTTTATCTCAAAGCGTCCAGGAAATCAGGGCTTTTAAGAAACACCAACCATTTTTTTGTGAACCAACAACTGTCCCTATCAATTCAAAGCATTAAAAAGAGGAACAACATGTGTCCAAATGTCTAGAAAGAGGTCACAACAACAAGCAATGTAGTGGTTAAAATCAGTTGAGAACGTTTGCATGTCAAGTGGGAGAAACTGAGCCTTCACTGTAGCCAGCAGTTTAACCTTGAACCCAAGAGGTTAACACAGTCCCAACTTGCCATGTAAACCTGAAACAGACGTTCTGATGGATACAACTGTGATCATCCTATTTTCTGTGTTGCCATACTGTATCACTTATAAGGCCTTAACATTACTGCAGTCGATGCTTTGTTTTCAGTTCAGGTTATTTATTTTTTTGAGCCCCTTTTTGCAATGTCATTACACCTTTAAGCAAAGAACCTGTGAGAATAACCAAGCACCTTTTTTTCTGTGGGAAACTGGGCGTCCCCTATAGCGTTCGGAGCACGTGTTGTTAATTTCCTGTGACAGCCTCATGACATCCTGTGGTGTGTGCCGTGGCGTGGTTCACTTCCTGTGGCGACTATGTGACTTCTTGTGGTTCCATTCTCCAATGTACTCTCTCACAGAGGGACGGCACTGCTGTAAAGTAGCATCACATTTTTTGTGGGAATCTCATTCTCAGTTTCATGCAGTGTAAATTTGCTGTTTTTGACTTTTTTTTTTTTTACTGAACTTTCTACATGAAATTTTTGTACAGATTTGTTTCCTTATTAACAATAAATATATGAAATCTATTTACTTGTTTTGGCTTGTATTTTTTTGTAAGATTATCAGATTTATTAAAGGCCCAGTGCAGTCAAAAATGTGTTGTTTCTCACTATGAGGTTGGAATAATACTCTGAAATTGTGACAATTATAATACAGCCCTTTTAGTGTAAGAGCTGTTTGAAAAGACTGCCTGTCTTGGTTCGAGGGAGATTTGGCCTGCCAGGTGACATCACCAGGCAGTAAATGAGTTAATAGATCAATAAGAAAAATAGTTCCAAACCTGCCTGTGAATAACAGCTAGTTCTCGAGCCAGACCACTCCCAGACAGTCCAAACAAAACCTTTGCTTGAGAAATTGCTCTTTGCTAAGATGCTATTTTTGTTTCTTTTTGACCATTTTAAGTGAATACAACTACAATAAGGTACTTAATTGTTACCCAAAAATGCTTGGATATTGAGATAAATATGGCTGCATTGGACCTTTAAAATAAAGATAACAGAATGATATGATTGTCTGTGATAAAAAGGATAGTGGACCTTTGCAGCGCAAGGTTAATACAATGACTTCAGTTGGTTCATAAGTACTTTATCCTCATGGCCCTGGATTAAAGAACAATCTCAGGTTATGTTCTTTTACTGGTCTACTGTTTCTGCTACTCTATTATACTGGTAAATTATCACACCAATGACTCTTTGTAGTTTGTCACCTGATTCCTGTTGGTGGATGAATGGGGGACTGTGACTAGCATGTGATGGTCAGTGTGCTGGTCTGGAGGTGCGTGACAAACAATAACACCACATATTTGGAGAACATGTCAGGGATTCCCAGAAAACAGATCACACGAACACAGAGAGATCTTGAGTAACTACACAGTAACGCAAGCTTAAAACCATGTACGTGTGTAATGCTCTGATGCTGGCTGCTAATGATATTACGTGGGAATGTTTCGAGATTGTTGAACTGTAGGCTATGTCCTCTATTCAGGAAGGCTTTGTTGTTTGTTGTTCTCGTGGTTCTAAACATGGCCTGGATTGCACATTGTCTCAAAAACAAGAACGACACCTACTTATAATGAATAAGATCCCAACCCCCGTTGCAATGAGTCAACAGATAACATCTGGGCCAGAGGTCCTCACCTGCACTCTGTGCCATATATGAACCAATTGAATCTCTCCGCGTCAGCGGCAGAATGAGGGCCCCATTGTGATTGGTGTCGGGAGCGACCGCTTGGATCTTTGCTGCTCAGTCTTTACAAAATGAATGACCAGTGCTGGAGGGGGTAGCTTTTTTTGGTGAGTGGGAGAGGGGGGGGATTAGTGGGTTGGTCAGCGAGAGGAGATAAGAGACGTGCTTTAATTAAAAGGATGGGCTTAAAGCCATATCCGTAATAAAACCTGCTTTTTCCTAATCCCAGGAAAAGAGCAGTGACTCCTTATGGGGCTTAATCAGTCATGGGTTTCATTTCAAGGCTCTGGCTGTTTTCCTTTCCACAAATTCCCTCTGCAGTCAAAAAACAAGACATTTGGTGCCAAGGTGCTTTTTCTCCCTTCAATAAGTCACAAACAGATACACAAACAAACACAAACTATGTGGAATATCATGCTGCTTTGTCCCTCTAGGTTGAGAAGATACTTCTCTGCAGTTTCATGGTCAAGGACAAAAACACTGAAAAATATAAATAAACATCCTTTACATTGACAGTTTCACCATAAAAAATAGAAAAAACAGAAAATAGTCATCTACACAGCCAAGTAAAATACACTTTCAAAATGCCTAGAGATTTCCTGTGTCTCATTTGGTAGAGCATGGCGCTTGAGGTTGTGGGTTCGATTCCCACGGGGGACCAGAATTTAAAAGACGAAATGTATGCACTTACTACTGTATGTCGCTTTGGATAATAGTGTCTGCTAAATACCAAATGTAAATGAGAAGTCAGTCAAATGTCAATAGCTCACCACTTCTAATGTACATGGGGCCCTCTGTGTAGGGGGTTGCCACTCCCTCCATGTACCTACCTATAGTACCTGCTAGACCAGTTCTACCGGTCCATCCACCTGCCGATGATGGAGGGAGAGATCCCTTGTTTGGGTGACCGAAGAGGAAACTACCCTGCTCATTATTGGCCTGCTTGGCATTTCTTGGAAGCACCTGAAACAGTCCCTTTGTTTTGCTGCTGCAGGGCACTGATATCAGCTCTTTCACCCACGTGGCATGACATCATGCACTTAACACCAGGCTGTATATCCACTCATTTGAACCTATATGATCCACTGCAACAACCATTGAGTCATTCAATGTCACTACTCAGTGTTATAAACTACTTATATAAAAATACTTTAAAGAACTATTTAAGTAGTTTTTTGGGATACCTGTATTTCACTTTTCTAGTTATATTTTTTACAAGTTTTACTTCACTACATTCCTAAAGAAAAATAATGCACTTTTTACTCCAAAGATTTTCCCTGACACCCAAAAGTACTCATTACATTTTGAATGCTTAGTAGGTTAGAAACATTTTCCAATTTACACAATTATCAAGAGAACATCCTCGGTCATCTCCGTTTCCTCTGATCTGGTGGACTCACTAAACACATGCTTAGATTGTAAATTATGTCTGAGTGTTGAAGTGTGCCTCTGGCTATCCGTGAATTGTAAAAAAAGAAAACAAGAATGATTTATACGTTTCCTTCCACTTTTTTTTAGCAATTAAAATGACTTTTTATGCTTAAGTATATTTAAAACCAAATACTTATACTCAAGAAGTATTTTACTGGGTGATTTTCACTTTAATCATTTTCTATTAAGAAATCTTTACTTTTACTCAAGCATGACAATTGAGTACTTTTTCCAACACTGTCACTACTTAGAATTTCCAAATAACCCCTCAGACTAATTTGGTTCACAATATTTTTATTACAAAATGTAAAAACTGTGTGCTTGAAACAAATGGATGGTTTAACAGCCCCCCAAAAAATGAAATTCCAAAACGTAGGCTGCAGAGACCGTCTAATAGGGGTGTTGTGTGCCTAGGTATGAAAAAGAGAATATGTACAATGACAAATTCTTTTCGCCTATTGAAACACTTGAACTTTCAGCTGAGGTGAATGGTTACACATTGATAGTCTGACTGAAAAAAAAAAGAATAACTCAACTCAAAACTGTTACTGCATATGTCCTATGCACACACCTCTCCCTCCTCTGGTGGGAATATGGTCGATCACTTTGGGCCAAAGTAGTCCACTACCCCGCTGCCCTTCATACCGTCAAAGAAGAAGAAGTTCTTGTGTGGTGCGTCTCTCTGGGAAAGAGCCTGTAGAAACACACATTGATGTTCATACCAACCACACACACACACACACACTACCTCACCATCTCTCAAACTACACCCACAATAGCTTTGCTGTGGGAGCTTCAGCAGCTTTCCCTGCAAGGGATACATGGGGTGTACTCTAGTGTCCGCTCCACTGCGTGAGCGTGGGGTCCGCTGTGTGATCGGTGATCACTTGACTTCACCCAGTGCGATGTCTGCCGGTTGCAGGCAGTTTCATCCGGTTTCATCATTACATCAGACAGCCTGGCACAGTGCCATAATCCCGCTGAGTGGGTTGTCTGTACTGACTGACGTTACCTGGCTTCCTCAACTCTCAAACACAGGTAGGACTGTGACACTTCCCTTATTTTCCAATACCCAGGTCATATCCAAAACAGCCACACCGAAGAGACACACTGGTCCCCTACATCTCCCCAAAAGCCCCACAGGACTGAAACATATCAGTGGGTAGTTCTGGATTGAAGCCAGAATCAAGTGGAGCGGCCTGCTGTCAAGTGGTTAGCTTTCTGCCTCCCCAAAATATAACATGCCATCTTTCTCCCCAGTGAAAACTGCACAACAGTAAATGTGGTGCAGACAGTCTGGTGTGTGATTTTTCACACTAGTTCAGAGCCAGTATAGTCAGTAGAGTATAAATTAAAGGTTGACCGATTAATCGGAATGGCCGATTAATTAGGGCCGATTTCAGGTTTTCATAACAATCGGTAATCGGTATTTTTGGACACCGATTGTGGACAATTTTTTTTATACCTTTATTTATCTAGGCAAGTCCGTTAAGAACACATTCTTATTTTCAATGACGGCCTAGGAACGGTGGGTTACCTGCCTTGTTCAGGGGCATAACGACAGATTTTTACCTTGTCAGCTGGGGGATTCTTTTTTGCAACCTTCCGGTTACTAGTCCAACACTCTAACCACCTGCCTTACATTGCACTCCACGAGGAGCCTGTGTTGCAGGCTAACTACCTGTTACGCAAGGGCAGCAAGAAGCCAAGGTAAGTTGCTAGCTAGCATTAAACTTATCTTATAAAAAACAATCAATCTTAACATAATCACTAGTTAACTACACATGGTTGATGATATTACTAGTTTATCTAGCGTGCCCTGCGTTGCATATAATCGATGCGGTGCCTGTTAATTTCTCATCAAATCACAGCTTACTTCGCCAAATGGTGATGATTTAACAAGCGCATTCGCAAAAAAAGCACTGTCGTTGCACCAATGTGTACCTAATCATAAACATCAATGCCTTTCTTAAAATCAATACACAAGTATATATTTTTTAAACCTGCATATTTAGTTAATATTGCCTGCTAACATGAATTTCTTATAACTAGGGAAATTGTGTCACTTCTCTTGCGTTCCGTGCAAGCAGTTAAGGTATATGCAGCAGTTTGGGCCGCCTGGCTCGTTGCGAACTGTGTGAAGTCCATTTATTCCTAACAAAGTAATTAATTTGCCAGAATTGTACATAATTATGACATAACATTGAAGGTTGTGCAATGTAACAGCAATATTTAGACTTAGGGATGCCATCGGTTAGATAAAATATGGAACGGTTCCGTATTTCACTGAAAGTTTTGCGAAATGATCGTTTCCGGATTGAACCATATTAATGACCAAAGGCTCATATTTCTGTGTGTTATTATGTTATAATAAAGTCTATGATTTGATATTTGATAGAGCACTTTGACTGAGCGATGGTAAGCAGCAGCAGGCTCGTTAGCATTCATTCAAACAGCACTTTCGTGCGTTTGCCAGCTGCTCTTCGCTGTGCTTCAAGCATTGAGCTGTTTATGATTTACAGCCTATCAACTCCCGAGATTAGGCTGGTGTAACCGATGTGAAATGGCTAGCTAGTTAGTGGGGTGCGCGCTCATAGCGTTTCAAACGTCACTCGCTCTGAGACTTGGAGTAGTTGATCCCCTTGCGCTGCAAGGGCCGCAGCTTTTGTGGAGCGATGGGTAACGATGCTTTGAGGGTGGCTGTTGTCGACGTGTTCCTGTTTCGAGCCCAGGTATGGGCGAGGAGAGAGATGGAAGCTATACTGTTACACTGGTAATACTAAAGTGCCTATAAGAACATCCAATAGTCAAAGGTATATGAAATACAAATGGTATAGAGAGAAATAGTCCTATAATTCCTATAATAACCTCAACCTAAAACTTCTTACCTGGGAATATTGAAGACTCATGTTAAAAGGAACAACCAGCTTTCATATGTTCTCATGTTCTGAGCAAGGAACTTAAACATGAGCTTTTTTACATGGCACATATTGCACTTTTACTTTCTTCTCCAACACTTTGTTTTTGAATGATTTAAACCAAATTGAATATGTTTCAATATTATTATTATTTTTTTTAAATTTTCAATAAATTTTTTACAATTTCTTATTTTTATTTTTCATATTTTATTTTTTATTATATTAAGTTAAAATAAAAGTGTTCATTCAGTATTGTTGTAATTGTCATTATTACAATTAATAAATACATTTAAAAATATTATTTAAAAAAATATTTTATATATATATATATATATATATATATATAAAAAAAAGTAAATGTAATTTTAATTTTAAATCGTCTGATTAATCGGTATCGGCTTTTTATGGCCCTCCAATAATCGGTATCGGCGTTGAAAAATCATAATCGGTCGACCTCTAGTCTGAATGATTTCAAGTTACAGCAACTAATGGGAAGTCAATGTACAAAAGAAATAACAAAAAAAAACTTGACAACCAACCTTGACAACCTCCTGTCCCAGCACTCCTCCCACCACAGCACACACAGGGGCCATCTCAGAGAAGCAGTAGCTGATGACATCACAAAACAACAACATGACTGTCAAACAGAAATACATAAACTCTGGAGTTCATAAGAATGAATTAACAATTGTCTTAACTCTGAAAATCTGAAATAGCTCAGAATGGAGCAGTCAGTCACAGATTATCTTTGATATATCTAAGAACTACCTTCACTGGCAAATACAACAGTCCCCTACAAACAACAGTCCCCTACAAACAACAGTCCCCTACAAACAACAGTCCCCTACATACATATTACTAAGAGTCCAACTAAATATGTGAATGGCTGTCAAGTGATGCATTGAATTGAGCCAGTCACCTGACAAAGTCGTGAGGCAGCAGCTCGCTACTCAGCCCCATGGCCTCCAGGACATCATCCCGGATCTGTCTCAGGAGCGTGGCGTCCGCCTCAAAGCTTTCTGGGTGGGGGTCGCGACCTTTGTCTGTACGGAACTTCAGCAGTACTGTGGGAGAGAAGCGAGGAACGCAGAGAGAGTGTGAACCACAGGGTGAGTGGTGGAGAAGTGCAGGAAACCATAGAAGACACAGAAGAAGCTCTGATTGTATGGGTTAAGAAGTTGCTACATATACCGAGCTACGTTTTCCACCCAACACAGAATATGTTACTAAGGAAATGTCAGTGGGGTTGTCATTCTATCACTTGCTCGTATGACACTGGCTGGCTAGCTTCACTTCCACTCACAGAAAAAAAGTGCACACAAACTTCCAATTAAATACTGATCATCCCATGAAAAATTGCAGTTTTTGATCAGTTTGACAAGGCCGTGATCAGACATCTATGACTCTTGTCCTTGTCCTGTCAGCATGCACCACTAGTACTACACCCATCCTGTGCGAGACCGTGGGAGGATGTGCCAAATTGAGGAGGATGTGGTTTGGAGTCTGAATATTACTAAAAGGCAAATAATAAACAAGAGATGGATGTACCATTGCCACTGAGACGTTTTAGGCTCTAAACCCCCCTTTAAGGCTGGCAGCTCTCCTCGCCCACTCAGTGTTAAAACAGGTGTCATAACATCCTCTTTTTAGCTGTCCATCAATCACATCATGGAGCCCAGTCCGCCCACGGCTATTTCCACCAGACTGACACCTCGCTAGTACACACGCACTTGAGCACACACATAAAACCCAACATCAATCACCATCACCTGAATCATCACCAACTAAACATCACAGAATTATCTCAAAACCTGGCACGAACTAACACAATATGTAAGCGTACAAAGACATCCGTGCAAAGTAGACCAGTAAACATTGTCTTAAATGAGTAGTCTGGAACATTCTTGACCAGATTCAAACAGGGATGAAGCAAAAACAACACATTCAAATGACATTAACTAAATCAAAGTTGAGGGAAAACCGTACTGTGCCCCCCACGCCTGCTCTGCCTTCCATTCCTCTGGAGATGTTATGGTTTCATACAGTAGGCTAACCCCCCCCCCACTCCTGGGACACAGTAACAGAGGAAGCTCCACTTCCTCAAGAACAGCTCAGTCGAGAGATACCACAACGTCTAGACCTAATTATAGAAACACAAATGTTGTAGAACAGCTCTGAAAACCACAAAAACAAACAAAAGAACAGCTTCTTTCCTTTCCGGCTGTTATATTAATATTAGCCAAACAGCATGGGCAGGATAGAGTTGGCAGCCTTGCGGGGGTAGTGTGGTGTCGTGGGTGGTGCCTAGCGGTTTGTGTCTCTGTTCTAAAGTCACACACGACTGGCCATGGAGAGCCTGTGATGGAAACAGAGCCATGTTAAGACGGTCTATGAAGCCAGCTGAAGGCTAATAAAGGGACCATATCAGACTAGGAACAGGAACAGGGTGCAATGCTACAACAACCAAAACAGGAAGGGGGGGTAAGGTGGTGGGCGATATCATTGGAGCTGCAGGCGCTCACGTGTAGAGGGCATCAATCTATAGCTCCACTGTTTCTTATGACAAAAGAAACACGATGGCAGCCAGTTAGTGATCCAACTCTCTTTTATCAAATAGATATTTATATCCAATGGCTTTGTGGAATTATTGAGGCACAGGTACCGTGTAGCAGGAAGTAGTCCACGGGGGTGCGCTTCAGGCTGCTCTTGGCCTTCTCATTGGTCCAATCCACTTCCAGAGCCACTTTCAAGGAGCAGAAGCTGGCAGTCTGTTCAGTTGGGATAGAGAGAGCGTCAAAGGGCAAGGAACATGCTGTCATTAGATGTGGAGGAGGATAACATTCATTACATTGATAAAACACTAATTGAGCTATTTTTTATACAACGCTCACCTTTTTGATCATGGTGGTCTCATTGGGGTCAACCTTTGGTTTCTTGGCCTCAGGTCCATCATTGGACTCGTCTGTTTTGGGCTTGACTACTTTGGGCTTCTCCCTGGACGGGGGCATCAAAACAAGGGACAGATGAGCATATCTGAGGACCAATCAAGACAAGTAAATTAAACAGACACTTGACAATCAAACACAACACTCACTCAACATAGTTGTGCTCCTGGCCAAGGTCGGAGAACATGTATCCGTGGTAACCAAAGACATCGCCACAGAAGACCTTGATGTTGTGCTGGGCACAGAGTTGGTCCACGCGCACCATCAGATCCCTCGAGCAGCCTGTCAGACACACCTGAGAGGAACAAGGGAGGGGAGGACAAAGTCAGAGAGAGCAGCTAAAACTACAACTCCCATGGTGCTCACTACACCACATGATCAAAAGTATGTGGACACCTGCTCATTGAACATCTCATTCCAAAATCATGGGCATTAATATGGACTTTGTCAGTGAAGATTTCCCTTCACTGGAACTAAGGGGCCTAGCATGCATCATGAAAAACAGCCCCAGACCATTATTCCTCCTCCACCAAACTTTAGTCGGCACTATGCATTGGGGCAAGTAGAGTTCTCTCGGCATATGCCAAATCCAGATTTGTCCGCTGGACTGCCAGATGGTGAAGCGTGATTTATCACTCCAGAGAACGCGTTTCCACTGCTCCAGAGTTCAACGGTGGCGAGCTTTACGCCACTACAGCCGACACTTGGCATTGCGCATGGTGATCTTAGAATTGTGTGTGGCTGCTCGATCAAGGAACCCATTTCATGAAGCTCCCGACGAACAGTTCTTGTGCGGAAGTTGCTTCCAGAGGGAGTTTGGAACTCCGAGCACTCGGCGGTCTCATTCTGTGAGCTTGTGTGGCCTACCACTTTGTGGCTGAGCCGTTGTTGCTCCTAGACGTTTCCACTTCACAATAACAGCACTTACAGTTAACCAGGCAACTCGAGAATGGCAGAACTTTGACGAACTGACTTGCTGGAAAGGTGGCATCCTATGACGGTGCCACGTTGAAAGTCACTGAGCTCTTCAGTAAGGCCAATCTACTGCCAATGTTTGTCTATGGAGATTGCATATCTGTGTGCTCGATTTTATACACCTGTCAGCAACAGGTGTGGCTGAAATAGCCGAATCCCAAAATTTGAAGGGGTGTCCACACATTTTGTAGTGTTCATGTTCATTGAGAGACCTTGCAGGGAATGATGACAAAGTACTTGATCAACAAGTAGGCCTAACTCTGGATTTACGCGCACACACACACCTTTTAGATCGATTTGACCATAGCAATCCTTACTATTCCTTTAGTTACCCCCTTGAACATCACACATACCAGCTTCTACAATAGACACCCTGTCCTTTTGACACAAAACATGTTCAAGTAAACAAAATATGTTATTCTGTCGAAGAATCGACTAGTTTGTTTTGGCCAGTGTGTTCTATCTGAACAGGGTGGGGAACAGAAGATTGGCCTTATTAAAAAACTGACCCGTGGGCTGGGTCCATCTTATCCTCCAGACCAAACCCAGCACACTCCACACTTGGCTAGAGATAAGGGGCTGTCTGGCAGCTGACGGGCATCTGTCTGTGGCATCCCTGCAATGTACACGCTGGTCCCTCCCGGAACACAAAGTACCACAACGTTGGGAGGTGCCAGCATTGAGTTCACGACACGCGCCAGTGTTTTACCAAGGGCAGCTGATTGACATGTTACTGCATGGTTGAAATTGTTTTTAATTGCTTTGCCCTTAGCTAATGAAAACTGATAGACTAATCATCAAAGCTGGGTGCTTGATGCCTGAAAAATGGACCAGAGATCTTCCTTGAACCACACACCTCAACTTCATATGAAGAAGGTCTTATGGGGGAAGGGAGAGCCTTACAGACTATTATAGAAGTCCTTTTGGCTTTAGTTGCCAGCTACAAAAAAGGCAAGCCCTCTGTTGTGGTGACAGACACTGAGGGAGACCCTGGCTGGACATGTTGGGCTACTGCTGCAGTTCATTAGACGGGATTGGCAGAGGGAACTGGGAGTGCTGGTACTGGCAGGGACAGGGATTTTTAACAGCCTGGACAGCCTGTCTGTCTGTCCACAGAGCCTCCCTCCTTTTGAAGGACGCGTGCAGCTTGGACACCTCCTCTCAATGGCCTCCGGCAAGGGCTTTGTGAAGAGGGACACTGAGCTGGATTGTTTGAGAGACAAGGGAGTGAAAAGGAAGCAAGGAAAGGGGGGGGGGGCTGTTTAGCTTATCTGTACAATGGAACCTAACGGAGAATGGGTCTAGTAGGAGGTGAAGGGAGAAGTGAAGTGAAAGACATGCAGAGAATGAGTGGTTATGACAGACTCAATGAGAGTACATGAGTGAGAATAGGGAGAGTATACCAGTGTTCTGAGTGAAGTAAATGAGTAAGTTTGTTTGTTGTTGGTGTGAATTGTTGCCTCAAATGATCTAAAAAGACAAAAACACCTACAAACTCTCTCGGGATCAAAGCTATAATCCAGACATATTAATTCCAAAAACACGCTGACTAAAAAGAGCAGCCCCTTATCATGCATTCTAGCAAATTTAAACCAGTTCCAGTTTCCCAGTGCTGAGCCACACAGACAAGACATATCCAGAGCTAGCAGATAAAAAAAAGCTAGCAGTCTACAGCACAGCCCATTTCGTCTCCCCCTCCTCCTGAACTTCCATTAGCACTCCCCCCGGGACGCGTCCGCCGTTTCTCCACCACAGACAGACTGGGGAAGTGGCTTGTTTGCGCTTTGAAAATCCATGAGTATCTGATGAGGAGTCTCTTCAAAACCCCACCACTATATGTTTGAGAGCAGAGCACATCAGACAGCTTGCTTTTCAGTGTGTCTGGAACCAAACACCAGAGAAAATCTATGTTTCTACTTGTTAGCTGTACAGACATAAGTTAGATAAACGTATTTATCTCCAAGCTCGAGTGTTTTTATTTTTTTCTGTTCCCCACCCACCGGCAACTGTCAATTCCCTTACTCCGTCAATTTATAAATAATATGTACATGCATCATAAATCCCTTTATCTACTTCCCCAGAGTCAAGTGAACGTGTGGATACTATTTGTATGTCTGAGTGCAGTTTGAAGGAAGTTGCTAACTAGAGTAAGAGCAATGACTAGAAGTCTATGGTAACTAATAGCATGCTAGTAGAGTAGATACCATAGACGTCCAGTCATTGCGCTAACGCTAGTTAGCATTGGCTAACAAAACTACCTAGAACTTCCTTCATATTGGATGAAATAAAAATGGTATCCATGAGTTCATCTGACTATGGGGAAGTTTTTTTATTTATTTTTTATTTCACCTTTATTTAACCAGGTAGGCTAGTTGAGAACAAGTTCTCATTTACAACTGCGACCTGGCCAAGATAAAGCATAGCAGTGTGAGCAGACAACACAGAGTTACACATGGAATAAACAAATTAACAAGTCAATAACACAGTAGAAAACAAAGGGGGAGTCTATATACAATGTACAATGTGTGCAAAAGGCATGAGGAGGTAGACGAATAGTTACAATTTTGCAGATTAACACTGGAGTGATATATGATCAGATGGTCATGTACAGGTAGAGATATTGGTGTGCAAAAGAGCAGAAAAGTAAATAAATAAAAACAGTATGGGGATGAGGTAGGTGAAAATGGGTGGGCTATTTACCAATAGACTATGTACAGCTGCAGCGATCGGTTAGCTGCTCAGATAGCTGATGTTTGAAGTTGGTGAGGGAGATAAAAGTCTCCAACTTCAGCGATTTTTGCAATTCGTTCCAGTCACAGGCAGCAGAGTACTGGAACGAAAGGCGGCCAAATGAGGTGTTGGCTTTAGGGATGATCAGTGAGATACACCTGCTGGAGCGCGTGCTACGGATGGGTGTTGCCATCGTGACCAGTGAACTGAGATAAGGCGGAGCTTTACCTAGCATGGACTTGTAGATGACCTGGAGCCAGTGGGTCTGGCGACGAATATGTAGCGAGGGCCAGCCGACTAGAGCATACAAGTCGCAGTGGTGGGTGGTATAAGGTGCTTTAGTGACAAAACGGATGGCACTGTGATATACTGCATCCAGTTTGCTGAGTAGAGTGTTGGAAGCCATTTTGTAGATGACATCGCCGAAGTCGAGGATTGGTAGGATAGTCAGTTTTACTAGGGTAAGCTTGGCGGCGTGAGTGAAGGAGGCTTTGTTGCGGAATAGAAAGCCGACTCTTGATTTGATTTTTGATTGGAGGTGTTTGATATGAGTCTGGAAGGAGAGTTTGCAGTCTAGCCAGACACCTAGGTACTTATAGATGTCCACATATTCAAGGTCGGAACCATCCAGGGTGGTGATGCTAGTCGGGCATGCGGGTGCAGGCAGCGATCGGTTGAAAAGCATGCATTTGGTTTTACTAGCGTTTAAGAGGAGTTGGAGGCCACGGAAGGAGTGTTGTATGGCATTGAAGCTTGTTTGGAGGTTAGATAGCACAGTGTCCAATGACGGGCCGAAAGTATATAGAATGGTGTCGTCTGCGTAGAGGTGGATCAGGGAATCGCCCGCAGCAAGAGCAACATCATTGATATACACAGAGAAAAGAGTCGGCCCGAGAATTGAACCCTGTGGTACCCCCATAGAGACTGCCAGAGGACCGGACAGCATGCCCTCCGATTTGACACACTGAACTCTGTCTGCAAAGTAATTGGTGAACCAGGCAAGGCAGTCATCCGAAAAACCGAGGCTACTGAGTCTGCCGATGAGAATATGGTGATTGACAGAGTCGAAAGCCTTGGCAAGGTCGATGAAGACGGCTGCACAGTACTGTCTTTTATCGATGGCGGTTATGAT
The DNA here is from genome assembly GCF_018296145.1 of Oncorhynchus tshawytscha. NCBI lineage: Eukaryota > Metazoa > Chordata > Actinopteri > Salmoniformes > Salmonidae > Oncorhynchus > Oncorhynchus tshawytscha. The sequence continues at coordinate 57,525,183 of NC_056441.1, forward strand.
ATCGTTTAGTACCTTGAGTGTGGCTGAGGTGCACCCGTGACCGGCTCGGAAGCCAGATTGCACAGCGGAGAAGGTACGGTGGGATTCGAGATGGTCAGTGACCTGTTTGTTGACTTGGCTTTCGAAGACCTTAGATAGGCAGGGCAGGATGGATATAGGTCTGTAACAGTTTGGGTCCAGGGTGTCTCCCCCTTTGAAGAGGGGGATGACTGCGGCAGCTTTCCAATCCTTGGGGATCTCAGACGATATGAAAGAGAGGTTGAACGAGAGGTTGAGTAGGTGAAGGGCTTAATTGCCAAAATCGTAGGGATAGAAAAAGGGATAGCCAATGAAAAACACATATTTTTTATTTAACTAGGCAAATCACTTAAGAGCAAATTCTTATTTACAATGACGGCCTACCCCTGGGAAAACCCTAACACGGACAACGCTGGGACAATTGTGTGCCGCCCTATGGGACTCCTAATTCCAGCCTGTTGTCATACAGCCTGGAATCGAACAAAGGCACTAAGATGCAGTACCTTAGATCGCTGCGCCACTCGGGAGCACTTATCACTAAGTTCTACAAAGAAAGATTAATTTTGTGAACAAAGTGCAACTACATGCAATGGAACTCATCATCAGTCAAAAACAGCTTAAATCGGCCTCCCGAGTGACGCAGTGGTCTAAGGCACTGCATCTGTGCCACTAGAGATTCTGGATTGGAGTCCAGGCTCTGTCGCAGCCGGGCCGCGACCGGGAGGCCCATGGGGCGGCACACAATTGGCCCAGCGTCGTCCGGGTTAGGGAGGGTTTGGCCAGCAGGGATATCCTTGTCTCATCGCGCACTAGCGACTCCTGTGGCGGGCACCACGCTGACACGGTCGCCAGGTGTACGGTGTTTCCTCCAACACATTGGTGTGGCTGGCTTCTGGGTTGGACGCATGGCTCTCGACCATCGCCTCTCCCGAGTCTGTACAGGAGTTGCAGCGATGAGACAAGACTCTAACTACTACCAATTGGATACCACGAAATTGGGGAGAAAAAAGGGGTGAAAAATTAACCACAAAAAAATTGCAGAAAAAAATCTGTGCAAAACAGGTGCTATACTGGCATTGGTCTGCTGCCCAGAGCAACATGTAGTAAGACGTATGGTGTAAAAGCACCATCTAGTGGCCATTTAGGGTAACAGAAAATAATTAACCAAAGTAATCTTGACAATAGGCCAGCCCTGCACTACTGTACTCACTGCCTCAAATTGAAGGAAGAATTTGTCTGGTTTAGTTTCCACCCTGTCTGTGTCTGCCTTCACCTCCACCATGGGGTTGAGGTACTGGGCCCGCTCCAGGGAGGCCTGGGCTCGGTTCTGGCCCTGAGCAGTCACTGGAATCAGAAACTGGGCTCGACATGACTCCTCTGTCACCTGAGAAGAAAGAGAGTAGAAATAGTTAGTGGTTTGTAAAATTAATTTATATTCTCCTGCAATTTTCTCAGTGTTTCATCCCACCATTAGCCTAATTCGGAAGGTTCCCTCTCACCTAGCCTCTGCAGAGTCCCCAACAACCGGATGTTCCGGTTTTCAGGGGGAATGGAAAGAGCCTTTCACCCGACTTCCACTTTTGGATGTTAACAAGGTGACACTCCATCTTAACTCCTCCTACACATTTACTGGATTGGTTGGACAGTGCAGAAGAGAACCTCCCCAAACAGTTTTTTTCCTTCTCGTCAAGACCAGTATGTATTGGATCTAGTTTCAGATGTTTATTTACACCTGTTATTTTAGGTTACCTCTGACCTAACTCTGTTACACCCCCCCCCCACACACACACACACACACACACACACACACTTTGTGTACCTGTTCGTGGTCCAGCAGGGTCAGCCCCTTCACTCCAGCCAGGATTAGATTTTTGGCCACTTCAGCCCCCAGGCCCCTGAGGCCCACCAGGAGCACACGAGACCCCCGTAGCCTGGAACAGAAGCAGATTACCAACACCTTTATTAGCTATGTGGCTCCATCATACAATATAGGGTGGTAAGCCTTCAAGACAAAACATGCATGCTTTGTGCAGATTAATAAATTATGTAAACATCAACATTTGCAGTGTTTTCCAATCCATTCTTGCTGTGTGATCAGGGAGTGCATATTTGTTTTAGCCCAGTTCGAGCATATCTAATTCAAGGTCTTGGCTGGCTAACGTTAGTTGGAGAGTTGAACCAGCTGTGTTAGCGCTGGGCCAAAGCAAATTGTGCACCCCAGGAATGGATTGAGAAGCATTGTAAATAATACTGTATATCATGGCGAAGTGTGTGCATAGTTCAAATTTTACATTTAATGCATTTGTATTTAGTCACGACAAATAATAGGTTATCTACCTAGAGACAATGGACGCCAACGTTAGCTAATAGCTACCTCTTTTGTGCATCCAGACCCCATAATCGGATCTGCCGGTCATACTGAGCCGCTTCTTCCTCGCTAATGATAGATTCCTCCTTCTCAATCATGTCTATCATCTCAAACTGGTTTATTTGTCTAGTTTAACAGTAATGGGATTAATATTTCTTTTTTTAGTTTCGGGGAGAGTGCCGCTATCGCTGATTTGAACGGACGCTGGATGATGACGTTGTCTTCTTCTTTGGTATTATGGTGGTCCGCAAACAAATGTTAAAGGCGCATGCCACCACCTACTATATTGGCTGTGTATCAGCCTACTAATCTGTGGTATGAATTCATTAAACTTTGTGAGAAAAAAAATCCCCTACCAACTAACCGTACACCATTAAAACCAAATCACTATTCCATTACTTTGGTCCTATCTGATCCTGCACCAGGCCAGCAGACTGGGAGTACGGGACACTGTCGTTCAAATGACCTCGTCCTACTCACAGGGATCCTCTTAGGATTCCTCACCCTGCCCTTGCCAAAAAAGATTGCAGTTTTGAAACTGCGGTATAAGTGCAGTAACTGCAGTCGACTGTGGTATTTTGGACATAGTAATTGCAGAATAACTGCAGTGTACTGTTATAGTGCACTCTAACTGCAGTTACACTGCAAAATTACTGCAGTAAAAAAAACAGTGTTCTTTTGGACACAGTACTGGCAGCATACTGCAGTTATACTGCACTCTGACTGCAATCTTTTTCCTTAAGAGTGAACCCATCTTCCTCTACTACTCTCTTCAGTGCCTCAGCAAATGACACCTGCACTACTCTGATCCTGGCAACCTCAACCTGCCTTTCTCTCAACAGACACCTCTGATCTCCAGCACCATGGGTACCCCTAAAGGTTGACACACACACACAACCTTTTCCACCGATACTACACATTCCTTTGTCTTATGTCCTCCTGCACACTTCTCATATCTAGGAATCTCTCTCCTACACACTACTGCCACATGACCATAAGCTTGAAACCTAAAACACCGTAATGGGTTCGGGACAAAAGCTCTCCCGGTATAACTGACACATCCTAACTTGAATTTATCTGGTAAAAACTCTGCATCAAAACTCAGTAGTACAGACAGTGTCTACTCTGTTTCATTACGCTCTCCACCGGATCTGCGTCACACCAAACGGTGAGCATTACAGACACCAGGAATCTTCAACTTCAGTTGACCCTCCTCAACACTTAACGGCACCCCAGTTATCACTCCTTCAATGGCACCCTGTTTTCCGGAGAGGAACGCAAGTCACAGTTCTTCTCCCCAGTCACGTGGTGCGGAGCACACGTTCCCTCTGGACGGCAGAAATTAAAATGTTTTCATATTTTTTCCCTGCCCGTCTTCTTACCGACCTCAATGGGTTCCCCTGACTCCATCTCCAAGTCTGACAACCATTCGAGCATACCCGCCATCTTGCCTCCCCAACCAGTACACATTACTGGGGGTTGAACAAATATATGACCCTGTGTCAGTTATTAGGGGCCTTAAGACATCTGTTGAGAAGTATATCATTTAGTTGCCTAATAGATCAGACTCTGATACCAGCTTTCTGCTTACCTGGCTACCCAAACGCTACGCTACGCCCACGGACATGACTTATTCTGTAGCGAACATAGAGCAGCGTAAAAATGCAGTTTGAGTTGTCAGGCAAGCTTTCTGCACACAGTCTGAATTAAAGCACTGCAAAAAACGTGGAAAGTTTCCTTACAAGCCAGAATGTTGAACGAAATTGCATTTGAACTTGTATGTGCGGTTGGTCCTTATTCGGGTAGAAATTTGAGAGAAAAAATTATCAACAGGACTGTATTATTCACCCAACCTTTTAGAGTGATGGTACTGCCTTTGAGATTTCTACCACCTGGCACATGCACAAAACCATGTAATACCTGCAAGACTTCGGTTAGTATGCATGCATCACATGGATGTACTTCCGTCTTGTGCACATCCCTTAGGTGATGAGCAAACAAATCCTGATAGATACACAGAGACCCGTGTTTTGAGTCGGTTTAATAATAATTTGCTGTGGATATTTTGTCTCATATTTCCACCAGCAGAAAGACGAAATCAGCTGACAACGGGTAAAGTTAAAATTAAGTTAATTCAAGTTTCTGATTTTTGTATCTAACATATTTAGAGAGGAGAGTAGACCAGTACACACTCAGATTCATTGAGGTTTAAACTTTAGTGACTTTATCAAAAGACTAGGACATCTCCTGGTTATGTTTTCCTCTCACTGTAAGACATATGCATACCAGCCAGTGTCGGTCAGTGCCATTTAAGATGAGGGAGGACAATTATTTTTTCATGAGCATGGCCTTGTTTCTATTAAAGCATATTGGATGACTGTCATTCATATTCCATTCCCCCAGTTCAATGTAACAGCAATAGATTTAGTCTAATACATGATTTTCCCTATACCCATCATGCGGTTGCTACAATCTAGCCTATGAATTACAGTTCACAACGTAGATGCACACAGTTCGAGAGACATATTTGAGGTGAAAGACAGTGACAGACATGACATTCAATACCGCCCTGCACACTCTTGCCTGTAGATAGCTGATATAGGGTGTAATCATTAGTCCAACAGTTGCAAACAAGAGTTTCTATTGGACAAATTCAGGTATGCTTATACCCATTTTGTTCCGTTTAAGAAAAGTTTCAGCAGAATCGGGGGAATGAATACACCGCTGAGCATGCGTAAACACAGTTCACTTTCATAGCAGCCACGTTGTATTCCTCCTCGCATCCATGCGCTCTCCTCCTCTCACCTCTTCCCTTCGCTTATGTACTTCAATGCATAACACACCTGTGACTAGGTGAAAAAGACTTTCCAAGTCGAACCCTACATCGTTGCCACCATATTAGCTAAAGTAACGTCATAGTCAGCATAGCTAATAGAAATGCGTTAGTAAACCCGCTACACTCATGCAGTAACGCTACAGTGTAGTCAGCAAGCAGTTACACAGGCAGGCCCCGGTGGCAATACATTTGTAAAACCAAAAGCTTACCTTGACTTGGAAGAGTTCCAGTGTTGTGTTGGAAAGTCATAGCCAGCTAGCTAACATAGCATCCCTCTGTTTGAGCAGGGTGTTTCAGTAGGCTAAACTAACTAGCTGCATTTGCTAGCTAAGTATAGTGAAAAAAATGACTCTCTCTCGCTTCTCCTTCATTTTGGAAGAAATTTGTTCAACTACTGTCATTCTCTCTCATTGAGTCAACTACTCACCACATTTTATGCAGTGCATTGCTAGAACCATGAGCCTCCTAGGTTTTGAATGGAAGTCAATGTACCCAGAGGAGGACGGAAACTAGCTGTCCTCGGGCTACACCATGGCGCTACCCTACAGAGTGCTGTTGAGGTTACTGTAAACTTTCTTTGCAAAATAGTGTGTTTTAGTAAATTATTTGGTGACGTGATTATATTTAGTATAGTTTTATCTAAAAAGGATAACTTTTGAAATGTTTAAAAATATTTTTTTTTAAATAAAATTCACTGAGGATGGTCCTCCCCTTCCTCCTCTGAGGAGCCTCCACTGATACCATCATAGCATGGGCATACCAACAAAAATGTAACAGCGGAAGAAATGTATTTATTACATTTTCACATGCAGTGCTCAGACATTCTGTGAGAGGAAATTACTATTTAAACATGAAGCTATTACATTTGTTTACAAAGTTTCCCATGGCAACAAAAACATGAACAATGGAGCCTATACCTGGTCCTTGGTTTTTATTTTATTGTGATATGGCAAAACAGTTGAACCAATCAATGAATTAAAGGTTACTGAAAAGGTTACTGATAAGTTGAAATTTGACTGTGGCTTTAATCGTGAATTATAATTAGTACAGGACATGCACACAGACTAGGGGACACGCGTTGCCGTCCACAGCTACCGCCAATAGTCATGTCATGGAGAGGGAACTGAGGGCCAACTATCTAAGAGAAAGGTGAACTTGTTCAAATTACTGGACAAGCAGAAGAATACCTCAATGTGCCCTAAAATCCAGACCCCTTGGCTGCAGATATGCACCTATGCCAAAGAGTGCTCTTTGACAACCGCTGAACGAAGAACGTTCGGATATTTCCGTGACAAACGTATGAGAACGTAATGTTTATGTCGTCACGTTCGGAATATCCCGCCCCTTCTCTTTGGAGGAGACAGCCATTTTAAGTGGATGAGTTTCATTTTACAGCGCAACTGTAGGACGGAGAACCTCAGGACACAATTTCTACCTATTTCTCTAACAACTGTTAGTGGGGAATTGACTACTATGAACTGAAACTCTTCCTAAAACCATTAACAAGTACTGTAGATCCAAGTTAAGTGACGCATAAGCCAGTAGAGTTGTAATTTTTTTTGCACCTAAATGTAGCTAGAGGAAATGGCTGTGGAAAGCATGACTGTCCATCCAAACTCCCCAACAACAACCAACCACGAACACAGTCTTCTCACTGACGAAAGGTCGAGTAATTCTACAATCATATTTCTATCAAACTATTTATTTGTCCTGTGCTTTTTAGGCATAAAAAGCACGGGTTTCTTTTTCATTTTTTTCTTTCAAAGGGATTAAAGTCGCCTTTTTCTGGGGAACAAGTACAGAGGTAACGAACGCCATCTTGAAACGTTGCTCAGCGCAAACTGGAAGGTCAAAAATGATCATGGGATCTGTTCAGTTTGAATAAGTATTTCAAGAAGTTATTTTATGAAGAAATGACCATCAGTTCAAATAACTGATCCAGCAAAGTTGCATCCCCATCAAAGTAAAGACCGAATGAAGAAAAAAAGAGGATATTATTTTGCTTGCTAATTGTCCACCATTAACTTAACTAGCTAAAATTAATTAATTTCTGAATAATGTCCAATTATCTAGATGTCCAAACGTTTTTGAACACAAAAGCTTTGCAAAATTACATGGCAAAGAAAGGCCTAGCTAAGGTTCCAACTCGCTAGCTAGTTGGCTAGCTGGCTTCCCTTCGTGAAAGAAAAGGCAGTTTGCAAACTATCCACCGAGCCAATAGGGCGAATTAAATCCGTTTCCTAATTAATCATTCCATTCTAGGTATTTCAGGTCAGATTAACGACTTGATTGTAATTGATTTCATTAGACAGTCGTTGGAAATAGTATGTATTTCCTTTATTGGCACTCCAGCTAAGTAACGACGTGGCTAACGAGTTACGCTAGCTAACTACGCAGTTTCTTTTTTGATAGCTAGCTTGCCAGACCAATCTGGCCAGACTAGCTAGTAAACCAAAGGCCGCCATTGTGCCTGCCTTTGTAGCAACTGGCTAGTTGTGTTGAAAACATTTGTCACCCAGTAGACCGAGCCCTCTTGAATCGGCGAATAAAATGAATTGCTTCTATTAGCTAACTATTGGTCCACAGGTTAACTTTAACTAAGCCAACTAGCTAGCTATTGATAGAACATTTAATCACTAACAATTAAGAAATTGATACAATTCCAAGGCGTGCAATTGATCATACTAACTAGTCAGCAACAATGTAACCAAAGTGATTGCACAATTATTTTATCGTTCTAATCTCCACTTGGAATGTGTTTGTGCCACCCATACAAAAAGTAATTACTAAATCTGTACATGAATGGATTTTCTTCCATGCACGTTCAGGAAAATCGCCTAATTTCGTGCCCCTATAAAGTTTCCCCCTTCTCTCTTCTCAGGACAGACTGCTATTTTACTTTAGATTGTTATTCCAAACACCCACCAAATCCCAGAACTGTGTTGAACGTTTGCAAAGCATTTCAGATGTCTAAAAAGTGAAGTAAAACACAAATGTTCCCTATTTAGTTACCTGATTGCCCTGTCAGCAACATTCATTCCCCCCCAACAACCCAAGTTATAACATTCCACAAACCCTAATAATAAAGTGGGGAGACCACTATGCTTTTGAGTGCAGAATGTGAAGAAAACCTCTCACAGTAAGTACTTCCCATAATTTTGATTAAGGCCCATTGTTTGTAGTTTAATTGATAACTAGGGAATTTTTAAATTAAGATGTAATCCTGTTGTGATGATGCATGAATAGTGTTGTAAAATGTATTTGTAAGCGAAAACATGAGTATACATTAGTGATTGTACCTGGTACTGTCAGTATTAACTCAATTTATGCACTTGGAACCACATAGGGTGTGTCCAGTGCACGCACACAACTTTATAGCAACAGTAAAGGTTTTCTTGTTTGACGTGTGATTATCCAAGCCTATCCTTAGATTGTGGAAAATTTATTTGTATTAGGCTATATATTTGGATCCAAGTGTCATTTTTTTCTGTTAATAGTTCCTTGGTATTGTTCCTTGGCGTAGAGTAGACTAGAGCCTTATCTAAATGGCAGTAGTGAGTGCTATCATTTCCTGACTCGTCTGTTTGCAAAATCGTTGTGATGTAGGCTATAAAACCCAGAGGAGGCTGTTGACAGGTGCTTTGCATTTGCTGTTCCACGCATTTGTCAGGAAATCAAACCAGCATGACTATCATTTTCATATACACCCTTTATTACTGTAATGTTAATAAACCAAAACGCTTGTAGTCTCAGTTTGAAATAGGCTACTACATAATATAAGTAGAGGTCGACCGATTATGATTTTTCAACACCGATACCGATTTTAAAAATATATATATTTTAAAAAGCCGATACCGATTAATCGGACGATTTAAATTTAAAAAATGTATTTGTAATAATGGCAATTACAACAATACTGAATGAACACTTATTTTAACTTAATATAATACATCAATAAAATCAATTTAGCCTCCAATATATAATGAAACATGTTCAATTTGGTTTAAATAATGCAAAAACAAAGTGTTGGAGAAGAAAGTAAAAGTGCAATATGTGCCATGTAAGAAAGCTAACGTTTAAGTTCCTTGCTCAGAACATGAGGACATCTGAAAGCTGGTGGTTCCTTTTAACATGAGTCTTCAATATTCCCAGGTAACAAGTTTTAGGTTGAGGTTATTATAGGAATTATAGGACTATTTCTCTCTATACCATTTGTATTTCATATACCTTTTGACTATTGGATGTTCTTATAGGCACTTTAGTATTGCCAGTGTAACAGTATAGCTTCCGTACCTCTCCTCGCCCCTACCTGGGCTCGAACCAGGAACACAATGACAACAGCCACCCTTGAAGCAGCGTTACCCATGCAGAGCAAGGGGAACAACTACTCCAAGTCTCAGAGCGAGTGACATTTGAAACACTATTAGCGAAACACACCCCGCTAACTAGCTAGCCATTTCACATCACATCGTTACACTAGCCTAATCTCGGGAGTTGATTGGCTTGAAGTCATAAACAGCAGAGCTGCTGGTAAAACGCACGAAAATGCTGTTTGAATGAATGCTTATGAGCCCGCTGGTGCCTATCATCGCTCAGTCAGACTGCTCTATCAAATCATAAACTTAATTATAACATAACACACAGAAATGCGAGCCTTTGGTCATTAATATGGTCAAATCCGGAAACTATCATCTCGAAAACAAGACGTTTATTCTTTCAGTGAAATATGGAACCGTTCTGTATTTTATCTAACGGGTGGCATCCATCAGTCTAAATATTCCTGTTACATTGCACAACCTTCAATGTTATGTCATAATTACATACAATTCTGGCAAATTAGTTCACAATGAGCCAGGCGGCCCAAACTGTTGCATATACCCTGACTCTGCATGCAATGAACACAAGAGGGGTGACACAATTTCACCTGGTTAATATTGCCTGCTAACCTGGAATTCTTTTAGCTAAATATGCAGGTTTAAAAATATATACTTCTGTGTGTTGATTTTAAGAAAGGCATTGGTGTTTATGGTTAGGTACACGTTGGAGCAATGACAGTCCTTTTTCGCGAATGCGCACTGCATTGATTATATGCAATGCAGGACACGCTAGATAAACTAGTAATATCATCAACCATGTGTAGTTATAACTAGTGATTATGATTGATTAAGTTTAATGCTAGCTAGCAACTTACCAAGCTTCTTACTGTATTCGAGTAACAGGCGGGCTCCTCGTGAGGCAGGTGGTTAGAGCGTTGGACTAGTTAACCGTAAGGTTGCAAGATTGAATCCCTGAGCTGACAAGGTAAAAATCTGTTGTTCTGCCCCTGAATAAGGCAGTTAACCCACCGTTCCTAGGCCGTCATTAAAACTAAGAATGTGTTCTTAACTGACTTGCCTAGTTAAATAAGATGAAATTAAGGTGGGGGAAAAAATTGGCGTCCAAAATGACCGATTTCCGATTGTTATGAAAACTTGAAATCAGCCCTAATTAATCGGCCATTCCGATTAATTGGTCGACCTCTAGTTGTAAGAGTAAGTTTTAATTTAGTACAAGACAAGATCGGGTTTGGCCAGACCCTAACATCTCTTTGCACAGGCAAATGGTTAGGCATTCTCCCAGCCAATGGGAGTGGCACACCTCTGCAGAAGTATACGTTGGCTTGGCTGGCATCTGAACTGAGCAAAATCATGATAAAGTGTTTTCATGATAAACCTTTTTTCACAGAATCCTCAATACTTGTACCTGGCACCCCACTAGGGAAAGGGGCCAAGAGTCAGAGCTGTGTCAGTAAAGCCTTTGTTATGTGTATGCCCATGTCAGTCTATAGAACCCCCAGCAATGCAAAGCTCTGCGCTCATCAAGAATGGCCTCCCTGTGCCTCTTGAGGGACGTGAGTGTTTGTGTGACTGCCATGGCAGATCTTGATTTAAGGGTAGGCTGTGCTGAGTTAAATTATGTGGACTCCATTGTTTTAGGCCAGGTTGTAAAACCATGCCATTGACAATGAAGGAGAAAATAAATGTTTAGATTAATTTGGTTTATTTAAGAGTGACTAGGTCTATATGTGGTCCCTCTCTGGCTGAGAGTAAACTTAGGATAATTACATGTAAGGAGGAGCGGGAGACTAGTAAGACCCAGCAACCCTCTGGGCCAGGAGGAAAGTCATGTCCTAGATAGGAAGTTAGTACGTTGATGATTTGATGTGGACCGTGTGGTGTGAGTATAAAGAGAGATCAGTTTACATTTTATTTGTTTCAATTGGCCTATAGGCCTATGTGCACAGATTGGGTCTGTATGCTCATGAGTATAGTCTATTCTATAGCCTACATCTAACTCATTGTTTTACTACCCAAACCATTTCTGTGTACTTTGGCCAAAAGTCAATTCTATTCCAGTCTGTATTTGAATAATAAAATAAAGGCCTAACCTGGACCATTTTGAAATTAGGCTATACCAGACACTGAAAGCAAGGCTGTTACTCAAGCCTGCTCTGATCAGTGTCAGCAAATATCTGTAAACTCTGTAGGCTGGACTCGATGGCTAAAGTGAGGCTTCAAATGGACATGGTGGTCATATCCTACTTATCACCGCCACGCCTGCCTTATTGTCACAGCAGTGTATTTCAGTAAATCATGCAATGGTGTCTCTGTGTGAAACTACACCTTGAAAGCTGGCAAGAGGGATAAGTATCTGTTTCTTGTTGTCTGTGTTCTCTAGTTACATTTAGGCCTAGCTATTCCAGTTGTAATATAGTTTTGACTGTTGTGGTTTTCTGTGTAACGTTTGAGATTTGTATTGGTTGTTGGTTAAATATTTGTAATCTCCTATGCAAGCATATTGCATGCTGTTGAGGACTGTTGAGAGATGAAATTGACTCTGTCTTCACTGATAAATAGCAGACTGTTTAAGATTATTTTGATGTAAACACTTCTGTCTCCCTGCACAGGAATGACTAACTCGATTTCGAAATGTCCTTGACATAGTGTTGTATGTTGATGTTGAATCCACCCTGCGTAATGAAAGCCAACGGATTGCCCATGTCCAGTCCAGCAAGTTGGGACCTACTGAATCGCCCTCCCCCAACCTGTTACATCACAATAGTTGCATCACTCTCAACTTTTCCCAGACCATAGAGAAAAAACAGTGAAGCTCAGTGTACACACTACACTCACATGGAAATGTCATACCTATATTGAAATGCTGTTCACAGAGAAACTTGCTGTTATTAATTGCTGTCCCATATATTAATTGCCATATAATTTGTTTACCACAGAGCACACCCACCTTATCCCTGACACGCCTCACAATAACTCGGCCTGTTTTGACACAGAAATAACACAAACTTTACACCCTAGCAGTCCTATCTCCAGCACACAGTCAGTAGGCCTATGCCGATGTGGTCAATCTAATAAAAACATGATCTGGTCCTCTTGACTCTCTCAGCAGACACTAGGTCCTTCATGTCACCCGCAATAACAGCCAACCCAGTCACCCAACCACAACATTCTTAACTCATCAGAGTGTTACAGCAGAGCAGCCTACGGTGTGTCATGGTTTGTGGGTGAACGGTGGTGTGACTGTTTGACGAGTTCATACAAACGCAGCTCTCAGACATTGTCATAGGATAACAACAGCTGATTGGCCCTGCGGATAACCGTGTTATCTCCACTGTCAAGACAAACGTACAGAAACACACAAGGAAACGCCATAATTAGCGTCTGAAACCTACAAATTGAATTACTCGAGTTAGAACATGAGGGAAGTGACTCGCTCGGGCTATACAAGTTATAAATATAAAATGTGTAAAACAGGTTCCTGAGACTCGCAATGTTACCTCTACCATGAAAAAGGAATTATCCAAATTCCCAAACTAGCAGTCGCGGTTGTTAATGCCATTTTATTCCACTGTACTTTTCCCACAGATGAAAAGCTTTGATCCCTGATTGCTACAGTCTTGTGGGGGTGTCTAGGAATGGAATGCTCACCACCCAGGAACCCTCTACCTGTCACATACTGGGAGTCCAAACATGAACTACACGGATGAGACCTGAGTGTGTGGCTTGAACAGCATTTTGATGTCCTGTCTATCTGTCCTCTGTTTGTCACAGGCGTGAGGATGGTGAGTTGGAAGAGGGGGAGCTGGAGGATGATGGTGGCGAGGTGGAGGTGGCAGAGGAGCCCAGCGCCGGAGGAGGAGGAGAAGATGAAGGTGAAGGAACAGCAGCAGCAGAGGCGGCCCCCCCAGAGAAAACTCACCGCAGCAAAGAGCGCCACGCCAGCGGCGATGAGAAGGATGACGAGAAGGCCCGACGCCACAAGAGGAAGAGGAGAAAAGAGAGGGAGCGGGAGAAGGAGAAGAGGAGAGCCAAGAAGAGACGCAAATCCAAGCACAAAGTAAGAGTGTGTGTGGTTCACATCCAGCTCTGTTCTGGCTGTCATCGTCTGATACAGACCCTTCAGATCAGGGAGGTTATTGCTTTCTTACTGTAGTCTAAAGATGTTTCTAAGTACTTTTTCACTCAACCTATCTCTCCTTCCTTGTTGTGTGTGTGGTGTTACAGCGCCATGCCTCCTCCAGTGATGACCACTCAGACTTTAGTGATGACTCTGACTACAGCCCAGGTGAGAAGAGGAAGTATCGGGACTATAGCCCTACGTACACCCCTTCTGTAAGTTACCCCATGGCGGCGCTCTAAATTACACGATTGAAGATACTTGCTGTGGAGTTGCTAATCTGTTTACTACCATGTAATCATAGTGGTCTAACAATGATTGATTCTCAGTCCCTTGGAGGTTACCCACCAGCCCCGTCCTCCGGCCACGGGGGCCCCATGCCTAAGAAGGGCAGCTACGTAAAGATGGACAAGCAAGGCTACGGGGGCTACGGCGATTATGAAGAGGAGAACTACGAGGGAGAGGAGGACGAGGAGATGGGCGATGAAGACTACGATGACTTCACCAAGGAGCTCAACCAGTACCGCAAGGCCAAAGAGGGAGGCAGCGGCGATGGAGGTGGAAGGGGCAACAGTCGCGGGGGCAGAGGTAGCAAAAATGGGGTCAGAGGTGAATTGAACAACCGTTACTTGTTTGCTTGCAGGTCGCCGCGTGCCTTTCATATGCTGACACAAGGTGCTGACAGTGTTTTGTTTTCTTTCTCCACAGGAGGTAAAGGTCGTATGAAGAACCAACGAGGTCGAGGAGGCATGAGAGGAGGAGGGCGTGGAGGTAGAGGAAGAGGAGGGAGCAGGGGTCGGGGGCGAGGGGGCAAGATGGGTGGAGACAACGAGGACGGAGAAGGGATGATGTACGGAGGAGGAGGAGGAGGAGGGGGAGGAGGAGGAGACGAGATGGAGGTGAGTCAAAGACAGTCATCCTCTGGCCCCAGATGCACAGACAATGTGAAATGATCTATCAAACATACTGGTATGCTGCTAAAGCAGCAAAGTGCTGAAAATCTCAAGAAAGTATATTCTTGTTTCTGAATTGTTCCTCATCCAATTGATGTTGTGTTCTAGTATGGAGATGATGACTATGACCACATGGGTGAGGATGACTATGATGAATACTCTCAGTACAGGAAGTCCAAAGACCGTGGAAGGGGTGAGTTGGCTGTCAGAATTATTCATACTAAACAATACTTAGTCATGCTACTGTAATATACATACTAGGTTAGCTGTTCTGATGTCCTTCCTAAGTAAATGTGCTTTGCACCCGATCCAAAATGGTTGCCTGTCTTGTTCCATTGTAGCCCACTGATGAAGTGTCTCTCTCCCTGCTCCTACCAGGTGGCAAAGGTGGGCGGGGAAGGGGCCGTGGGAAACAAGGGCGTGGTATGAACCGTGGAGGCCGAGGGCGGAACCGAGGGAGGGGCCGAGGGGGTGGAGACCAGGGTCACGAAGAGGACAACAATGGAGACTTGGGGGACATGGGGGTGAGAATAAAACCAACACCTTACAGACCTGCTCGCTCCTCTGAATGAATACTCAACCTGTACAAGTTGGATTTCTGATAACACTTTAAAACTTATAATCGTTGGAAGACCTCACCGCAAGGCCAAATAGAACCTGTTTGTTTGTGTTGTGGTGCAGGATGGAGGAGGCCAGCACAACAAGCACCAGGGGGACAAGCACCAAGACAAGAAAGGGAAAGCTATCTGCAAGTACTACATGGAGGGCCGCTGTACTTGGGTAAGAAGGAAATCATGGAATTTGAGCGGAGATCATGTTCTTGCCAGGCATTCTCAATAGAATGTGAAATCATTCTTCTAACATGTTACCATCAACTGCTTTTTAAAATCTTGTCCAAATGTGATTTTGATCGGTTTATCTCTTTGCCAACTTTCTAGGGGGAACACTGCAACTTCAGCCACGATATTGAGCTGCCCAAGAAGAAAGAACTCTGCAAGTTCTACATCACCGGCTTCTGCGCGCGGGCTGAAAACTGCCCCTACATGCATGATATCCTTTACCTGCAGTCCACTTTGTATCAGATAGGACATTTCATATACCCTTCAGTATGTGTTTACAGCTAGCATAACTAGAACGGCCATACTAGTTGTCAAGTTTAATATAGCCTATACCAGTGCTAGCCCTGGGACGCATTTTGAATATCGGGCCTATATGGCCATGAAACAGTCTTTGAGTGAGTTCAGTCCATCCAGGCCATCCATAGTTCTTTAACTCGCCAGCACGTGATTTCCCCTGCAAGCTGTTCCACACCACCGGGAGCTGTGTGAATGGAGACGAATGCATGTTCTCCCACGAGCCTCTTACCGATGACACCCAAGACCTGCTAAACAAGGTGAGCCTTCCTCAAGTGGATTTAGACACCACATCTGTTTCTTTAACACTCTCACACTTTCACTCACTCTCTTCTCATTTCTGGTGTTTCTTGCTCTGTCTGTGTTAGTCTGTTAACCCCTTTTGACCACCTTCTCATCTCTTGTGTTCCTAGATGCTTGCGGAGGATGCCGAGGCTGGAGCTGAGGATGAGAAGGAGGTGGAGGAGCTAAAGAAGCAGGGGATCAACCCCCTTCCCAAGCCTCCTCCAGGGGTGGGCCTGCTCCCGACACCGCCCAGACCAGGGCCGCCTGACAACTCTGGCTCTGGGGACTTTGGACCTCCTGGACCACCACAGGGCCCCATGTCCCCCAACGGCCTCCCCGGCCCAGGGCCTACCCAAGGGCCCGGTCCCTGTCCTGGCCCCCCTCCCCCCTACCCAGAAAGTGGCCCCTACCAAGGCCCACCCAACCCCAATGGTCCCCCACCACCATCCATGGGCCCCCCACCCCCCTGTTCTGGCAATGGTGGGAAGAAGATCCCCTCACTGTTTGAGATCAAGGTGCAGCCCACGGGACAGCTAGCTCAGAAACTAGCTAATCACAGGTGACCTTTTCATATCCATCCAAACCTATTTATGTGGGTTTTATAGTTTGAGTATGTACTAGGAACATGGTTAACCTCAATAATTCTTCTCTCTACAGAGGTCAGACCCCAGGAACTGCCACAGGCCAAGCTGGCGCAACTGGCCCCCAAGGGCTCCCCGGTGGGCCTGGTGGGCCTCCGCCTCGGTTCCCTCCACCTGGCATGATGCCCCCAGACATGTCAATGGGTCCTCCCCCGCCCATGGGCCCCGGAGGACCCCCCATGATGCCAGGCTTTGGCTCAGAAGGGGGGCCCATGATGCCACCCGGACCTCCTCCAGGGGGTAACTTCTTTGACAGCTTCTTCAACCAGCAGCAAGACATGAATATGGACGGGGTGGAGGAGGAAGGTAAACTGAGCTGACAGCGTATCACATAATAAACAAAGCATACAGTCACTGTTCACATCAGACTAATGTTGGCCCATCCAATATACTAATGTTGGCCCATCCAATATACTAATGTTGGCCCATCCAATATACTAATGTTGGCCCATCCAATATAATTTCAGATGGAATCTAAACCTGTGCTGTAATGTGTCTGAGTGTTGTAGTTTTCAACCTCCTCCTGTACCTTCCAGGTGATGACTTCCAGGGCTTTGGAGGGATGGACGAGAAAGAAGGAAGAGGATCGGGAGGAAACCAGAGTTCCATGGGAGGCCCGGACGTCCCTGCTAACGGAGGCTCAGCAAGTCAGCAGGCGGGGATGGGCATGCCCGACTTCCTGCCGCCGGCCCAGCGCATGCTGTTCCTGAGAATCCAGCAGAAACAGCAGGAGGACGAGGAGAGGGCCAGACTAGCCAAGGGGGGAGGAGAGAGGGATGTGGACGGTACGCTCTTCACACACACTGTAGACCAGGGGCAACATATGTTCAATGTTTCATTAAAACATTTTTTTATATATATTTTTATAACCTAAAGGGGTCCTAAAATTCTAAATCAAATATCTAAATGATCCTTGGTATGATCATCTTAAAACAATTCCATATGTTAGCTTAGTAGAACCCCCCCAGGCTTTGACTCTAGGGGGTTGAAAAACACTCCAGGCCACTCAAAAAAAGAAAAAAAAGGTTATTGGATAGGATATAGAGATAGGAAAGATGGAGGAGAGTTGCTGAAGTGCTCCACTAGTCTAAGCCACCCAGGCCACTCTTGAATGTCTTAAACTAGATAGAATGTACAGTCTGTTGAAATTATAATGGACCTATACGTTTTCAAATAACTGCCCTTCCCCTCGATAAATGTTGAAATTCCGATGTGGCCCTGGAGCCGTCGACACGGTATTGATGTCTATTTTGCTTAGACACTAATATAACGGCAAGCCAGCACAGGCAATAACATAAGCACTTCTCCTGGGCCTGGTAAACCTGGCATGCACCACCATGGGAAATTACTGCAGGCACCATCTCAATTCTCCATAGACAAAACAAACAATTCCCACTGACACAGTATAAACAGTGTATTGGCAGTGCAAACACTGCAGAACTATGCAATATTGATACAGACACAATATAAATACTGACTAGAGGTCGCACTTACCCGTATAGGCTACATAGAGCGCATTAAAAAGTTTGAGTCGAGTGCATATGCTGTGTAAACCCTGGCTTGGGCCATGTTCAAAAGTAGTTCACTATAAAGGGAATAGGGTGCCATTTAGGACACAACTAAAGCTAATCGTATGATTCATAAGTTGTACGGTTTTAGCCCCGAAAAGTGCTTGCTTAAGTCAGTGTAAAGTTTACAGTGTTCCTGTCTCCTTTTGTTTGGTCACAAATGTACACTATTGTTAAAAAGTTTTGGGTCACTTAGAAATGTCCTTGTTTTTGAAAGAAAAGCCCATTTCTTATTGATTAAAATAACATCAAATTGATCAGAAATACAGTGTAGACGTTGTAAATGACTATTGTAGCTGGAAATGGCTGATTTTTAATGGAAGATCTACATAGGCGTACAGAGGCCCATTATCAGAAAACAGCACTCCTGTGTTCCAATGGCACGTTGTGTTAGCTAATCCATGTTTATCATTTTAAAAGGCTAATTGATCATTAGAAAACCCTTTTGCAATTATGTTAGCATAGCTGAAAACTGTCATTCTGATTTAAAGAAGCAATAAAACGGGCCTTTGGACTAGTTGAGTATCTGGAGCATCAGCATTTGTGGGTTTGATTACAGGCTTAAAAGGTACTTGCAAAACACCAGTCTCAATGTCAACAGTGAAGAGGCGACTCCGGGATGCTGGCCTTCTAGACAGAGTTGCAAAGAAAAAGCCATATCTCAGACTGGCCAATAAAAATAAATTATTAAGATGGGCAAAAGAACACAGACACTGAACAGATGAACCGGAGCAACTGGAGTTGCCTCTTCATTGTTGACGTTGAGACTGGTGTATTGCGGTTAATATTTAATGAAGCTGACAGTTGAGGACTTGTGAGGTGTCTGTTTCTCAAACTAGACATTAATGTACTTGTCCTTTTGCTCAGTTGTGCACCGGGGCCTCCCACTCGTCTTTCTATTCTGTTTAGAGCCAGTTTGTGCTGTTCTGTGAAGGGAGTAGTGCACAGCGTTGTACGAGATCTTCAGTTTCTTGGTTATTTCTCACATGAAATAGCCTTCATTTCTCAGAACAAGAATAGACTGACGAGTTTCAGAAGAAAGTTCTTATTTTTTAGACATTTTGAGCCTGTAATTGAACCCACAAATGCTGTTATTCCAGATACTCAGTAGTATGGACAGGTTTATTGCTTCTTTGATTAGAACAACAGTTTTCAGCTGTGCTAACATAATTGCAAAAGGGTTTTCTAATGATCAATTAGCCTTTTAAAATTATAAACATGGATTAGCTAACACAACTTGCCATTGGAACACAGGAGTGATGGTTGCTGATAATGGGCCTCTGTACGCCTATGAAGATATTCCATTAAAAATCAGCCGTTTCCAGCTACAATATTCATTTACAACATTAACAATGTCTACACTGTATTTCTGATCAATTTTAATTTCAAGTTAATGGGCAAAAAAAATGTGCTTTTCTTTAAAATACAAGGAAATGTCTAAGTGACCCCAAACTTTTGACTGGTAGTGTATATGTATCCCGGGGAGGCAGAAAATGTCTGTATAACACCATTGACCCTCACTGGAACCCCTCAGCAGAGTCAACATCCTCTGGGCTGTGGTTGTGTAATATATTCCCATCGATCAGATTAGGGACTCCAATTGGCCTCTACACCCTCGCTAGGTGGAGCTGTTGTTGTGTGAGATACTTTACTAATTATCTTGAGCACTGACATTGATTTAAATCAGGGTTCTCCAACTGATGACCCGCGGGCTGATTTTGGCCCACGTTTGTTTTTATTTGGCCCCCCAAGTTTTCAATTTTTTCAATTATTGTTGGACTTAAAAGACTGTTTAAAAAAAATAAAATGCATAATAGAGCGTTACTGTACATATGATTGTATACAAATGTAAGTAAGGTCTGAAATGATGTTTTATTCAAATATTATATCTGTTTGTGCTTCTTGCGGTCAAATTGCAGTCTACAAATGATTTGTAATTATGTTCCGGCCCCCGACCATCCACTCCAGAAAAAATTGGCCCGCGGCCCTGATTGTAGGTGGTTCTCAATAGGGATGTGACAAATGGACAATTTTGCTTAATGTTTAAAACAGCAATTTTTTCAGATTTCCATTAAAACTATAAGAAAAATATCATAAAATTCCATGTCAATGCAGAATAATGGTCCTATTACGTATGTATGACCACTTGGGAAGGGCAATGAAGTCATATCTACCGCAGTCATATACTCTTAAGGGCTACGGCTATAAGGGTGTGCAATGGCTGTAAGGGTACACTACGGCTTTTTAAATGCCAACACGAAACCTTCTCTAGAGATAGTTTTGAAGCACCAGTGAACAGGCATTATACTTCTCTGTAAAGGAACTGTCAATCAAATTATCTTGAGCTGCCTGCGCGCAGCCTGCCTGCCTGCTCGCAAGACCACTCTCCTACAAATGTAGTTTAAAGTTGAAATACCGTGACTTAACAAGACATTTAGTAGAAAGAAAACATTTTCCACTAGGAATTGACTCCTAAGATTCAGTATATTTTGGAAAGGACGAGACTGATTAGTTGCCGTACTGCCGAGAAGACACAAACTCACATCTTTCATAGCGAGCTAGCCAGGGATGGAAAGAGAGAGGAGGGGCACGGTACAGGCAGGTCAGCCAACAGGCAGACAGAGTCAGAACTGTACACTAGGCCTATCTACCGGCAATCAAAAGCTGTATCTCCCAATGGAATGTTGTGTCTCGAAATTTCTTGGCTTGCAATGTCTCGTATTCTCAGTAAAGCAGGGCCTGTCAACAATGAATAGGCTAGGATATTCTACACGCTACAGACCGAAGACATTAGCAAAAAGAAAGAACAGGCGAGCCAGCTGCATGCACTGTGATCAAAATTGTGGGGGGAAAAACATTCTTAATTTTAAGGTTCCCAAATTCGTTCACACCCCTAGTTTTCGGTGGTTGTGGTTTCTGAACTGGTTGTGGTTTCTAAACTGATCATCACTGATTCCTGTTGCTTTATCTCCTAGGTGACTCAGCTAACTGGTACTCCAGTGAGGATGAGGATGGAGGCGGCAGTGTCACATCCATTTTGAAGACGCTCCGCCAGCAGAGCCAGGGGCCCCCCAAACCTGAAGGCCCCCCAGCGACCCCCGCCTCCAGAAAGGCTCCCCAGCGCACCCCCATCCGACCGGCGGACCCCCGCCAGGGGGACCCCCGGCTGGCTCGTGATCCCCGCCTCTCCCGGGCCACAGACTCTGCCCAGGCCTTGGACTCTCCCAACCCCTCCTCGGCATCCACCGTCACCCCTGCAGACCCCCGCCTGGCCCGGCTTGCTACCGCCACCCTCACCCCTAAACCAGACGCCCCCCTGGTGTACAAGCCCCCGCCCCTCACGGCTCCCCCTGCAGAAGAGGAGGAGACGGAGAGGGTTTTGAGGGACAAGCCTGTGCCCATCCCCCTGGACCCCCTGATGGGCATGGCCCTGAGGGACCCGCGCTCCCAGCTGAAGCAGTTCAGCCACATCAAGAAGGACATTCTCCTGCACATGCCCCCGTACGCTAAGACAGTGACATGGAACCCTGAGGACCTCATCCCCATCCCAATCCCTAAACAGGACCTCCTCCCCCTCCCCCAGGCATCCCCCTGTTTCAGCCATGGACCCCCGCCTCTCACGCAGCCAGCAGCGGATCCACACGGCGGCCCTCCCCCCTACCCCACCCATCCCCCTCCCTCCTTAGAACCCCCGCCCCAGCCTCCTCCTCCCTCCCAGACTTTGAGCTGCTCTCTCGCATCCTCAAGACTGTTAACGCCTCATCCGGCCCCTCGCAGTCATCCCCTCCTCTCCCCCTCGTCCCTCCAACAACCCTTTTGCCGGCGCCTCCTGCTTTGTTGCCCACCCCTGTCGACAAGCCTGCCGATCCTCGAATGGCCCGCAAAGCCCCCGCTGACCCACGGCTTCAGCCGCAGAAATCTGCCCTGAAGCAGCCTTCAGAGTCCCCTGTCCCCCCTCTGACGGTCTCCCCGGTAGCCCCTCCACCCACCTCCGGTTCCTCCTCCCCCACCATCGCCCCCTACGACCCTCGGCTACTGTCTGCAGGTGGGGTGGGCCGTGGAGGGGGAGCGGGTGCAGTTGGTGGCAGCAGTGTGCTGAGTGGGATCAGTCTATATGACCCCCGGACTCCTAGTGCAGGTAAACTTGAGGGCCCTGGTGCCACCACAAACACAACCCCCAGCAGCGGCCCCACAGAGCCCAAACCCATTGAGGCAGCACCAGCCAAGCCCAAGGCCAAGGAGCCCCTATTTGTCCGTAAGTCTGCCCTGGACCAGCCGGAGCCAGAGAAGAGTAGCGAGCAGTCCACTGACCGCTACAACAGCTATAACCGGCCCAGGCCCAAGCCTGCACCCTCGCCGTCCACCGGAGGTCCTGCTGCCTCTGGCTCCTCCACGGCCGGACAGGGTCCCCCTGGTGCTGCTGAGCAGGCCCCGGCGGGTGTCCACAACCTGCCTGTGTCCTCGCTCTTCACCATGGTGAAACAGGCCAGCAAGCCCAGCGGCTCCGGCAGCCCCTTTGGTGGGAACAGCCCTGCCCAGCCTGGCGACACGACCACCACCACGGAGCAGGACAATGCTTCTCTGAAGGAGGTTTTCAAAGGCTTTGACCCCACGGCATCACCCTTCTGCCAGTGATATCTGCACCTATCCACCTGGCTGGTCGATTATTGTTTTAGACACGAACACTGAACACATCAGCAAGGAGCGCACTGAGGCGGGAGCCGGACTGGCCACAGACGGTGAACGTTTGAACATGTTGGCCAGGCGTCACACCTGCAGTGTTTGCTAATGAGATTCTATAACGAACTTTGGGGCTGGGGAGGGAGGGGGTGTGGGAGGCAGGGATATGTTGGAGTCTGGGAAAGAGAGACCTCTATTTTAAAACAAACAGATGTATAAATAAATGTATTCCCTTTATGAGAGTTCCTCCCTGCTTTAAGAGAAAACAATTGTTGGACAACAGTAACATAAGCGTCCACAGATTTAAATGGGCTGTACTTCCTCATTTATGCTCCTCCTAGTCCTGTTCATTTTCCTTTGCATTTGTTTGTAACTCCAGTCTCCAAACTCTCCCTTTATCAACCGTTCTGTCCCATCCCACCAACCCTTTCAGGTCACTGACTTCCACTGTCGCCGTGGGAAGAATTCTTGTCAATCATTGTATCTTTTCTAGTTCAATCGCAGGCTAAGATAACACATAGAGAACATTTACTGCCAATCCCTCTGCCTGTAGCGTTATAACAGTACAGTATATTATATATGAATACAACTCTTTTGTTTGCTTGATTTGAAGTAATTTCTTTGTGCTTGTCTGTTATCTGTCAGTCTTTCTCCTCTGTCGGCTGTCTCTTCTTTTTTAATATTTGAGCCCTCTGTTCTTTCAGCACTGTGTTCTCTCTAGCCTCTTCTGTCTGTTTGTTTGTTGTGTGTCGGGGTGATGCCTATGACTATGTTGGCCATGTTGGTCCCACCACCCCACACACCCCTGCTTGAGGTTCCACTCACACCTCTCTGCCACTGAGTCAGAACTGTATAATTGAAAACCACAACGGTCATGAGTGTCCTTCTGTCATGTGTGAGTTATGATCATTTTAATTTATTTTTTTTATACTTATATCTGCCTGTCTCCTCCCTATGTCACATGACAGTTAAATCAAATCATTTGGTGAGAGAGACTTCCCGCCTGCATTTAAGTGTGATGCAGCCTGTAACCGTGAGAGGAGAAACAGACACTGACATTCTTGTTTTGTTGAAGTTTCAAACAAATAAAATAAACTCACAATTCTGTAGAGGTATGAAAAGTCTGGGGTGACCTGGCTACAAAAGTGTCTTTTTGTTTTCCCTTTGCAAAAAGTGACTGCTTTGTAAATTGAACAGTGTCCTGTTTGATGAGAGGTACCATTTTGTAACCATTCACTGTAGGGGAGGTTGTTAAGTATTTAATAAAGGCGATATGTGATCAACCAGTAACCGACCAGTGTTTCTCGTAGTTTGATGGGCAGCCTAGACGTTAGGGCGGGCAGGCGTCTCTGTAGTAGTATGTCATCACCATGTCACCCTAGTGTTTCCTGCTTAACCATGATCCTTGTGATTCATTTCCTTCCATCCTGATGTCTCTTGGCTCCAGGAAGTCACATCATCATCCATCACAGATCTCTTTTACTAATGGTGCATTTCTACTAATGATTTATCCCAGTGTTTTACCCAGAAGGCTCACACTATTCTACTATTCTATTTCCATCTATGCGGGTCAGCACCTGTGACTCACTGGGCCGTAGTTCCGGTGGACCTGCTCTGACTTGGAGCCAAGGCAAGGCCCTGGGTACTTTTTAAGATATTTACTTACACAGTAATAATGGCTAACTGAACTTCCAACACCTTCTCACAAAGCAACAGTCTTGAATGATGCAGAGGTTGTTGATTATGCTCGCCACAAGTCTTTCATGTAAAACTGCTGATGGAAGTACATTGGGTTAGTTCGACGTTGCTGCCGACTGTGCAGGCGACTGCCAACTGATCGACAATGAACCTTGCATCATAAATAACTACTCATTATTTGTAGATCAGTCAGTCATAATTTACCTATGATGCATTACAGTTTTGATCCTCTCGAACACGGCCAATAACACTGGAGCTTACATTAACATAAACCTCTGATGACACCTTGCCTGTCTACCCAGACTCCTTGCTCTTGCCAAACGCTAGGCCACGCCCAGGGACGTGAGCTTCTTCTCTGCAATGAGTCTGGATCCGAGAACCTGCCCGACGCTTCACCGAATGCGAGCACATTTGTGGCCATCTGATTTGTCCAGATACCGATGGGTTGATACACTGATTGGTTAGAGACGATCCAATTGCTGATGACTTTATTTTGTACAAAGCCCCTCCTTTCCCCTCGTCAATACAAACAACTTCAATGATTGCAGTCAGAATTAATTATGACATAACCTATTGTTGGCTTAATATGGTTTAGTGTCACTGAGTTTCAGGCATGGTTGGTTGGTTGCTGAAGAACTTCTAAGAGTGACTTATTCTTAAAACATGTACAGTACCAGTCAAAAGTTTGGACACTTTCTCAGAGTTTTTCTTTATTTTTACTAAATGATAGTCCCACTATGCGCAAACCAGATGTGATGGCTTATCGCTGCAGAATGCTGTGGTAGCCATGCTGTTTAAGTGTGCCTTGAATTCTAAATAAATCACTGAGTGTCACCAGCAAAGAACTCTCACATCATCACATTCCTCCTCCATGCTTCATGGTGGGAACCACACAAACCGAGATCATTCGTTCAACTACTCTGCGTCTCACAAAGACACAGTGGCTGGAACCAAAAATCTCTCATTTGGACTCATCAGAACAAAGGACAGATTTACACCTATCTAATGTCCATTGCTGGTGTTTCTTGGCCCAAGCAAGTCTCTTCTTATTATTGGTGTCCTTTAGTAGTGGTTTCTTTGCAGCAATTTGACCATGAAGGCCTGATTCACACAGTCTCCTCTGAACAGTTGATGTTGAGATGGGTCTGTTACTTGAACTCTGTAAAGCATTTATTTGGGCTGTAATCTGAGGTGCAATTAACTTATCCTCTGCACCAGAGCTATCTCTGGGTCTTGCATTCTTGTGTCGGTCCTCATGAGAGCCAGTTTCATCATAGAGTTTGATGGTTTTTGCGACTGCACTTGAAGGAACTTTCAAAGTTCTTGAAATGTACCGCATTGATTGACCTTCATGTCTTAAAGTAATGATGGACTGTCTTTTCTCTTTGTTTATTTTAGCTGTTCTTTCTATAATATGGACTTTGTCTTTTACCAAATAGGGCTTCTGTATACCACCCCTACCTTGTCACAACACAACTGATTGGCTCAAACGCATTAAGAAGGAAAGAAATCCCACAAATTAACTTTTAACAAGGCACACCTGTTAATTGAAATGCATTCCAGGTGACTTCCTCATGAAGCTGGTTGAGAGAGTGCCAAGCGTGTGCAAAGCGTCATCAAGGCAAAGGGTGGCTACTTAAAAAATCTAAAATGTATTTTTATTTGTTTAACACTTTTTTGGTTACTACATGATTCCATGTGTTATTTCATAGTTTTACATGTCTTCACTGTTATTCTACAATGCAGAAACTAGTCAAAATAAAGAAAAACCATTGATGAGTAGGTGTGTCTAAACTTTTGACTGGTACTGTATGTGAATGTTGAGGTAGTGAGTATTCAGGCAACTGATTCCATACCATATTGGGAAATTCTTGGCCTGCACCCAGCAATTTCTTTGACAGGAATGCCTTTCGTTTTTGGCATTCAGGATAGAGGGAGTGTTACTTAGGCCTAATTCCAGAATTGCTCATGAACTTCCTCACGATCCCCCTGGCAACGAACAAATCAGCAACAGTAGCCCAGGAATGAACACACCAAAAAAATAATACGAAATCCTACTACAGTAGTGTTTGTTTTTGGTTTTATATTTAGTCCTCAGCTAAAGACGAGCCTACTTTGAGTGTTGCCCCTCCCAAATCGTCATAAATTGTTGCTGTTGGCTTTTGGAACCTTGAAAATGTCTTTATTTTCTTTGGGTGGAATCTGAAAAGTAGCAAATAGGCCTACCTCTTATAGGCCACAAAGGAAAATAAAGAACACTTTAACTAACAGACTGGTGACCACTAATCCTCTTAAATCTAAACTCAGCAAAAAAAGAAACGTCCTCTCACTGTCAACTGCGTTTATTTTCAGCAAACTTAACTTGTAAGTATTTGTATGAACATAACAAGATTCAACAACAGACATAAACTGAACAAGTTCCACAGACATGTGACCAACCTAAATGGAATAATGTGTCCCTGAACAAAGGGGGGGTCAAAATCAAAAGTAACAGTCAGTATCTGGTGTGTCCACCAGCTGCATTAAGTACTGTAGTGCATCTCCTTCTCATGGACTGCACCAGATTTGCCAGTTCTTGCTGTGAGATGTTACCCCACTCTTCCACCAAGGCACCTGCAAGTTCCCGGACATTTCTGGGGGGAATGGCCCTAGCCCTCAGCCTCCGATCCAACAGGTCCGAGACATGCTTAATGGTATTGAGATTGGGCTCGTCGCTGGCCATGGCAGAACACTGACATTCCTGTATTGCAGGAAATCACTCACAGAACGAGCAGTACGGCTGGTGGCATTGTCATGCTGGAGGGTCATGTCAGGATGAGCCTGCAGGAAGGGTACCACATGAGGGAGGAGGATGTCCTCCCTGTAATGCACAGCGTTGAGATTGTCTGCAATGACAACAAGCTCAGTCCGATGATTATGTGACACACTGCCCCAGACCATGACGGACCCTCCACCTCCAAATCGATCCCGCTCCAGAGTACAGGCCTCGGTGTAACGCTCATTCCTTCGACGATAAGCGCAAATCCCACCATTACCCCTGGCGAGACAAAACCGCGACTCGTCGGTGAAGAGCACTTTTTGCCAGTCCTGTCTGGGCCAACGACGGTGTGTTTGTGCCCATAGGCGACGTTGTTGCCGGTGATGTCTGGTGAGGACCTGCCTTACAATAGGCCTACAAGCCCTCAGTCCAGCCTCTCTCAGCCTATTGCGGACAGTCTGAGCATGCATGGATGGATTGTGTGTTCCTGGTGTAACTCAGGTAGTTGTTGTTGCCATCCTGTACCTGTCCCGCAGGTGTGATGTTCGGATGTACCGATCCTGTACAGGTGTTGTTACACATGGTCTGCCACTGCTAGGATGATCAGCTGTCTGTCCTGTCTCCCAGGGACCCTGGGCATCTTTCTTTTGGTGTTTTTCAGAGTCCGTAGAAAGGCCTCTTTAGTGTCCTAAGTTTTCCAAGCATGGGAAACCATGTTTAAACCCTTTACAATGAAGATCTGTGAAGTTATTTGGATTTTTATGAATTGTCTTTGAAAGACATGGTCCTAAAAAAGGGACTTTTTTTTGTTTTGCTGAGTTTATATGAAGTGAAGGTACTTAGGTACTTGTGTGTATATATAGCATCCCTGATCTTATTAAAGGTGCAGTGCAGTCAAAAATTTGAATTTTCTGGGGGTTTTATATATATATTTCCACACCATGAGGTTGGAATAATACTGTGAAATTGTGAAAATGATAATGCCCTTTTAGCGTAAGAGCTGTTTAAAAAGACAGCCTGAAATGTCAACCTGTTTTATTGGGGAGTTTTGGCCTGCCTGGTGACACAGCTGTAAGTTAAATCCAAACCTCTCTGTCAACAACAGCTACTTTTTAGTTTTCCCCTCGCCACTCAGATCACTCCCAGACAGTCCTAGCAAAATTCTTGCTTGAGAAATTGTTCTTTGCTAAGAAGCTATTTTTGTTTGGCCACATTGGACCTTTAAGGCTACATTGGACCTTTAAGGCTGCATTGGACCTTTAAGGCTACATTGGACCTTTAAGGCTACATTGGACCTTTAAGGCTGCATTGGACCTTTGAGGCTACATTGGACTTTTAAGGCTACATTGGACCTTTAAGGCTACATTGGACATTTAAGGCTACATTGGACCTTTGTGAGGGGTTAAAATTAGGTCAGGATTTGAGGCACCTAGGACTTGTAGTACTGCCATCAGCTGGGGGCTCCTCTGAGTATTCAGTATTCCTGCTTGATCACGTTGTCTCAATGTCAGCTGAATCCTTCTAAACTCCTGTCTGAGCTGCTATTCTGGAGGAGTTGGACGCAGAAAACATTAACCATCATTTTATTTTAAAGTTTTTTTTCCCCAGACACATTAAGCCTAGTCTGGCACTAAAAAGCATTCTCAATTGAGAATCCTAATTTAAAGCGCTCATAAATCCAGGACTAGGCTAAATCTGTGTCTGGGAAATCGGCCCTTAAATTTGAACAACATTGTCATGCCATCTTCTTTTCCCTTTGAAAGTATATATGCATCAGATAGGCAAACATTTTCAGGGACAATCATGGGGGAAAATATGATTTAAAAAAAAAAGTACTCCCATGAACAATGAAACCTTAGTGTTTTCTCTGCATCAGTGACATTATTGTATATTTGTATGAGCACACTGACATCAACCTATTGGTATGTGTCTGGTGGAGATATGACACAGAGAGCTTTCTGGTGTACACGTTGTTGTGTTTGGTGGCGTAGGCCCATGTTGCATGCCAGTGACTGTCTCCCCGTTGACAATGAATGCACACATCTCAAAATGGTCATAATATCCATAACAATAAAACACCCTCAGTCTGGAGTGAGTCTAACTATGGAAAAATGTACTGCTCTTGACGTATACATGGGAAGCTTACGCACATGGGGTCAATTGTGTTCTTTTGGGGTCGGTGGGGGTTGAGGGTTTTTCTATTCCTCCTCTGTGTGAACAGCATGGACCCCTCCAAAGTGTTGTGCAAAATGTCTGGAACTGTCAAGTTTGCGATTCCCATGGGACTTCAATCCCAGTTTGTACGCCTCCCCCCGTTTCCTGTCCCCTTTGGAAGAATTCCACGCAATGCTTGCTTTTCATGAGAATACTCTGGTCTGCATACGGTAGAGATAGCTTTGCTCCTCCACACCAAAGTGACCGTTTAAGAAACCTCAAAATAAAGCTCTGGCTTCATTTGGAAATAACACAGTGAAAAGTCCACAGTACTCTCTAGCAGGCCCCCTCCCCTTGATTCCGTACTTTATATGTTGATACTTTGAAGTACTAATGATATATTATGGGTGTTCAGGAACTAATTGTTCTCAACTTGTTGAATATTTAAGTTTTACTAAAATATAAAAATACTTTTACTGCAGTGAAGCATGTTTGCAGATATGCTTTGTTTTAGCTTCTACATTTCTTTTAAGGCGCTTATGAACTGATAGTCTGAGAAAGTAATATCTCCGCATGACTTTGTAATAGCAGTTATATCACAGGGAATTAGGATTTAGTTGTCTCTCTACTCTGACTCAACTGGCATTACAGTGCATTCGGAAAGTTTTCAGACCCCTTGACTTTTACCACATTTTTTTACGTTACAGCCTTATTCTAAAATGGATTCAAATGTTTCCCCATTCATCAATCTACACAACATACCCCATAATGACAAAGCAAAAGCTGTTTATTTACATTTTTTGCAAATGTATATAAAAAAATAATAATGGCAATATAACATTTACATAACTATTCAGACCCTTTACTCAGTACTTTGTTGAAGAACCTTTGGCAGCGATTCCAGCCTCGAGTCTTCTTGGGTGTGACGCTACAAGCTTGGCACACCTATATTTGGGGAGTTTCTCCCATTCTTTTTGCGGATCCTCTCAAGCTCTGTCAGGTTGGATGGGGAGCATCGCCGCACAGATATTTTCTCTCGGGTTCAAGCCCTGGCTCTGGCTGGGCCACTCAAAGACATTCAGAAACATGTCCCAAAGCCACTCCTGCATTGTCTTGGCTGTGTGCTTGGAGTCGTTCTCCTGTTGGAAGGTGAACCTTCGCCACAGTCTGATGTCCTGAGCACTCTTGAGCAGCTTTTCATCAAGGATCTCTCTGTGCTTTGCTCCGTTCATCTTTCCTTCGACCCTGACTGCTGCTTAAAAACATCCCCACAGCATGATGCTACTACTACAATGCTTCACCGCAGGGATAGTGCCAGCTTTCCTCCAGACGTGACACTTGGCATTCAGGCCAAAGAGTTCAATCTTGGTTTCATAAGACCAGAGAATCTTGTTTCTCATGGTCTGAGAGACTTTAGGTGCCTTTTGAAAATCTCCAAGCGGGCTGTCATGTACCTTTTACTGAGGAGTGGCTTCCGTCTGGCCACTCTATCATAAAGGCCTGCTTGGTGAAGTGCTGCAGAGATAGTTGTTCTCCCATCTCCACACAGGAACTCTGGAGCCCTGTCAGAGTGACCATCGGAGTTCTATGGACAATTCCTTTGACCTCATGACTTGTTTTTTACTCTGACATGCACTGTTAACTGTGGGATCTTATATAGACAGGTGTGTGCCTTTCCAAATAATGTCCAATAAATTGAATTTACCACAGGTCAACTCCAATCAAGTTGTAGAAACATCTCAAAGATGATCAATAGAAACAGGATGCAGGAAACAGGAAACAGGATGTATTGTGTGTAAATTGATAAGGATTTTTATTTATTTAATCAATTTTAGAATAAGGCTGTAACGTAACAAAATGTGGAAAAGGGGAAGAGGTTTGAATACTTTCCGAATGCACCGTATGATCTACAATACAACCAAGACAAGCAGCACTGATTTATGGTGATTAAGAAAACAAGTGTTGTCAATTTATAAAGGCCTTCGCCCTCCACACGCCGCCAGCATTCAACATGGATATCTCCCCATCCTGTTGTGGTCAAAAGCACACAAACCCAGAATCCATATGTGGAACTGGAGAAAGATATACTCCAGCTGGAGTTGGCACCCAAACTCCAACACGCCCCTCTGCTCCAAAAACACGTTTTTCAGGGTAAACGTTGGCATGAGAAATTGAACTTGCCACCCCACTCACTGGAGTATTGTGCCCTCCATCCCCTTGAGACTTGGTCATATTCAATGAGCCGTGAGCTCTGTTTATTCATCTTACTGCTCAGCTGTAGTATTTCCCAGGTTCACTCTTAGTAGTAGTGTGTGTGTGTGTGTGTGTGTGTGTGTGTGTGTGTGTGTGTGTGTGTGTGTGTGTGTGTGTGTGTGTGTGTGTGTGTGTGTGTGTGTGTGTGTGTGTGTGTGTGTGTGTGTGTGTATGCGACTTCTATCAAATCAGGTTTAGTAAATCATCTTTCCTCCATAAAAATGTTCCAGCCCAATGTACCATCTACCAATCAAGTAGCCCTCCGCCCAGGTTTGGCCATGTAGAGTTTATTCTCTTCCTCTTTTCTTTGTTTTTGTCTATTTTGGTTTGTTTGTTCTAGCGTGCCCTTATCCATGACCCACGCATCCACCCTGGCCCTGTCGTGGGGGAACAGAGGGAATGATGGGAAAGGGAGGAGACAGGAATGGCTGGCCTTCCTTAAAGGGAAGTGTGTGTGTGTGAGTGCGGCATGGTGCTAGCAACGCCAGGATTGTGGGTTCGATTCCCATGGGGGACCAGTACAAAAGAAATATGTATGCGCTCTACTGTAAGTCGCTCTGGATAAGAGCATCTGGTAAATGACTAAAATATAAAATGTGTGTCTGAGTGAGAAACAAAAGAGGGAGAGAGAAGAGACAGAGAGACTGGCTTTCCATATTGTCTACCTGCTTGTGTGTACAGTAGTGTGGAGGATGGCTACTTGATCAGCATCCTTCCTTCACCCTCTGCTATTTTAGTCTGCCTCGCACCCTCCTGTTTCATCATTCATTGTTATGTGTTTCACAGGCTAGGCCTATACACCCAATGAAAAAAGTGACCAAGAAAGAATTTTCAAAGTTAATTCAATAAGGCATTCTATAATCAATGTTAATTGTCTCCTTGTTTAATTTCACAGAAATGTTCTAGTTGTCTGTCAACAAGACCGACTGTCTTTTTACGACACGTTTTAAATTAGACTGGAAAGAACTGAAATACACCAATACCAACACATAAGCATTGATGGCCATTCTCCTTCCTTACCGATTTCTATTGATGCAAAAGTGTCCAGTAGTTTTTCACTGTGAGTTTATAACCGTAACTGACTTGCACATCCTACTCTAAACTGGGTAGACAGTTGCAGTTAATTTGTGAGTGAGTCAATGCTACTGCTGCCTCAGACTCTGACACTTAGTACAACTTGACTGCCTGATTATTTCGTCACCTTCCCGGTTTGAGTCATCCTTTCCAAATGGAGCCTCGCAGCCCAATTTCCCTCGAGTTTAGCTGAAGAACTCAGAGTTGTCTATAATGGAAACCACATGACATGAACACACACACTTCCCAGGATTCCTGCTTGTGAGGTCACTGTTGCTCATCTGTTCATTGTCCGTGACTTTCACTGCCCAAATCCTGCTCAATCGAATACTGTATGATTGTCAGTGTTCTCTGATCAACAATGGAGCCCTTGATGGATTTAGGTAGCCATCTGAGACTTTCTAGGGAGTTGTGGGAAGAACCCAGACTGGGAGGGGGCACCTGTTGAACCCACAGAGCAAGGAAGAACTGCGGCATATGACCCCCTGATAAACCCAGCACCACAGGCAGGGAAGATCCACAGCAGAACAGACAGATTAGAGGCATGGGTGGGGGTGGAGGGACAGGGCACCCACAATCTTTGACAGTGTCCTCTTGACACGGTCTGTGTCCCCAATTACTCAACCGTTTTCATAAATCTCTCCTATTTTGTAGTGTGCTTGTACTGTCTTTGATCTATCCACATTTACTATCAGTCTACTGCTCTGGCCTGTGTCATTTCATATCTTGTGTACTGATTCTCCCAACACTTCAAAGGCTGGAAGTGTGTGTGTGTGTGTGTGTGTGTGTGTGTGTGTGTGTGTGTGTGTGTGTGTGTGTGTGTGTGTGTGTGTGTGTGTGTGTGTGTGTGTGTGTGTTTTCTGAAACCTGTCAACAATTCCACTGGCAAGTTCTTGGGTTGAACTTTAATGAGCATTTAAACCACAAGACCATAAAAGTTAAATTAAGATTTTTTTTTTGTAGATTGTTTTGGGGTTGTTCTGCCTGCATGCAATTTTACAGTGTTAAGTCAATTCAGCGGAAAAAAAATGTTTGTCTTGCAGACCCGCCCGAAGAGTAATACCGACTGTGAAACAAATGTTTCTAATCTACGCTGCAAGCATAACGCATGGACCACAAATCAGTTAATGCTCTGTTGTCAGTATGAGTCTTGAAGACCTAACGTATCAGACTAGCCTCAGAGCAAAACGTATAATATTTTATAAAAATGACGGGAGGGAAGTTGGTTGGGGTGAATGGGCGTATAATGCGAACTGACAACTTCAGCATTTTAGTTAATTAACAACTTTGCAACTACCTACTACTTTTTTGAGCTTCTTTGCAACTACTTAGTACGTTGGCTAACCCTTCCCTTACCCTTAACCCTTTAACCTAAATCCTAACCCTAACTTTTACCCCTAACTTAATGTAGCATATCACGCTAAAGCAGTCAAAGGTAGCATATCATACAGTAGAACTTAATATATCATACTACACTGAACAAAATTATAAACACAACATGTAAAGTGTTGGTCCCATGTTTCATGAGCTGAAATATTAGATCCCAGAAATGTTCCATATGCACAAAAAGCTTTTCTCTCAAATGTTGGGCACAAATTTGTTTACATCCCTGTTAGTGAGTATTTCGGGCAGCAGGTAGCCTAGTGGTTAGAGCGTTGGGCCAGTAACCAAAAGGTTGCTGGATTGAATCCCAGAGCTGACAAGGTATAAATCTGTCCTTTTGCCCCTGAACAAGGCAGTTAACCCACTGTTTCCTGGTAGGCCGTCATTGTAAATAAGAATTTGTTCTTAACTGACTTGCCTAGTTAAATAAGGGTTACGTTTAATTTTTTAATTTTTTTTAAGTCCTTTGCCTAGATAATTCATCCACCTGAAACCTGTGCATATCAAGAAGCATGATCATTACACAGGTGCCCCTTGTGCTGGGGACAATAAAAGGCCACTCTAAAATGTGCAGTTTTGTCACACAGCAAAATGCCACAGATGTCTCAAGTTTTGAGGGAGCAAGCAATTGGCATGCTGAATGCAGGAATGTCCACCAGAGATGTTGCCAGAGAATTTAATGTTCATATCTCTACCATAAGCTGCCTCCAACGTTTTAGAGAATTTGGCCATACTTCCAACTGTCCTCACAACCCCAGACCACTTGTATGGTATGGTGTGGGCAAGCGATTCGCTTACTTCAACGTCATAAACTACTGACAACAAACACAATTGCATTTTATCGATAGCAATTTGAATGCACAGAGATACCTTGACGAGATCCTGAAGCCCATTGTCGTGCCATTCATCCGCGCCATCACCTCATGCTTCAGCATGATAATGCACAGACAGACCCATGTTGCAAGGATTTGTACACACTTTCTGGAAGCTGAAAATGTCCCAGTTCTTCCATGGCCTGCATACTCATCAGACATGGCACCCATTGATAACGTTTGGGGTGCTCTGGATCGACGTGTACAACAGTTTCAGTCCCCGCCATTATCCAGCAACTTCACACAACCATTGAAGAGGAGTGGGGCAATATTCCACAGGCCACAATCAACAGCCTGATCAACTCTATGAGAAGGAAATGTGTACAGATGCATCTTTATTCTCAGTCACGTGAAACCCATTGTAACGGTTTTCTAGGTGTGAAGGAGAGTCGGACCAAAATGCGGCGTGTAGATTGCGATCCATGTTTAATGAACAAAAGTAAAACACAAATCAATATTCAACACTACAAAACAAAGAACGTAACGAAAACCAAAACAGCCTATACTAGTGTAAACTAACACAGAGACAGGAACAAGGACACTAAGGAAAATCACCCACAAAACCCAACACAAAACAGGCTACCTAAATATGGTTCCCAATCAGAGACAATGACTAACACCTGCCTCTGATTGAGAACCATATCAGGCCAAACATAGAAATAGACAAACCAGACACACAACATAGAATGCCCACCCAGCTCACGTCCTGACCAACACTAAAACAAGGAAAACACATACGAACGATGGTCAGAACGTGACAGTACCCCCCCCAAGGTGCGGACTCCGAACGCACAACCTAAACCTATAGGGGAGGGTCTGGGTGGGCATCTGTCCGCGGTGGCGGCTCTGGCGCTGGACGTGGACCCCACTCCATAATTGTCTTAGTCCACCTCCTTAGCGTCCCTTGAGTGGCGACCCTCGCCGCTAACCTTGGCCTAGGAAACCTAACAACGGACCCCACTGGACTGAGGGGCAGCTCCGGACTGGAGGTAGCTCAGGACTGAGGGGTAGCTCGGGACTGAGGGGAAGCTCAAGAGGAAGCTCAGGACTGAGAGGAAGCTCAGGACTGAGAGGAAGCTCAGGACTGAGAGGAAGCTCCGGCAGGTTGATGGATCTAGCAGATCCTAGCTGGCTGGTGGTTCCGGCAGATCCTGGCTGACTGGCAGATCGGCGAATCCTGGCAGACTGGCGGATCCTGGCAGTTCTGGCAGATCCTGGCTCACTGGCAGTTCTGGCAGATCCTGGCTCACTGGCAGTTCTGGCAGATCCTGGCTCACTGGCAGTTCTGGCAGATCCTGGCGCTCACTGGCAGTTCTGGCAGATCCTGGCTCACTGGCAGTTCTGGCAGATCCTGGCTCACTGGCAGTTCTGGCAGATCCTGGCTCACTGGCAGTTCTGGCCTGGCTCACTGGCAGTTCTGGCAGATTCTGGCTCACTGGCAGTTCTGGCAGATTCTGGCTCACTGGCAGTTCTGGCAGATTCTGGCTCACTGGCAGTTCTGGCAGATCCTGGCTCACTGGCAGTTCTGGCAGATCCTGGCTCACTGGCAGTTCTGGCAGATCCTGGCTCACTGGCAGTTCTGGCAGATCCTGGCTCACTGGCAGTTCTGGCAGATCCTGGCTCACTGGCGGATCCTGGCAGATCCTGGCTCACTGGCGGATCCTGGCAGACTGGTGGATCCTGGCTGGCTGGCGGATCTAACTGATCCTGGCAGACTGGCGGCACTTGCGGCGCTGGACAGACTGGCGGAACTGGGCAGACTGGCGGCACTTGCGGCGCTGGACAGACTGGCGGCACTTGCGGCGCTGGGCAGACTGACGGCACTGGCGGCGCTGGGCAGACTGACGGCACTGGCGGCGCTGGGCAGACTGACGGCACTGGCGGTGCTGGGAGACTGACGGCACTGGCGGCGCTGGGCAGACTGACGGCACTGGCGGCGCTGGGCAGACTGACGGCACTGGGCAGACTGACGGCACTGGCGGCGCTGGGCAGACTGACGGCACTGGTAGGGCTGGGCAGACTGACGGCACTGGGCAGACTGGCGGCACTGGAAGAGTCCGGCTGACTGGCGGATCTGGAAGAGTCCGGCTGACTGGCGGATCTGGAAGAGTCCGGCTGACTGGCGGATCTGAAAGAGTCCGGCTGACTGGCGGATCTGAAAGAGTCCGGCTGACTGGCGGATCTGGAAGAGTCCGGCTGACTGGCGGATCTGGAAGAGTCCGGCTGACTGGCGGATCTGAAAGAGTCCGGCTGACTGGCGGATCTGAAAGAGTCCGGCTGACTGGCGGATCTGGAAGAGTCCGGCTGACTGGCGGATCTGGAAGAGTCCGGTTGACTGGCGGATCTGGAAGAGTCTGGCTGACTGGCGGATCATGGCGGACTGACTGATCTGGCTGTTCCACGCTGACTGGCGGCTCTGGCTGCTCCACGCTGACTGGCGGCTCTGGCTGCTCCATATAGGCTGACAGCTCTGGCGGCTTCTTACAGACTGGCAGCTCTGGCGGCTCCTTACAGACTGGCAGCTCCTTACAGACTGGCAGCTCCGTGCAGACTGGCAGCTCCGTGCAGACTGGCAGCTCTGGCTGCTCCGTGCAGACTGGCAGCTCTGGCTGCTCCGTGCAGACTGGCATCTCTGGCTGCTCCGTGCAGACTGGCATCTCTGGCTGCTCCGTGCAGACTGGCATCTCTGGCTGCTCCGTGCAGACTGGCATCTCTGGCTGCTCCGTGCAGACTGGCATCTCTGGCTGCTCCGTGCAGACTGGCATCTCTGGCTGCTCCGTGCAGACTGGCATTTCTGGCTGCTCCATGCAGACTGGCAGCTCTGGCTGCTCCATGCAGACTGGCAGCTCTGGCTGCTCCATGCAGACTGGCAGCTCTGGCTGCTCCATGCAGACTGGCAGCTCTGGCTGCTCCATGCAGACTGACAGCTCTGGCTGCTCCATGCAGACTGACAGCTCTGGCTGCTCCATGCAGACTGACAGCTCTGGCTGCTCCATGCAGACTGACAGCTCTGGCTGCTCCATGCAGGCTGACAGCTCTGGCTTCTCCATGCAGGCTGACAGCTCTGGCTGCTCCATGCAGGCTGGCAGTTCTGGCTGCTCCATGCAGGCTGGCAGCTCCGGCAGCGCAGGAGATGAGGAAGTCTCTGACAGGCTAGATAGACGGGAGACTCCGGCGGCGCTGGAGAGGCGAGGCGCACTGTAGGCCTGATGCGTGGTGCTGGCACTGGTGGTACTGGGCCGAGAACACGCACAGGAAGCCTGGTGTGGGGAGCTGCCACCGGAGGGTTGGTGTGTGGAGGTGGCACAGGATGGGCTAGACCGTGAAGGCGTACTGGAGATCTTGAGAGCAGTGCTGGCACAGGACGTGCAAGGCTAGGGATGTGCACAGGAGGCCTGGTGCGTGAGGCTGGCACCAACTTCACCAGCCGACTAACACGCACCTCAGAACGACTATGGAGCGCTGACCCAGGTGCCATCAAATCCCCGACATGTTCCGTCGGGCGAATTCTATGCAAAAAGCACCAACACAGCAACTCCCTCATTTCTCTCTACTCCAATTTCCCCATTAACTCCTTCACAGTCTCTGCTTCGCTCACCTCCAACACCGGCTCTGGTCTCCTCCTTGGCTCCTCACAATAAACAGGGAGAGTTGGCTCAGGTCTGACTCCTGACTCTGCCACACTCTCCCTGAGCCCCCCCCCAAGAAATTTTTGGGGCTGACTCTCAGGCTTCCTTCCGAGTCGCCGTGTTGCCTCCTCATACCGGCGCCTCTCCGCTTTCGCCGCCTCCAGTTCTTCTTTGGGGCGGCGATATTCTCCAGGCTGAGCCCAGGGTCCTTCTCCGTTTAGGATTTCCTCCCGCTGTTGCTGTTGCCTGTTAACACACCACTTGGTCCCGTTGTGGTGGGTGATTCTGTAACGGTTTTCTAGGTGTGAAGGAGAGTCGGACCAAAATGCGGCGTGTAGATTGCGATCCATGTTTAATGAACAAAAGTAAAACACGAATCAATATTCAACACTACAAAACAAAGAACGTAACGAAAACCGAAACAGCCTATACTAGTGTAAACTAACACAGAGACAGGAACAAGGACACTAAGGAAAATCACCCACAAAACCCAACACAAAACAGGCTACCTAAATATTGTTCCCAATCAGAGACAATGACTAACACCTGCCTCTGATTGAGAACCATATCAGGCCAAACATAGAAATAGACAAACCAGACACACAACATAGAATGCCCACCCAGCTCACGTCCTGACCAACATTAAAACAAGGAAAACACATACGAACGATGGTCAGAACGTGACACCCATAGATTCGGGCCAATGAATGTATTTAAATGAACTGATTTCCATATATGAACTGTAACTCAGTCAAATGTTTGAAATTGCTGCATGTTCCGTTTATATTTTTGTTCAGTATAAAAGGGTCAAAGCAAATTGGTGCGATCGAGATGTAAGATACTATATGTCCTACAATTCGCGTTGACCCAATGTAAAGTATCGTTATACTAAATGGAGTGGCACGGATTGTAGTGCTCTGAGACCAGCAGACGACCGTATTTCTGACTTTAACAGGGTACATTTACGGTGCCAACATTTGGGCTACCTATATAGCGCACTGTCTTTAATTACCTTCATAATAGCCTATCTGTAAACTTTTCAAAGTGCTGAATTGAGACATAAAAGTTGTTGTGCATGGCGAAAGTTCTTATGGAGTAAATATAGCCTAACCTTATTCTTGCAACAGTAAACCAGGTGTGTATGAGATGTTGCCTAGATGGCATGTACTAAACCTTAAACACATAGGCAGAGTAGGCCTAGGTCGAAACATAGGTTAGTCTACGTGAACAAGGCAACAACTCAGGTCTTTGGGTTGTGTCCAAAAGAATTGCGCATGCAGGGCATCAGGTAAAGTCTACAAATGAAATTGGCGAACAGTGCTGTCACTTTCAGAGAGAAGCACCTGCTCGGATGAACTCCAATCAGATTCATTATCTGGCGGGACAGAACGCCTGCCTAGGTAGTTATTGGCCATCAAGACAGTTCCCCAGAGACGGGAAAAGCAATGACGGTTCCATTTTAAAGGCTGACTTTCACAATATCACATACTCAAAATGATTAGGCCTATGCTTAATTGGTTGGCCCATATGCAGAATGTGCGCATCAAATGTTTCTGCTTCATTGAACTTTAAAAACTGATGTGTTGTGCTTAGCCAAAGATTTAATAGATTGTGTGATGAATTTACTTTCACAATGTTTTTGAATCATCTGTTGCTGCAAGCTATTTAGCCTACTATACTTTACCAATCGTTAATTGCACACAAGAGCGCGCATCACAGGATCGCCTTTCACTTTCTTCATTCACAACCATCACGCCCCCTCGCTTCTCCACTCAAACTGTTTGCGAGGCTCCTCGACTACAGAAACAGTTCGCAGTAAGAGGTTTACCTGTTCTTAAACTAACCAGAGAAGCTGACGCCTTAATGGTGGACTATAGACACATCTTCGTGATTATTCATTGTGGAAATATAGCTATTCCTTTACAAGGTAGGCAAGTATTCACTCAATAATCTATTATTTACTTATGTTTAGGCTATTATTACGAAATTAAAACTGTTGTTTCACAAGTAATTATGGCTGCAAGCTATTGTCACTTGTCCGTTCTGTCTGAATATCTCTTACCTAAAATATAAAAAATAATATATAGGTTATATTTCGCTAGCGTGCATGACTGCAAATTAGAAAATAATTTATACCCCTGTTTGATTACCAACAATGAAATCAAAATGTGTTGAAATAACTGTCTTCACATGAGATGAGCAGTTTAAATGTGCGTAATTTGGTAGCCGATACAATTCGATGTGTCGGGAACCACTGTCTGCATCTGATTATGATGGATCTAATAGCTTAAGAAGATTACAAGTGTAATAAATAGTGTTCATGATATAACAGGGTGTTCCACTACCAGAGCTGTCAACCAGTGTGAGCCACGCGACCCTCACAA
This sequence comes from Oncorhynchus tshawytscha, assembly GCF_018296145.1. Classification (NCBI taxonomy): domain Eukaryota; kingdom Metazoa; phylum Chordata; class Actinopteri; order Salmoniformes; family Salmonidae; genus Oncorhynchus; species Oncorhynchus tshawytscha. The sequence continues at coordinate 57,566,324 of NC_056441.1, forward strand.
CGCTCTATCAAATAGATATAAAAAACATCAGTGAGAAGAAGCCACATTAAATTCAGTTGTTTGCTATACACATGTTCGTACTTTTGTTTGGGTATATTCCTTATAACCATATAATACTGTAGCCTACATCGTTCCATTATTTACAGCCTTATATAGTAGTCCTCTGCTATACCCTAATCAATGGCCTCTTCAATAAACGTGAACGACTACTCCTTCAAGCGTGTGTCCTATAGACCTACAAACGTAAACCTATGTATTGCTCTCAGAAAATAATCGCGTTTAAAATAGCCGAGCTGTGTGTGTGGATTAGCAGGTATACAGCGGTAGCCTACCAAATAGTTAACTGGGGGATGTCCGGGAATTGGATGATCTCAGAGCCTAACTATTACATAAGGTTTGTGTTGGTGCAACCCACCCACTGGGCATAGACGCCAATTCAACGTCTATTCCACGTTGGTTCAACCAGTATGGGTCTGAGTGAGACTGTTACACAAGGGCACAAGAACCTGGGACCTTAATCACGAAAAGAAATCAGAGCCTTTCTCTCTACAATCTAATTTCAAACCCAGAAATCTGTTTTCCACAAGCCATATGACAAATGAATTACATCGGCCATACATATCGATGCCTCTTCAACATTGAACTGATTGAATTCACTGCTGGTTTGATTAAATTATACCGTCTAGGTAGGCTATATAATATGCACAACAATGCACAACACATTAATGACGTTAAAGTTGACAGGCAATACGTTTGCGCAGTAGCCTGAGTATTCCCTCCAAAAACGTCTGGATAATGTATTGCACCTACTGAAAAATAAACTAGTAGAATAATGAATAGATTGGGCGTTGGGTTATTTTGTTGGCCTGGTTTTGGTCATCAGAAGAGAGAAAAACTAAGCAAAATGTCAACCACATTACGCAAGACGCATTCTGATTAGGGGACTGCGTGCCATTGAGATGGCCGAATTAAGAGTTTCAGGACAAGGAATGAAGCACAAATTCTTAATAGCCACTTTCCTTGGTCGGGTAGAGAAGTAACAAGGAGTGCGGAACTGGTGGTATAATGGTATAACCTTTTGATACACAACGCAAATGGAAACCATATGTGGCAGAAATAAACTACAAACAGGTGTTGACTTGAATAATTATGTTACATATGTGTTCAGGAAAATTTTACAAAATATAACATAATTCAGTCAGAATCGTGATTTTCCTGTGTTTTATATATATTTCCACACTATGAGTTTGGAAATATACTGTGATGTTCTGAAGAGGATGATAATGTCATTTTAGTGTAATAGCTATTTGAAAAGTACACTTGAAATTTCAGCCTGTTTTGGTGGGATGGAGTTGGTGACATCACCAGGCAGTAAATTAGTTAATAGACCAATAAGATAGAGAGTTCCAAACCACTCTGCCAATAACAGCTACTTTACAGTTTTCCCCTCCCCACTCAGACCACTCCCAGAATTCTTGCTTGAGAAATTGCTCTTTGCTCTTTGCTTCTTTTTGAAGGTGGCTGCATTGGACCTTTAAATATCCCCATTAATATTTTAATTAACAAGAAATATCTAGGCATATTTTTTTTAGTTTAACCTTTATTTAACTTGGCAAGTTAAGAGTAAATTCTTATTTACAATGATGGCCAAACCCAGACAGTCCCTATGGGACTCCCAATCATGGCCGGATGTGATGCAGCCTGGATTCAAACCAGGGACTGCAGTGATGCCCTTTGCACAGAGATGCAGTGCCTTAGACTGCTGCGCCACTCGGGAGCCCAATAGATCTGTCACTTTTGTGATGAGTAATTCAACATTTTTGTCAGTTTTTATCCAGCTGTCTCATCAGTTGTGTGTGTGTGTGTGTGTGTGTGTGTGTGTGTGTGTGTGTGTGTGTGTGTGTGTGTGTGTGTGTGTGTGTGTGTGTGTGTGTGTGTGTGTGTGTGTGTGTGTGTGTGTGTGTGTGTGTGTGTGTGTGTGTGTGTGTGTGTGCGTGCGTGTGTGTGTGCGTGTTTGATAAAACTTCCTCTGTGATGGAATTAGGGTAAATCCCTCACCATAAATAGGTGAGGAGCAGGGCCCAGGACCTTCTGAATGAAGAGTGGAGCAGGACAGGATTACAGCATTGTCATGCAGTAGCAGGACTGTCAGCATACATGGGCAAGCACAGCACTTTATCCCTGTTGTGTTGTGTTTGTCAACCAGCATGTTTATAGATTCACTTCCCTGCATACAATCTGCCAGACACATAATATAAAGATAGAAGGGTGAAATATTGTTTACTTCCTACTCAAGAAAGATCATTTAATCTCTCTGTCTGTCTCAGAGAATAGTAGGCTGTTTGTATCATGTCTGTTGGCGTGTCACAGAAATGGTATAGTCCAATTGCCAGGGCAATCTTTCACTATCAGCCCGCATCTGCTGTCACTACTCAGTGACACAATGCCTTGTCACAATGTGGCTAACGACTCTGCGGTCAATTAACACTGAAGATCATCACCGACAAGTCTCAACACCTCTCTTATAAAGACCTCAAGCAGCTTCATATGTGAAGCTTGTGTTAAAATTCACATAACGGTTAGAGATGCCAGGAGTCGACTGGCTGTGGTAGAAAATGTGTAGCATCTCAACTCATATCAAGTGTGACAACAGTACTATAACTCCTAAAGGATATGATTCATACACAAATCACCTCAAACCTAATGAGACATTGAAATAGTTTTAACTTTTAAATACAGGATTCATGTTTGAGAAAGTTTTCATAACAGAACAGTTTACTGGAATATAAGATGATGGCTAAATGGGAGTAAAGTCCTCGGGTTGGTGGGGATTCCAGTAACTGAGATGATTAACGATAATGTCGTCAGCTGAATGCAGTCAGCAGTATCATCAGTGAGTCAGCTTAGAGCACAGCCACGAACTACACTACATGACCAAAAGTATGTGGAGACCCGCCCGTTGAACATCTCATTCTAAAATCATGGCCATTGATATGGAGTTGGTCCCCCTTTTACTGCTTATAAGAGCCTCCACTCTTCTAGGAAGGCTCTCCACTAGATGTTGGAACTTGCTTCCATTCAGCCATAAGAGCATTAGTGAGGTCAGGCACTGATGTTGGGCGATTGGGCCTGGCTCGCAGTGGGAGTTCCAAAAGGTGTTTGTTGGGGTTGAGGTCAGGGCTCTGTGCAGGCCTGTCAAGTTCTTCCACACTGATCTGGACAAACCATTTCTGTATGGACCTCACTTTGTGCAAGGGGGCATTGTCATGCTGAAACAGGAAAGGCCCTTCCCCAATCTGTTGCCACAAAGTTGGAAGCACAGAATCATCTAGAATGTCATTGTATACTGTAGTGTTAAGATTTCTATTCACTGGAATTAAGGGGCCTAGCCCGATCCATGAAAAACAGCCGCTTTGAAAGTTACTGAGCTCTTCAGTAAGGCCATTCTACTGCCAATGGTTGTCTATGGAAATTGCATGGCAGTGTGCTCAATTTTATACACCTGTAAGCAAATGGGTGTGGCTGACATTTTGGGGCTCCCGAGTGGCGCAGCAGTCTAAGGCACTGCATTTCAGTGCTAGAGGCGTCACTACAGACACCCTGGTTCGTATCCAGGCTGTATCACAACCGTCCGGAATTGCGAGTCCCATAGGGCAGCGCACAATTGGCACAGGTTTGGCCGGTGTAGGCCGTCATTGTAAATAAGAATTTGTACTTAACTGACTCGCCTAGTTAAAAAAATATATATTTTTTTTAAATATAGCCTAATCCACTAATTTGAAGGGGTGTCCACATACTTTTGTGTATGATCAGCAGGAATAAAGATGCAATTCAAAAGACCACAGATCACGATGAGCAACTTTTTTTATTTTTATGTCTGTCATCCAAATGGGCGTTTGAAGAAAAAGGCTACAGTTAACATGCATTTAAATGCTTGTTAGTGTAATGTGCACACAGCTCTGGAGGAAACACAAAGAGGTCCTGATAACAGGTTACCACACAGGGAGACGCACACGAAATGCTTTTGAACAAATAACTTCCTTGGAAAATTGTGTTTCCACAAAAGACTAGCAAGTCTTTGGAATGCACAACAAATTCCCGAGGATGTATGATTTACTGTGTGATTCACTGCAACACCCCACACAAACCTCAAATCAGCACACACCATCTGCCATGTGAAACCATAGGCATTTTTGGGTGGTTTCAGCCAGTCCCCCTCAGCAAACACACAGATTCTTGAAGTGTTTCCCCTTGTATTTCTGTCCTCTGGCTCCAAGGTTGTAAATCTCTCTGTCTTTCTCTCTGTGTCTCCACAGACCTCCAAGACTAGCGTTTTGATGTCACATTCCCAAAGCAACTGAACCCCGTCAGAGAAACAGCAGACATAAAGATAGCGAAAGGATTCTTCATCTTCAGAGAGGACAAAGAATAAGGAAGAAGGGAGGTTTTGAAGCTGGAACACCCACCACCCTTATTGAATAATGGTGACTTTTTGAGAGTGCGTTGATCTCAGGTCAAGGCCTACATGCCACTGTGATCACTAAGAAGCGGACAAAGGAAAAAAATAATTGACAAAAATCATATTAAAAGGAGGTGCAAATCTCATCACTGAGAGACGATCCCCTCACAAACTGAATTCTGGGAAACAGAATGCCAGCGAAGACGCCCATGTACTTAAAGACTACCACACCCAAGCGGGGGAAGAAGCTCAAGCTGCGAGACGTCCTGTCCAGTGACATGATTAGCCCCCCGCTAGGGGACATGCGCCACAGTGCCCATGTCGGGCTGGAGGGAGAGGGCGACATGTTCGGAGACGTAGGCTTTTTACAGGGCAAGATGGACATGTTGCCCGCCCTGAACGGCTTACCACGGTCCCACAGTATGGAGAGGCAGCTGGATGAAGTCTACCCCATGAACGACAAAGGACTCAACCACTCTTGTAACAACCACCGCAATCCCTACCACCATTCCACCAGCCTGCTGAAGAGCACCATCTCCATGCCTGTGTTCATCGCCCCCGAGCAGGCCCCTCCCAAGCCGCCTCGGCTCCACCTGGAGGACTTGACCCCCCCGTCCCAGCAGCAACAGCAACAGCAGCACCAACCTCAGCAGAACAACCATAACCACAACGACCACAACCAGCAGCGGCATCACTCAATGTCTGTGTGTGACCAGGGTGTCGGCTGCTACATGGACCCTTGCCACGACCTTAATTACTCTGCCTCCTTCAGGCACCTGGTGCCCTCCTCCGGCTCCTTCTCAGAGGTCTCCTCAGAGGACTCCATGTCAGAGAACTGTGGCCCCCTGGAACCTCAGAGGGGGCTGAGCCTGGATTCAGATGCTGGCCTGAGCAATGAGGACCTGAGGAGCGAGCGGAGTGAGTCGCCCACCGTGTGCCCTAGATTCTCTCCCGGTGTCTCCCGCTCAGAGTCCCTGATGGGCTTGGATCTGGACCTGGGGCCATCCATCCTGGAGGATGTGCTGAGGATCATGGACCGCTACAAGAGTGTTGATGACCACTGTGATTTGTGAGCAGATGGGGGGAAAGGGGTTTAGACACTGCTGTGCAGAGAGGTGTCTGGTACACTTTTTTTTTTACCATCCTCCATATAGCCTAATGATGATTGGGCTGGTCAGGCAGGCAGGCAGGCAGACAGAGACAGACAGACAGACAGACAGACAGACAGACAGACAGACAGACAGACAGACAGACAGACAGACAGACAGACAGACAGACAGACAGACAGACAGACAGACAGACAGACAGACAGACAGACAGACAGACAGACAGACAGACAGACAGACAGACAGACAGACAGACAGACAGACAGACAGACAGACAGACAGACAGACAGACAGACAGACAGACAGACAGACAGACAGAGGATAGTGCCAGGACTGACAGGCTAAAAAGCCTGGGACTTAAGACGGATGTAAATGTGGGACTATATAATATCCAGACTGGATACACAGCAGCTTCAGAACCAACCATTTGTCTTTTGATATTCAGAATCACAATGGGGGAGAGACAATAATTTCTCCCACCCAAATGTTGTCTAAGTTTTCACAGACTATCATTTTACATGTTTTTCAGCATAATTCATACTTCACTAACTCTCTAAGTAAGCTATGTAGTTTTGTGATAGGATGAAACGTAGTTGTCTGAAAATACAATTAATGTACTTAAAAAGCCTTCAAGGTTTGTGTTTTGTTTCCATGAAATATCATATTGCTGATATTCTTCCAGGAACACATTTTTTAAAATTCTGTATGTACATCTGATTGAATTTTACTGTTCTATGTCAGAACAATACGATCAAGACTGGAGCATGCTATGTATTAGTTTGCCATCTAGTGGCATATGTAAGAATGACACCCAAAATGCAGCAGTTCGAGCAGGGCAAAAAGTGAGGTCAAAATGTTGTTTTCTGGGGGCTAAAGTGCATTAGAATCAAAGTATCAGAAATGTGCAGCTTCTTCAAAATCCTTTAAATATAGTGGGATGACCAGAGAAGGTTTCTCTTTTGTAACAGCTGTGCAATTTGTGGACTTGAATCGAATCCTTCAGCATTTTCTTCTATTGCGTTGTTAAATTACAGTGTATCTCCAATTGTTATGTATATAACTGTAATATATGAAATAAATATGGGAATTAGATGCTGTACCATTGTATCATTCCTTTCTTTTATACACACTACCGTTCAAAAGTTTGGGGTCACTTAGAAATGTCCTTGTTTTTGAAAGAAAAGCACATTTTTTGTCCATTAAAATAGATCAGAAATACATTGTAGACATTGTTAATGTTGTAAATGACCATTGTAGCAGGAAATGGCTGATTTTTAATGTCTCGCATGGAATAGCCTTCATTTCTCAGAACAAGAATAGACTGACGAGTTTCAGAAGAAAGTTATTTGTTTCTGGCCATTTTGAGCCTGTAGTCGAACCCACAAATGCTGTTATTCCAGATACTCAACTAGTCTAAAGAAGGCCAATTTTATTGCTTCTTTAATTAGAACAAAGGTTTTCAGCTGTGCTAACATAATTGCAAAAGGGTTTTCTAATGATCAATTAGCCTTTTAAAATGATAAACTTGGATTAGCTAACACAAAGTGCCATTGGAACACAGGAGTGATGGTTGCTGACAATGGGCCTCTGTACGCCTATGTAGATATTCCATTACAAATCAACAGTTTCCAGCTACATTAGTAATTTACAACATTAACAATGTCTACACTGTACATTTTAAGTTAATGGGCAAAAAAAAGTGATTTTCTAAGTGACCCCAAACTTTGGAACGGTAGTATATATACAGTACCAGTCAAAAGTTTGGACACACCTACTCATTCAAGGGTTTTTCTTTATTTTTACTATTTTCCACATTGTAGAATAATAGTGAAGACATCAATACTACGAAATAACACATATGGAATCAAGTTCTCACCAAAGAAGTGTGAAACAAATCCAAATATATTTGATATTTGAGATTCTTCAAAGTAGCCACCCGTTGCCTTGATGAAAGCTTTGCACACTCTTGGCATTCTCTTAACCTGGAATGCTTTTCCAACCGTCTTGAAGGAGTTCCCACATATGCTGAGCACTTGTTGGTTGCTTTCCCTTTACTCTGCGGTCCAACTCATCCCAAACCATCTCAATTGGGTTGAGGTTGGGTGATCGTGGAGGCCAGGTCTTCTGATGCAGCACTCCATCACTCTCCTTGGTCAAATAGCCCTTACACAGCCTGGAGGTGTGTTGGGTCATTGTCCTGTGGAAAAACAAATGATAATCCCACTAAGTGCAAACCAGGTGGGATGGAGTATCGCTGCAGAATGCTGTGGTAGTCATGCTGGTTAAGTTGGCCTTGAATTCTAAATAAATCACTGACAGTGTCACCAGCAAAGCACCGCCACACCATCACACCTCCTCCTCCATGCTTCACGGTGGGAACAACACATGTGAAGATCATCCGTTCACCTACTCTGCGTCTCACAAAGACACGGCGGTTGGAACCAAAAATCTCAAATTTGGGCTCATCAGACCAAAGGACAGATTTCCACTTTTCTAACGTCCATTGCTCGTGTTTCTTGGCCCAAGCAAGCCTCTTCTTCTTATTGGTGTCCTTTAGTAGTGGTTTCTTTGCAACAATTTGACCATGAAGGTCTGATTCATGCAGTCTTCTCTGAACAGCTGATGTTGAGATATGTCTGTTACTTGAACTCTGTGAAATTGGGCTGCAATTTCTGAGGATGGTAACTCTAATGAACTTATCCTCTGCAGCAGAGGTAACTCTGGGTCTTCCTTTCCAGTGGCGGTCCTCATAAGAGCCAGTTTCATCATAGCGCTTGATGGTTTTTGTGACGGCATTTAAAGAAACTTTCAAAGTTCTAGAAATGTTCTTTATTGACTGACCTTCATGTCTTAAAGTAATGATGGACTGTCGTTTCTCTTCGTTTCTCTTTCTCTTATTTGAGCTGTTCTTTCCATAATATGGACTTGGTCTTGTATCAAATAGGGCTATCTTCTGTATACCAACCCTACCTTGTCACAACAGAACTGATTGGCTCAATGCATTAAGAAGGAAATAAATTCCACAAATGAACTTTTAAGAAGGCACACCTGTTAATTTAAATGCATTCCAAGTGATTACCTCATGAAACTGGTTGAGAGAATGTCAAGAGCGTGCAAAGCTGTCATCAAGGCAAAGGGTGGCTACTTTGAAGAATCTCAAATATAAAACATATTTTTATCTGGGGCTCCCGAATGGTGCAGCGGTCTAGTCCCTGGTTTGAATCCAGGCTGCATCACATGATTGGGAGTCCCATAGGGCGGTGCAAAATTGGCCCAGTGTCATCCGGGTATGGCTGGGATTGGCTGTCATTGTAAATAAGAATTTGTTCTTAACTGACTTGTCTGGTTAAATAAATAAAAATGTGCTTAACAATTTTTGGGTTATTACATGATTCCATATGTGTTATTTCATAGTTTTGATGTATTTTCTACGTTATTCTACAACGTAGAAAATAGTAAAAATAAAGAAAACCCTGGAATGAGTAGGCATGTCCAAACTTTTACCTGGTACTGTGTATATATAACTATATATATATATATATTATATATTTTATTTTTTATTTTATATTATATATATTATATATTATATATATATATATTGTTATATATACACAGTACCAGGTAAAAGTTTGGACATGCCTACTCATTCCAGGGTGTTCTTTATTTTTACTATTTTCTATAGTAAAAATAAATATAAATATATATATATGTGTGTGTGTCCATCTCAGTGAACTAATAATACATTGCGGAGGCCTGGACTAAAAGCCAATTCATGCTTGATTCGCAAATGTGGTTGGAGGCTCCATATGGAGAGTGTGACGCATATGCAGAGCCTCCAGAGTCATGCAGATGCCAAATCGAGGTCTGTGCTGCATCGCCATGTGCCTGCCAAATATTGTATCAAGGCTGAGGGCTCTGTATAGCTCCGCATTGACATGATTGGTTGACAGTAGGTGGGGGCGGTACATCCTGTATAAACACAAACTCACTTCCTTGACAACAGCTCCGCATTTCTCCGTGAAGTACGATAATTATGAATGCCCTGACTTCTGCTGTGGTCATATCACCGTAAATGCTTCATGGCCAATGCAGAAGTCGTATTGACATTAGCCCAGATGCACAATGCACTTCTCTCTCCTGCCAATTTGTGGACATGTATTGTTTCATAACTTCATTGTGTGAATTGTTTGCGTTTGATTGTTAGTATATATGAATTCCCCATTACATATATAACCAGTAGTACATGTACCGTTAATTCCTGTAATTTCTAATCTACAATTTTTTGTTACTTTGGTCATGGTCATTTCTTTAATTGCATCCAATATTATTATTCCAGTCTTCCTGTTCTCATTGTCGGAGTGGGCACATTGTTTGCAGAGTGCACAATATATGCTGCACTTGTGAGAAACAAGTTTTGGTTTATTTAATTACATTTAAGAGTTCTGTCAATTTAGTCCGTGTCTTTTGTTTTGAGCGCTCATGTCAATGTTGAGTAAGGACGTGAACATAGAAGTAGGCCTATAGGCTACCTGGCCTGCATGCAAATGTAGGCATAAATGTGTCGATTTGGAGCTCTGATAGTATTTCTGATTGGCTTAATGCACCACCACTAATGAATGACCTGTGGATATTCTCAAGTATTGTTTTCTTCACCTCAAACAGTAAGCAAACAAAGTCTGTTTTTACATTCATTGCAAATGACAAAAGTTCCTCAATGTATTAGAAAAATCTTTCCAGTTCTTTCCCTTTCAATAACCACTCAGTGTGAAAGGGAAAATTGTCATGCTCTGATCCAGTGGAAACGTCATAAAATAGGTTTCTTATCAGTGCTTGGCTTGGACTGAAACATGTTCCGGTACTCATTTTGGTTGCTGGTTTTGTTTATATTTAGGTGCAAGAGCTCCACAATACTTTTGAGCTAATATTCTAAGAGGAACAGGAGCTCAAGCAGTAGAACATTTGAGATGCTGGTACTTAGCTCTGGTGAGCTCCTGCCCTGCTGGCTTTGGCAGATTCTGCCACTACTCTCCTGAAGTTGCTGGTGATAGGCTACACGAGGAATAGCAAACCTTTCTCACATGGAATGCCAATTTAACTTACAATGTCTAACGATCTATGTGCCAATTGTGGTTTTCATATCCACATTTTCATGAAACAGTTCCATCTAATTTATAATAACGTCTTCATATCTCAAAATCATTGTCATGTGATTAATCAAAATTTTATCCAAATCTAAATGATATAAAGTTACAAGTTACAAGTTGATATAAGTTACCTAAAAAGTAACTTCTATTGTCAACTATGTAAATATAGCCAACAAATAAAAACATTTCAGTCTGCAGGTAGAAAATATCCCAAGAGCGGGAGGAGACTAGTTGGGCCAGGTGAAGTTTTTTTTCTTCTGGTTATCTAGATCTCTGGCGCCCTCTGGAGGCATCAAACCATAAGCTTAAAGCATCAGACAAGCTCAAAAGATATTGTTGATTTTATTAAAACACACAGGGTGGGTCTATATAAGGAAAAATACACGAACAATCGATTGGTCGAAAGAACAGATGACTTTCGGTCTACCAAGATTTTATTTAGTCGGGACAGCCCTAAATCTGAGGAAACTGTAACTTCTGGCTTATCTTTTCTAATATTGAGGTCATCCCACCACACAACCTATTAGGGGAGAGTGGGATAAGTTGAGCCACCCTTGTTTCTAGGAAACCATACACAAAATTATGAATTTGACCAAATATTTAAGAAAAGTAGTTAAGCCCTGCGCTTCAATGCTCTTAGTTGTTGCTGAAATTGACTCATTATGCTGTTTCTTTTCTGCATCTACGTTATATCGCTGAATCTACCTTTAACTTACCCTGTCCAGAGGCTAAACTTACCCCATTCCCGGGGTAAGTTGTGCCAAGAGACCAATCTTTTTGGACAAGCTACAGTATGTTTTCAAACTGTAATGTTTACATGAATTCTCATTATTTCCATATATCTTTGTTAGAAAGAATACCATATTTCCCTTGATGGAGTAATGCTGAATGTAAAAATGGCTCAACTTACCCCACTCTCCCCTACCATACATCTTGTCAAATGAACAATATAGGCAGTACCTTTACTACTCTTATGACAATACCTTCTGCTCATGTTGTATATAAATAGAATGTTATTTTCGGGTAAATCTTTATTCTTTCTTTAGTCTGCAGTATTTCAGTTTTCTTTCATTTTATGAAGTTGAATAAAAGACTGCACAATAGTTCTCTGAACCTCCCTGGCTGGCTGTATCGCTTTAGTGGATACTCAAACTGCTCTCAGACAAGTCTGCAGGTTTTGACTAGCAGAAGTGTCGTAGCTGGTTAGGAGAATTTACGCAACAGTTTAGGAGAATTAACTTTGACATTTAGGACAATTTAAGTTAAGGTTAGGAAAAGGGTTAACTTTTCCCCGACGCGACTCAGAAATACCTAGCTACAACCAGGTCTGCTCTGAGAACAGTCTTGGTTTCCACAAATGCGATTCAGCGCAACATTTAACTCGATATTTGACTAGTTAGTTCTGATTACAGGAATGGGACGTACTTCCATTGAGGGATGCATACAAAACCCAATCAGAGAAGACCATAGGATTAGCTCACAATTCTGCAGCCAATCAGAGAAGCAAAAGATAGGGCTTTGTGTAGACTGAGGATGTCTGAAGAAATCCAGTGTGGAACACAGCTAGCTAGCTAGTTGAAGGGGTTTGTTTTGCCAATAAATTAGCTAGGCATCTATTTATTGTTAAAAAAAGTGACTGACACATAAGCAGCTAGCTCGCCGCTGCAATAAATCCACTGAAATGAAGTAAGTGCTCGTGGCAGAGAGATTCTCAGACAGGGCAAAGTTAGCACTATGTGGCTAGTAAACTCTTTGCTAACATAGCTAGCAGTTGGCTATCGTAAGCTAGCTAGCTGGTTAAACTATAAACATTACACCGTGCGATGTCTGTTGGAACGACCTTAGCCACAGATGAATAGGGGAGTTAGCTAGCCAGCTAGTTGATGTTTTTTATATAGCTAATGCTATATGCTGAATGTTACCTGGCGAAATGCCCTTACTATGACTACTACCTTTTTATTCTAGGCTCAACATCGAAGGGTTGTTAGTCTATTTCCCATATGACTACATTTACCCAGAGCAATATTCCTACATGCTGGAACTCAAGAGGACCCTGGATGCCAAGGTAAATAGAGAGACCCAGCAACATGCCACTTGTTGTAGATCAATCCTAATGCTATGGCCCTATGCATGATGGTAACACATTGTTTATCGAAAGGGACATGGAGTTCTGGAGATGCCATCGGGAACTGGGAAAACCATCTCTCTTCTGTCATTGATTGTTGCATATCAGCGGGTGAGTCAAGATATCTCCGTTCCTCCATCAGGACTCTATTGGAAGAACCTTTGTCACCATCTGGTCCTCTTTGACATTTCACTTATACAGTGATCTCTCCTCTCTTTGACAGGAGTATCCCCTTGAAGTCACAAAGCTGATCTACTGTTCCCGAACTGTTCCTGAGATAGAGAAGGTGATCTCTCTCCCTCTCTTTCTCTCTCACACCTTTCTTTGTGCTCCCCTGTCCTTGAAGAACATATGTTTCTCATCCCCTTCTCTGATGCCATGTTGCTCCCTTGTCTGTCAGGTGGTGGAGGAGTTGAGGAAGTTAATGGAGTTCTATTCTAAGGAGACGGGAGAGAAGAACAACATCCTGGCTCTGGCGCTTTCCTCTCGGAAAAACCTGTGTGTTCACCCCGAGGTAAGAGCAACATGCCGTAGTCTCATATTACAAAATTACAGTAGGCTGCCTGTATCGATTACCCTTTTCAGATATAATGGTATGTGGCCCCTTGAAAGCACTACAGCATGATTGTTTGTCTGTTAGGGTAGGCTACACTGACTTTTTAAAATGCCAACCCTTCTCTGGAGACATGAACAGCATTTTACTTGTCTGTAAAGTAATGTTGCTTCTGAAGTGAGACTAACGTCCATCAGTGGGTGAGCAGAACAGTCAATTCTAGCCTGCCTGCGCGCAGACCACTCTTTCCTAAAAAAAGGGTACTTTAAAGTTTGTTAAATATCACAACTTACCAAGACATTCAGTAGAAAGAAAGCACATCTAGCTACCCTACCATAAAAAAACAGCGTAAGCAACACAGCAGCACATCAATCAGCAATGTTTATTGTTGTCATGGAAATAATAGAACATGATATACAGGCAGAATTCTACTGTCTGAAAAGGTACCGACGCTTCTAATGTGACACTTTTTCAATTGTCTGAAAAGTTTTCAATTATCGACATGTTACTACTGTACTGCGTTCTATGTCTGTAAAGGGTCGCGATAGACAACTTCATTGCCCGGCCCTAGCGGTCAGTACACATATCTTCACGATGACACCCACTAACAGTGGTTCTGTAACGCTCTTCAAACACTTTTGTGTGTGTTCAATATAGAGCATTTCTTTGCATGTAGTTAAATTGTGTGTGTCCATGTCATGGTCCAAATTGCATGATTCTTTGTGTTCAGGTGAGCTCCTTACGCTTTGGGAAGGAGGTGGATGGGAAATGTCACAGCCTGACGGCGTCATACATCCGTGCCCAACGGCACAGCAACCCAAGCCTGCCTTCCTGCCGTTTCTATGAGGTGAGGGGCTTGGGATTGTGACAAAGAGAGTGATCTGGAGAGTCCCACGCCTCTGTCTGTCTGTCTGACTGACTCTGTCTCTCTGCTCCAGGAGTTTGATGCTATGGGAAAGCAGGTGCCTCTCCCCGCTGGAGTCTACAATCTGGACGATCTGAAGGACTTTGGGCGGAGGAAAGGCTGGTGCCCCTACTACCTAGCACGCTATTCGGTAAGAATAGCCCATTGTCATAGCATCTGATGTTTTTCTTTTACCAGTGTTTTTGTAGCATGTTATATTTGACAGCATTACTAAAGACGGTACAGTATGAAGATGGGCAGAAACTACTTCTCCAATCGAAATTGCCGATCACACTTGTAGGCGATGTCAAGTTGACGTTGGCTAGCTAAGCTCAAGCATAGAAACACATAATCAGGTCTAACGATCGTCTCACGCCGAACTGAGCATGTGCAGGCGGTCAAATCATAAGCCCTTTCGGTGATAAAGTTGTTTTTTTACAAATGAAAACGTGTCTGTTTGTCACTTTCACAAGGTTGCAGTATTAACATGTTCAACTACTTAAGACATTGGCTCGAATCTAGGTTGTGCCTTTAGATGTTGAGAAAATTAACAACCAAGGATTTTTCACTTCTTCTCGCAATGTCTTCTCAAACCCTGGCCTGCTCTGCTTGGTTTGTTTCACAAGCGTTCCCGGACGTCTCGTGACGTTGCACCTCTGGGTTTAGAAACTCTGTGGCATTACTTTATGAAGGAGATGGATTTGTGGCAGTGTTTTTACTTTTTGCTTCTGTCCTTAACACATACAGATCCTCCATGCCAACATCATAGTTTACAGTTACCACTACCTCCTGGACCCAAAGATTGCAGACCTTGTCTCAAAGGAGCTCTCCAAGAAATCAGTGGTTGTTTTTGACGAAGCACATAACATCGGTAAGGACATCCAGCTGTTTCTTTCCCATTTGTTTAAGCAACCCACTGTTTCAAGCCTCCGCAAGCTGACGTTCCATCCTCCTCTTCCTCAGACAATGTGTGCATCGACTCAATGAGCGTCAACATCACCAGGAGGACTCTGGACCGCAGTCAGGCCAACGTGGAGACCCTACAGAACACCATTCTCAAGTAAGGTCATACACTAGTGGATCTAGTGGAGAGCAGCACTAGAACCACTGTCATGTTCTGTGTACAAAGGAGAATGTACATGGCGTCTATAATGAGACCGACTGAACCAGTTTGTTGTTCTTGCCCCAAAAGTGTAGAGGGTTTTGATGTCATCTCAACCGCTTGTCCTCTGCTGTAGGATAAAGGAGACAGATGCAGCCAAACTGAAAGAGGAATACAGACGATTGGTGGAGGGCCTGAAAGAGGCCAACGTTGCTAGGGAGACCGACATCTACATGTCCAATCCCGTGTTGCCAGATGAGATCCTCCAAGGTTAGCCCCCTGGAGTCCAGTCGAAAACAACCAGTTATTGAATATTTATATCGATTTATGCTCAAACAGGTTTTCATGTATCAATCTTTCCGTTTCTATACCCTGTCCTCCCTCCCCCGCACTGTCTGTCTTTCTTTCCCCCCTCCAGAGGCTGTGCCTGGCAGCATCCGCACGGCAGAGCACTTCGTGGGCTTCATGAAGCGTTTCCTGGAGTACCTGAAGGCCAGGCTGAGGATTCACCATGTGGTGCAGGAGAGCGCTCCACAGTTCCTCAAAGACATCTTTGAGAAGGTCTGCATTGACCGCAAGCCCCTCAGGTAACTTCTACAGTACCTTTGTGTTAGTTTTGTATAGCCTGGTGCCCTCGGTTGGTGGAGTTTTCCACTTTAGGTCCTAACATGTGCAAACTCTGTCCACCAGGGCACCGGGCAATGTCAACCAAATGCTCCTAGACCTAACTGACTCCATCGTGGATTATGTCTCTTTGGTACATTGAAAGAAGTTTCTAGTAACTCCTACTCACTCCTTTTATGACATATCTATTTGTTTCTCTAGATTCTGTGCCGAGAGGTTGCGTTCGTTGCTGAGGACTTTAGAGATAGCGGACATCGCAGACTTCTCAGCCATCACCCTCATCTCCAACTTTGCCACTCTGGTCAGCACTTACAGCAAAGGTACTGAACCTCCCTAGGCTGACTGGGTCTATGTTACCTCTACATGGCTACAGCTCTGTGGTTATTTATTTTCTTTGTTCTTCCCTTGCTATCTTCCACAATCAGGCTTCACCATCATCATTGAACCCTTTGAAGACAGAACCCCCACCATTGCTAACCCCGTGCTGCACTTCAGGTGGGGTTCATTTGTGTTGAGTATGTTCTGTTTTGCCAGCAGAACGGTGTGATATTGATGGATGAGATGTTGTGCCACTGCAAGACCCAAGGGTGAAATATTCCATCAGGATGCAAGTGGATGGGATCTAGTTTTAACCCTGCTCTTCTCTCCTCTCCCTTCAGCTGTATGGACCCTTCCATTGCCATCAAGCCTGTGTTCGAGCGCTTCCAGTCTGTCATCATTACGTCAGGGGTAATCTCTCGCTCTCCCCTTCCTCTGTTCCTAGATTAACTGTGACCTAGCCACTAATCTTGATTAGTGATTATAAGACACCTGCTGATGGTCTCATCTGTCCAAGATGGGGCCACTCACATTCCAAGGCAGTTGGGCTAGAGTGCCATTTGTAAACTTAGTACATGTGTTAATGAGGCTTGTGTTTATGGCTTTTCTTTGTGTTTCTCAGTACTTTATCAACAATAAATCTGCGGCTTTTTAATTTTTTTTTTTTAACCACCATTCAGAATTTAGTTTATCAATGAATTTGCATGCGACGCAAACAGAAATGTAAAGTTTGACAGTTTATATTATTTTCAGTATATTATTTAGCCTCAGCAGTCAGTTCAGTCATATGATCATCACTTCTCTCCATTGATCCTCTCACTAGATCCCTTGGCTGTGTGTTGGCTCGGCTGTCCTAACCTGTGGTTGTCTACTTCTGATCATGTTTCTACCCACAGACCCTTTCACCGTTGGACATTTACCCCCGAATCCTGGACTTCCGGCCTGTTACCGTGGCATCCTTCACCATGACGCTGGCACGCACCTGCCTCTGCCCTCTTGTGAGTAACCTCAGAAACAGTCTACATGATATGACCTGAGTGGTTAATTCAAGCTATGCTGAGCTTCAGAAAGGATGGAAGGAGGTGACACTGAGCTCTTCCTCTTTCAGGTGGTGGGGAGGGGGAACGACCAGGTGGCCATGACCTCCAAGTTTGAAACACGTGAAGATTTTGGTTAGTGATTGTTACATTGTATCTAAATATTGTAAGCTTGCCTTGCCTCTTTGTAAGTTTAGACTCTCCTTTCCTTAGATGTGAAAACAAATCACTGAAATAAACCTGATCTGGGTTCAATTTTTCAGCTGTCATCCGTAACTATGGCAACCTGCTGCTGGAGATGTCTGCGATTGTGCCAGATGGCATCGTGGCCTTCTTTACCAGCTACACCTACATGGAGAACATTGTGGCGTCGTGGTATGAGCAGGTGTGTGTACACGGTCCACAAATGGAAGGGAGGATAAATGTTGTTAAAAGTGAATATCTTGTTGTTCCGTCTGTACTGTTATAGCAATAGACATATCTATGTTAGCATTTTATTGGCAGCCAATAGAATTGTGGCCAGAAATGTAATTTTTTGCAAGGTAGTAATCTGGACGTTGAGTAAGCTTTGTCCTCTTGTCCTGCCCCTTTGTGTCTCTGTCTGTAGGGCATCTTGGAGAATGTCCAGAGGAACAAGCTGATCTTCATCGAGACCCCAGACGCAGCAGAGACCAGCATGGCTCTGGAGAAATACCAGGAGGTCAGGATACCCTTTCTTTGACTGTCTTAGGTTGTCTTCTGTCATTGTCTGTGACCTCTGACCTCTTATCTGTTGTGCCCCAGGCCTGTGAGAACGGCAGAGGAGCCATCCTGCTGTCTGTGGCCAGGGGGAAGGTGTCCGAGGGTATCGACTTTGGTGAGTGTTGTTTAGTTCCTGTAACATAGTAGTAGAGCCTCCATTAGGCTCATTTGCTAAACAAAATGGCCGCCAAAGTTACAGCATAGGTCATGTGTAGTTAGTTTCATATCACTTATCTCTTCAAATATCTCCCTCAGTCCACCATTTTGGCCGTGCGGTGATCATGTTCGGAGTGCCTTACGTTTACACACAGAGCCGGATCCTGAAGGTCAGTCTAACTCCTCTGCTGTTCATCATCTTTCCCTTGTTCTTCTGCTTTATTCACTGTTTTGGTCTGTTCCTCTCTTCTGTTCAGCATATGTCCTCCTCACCCCTCTGTCCTGCAATTCTTTCACTTCCTTTAATCCTAATGGTCTGTTTTTCCAAAGTAGTTATCCTTCTCCTCTTCTGTCCATCTTCACCAGGCCCGTCTGGAGTACCTGCGGGACCAGTTCCAGATTAGAGAGAATGACTTCCTGACGTTTGACGCCATGCGGCACGCAGCGCAGTGTGTGGGCCGCGCCATCAGGGGCAAAACTGACTACGGCTTGATGATCTTCGCAGACAAGGTGAGGACCTTTGGAACTTGGCGTGTCTAGTTTTAAAGGAACATTTCTTACCACTCTGATCATTGATAGACTCTACCATGATAATTTTGTTTAAAAACAAATGGTTTGTAATTTAGTTCTGTGTTGGACCCCAGGAAGATTAGTTGACGTTGTGGCGTCAGCTAATGGGATCCTAATAAAAAATTCTCAATTTTGTGGCTTTCTTGAATTTGAAAGCTGTAATGCACTGAGGTCACAGCAGGTTGTTCCATAATGCTGTTACCTAGCTAGTGCCTTCACATCAATGGTAACAAAATAAATGGGTACAATAAAAAAGGCTATTGAAGAGAATTGGAACAATCGTTTCTCACTTCCGTTGCAGCGCTATGCCCGGGCTGACAAGCGAGGGAAGCTGCCCCGGTGGATCCAGGAGCACCTTACTGACGGCAGCCTCAACCTGACCATCGACGAGACGGTACAGCTGTCCAAACACTTCCTACGCCAGATGGCCCAGCCCTTCAGACAGGTACAGCAGGGACATGTTTAGCAGGGCTGTGGATTTATTTTTATGTAGACGCCTGTCTGACTTAGAATAAGAAATCACATCAGCTCTATTCATGACATCTCTAACTGCAACGTTCAATGTTTTTGCCAACTGAACCTGTCCCAGGTCTCCCCTTAACCTATCCATTCCCCTCAGGAGGACCAGTTGGGCCTGTCTCTGCTGACACTGGAGCAGCTGCAGTCAGAGGACATGCTGCAAAAAATCGCCCAGATCGCTCACCAGGCCTAAAAGGAAGTGTCATCACCCAGTCAAACCCACAGTCACTGTTCCAATACTGTCCTACTGTACATAGTTTATTTTTTAAATGTATATTTGCATAAGCCGGTAGGCCGAAAAATAAATGTTTCCAGTTTCTACCATGCAGTTGGCATGTTTTTTTTTAACACATTGATGTGTCTTTGGCATCATTTAAAAGTGAAGACTGTTTTTTTATCAAATCAGTTCTCTGTAATTATTATTACGTGATTAAACTAATCATGTAAATGTAATTAACCAGGAAGTCGGGACACCACAGAAAATCTTCAGATTAAAGTTATAATTTTCCGAATAACTCTTCAGATATTTTAATATCTGATCAATTCTATTAATGAATTATTTTATACCTCACGTCAGTCTCATTCCAAACGTAAATGGTTGGTTATCTGCACGAACCCAACCTTTTACTGTGAATCATCCATACACCAATTGACTTTATTTAGTTAGTAAATAAAGTAAATTATCACAGAAATGCATAAACATATGTTACTAACAAATGTTAGGGAATATTCCCTAGTGGGCTAAACCGATATGATGGCTTGGTGGACAAAGTGAAGTGGGTGTGGACTGAGAAAGAGCAGGAAAGACAAAAGGAATCACTACACAGTTAATTATATGAAATGAAATGCTAATCCTTTGCACATGAACGCTCACTCATTCGGGAATAATTGCAATCAATATATATTTACGCCCATGTGTTGAACTTTTCTGTTGGAATCTGGTCCGTCTGCTGGAGAGTTCATCCGAGTCTCTCTCTGTTCCCTGAAGATCAGTCTTTCGTGGTTGGATGGATACTTCAGAGTACCATTCAGAAATGTTCTCATAGATGTTTCAGCGTTTGTCGGCATTCGCATCCCAGGTTTACATAATTTCTAGCTGGAGACTAGTAATTAGTATCTAAGATTTGCTCTTATTCTGTATGGATCTATAGTCTGAGTTTAACAATTTCCAGCCGTGTAGCCAATTCTCCATGTGGTATGGTGAGGAATTCAATAACAATTCTTAATCACAACTCACGCTGTGGGTTTGCTCAGTCTTGGCACTCAAACCTGTGCCACCTCAGTTTACACCGAGGTATGTGCGTTCTAAAGAGGATTTCCTCAGTTTTTTTTTATTCGTAACAATAGGAAAGGCGGTTCTATGATGCCTGATCATGTCTGTGCTCACGTGGGCGGGCCAATGATTTATTTAAACTTTAAAGGGAATACAATTCTCTCACAAAGGTTTAACATCACATTTCACAAATACTTGAATCTTTAATTTTATACAAGAATTAGATGCAAACCCCATAATTGAGAAATGTACACATTCAGAGATATAGTTGTGTTTCCTGTCCTCTCTGAGGTCACCAAATGAAACACACTCGTCATGCCTGTCCCTTAAGTGTCCACAGACCATTCTCACCTCACAAGTGAACATTGTTTCATTTTCCCATTTCGGGGATTTAGGAGTTTGGCCACGTGAAATCCTTTGTTCACTGTGGTCTCTGCATGAAAAGGGGGAGTCTCCATCAGGAATTTACAACCTGAGATAACAGAACCTGGGTGTAGGAGAGAGTGAGAAGATGTGATCTAGACCCAGAAAGGGCCACGTCATGACATGTACATCATGAAACATACCCAGACAAGGCTAGCATGAACACAGTGGATTGAAGAGACATACTTTATTTGACATTTGTCTGCTATGGTTTCCAGATATAAAATATATTTGTAATTTTCAATAACATTGACAATCTGCAAAGAAAGCTCTCCATATGTAACAGCGAACATAATTCTACATAAATAAGATGTAGGGCTCTATTCAATCTGTATCGCTGAAGTTCAGCGTGATTGAAATTTAAAGGCAATGTTAATGGAGATTGCATTCATGGTAAAACACTGCATATGAAAAGCTTGACAGTTTGAATAGAGCCCTTGTGCTTTGTCAGCTTATAGCCCTGTTTATACTGTACATGGTGCTAACATGCATTCTGTGTCCTGATCTTGTCCACATTCGGATTGTGCCCACTTTTTAGGCCAGAGTTGAACGAAAGGGCAAGATTAGAACCTGTTTACAATAGTGACTCCTCTACCGCCCTTTTAAATGATCACTTGGAAATACCACCACAGTGAATTAATCGCTTTTTGTCCCTCGAATTGCATATTTACTCTTGATAACATCCTGTGTAAGATGCATAGACAACAAAATCAAATCATTTAAAAAACATGTTTCAGAAGGAATTTAAATTAGCTAGCTATCCAAAAAAATAAATGTACCCCAAACTAAGACAAATAAAAAAATAAGCTATTACATACAGGCACATAGTGCTTTTACTTTTGGGCTATCAAAATAGCTTAAGCTTTTTATATCTGCTCATAATGAAATCTGCTAAACATAGTACAAACATATTTTCAGACAAATTGCATTCTACCGCTGGACTGGGAAGTGCAGATTTTGCTCTAGTATTGTGGAATAAGGAGAGCACTTTACCACAACCTAACATGGAAGCCAATACACTATTTGTGCATCACATTCAATAGATATTAGTAAATATTTGTTTTAATTGTGGAATTAAAATCACCTAGTGCCAAAAATAAGAGGACCGCTGGTAATGGACACAAGGAGATCAAATCAGAATGTAACACACTTTAAAAACCACATTGTATAAATAAGACCTTTTTTGCATGCACTTGTTGACCCAACTGCAGTTAAAATGCAAATATCAAGATGTTCATAATTGTGAACAATCGTTGAAGAATTCAAGCTTTCCCTCCTTGTACAGATATATACAGATATATATACTAAATCTGGTCTGAAACGGATTCAATCTGAATCTCTCAAACCAGTCCTCATTGCTGTGTGTATCCTAATCTATACCTCAGAACTGGGGCACCAGGGGATAAAACTAGCAGGCAAGGAGTATCAGTGACCTTCACCCGCTACAACATAGTGCAGTAAACAAACTTCAACAGATCATTGTTCGATTTAAAACAGAGCAAGGGAAGGGGGTTGCAGTGACCTATGTAGGTTCACTGAGACGGAGAGTAGGGACCAGAGCTGTGTGAGAGTACTTCCTGGATATATATATGTGTGTGTGTGTGGGGGGGGCTAGTGTTCAGAGGTGTAGTGTGCAGAGCTGAGGGATCCTCGCCGTGCCAGACTCTGGGTGCTGGAGCTCAGGGTTCGGTTCTCTGTCAGGCTGCAGGGGTTCTGGAAGAACATACAAAACACTATAACACTATATATATACACATTAATTTTGATGACACACAGCCAGAGAAATGCCTTAGGATATGAAACACATAAAATGAAAGGATGAATAAACACTATAACAATCATATTGTACAGAAATGTGAGAATAAGCCAGAAACTGCTGCTCACCTTTGCTGCTTCTTGACACTCCCTCACACCCACGTTTAGCACATTCAGAGAATTAGCCCTTTTCATCCTGAGGGAGAACAAGAAAGAGAGAGTAAAAAATTGGACATCATTTTGAGAGCTAACACGTGCAGATTGAGGACTTGGTCTTTACCCAGGAGTCGGAGGCGTGGTATCTTGAGGTCCGACTCCTTTCAGCTTCCTGACCAGCTTCTCGCTGCTCCTGCGTATTGACTCGCGGAGCTTGGTGAATGAGCCGCTGCGCTTCAGACTGCCCAGCCCATCCTGCATGGAGCCCTCCTCTTCCGTGTGGGTCCAGATGTCCCGCACATCACCTGAGACACCAACATCACAGAGGATGCATATCAGTGGCATCATGCAGTACAGTTAGTTATTTACAGTACAAATCTGAGGTACATTTTCAATTCCAATACATACACCGTTTTTGGATCAAAATGCTACTGAATCTAGAGAGCAGGTTTCAAAGATCATATTATGAGTTTGCTCTCACCATCCACAGATCCAAACTCTTTTTCATGGGCCCGGGTCAGGATCTCTTTATACAGAGCCTCAGCTTGTCTGTACTTCCCTTGTTTCAGGTAACATGAAGCCTGTAGTCAGAAATACAGCAATACTAGAGTCACAAATAGCACTATCACACCTCAGATAGACACACACATGCAGCTTGGGTCAAAGTCCCCCACTTCTCCCCAATCATAGCATATTATACGCACACACACATAATATGGTAGCATCTAGCCCAGTGACCATGCCAACCATGTCCAACCCCCCTTTATACCCCTCCCTCCATTCACCCTCTCCTATTCTCCATCCCTCACCAGGTTATTCTTGGTCTTGGCCACGTTGGCGTCGTCGGGGCCCAGCCTGCTCTGGTAGATGTGCAGGGCACGCTCGTAGTACTGCTCCACTTCCTGGTACTTGCCCTGGTTCTGACACAGCAGCGCCAGGTTGTTCAGCTGCTTTGCCACGTCAGGGTGGTCCGTGCCTAACACCTGCCAACGACACGAGGGGGGGTGGGGATTAACAGGTTTGGGTAATAATTATATTATAACACAGAGTTACTGTTCCAATTGAAATTATACGGTTACTGATAGAAAAAAAATGGGTTGTTACTGATGTTATCATTCATTTCCTATTAGTCACTGATCCAAATAAGTATTTGTGATGGGAGATAAAAAGTGGCAGAAACGTACTCCCATTTCTTTGATTTGGTAGGTCAAGAATATAACAGTAAAATGTCAATTGTGCCCAGCCGAGAAACACCTCTCCACTGCAAGCAACACGACATTGTTTACATCGAGTGAGGACGCAACTTAATATAACAAATTACTTTTCCCAGGGAGTAATAAGTCATTATTTATTGTTGAGAGAAGTAACAAGTAATAGGTATATGATTTTTTGCTTGCATGACTGAGAAATGATAGTATAATATACACTGCTCAAAAAAATAAAAGGGAACACTTAAACAACACAATGTAACTCCAAGTCATTCACACTTCTGTGAAATCAAACTGTCCACTTAGGAAGCAACACTGATTGACAATAAATTTCACATGCTGTTGTGCAAATGGAATAGACAACAGGTGGAAATGATAGACAATTAGCAAAACACCCCCAATAAAGGAGTGGTTGGTTCTGCAGGTGGTGACCACAGACCACTTCTCAGTTCCTATGCTTCCTGGCTGATGTTTTGGTCACTTTTGAATGCTGGCGGTGCTTTCACTCTAGTGGTAGCATGAGACGGAGTCTACAACCCACACAAGTGGCTCATGTAGTGCAGCTCATCCAGGATGGCACATCAATGCGAGCTGTGGCAAGGTTTGCTGTGTCTGTCAGCGTAGTGTCCAGAGCATGGAGGCGCTACCAGGAGACAGGCCAGTACATCAGGAGACGTGGAGGAGGCCGTAGGAGGGCAACAACCTAGCAGCAGGACCGCTACCTCCACCTTTGTGCAAGGAGGAGCACTGCCAGAGCCCTGCAAAATGAACTCCAGCAGGCCACAAATGTGCATGTGTCTGCTCAAACGGCCAGAAACAGACTCCATGAGGGTGGTATGAGGGCCCCACGTCCACAGGTGGGGGTTGTGCTTACAGCCCAACACCGTGCAGGACGTTTGGCATTTGCCAGAGAACACCAAGATTGGCTAATTCGCCACTGGCGCCCTGTGCTCTTCACAGATGAAAGCAGGTTCACACTGAGCACATATGACAGACGTAACAGTCTGAGTCTGGAGACGCCGTGGAGAACGTTCTGCTGCCTGCAACATCCTCCAGCATGACCGGTTTGGCAGTGGGTCAGTCATGGTGTGGGGTGGCATTTCTTTGGGGGGCCGCACAGCCCTCCATGTGCTCGCCAGAGGTAGCCTGACTGCCATTAGGTACTGAGAGGAGATCCTCAAACCCCTTGTGAGACCATATGCTGGTGCGGTTGGCCCTGGGTTCCTCCTAATGCAAGACAATGCTAGACCTCATGTGGCTGGAGTGTGTCAGCAGTTCCTGCAAGAGGAAGGCATTGATGCTATGGACTGGCCCGCCCATTCCCCAGACCTGAATCCAATTGAGCACATCTGGGACATCATGTCTCGCTCCATCCACCAGTTGCACCACAGACTGTCCAGAAGTTGGAGGATGCTTTAGTCCAGGTCTGGGAGGAGATCCCTCAGGAGACCATCTGCCACCTCATCAGGAGCATGCCCAGGCGTTGTAGGGAGGTCATACAGGCACGTGGAGGACACACACACACTACTGAGCCTCATTTTGACTTGTTTTAAGGACATTACATCAAAGTTGGATCAGCCTGTAGTGTGGTTTTCCACTATAAATTTTGAGTGTGACTCCAAACCCAGACCTCCATGGGTTGATAAATTTGATGTCCATTGATAATTTTTGTGTGATTTTGTTGTCAGCACATTCAACTATGTAAAGAAAAAAGTATTTAATAAGAATATTTCATTCATTCAGATCTAGGATGTGTTATTTTAGTGTTCCCTTCATTTTTTTGGAGCAGTGTAGGAGTGCTATACTACAGAATGCTTGCAGAGTTGCCATTGGTCCATCAGAGGGCAGGGTTTCTAGTCACGTTGCTGCTAGGTTACTGCCTCATTACCTTCTCTCTGATCTCCAGGGCTCTCTTACACAGTGGCTCAGCCTCCTTGTACTTCCCTCTCTTTCCATACAGTACAGCAAGGTTGTTGAGTGTGGCTGCCACCTATAAACAAATACAGTACTGTTAGTTACATCCAGTGATGTACTCTGATCGCCGGTCGCGGTGAAAAAAGAAATGCTCCCGATACCTTCAATGCGTTCTTTCGCAAAAGGTGGGTAAACTGTTGGGCAAAAAAACACTTACCCTACACCACTGGTTACATACTGTAGCTGCTTTTCCACTGTGCTGGGGAAAGCCAATAGCTATGCATGGTTTAGACTTCTTGTTTTGTCCATTTTGGTGACACTTGAACTTCACTATAGACTATAGAGGAACATACCGCAGGGTGATCTATGCCCAGGGTCTTCTCCCGAATGGCCAACGCGTCATTCAGGAGGTTAGCCGCCTCTTTGTACTTGTTCTGGTCTCTGCAGAGAAGAGCAAAACAGCCTTTAGTTTTAGCATTCAGCTAACATAACCAGCCACACTATGCAAATCCCCCACAGTAAGACCTAGCATGGATGATATGCTAGGCTAACGTGGCTCCATTCACCTGTAGACCAGAGCCAGTATGTTGAGCATGGTGGCCACGTCAGGGTGGCTGTGGCCTGAGGACTTCTCCAGGTCCTCCAGAGCCTGTTTGCAGAGGGGCACGGCCACCTCGTAGCGGCCCTGGGAGGCGTACTGGATCACCAGGTTATGAAGGGTCCTCAGGCGGGCCGGGATCTCATAGCCTCCCTGCTGGGCCGCTGCTGCCGCACTGCTACCGTGGGGCTGAGATACTGGGGGACAGGAGGACACGAGGGAGGTAGAGTCATTCATACAGACACACAAATATACATTAACACAAACATACATAGACATACACACAGCGAGTGACAGACTATACAACACTGAGAGTCACACAGAGACATCGACAAACATACATGCATAGCTCGTCTGCACAGCAGATAGACAGACAAGAATATCCGGCTCATTTGACGAGTGCACGTACTCTGTGACTGTTCCTCCTCGTCCGTGGGGAAAAGGTCATCTAGGGACTCCTTGGTGGAGCCCGTCTCTTTGTCATCCTGTCGACATAGAAAACATAACTAGATCGATAGTACAGAGCGGAGAAGAAATCCTATATTTTTATTTGATTTATTTAACCTTTATTTAACCAGGCACGTTAAATAAAGGTTTAACTATGAACTATACAGAGAAACACATAGCAACCTGCGCTGATAAGCCACCAACAGCTTAGCTTTAGTAATAACATAAAAGCCGAGGCAAAGACATGCACTGGGTCATATTCATTAGGGTACACCATAGCAAAACATTGTGCAATGGAAAACGAATATGAGCAGTTTTGGTAGTTCCTCACTGTATCAGTCTGTTTCTTCCCCGTTTGGTGTATAATGAATACCACCCTGGTTGTGGTGGTCTGTGACATACCGGTGATGGCGATTCCTGGTCGTACTTGCGGATACTGCTCATGAACTGCAGGTGTCTGTTCTGCTCCTCCAGCGTGACCACCACCTGCTCCCTGTCCTGCAGCCTCTGCTGGGCCCTGGCCAGCTCGTCCCTCAGCCACTGGTTCTCCTGGCACAGCCTCCGTACCTGGGTCCGCAGCTTCTGCTTCTCCGCCTCCAGGGAGCCCAGGTGGGCCGACAGAGCCATCATCACCTGGGGATGGAGAGGGAAAGAGAGCGAGAGCAAGAGAGTGAAGTAGGTGTGCATATAAACATGTACACATACAATACAGTCAAAATACAACTTCACTCATTCTGCCATCTCCAGTATGACCCCACCTGTGCCTCTCCCAGGCCCAGCTCTATCCTCTCCAGAGACTGGCGGATGATGCCACTCTTCTCCTGCTCCACACTGCCACTCTCGGCCACCGGCCGGTCCTCCAGCACCTCCTGCAGGTTGTCCAGGAGGGTGTGGTTCTCACCTCGCAGCGCCTCAAGGCCCGCTATCACTTGCCGCGTGCTGCACAGAATCTCCTCCCCCGACAGCATGGCGCCTCTCAGCTCAACCCTGTATGGAGGAGGAGGAGGCGGAAAGGTTCAAAATGTCATATGGACTGTACAAGGTGTTGAACGCGTTCCACAGGGATGCTGGCCCATGTTGACTCCAATGGTTCCCACAGTTGTGTCAAGTTGGCTGAATGTCCTTTGGGTGGTGAAGCCATTCTTGATACACACAGGAAACTGTTGCACGTGAAAAACCCAGCAGCGTTCCAGTTCTTAAAACAATCCGTTGCGCCTGGCACCTACTACTTCACCCTCTGGATGGCACCAATACACAATCCATGTCTCAAGTCTTAGAAATCCTTATTTAACCTGTCTCATCCACTTCATCTACACTGATTTAAGTGGATTTAACAAGTGACATCAATAAGGGATCATAGCTTTCACCTAGATTCACCTGGTCAGTCCATGTCATGGAAAGAGTTCATGTTTTGTATACTCAGTATATATGCACGTATGGGACACACAAATAGAATAAAGGCCCAGCATTGGTGTGTAAATGGCAGCATTTAATTATGCGCTAGCGGTAATATGGCTACACTCCACAGTAAACAGTGTTGTGTTGGACTAAAGCAGACAATGTGTAGGCTGACCAACTAGCTATAGATATACAACTATACTTTTACCACTGCCGGTATGCTAAAGAGTGACTAGAGAGTTACAGTAAAATACAGACACACACACAGAGGAGAAAGGAGAGAGGATTTATGGTTAGCCTACACATTGTCTGCTTTAGTCCAACACAACACTGTTTACTGTGGAGTGTAGCCATTAGCCATATTACCGCTAGTGCATAATTAAATGCTGCCACTTCTAATAAGCTAAACCAGACTAATAGCACACAAGCCTACCATAATGACAACAATCCATTTTTATCTGTCCTATAGCTGTTTCACAAAACATCTTATCAGAACATACTATTATCCTCCAAGTTCTGTACAAAGTGCAAAACTACAAGTGTAGCCTATGTTTACCACCACAGGGGGGTGTCAACAACAACAACAGTGTGCTGCCCTGACAGCCTGTCAGAGCCTTTGAAACTGTAAAGTGACCTGCCTGGGGATTTTTATGCAAACTTTCAGAACCATGACTATGCATTCTGGCAGCCAAAGGAAACAGTGAATAGCCAACACAAACACCAATGGGACTGTATGTAAAACACATCCTGGTACAACGGTGCCATTTTGCTCCTGTGAGCCGGAAGGCATAAAGCCTGGAGCCGACAGCCGCCCAGTTCAATGACAAGTCATAACACATGATGTAGCCTACTTCCTGGTCGGTGAGGCATCATGCCACATTGAGGGGTTGGAGTGGGATGTGTAGTACAATGACAATGGGTCCAGCGAGAACAGGTCTAATCATATGGTTGGAGTGCAGTTCTGACATGAAATGAAAACACGATACAAGATCAGCCATGACCTGCTTCAGATACAAATAAATACAATTGTAGTGGGTGTCATTTCTGGTTAGGTGGTGTTCTCCCTGTGGCAATAACATGCTGATGCACAGAGGATGGCCTCAAAAAATGAATACAAAAATAATATGTTGGCTTCTCAAAGACCAGATGGGCAGCCTGAACTCGAATCATGAGCATAAATGGCCTCTGGTCATCCTTCCACCATTCCAATACTAACGGGGGTACAAGACAGGAGGGCTGCGCTGTGAAGCCAAGCGCCTAAGAGGAGAAACAGGTGTCTATGGGGAACAAGAGGGAGCTGTGCTGGGCCTGAGCAGGAGGCTGCATCAGCATAACACCAAAAGGCAGGCCAGCTGCAGCAGACCATACATTAACACACGGATATCGGTTTACTAGTGGCTCCTGGGAGGAGGGCAGCATATGACAGTTGTAAACAACAGTGGCCATTGGAATTGATTGGGACTCACGCTGCAGTCGTTTTATAAAGGACCTATAACAGATCTAAATGTTGAAAAGAGCGGAGCTCTTATTTAATACTTGGGTAAATCCATTTGAATTCAATCCCTTTTTGACATCTTTTGATTTAAAGATACAGTAACATTCCACACATGTTCGCCCACGGAAGGAGTGGTCAGAAAGTTACTTCTTGGACCTTATCAGTATTTATCTGGTCAATATGTTAGTGTATGTCTGTCTGTTTGTAAAAGTGTGTTTATATGTGAAATTGTGTTCATATTATAAATTCTATTTTAATATTTAAGGACTCTTGGAAGATTAGTCCAAATGAGGACTAAAAGAGATTTTAAAAAATACATATTTAAAAATCAGGAGATAAAAGTACTCAAAGTTGACACATTTTGCATGTCTTCATCACTGGAAAATATTAACAGTTCAGTTTGATATCATTTAAAAGCTTATAAAGTGTTACAAACTATTGGATTATTTCGTAAAACATTACATTTTTTAAATAAAAATGGTCATTTTAAACATTTAACGTAAATGAGGTTTTTGTGTTGTGCCTACCATCGTTTACAAAACCTGCTCTTGAACACAGGGTGGGTGTCATTTCAATCATAGAAAAACTATTCAGAAAATGTTCCTATCCTTCAGACCCCTGCCATTTAGCTGGTACACCATTGGAATATAAATTAAATTGACATTAACTTCTAATTACTACCACAAAAGATGACCGCCGGTCCACCCACAGTCGAATGTCATCTTAAATGGTCATGTCTATTATCTATATTTTTATGATTTCAATAGGTTTCTTATGAAGGATTGAGTATAATTTAAAAACAGATTCAAGTCAACCTTCTCTGATATGTGAAACTCCAACCATATGGTACCATTTGAAAGTTGAAATGTAAATTCTACTCCCATTTTAGTACATAAATCAGCCAAAACAAGACACTCAACCTGTATTCAAGAGCATGTTGTGTCTCAACCAATGGCGGGAACAACACAAAAACCTAAAATTATGTAAAATGGGGTCTAAGCTGCAACATATGCAAATACGGAAAAAAAATCTGCCTTTTAATGTTTTTAGATAATTTACGTTAAATGGTAAAAAAGTCACTTTCTGACCACTTCTGCAATGGGAAAACACAGTGCCTTCGGGAAGTATTCAGACCCCTTGACTTTTTCCACATTTTGTTGTTACAGCCTTATTCTAAAATTTATTAAAAAATAAAAACAGGTTTATAGACATTTTAGCAAATGTATTAAAAATTAAAAATAGAAATAGCTTATTTACATAAGTAATCAGACCCTTTGCTCTGAGATTCAAAATTGAGCTCAGGTGCATCTTGTTTCCATTGATCATCCTTGAGATGTTCCTACACCTTTATTGAAGTCCACCTGTGGTAAATTCAATTGATTGGACATGATTTGGAAATGCACACACCTGTCTATATCAGGTCTCATAGTTGACAGTACATGTCAGAGCAAAAACCAAGCCATGAGATCAAAGGAATTGCCCGTAGAGCTCCGAGACAGCATTGTGTCGAGGCACAGATCTGGGGAAGAGTACCAACAAATATCTGCAGCATTGAAGGTCCCCAAGAACACAGTGACCTCCATCATTCTTAAATGGAAGAAGTTTGGAACCACCAAAACTTTTCCTACAGCTGGCTGCCAGGCCAAACTGAGAAATCGGGGGAGAAGGGCCTTGGTGAGGGAGGTGACCAAGAAGCCGGTGGTCACTGACAGTGTTAGAGTTCCTCTGTGGAGATGGGAGAACCTTCCAGAAGAACTACTATCTATGCAGCACTCCACCAATCAGGCCTTTATGGTAGAGTGGCCAGACGGAGGCCACTCCTCAGCAAAAGGCACATGACAGCCCGCTTGGAGTTTGCCAAAAGGCACCTAAAGACTCTCAGACCATGAGAAACAAGATTCTCTGGTCTGATGAAACCAAGATTGAACTCTTTGGCCTGAATGCCAAGTGTCACATCTGGAGGAAACCTGGCACCATCCCTATGGTGAAGCATGGTGGTGGCAGCATCATGCTGTGGGGATGTTTTTCAGGGCAGGGACTGGAAGACTAGTCAGGATTGAGCCAAAGATGAACGGAGCAAAGTACAGAGAGATCCTTGATTAAAATATGCTCTAGAATGCTCAAGACCTCAGACTGGGGCGAAAGTTCACCTTCCAACAGGACAACGACACTAAGCACACAGCCAAGACAACGCAGGAGTGGCTTCGGGACAAGTCTCTGAATGTACTTGAGTGGCCTAGCCAGAGACCGGACTTGAACCCAATCTAACATCTCTGGAGAGACCTGAAAATAGCTGTGCAGCGATGCTCCCCATCCAACCTGATAGAGCTTGAGAGGATCTGCAGAGAATGGGAGAAACTCCCCATATACAGTTGTGCCAAGCTTGTAGTGTCATACCCAAGAAAACTCAAGGCTGTAATCACTGTCAAAGTTCTTCAACAAAGTACTGAGTAAAGGGTCTGAATACTTATGTAAATGTAATATCATTTTTTTGGTCTTTTTTCTAGATAAGCAAAAATGTCCAAAAACCTGTTTTTGATTTTTCATTACGGAGTGTTGTGTGTAGATTGAGGGGGGAAAAAAACAATTGAATCAATTTTAGAATAAGGCTGTAACGTAACAAAATGTAGAAAAAGTCAAGGGGTCTGAATACGTTCTGAAGGCACTGTATGTATGGAAGGGTTTGAATTCAAACGGATTTACCCATTTCTTTCTGAGAAAGTGATCTTAAGGTACTATATCTTGTTAACAATGACATGAGGTTTAATCATGTCAGTCATAGAAAGTAGACAAGATTCGTTGCATTATTTGTGAAACTTCAATGCAATACTCATACTTTTTTGTGTGCAAAACAAATGAGTTCATTTCACATTTTATGAATGAATAGGCCTACAGCTCTATATTTACATAATTAAGAAAATGTAATATATTTAATAAAAGCAGGTCAGTAGACCTAAATGAGAAATTGAGAAGCAATTACCATAGGCCTACAATAAATTGGATGGTGGCCTACAGAGGAGCATCCTGTCTGAGAGAAATGCAACACCAGTCAGAGACAGATAAACAACATGTGCGCGTGTAAAGGAGGACTGTTCCATAAGCTATTGTATTTGGATGTTTTCCAATATTAGACATTGTCTGCCTTCACAATGCACAGGGTTTTATATAGATTACGAATTTGCATTTGTATAATATTAGGCAATAACAACAGATGGTTAGGCCTGTGTGCATTGTTGTGGTTTTGTCAACGCGTTTTAAAATTGTATAGGAATACTTATACTGCGTAGGCTACAGACAAATAAATAAAAACATTTATTAATCCAAATCAATACATGTTGTCAAATAAATGTATTGATGACATACTATAAGCATACAGTGACAATTCGGCATTAAAGCAGCTGTGAAGAAATAAAATAAAATTTGGATATAACGCAGCCATTGAAACTACACAATTATGATCCACACGTCAAAGAAAATTTTGATGTGAAAACATTAACAAGAGTACGATCAACAAAAGTAATTTTGAACCTACCTGCTACTAATTCCAGGTTTTTGGCGAGTTGTCGACCTCTTTTTGTAGCGTATCTCCGCTTTTCATTCGGGCTCTCATTAAAGTTAATTGGACTCCTCGCGTCAAAACATCCACTATTTGTTCGTTATGGGACCAAGATAACAAGGTATCTTTGGACGACGGCATTAACAGTAGGCCTACAGTAATCATTCACCTGTTCTTGCGGCTCAGACGGTCTCATTTCAGCTTACCTGATCTGATCATTCCCACCATGCACCGCGGTAGATTGATGCCATCTCCCTCTGAGGACAAGGCCATCTATCTGTCGGTGTTCTGAACTGCGAGTGACAGAACAAACCAGCACAGACAGGACTGCAAGGATGACTGTTACCGAGATAAACTGCTCTTTTCACATTTTATTTTAAATAAATGCATAAAAAAGTGTATATAAAAAATATATTATGTATAATATACATATGATATAAATGATACTGCTCTATGACAGGCTGTCAATTTATTAGGCTGTAATGGAATGAGATTTTAGTTTTAAAGTGCTACATACAACATTAATGTATAAGTTTGCATTGCAAAGATAAAGGATGCATGAAAAGTCAGAGTGATGGGAAATGATGGCAGGAGCAATGTGAGACTAATTGCAAGGCTATAGAGACCAACATGGACTATAGAACACAGTGGCATCTTCTACAGAGATGAAGACAGAGGGAGACAGAGAGCAGATCACTCGGTGGGTGTCTGCAGGCAGTTATACGATCTGGGTGATTGATGGTTCAGCTGGTGTGGCTACTGAGGCAGACTCATACCTTTTAAGGGCAGCTCGGCCTCACTGCTCCCCATGTCCTAGGTCAGGGATGGGCAACTCCAGTCTATGGGGGCCGGAGTGGTGTCACTCTTTCCTAGCAAACACAGCTGATTAAACTAATTGCATTCTAAACTGAAGATCCTGATTAGTTAATTATTGGAGTCAGGTGTGTTAGCAGGTGCTGGGACAAAAGCGTGACATCAGTCAGGCCCCCGAGGACTGGAGTTTCCCATCCCTGTCCTAGGTGAACACTGCTCAGGGGTCAGGACAGCTGCTTGACAGCATCAGTGACACTGCAGTGCATTCTACACCCAATTCTAAATTTAGTGGCGTAGACCAGAATATTTACATTTGCCAGTTGGCCTTAGTTTTGACACCTTTATTATTTTAATCTTATTTAGGTCTGCAAATGCTATTCTGTTCCCTCTGAGCCCCCAAAATATATATACATACTAAAAGAAGTTATTAATATAATATAACATTTGAGGTTAATAACAGTACAAAACTGTCCTACCAATATTGTTCTAGATTTATATCTCTGGCAATGTAACAAAGCGAATCCACTCTTTGTAGTGTGATGTCAATGTTAAAAATAATATATCATTACTGGCCCCGCATGTAATTATTTATCTTACCGATTCCTATGATGCTAATCAAATTATCTCCCAAATGTCGGTGGTTTGAACTGTCGTAGGCCTGGTTTATGCCATGAAATCCCCTCATTCCTCTATATAATAACGCAAGCCAGCGTCCATGTAATCCTGCAGAATGGATGGTCCGTTTAATGTTTAATTGTGTGTGTGTGTGTTTTCCCATAGCTCATTGTATGCAGTGGGGCTTAAAGCTCCAGAAGATAGGGGTTTGTGGAAAGCCTGTGTTAATCGCAGGGAATGTGATATATGCGTCTGTGTCCAGGGGGTTTGGCAAATGGTAGAAGCAAACGTTACATCAACTGACGCCCACTGGACAGCTGTCTCTGTACATACTGGCCATGCCTGAGAGGGGAGAATCATAGGACAGTTGGATGAGTTTGTATCAGTCAGTGTGTGGAGGTTAGTGTGTGTTTGAGGGTGGGCGCTGGTAGTGGATCTTATGCAATGTCTTCATGGCAACATGTAAAGTAAGTAAGCAATGTAACGATGTAAAATACATACATCAGGGGTTCCCAATCTTTTTTTTTAGCCCACAACTCCATCTTGATATCTGAAAATTCTCTCATCCCCACCCATGTGAAAAAAGTATGTAATTAACAGTCAATGTTTACTTTTTATTTGGGGCTATGGCAATCAATTGAAAAACGTTCTAGCAGTATTTCTGATTGTCTTCTCAACTCACCCTCACATACTTTCGATGTGGGGCAGTCAATTGCGAATTAGTCTAACACAATGTATCTTATCATCACCACTAATGAGATAGGAGTGCTTGATGCATGTCGCGTCGGGGGGTGTGGTTAGGGTAGCCTACCATGAGTTTTATGGTGCTTTCAACTGGGAACTCTGAAAAATATGAGGTCAAATCATGACGTCAGTTATCATTATGTAGGGAAGTCTGAGTTCCAGAAAGAGGCCCGACTTCACAACTTGCAATTCCTACCTGGATGAGAGTTTACATAATTTTTTTTTCCCAACTTCCCAGTTGTCTTGAATGCACTGAAGTTGGAAGTCAGATATTTCCCATTTCACAGTCCCCAGTTGTTTTGAACGTGGCATTTAATGCTCAGAGGTAGACAGCAGGGAATTCCCTTTGAGTCCAGTGATAGATGGAGCCATCTGTGCAAAAGCCCACCACACCATTTGATCCCATATGAAATCTGTTTTCCGTCAATATAGTCATTCAGCACACTAAACATCCCATATGCCGTTTCATGCTCGGGAATCATGAGACAGAACCATATGTCCTCGTGAATAGCAAGCATACCCCGACATGTATAGCGAACAAAAGTCAATGCACGGGCATCTCAGCCCTCACAACGTCCATTTGGAGATCATAAGCTGTGGAGTTTGAGTCGTTCAGTCAGTTTCCTCTTGATTGCTAGACATATCATACATTCTTTGTTTAAAAGTGTTATCTGACAAAGGTATTGATGTGAGTTTCTGTTTATGTATATTTTTAAATCCAGGATTTTGGAAATTTTACCGCAACCCCATTTTCATATCTGGCGACTCCCACATGGTTGTCACGTTCTGACCTTAGTTATTTTGTTATGTCTTTGTTTTAGTATGGTCAGGGTGTGAGTTGGGTGGGTTGTCTATGTTCGTTTTTCTATGTTGTGTTTTGAGTTTGGCCTGGTATGGTTCTCAATCAGAGGCAGGTGTCGTTAGTTGTCTCTGATTGAGAATCATACTTAGGTAGCCTTTTCCCACCTGTGTTTGGTGGGTGATTGTTTCCTGTTTTGTTGTTTGTGTCACCATTCAGGACTGTTTTTGTTTCCATTCACTTTGTTATTTTTGTATTGAGTCGTGTTCAGTTATTATGAAAGTATCATGGACACTTACCACGCTGCGTATTGGTCCGATCCTTGTTAATCCTCCTCAGAAGAGGAGGAGAAAAGCCGTTACAATGGTGTCCCCTAGTTTGGGACACAACACCATATAATATATATTATTTTGTATAGGCCCGGTATGTTTTTTTTTCTCTCAAGATTTGAGAAATTCTCCAGCGACCCCATTTTCATATCAGGCAGGCTAGTGGTTCGAGCATTGGACTAGTAAACAAAAGGTTGCAACGAAAACATGCGAACTCTCCTTCACCGCAGCCGAGGTGAGTAAAACATTTAAATGTGTTAACCCTCGCAAGGCTGCAGGCCCAGACGGCATCCCCAGCCGCGCCCTCAGAGCATGCGCAGACCAGCTGGCCGGTGTGTTCACGGACATATTCAATCAATCCCTATACCAGTCTGCTGTTCCCACATGCTTCAAGAGGGCCACCATTGTTCCTGTTCCCAAGAAAGCTAAGGTAACTGAGCTAAATGACTACCGCCCCGTAGAACTCACTTCCGTCATCATGAAGTGCTTTGAGAGACTAGTCAAGGACCATATCACCTCCACCCTACCTGACACCCTAGACCCACTCCAATTTGCTTACCGCCCAAATAGGTCCACAGACGATGCAATCTCAACCACACTGCACACTGCCCTAACCCATCTGGACAAGAGGAATATCTATGTGAGAATGCTGTTCATTGACAGTAGCTCGGCATTCAACACCATAGTACCCTCCAAGCTCGTCATCAAGCTCGAGACCCTGGGTCTCGACCCCGCCCTGTGCAACTGGGTACTGGACTTCCTGACGGGCCGCCCCCAGGTGGTGAGGGTAGGCAACAACATCTCCACCTCGCTGATCCTCAACACTGGGGCCCCACAAGGGTGCGTTCTGAGCCCTCTCCTGTACTCCCTGTTCACCCACGACTGCGTGGCCACGCACGCCTCCAACTCAATCATCAAGTTTGCGGACGACACAACAGTGGTAGGCTTGATTTACCAACAACGACGAGACGGCCTACAGGGAGGAGGTGAGGGCCCTCGGAGTGTGGTGTCAGGAAAATAACCTCACACTCAACGTCAACAAAACTAAGGAGATGATTGTGGACTTCAGGAAACAGCAGAGGGAACAGTAGTGGAGAGTGTAGCAAGTTTTAAATTCCTCGGCATACACATCACAGACAAACTGAATTGGTCCACTCACACAGACAGCATCGTGAAGAAGGCGCAGCAGCGCCTCTTCAACCTCAGGAGGCTGAAGAAATTCGGTTTGTCACCAAAAGCACTCACAAACTTCTACAGATGCACAATCGAGAGCATCCTGGCGGGCTGTATCACCGCCTGGTACGGCAACTGCTCCGCCCTCAACCGTAAGGCTCTCCAGAGGGTAGTGAGGTCTGCACAACGCATCACTGGGGGCAAACTACCTGCCCTCCAGGACACCTACACCACCCGATGTTACAGGAAGGCCATAAAGATCATCAAGGACATCAACCACCCGAGCCACTGCCTGTTCACCCCGCTATCATCCAGAAGGCGAGGTCAGTACAGGTGCATCAAAGCTGGGACCGAGAGACTGAAAAACAGCTTCTATCTCAAGGCCATCAGACTGTTAAACAGCCACCACTAACATTGAGTGGCTGCTGCCAACACACTGACACTGACACTGACTCAACTCCAGCCACTTTAATAATGGGAATTGATGGGAAATGATGTAAATATATCACTAGCCACTTTAAACAATGCTACCTTATATATTGTTTACATACCCTACATTATTCATCTCATACGCATACGTATATACTGTACTCTATATCATCGACTGCATCCTTATGTAATACATGTATCACTAGCCACTTTAACTATGCCACTTTGTTTACATACTCATCTCATATGTATATACTGTACTCGATATCAGCTACTGTATCTTGCCTATGCTGCTCTGTACCATCACTCATTCATATATCCTTATGTACATATTCTTTATCCCCTTACACTGTGTAAAAGACAGTAGTTTTGGAATTGTTAGTTAGATTACTTGTTGGTTATTACTGCATTGTCGGAACTAGAAGCACAAGCATTTCGCTACACTCGCATTAACATCTGCTAACCATGTGTATGTGACAAATAAAATTTGATTTGATTTGATTTGAAGGCGAGGTCAGTACAGGTGCATCAAAGCTGGGACCGAGAGACTGAAAAACAGCTTCTATCTCAAGGCCATCAGACTGTTAAACAGCCACCACTAACATTGAGTGGCTGCTGCCAACACACTGACTCAACTCCAGCCACTTTAATAATGGGAATTGATGGGAAATTATGTAAAATATATCACTAGCCACTTTAAACAATGCTACCTAATATAATGTTTACTTACCCTACATTATTCATCTCATATGTATACGTATATACTGTACTCTATATCATCTACTGCATACAGTGCCACTGACACGGCCTGCAATGAAAACATGTGGTCTCTCCTTCACTGCAGCCGATCACTAGCCACTTTAACTATGCCACTTTGTTTACATACTCATCTCATATGTATATACTGTACTCGATACCATCTACTGTATCTTGCCTAAGCTGCTCTGTACCATCACTCATTCATATATCTTTATGTACATATTCTTTATCCCCTTACACTGTGTATAAGACGGTAGTTTTTTTGTTGGAATTGTTAGTTAGATTACTTGTTGGATTATTACTGCATTGTCAGAACTAGAAGCACAAGCATTTCGCTACACTCGCATTAACATCTGCTAACCATGTGTATGTGACAAATAAAATTTGATTTGATTTGATTTTGATCCCTGAGCTGACAAGGTAAAAATCTGTATTTCTGCCCCTGAACAAGGCAGTTAACCCACTGTTCCTAGGCTGTCATTGAAAATAAGAATTTGTTCTTGACTGACTTGCCTAGTAAAAAATAAAAAGGGTCATGACCCCTACTTTGGGAAATTGCTGATGTACATAGACAACCCACTCAGTCATTACCCCATCTAGGCTATGTCATTCGGGTCAGTAGATAATCACTGTGCTAAAGTCACAGGTCAAGGGGAGGAGAGGAGGTATCGGTAAATAGACGACAGACAGACTGACTGCTGAGTCGATGCAATTTAATCAGCCAATCTGGCACCGGTGGATGGAGAACTTTACACTGTGGCACTAAACATAGCCCCTCCAGCACAAGTGACTGAACTGGCTCTGGTTTCAATGGATGTGATTTCATCACCCAAACTGAGAGACACTATTTTAATGGACCTGTTTACAAAGATGTATTTTGTTTCATGTTTGTGCTTGACCCTGTGTAGGAATAACATAGTATTTTAATAATACATGACAAAATCAAAAACTTTCTGTCCAAAAATGATGCAGAGAAATTAATCCATGCTTTTGTTACTTCTAGGTTAGACTACTGCAATGCTCTACTTTCCGGCTACCCAGATAAAGCACTAAATAAACTTCAGTTAGTGCTAAATACGGCTGCTAGAATCCTGACTAGAACCAAAAAATTTGATCATATTACTCCAGTGCTAGCCTCCCTACACTGGCTTCCTGTCAAGGCAAGGGCTGATTTCAAGGTTTTACTGCTAACCTACAAAGCATTACATGGGCTTGCTCCTACCTATCTCTCTGATTTGGTCCTGCCGTACATACCTACACGTACGCTACGGTCACAAGACGCAGGCCTCCTAATTGTCCCTAGAATTTCTAAGCAAACAGCTAGAAGCAGGGCTTTCTCCTATAGAACTCAATTTTTATGGAATGGTCTGCCTACCCATTTGAGAGATGCAAACTCGGTCTCAACCTTTAAGTCTTTACTGAATACTCATCTCTTCAGTGGGTCATATGATTGAGTGTAGTCTGGCCCACGAGTGTGAAGGTGAACGGGAAGGCTCTGGAGCAACGAACTGCCCTTGCTGTCTCTGCCTGGCCGGTTCCCCTCTTTCCACTGGGATTCTCTGCCTCTAACCCTATTACAGGGGCTGAGTCACTGGCTTACTGGTGCTCTTTCATGCCGTCCCTAGGAGGGGTGCGTCACTTGAGTGGGTTGAGTCACTGATGTGATCTTCCTGTCTGGGTTGCCCCCCTTGGGTTGTGCCGTGGCGGAGATCTTTGTGGGCTATACTCGGCCTTGTCTCAGGATGGTAAGTTGGTGGTTGAAGATATCCCTCTAGTGGTGTGGGGGCTGTGCTTTGGCAAAGTGGGTGGGGTTATATCCTTCCTGTTTGGCCCTGTCCGAGGGGTATCATCGGATGGGGGCACAGTGTCTCCTGACCCCTCCTGTCTCAGCCTCTAGTATTTATGCAGCAGTAGTTTGTGTCGGGGGGCTAGGGTCAGTTTGTTATATCTGGAGTACTTCTCCTGTCTTATCCGGTATCCTGTGTGAATTTAAGTATGCTCGCTCTAATTCTCTCTCTCTCGGAGGATCTGAGCCCTAGGACCATGCCTCAGGACTACCTGGCATGATGACTCCTTGCTGTCCCCAGTCCACCTGGCTGTGCTGCTGCTCCAGTTAACTGTTCTGCCTGTGGCTATGGAATCCTGACCTGTTCACCGGATGTGCTACCTGTCCCAGACCTGCTGTTTTCAACTCTCTAGAAACAGCAGGAGTGGTAGAGATACTTTTAATGATCGGCTATGAAAAGCCAACTGACATTTACTTCTGAGGTGCTGACTTGCTGCACCCTAGACAACTACTGTGATTATTATTATTTGACCATGCTGGTCATTTATAAACATTTGAACATCTTGGCCATGTTCTGTTATAATCTCCACCCGGCACAGCCAGAAGAGGACTGGCCACCCCTCATAGCCTGGTTCCTCTCTAGGTTTCTTCCTAGGTTTTGGCCTTTCTAGGGAGTTTTTTCCTAGCCAATGTGCTTCAACACCTGCATTGCTTGCTGTTTGGGGTTCTAGGCTGGGTTTCTGTACAGCACTTTGAGATATCAGCTGATGTACAAAGGGCTATATACATTTGATTTGACAATGTGTACTTTCTCAATCATCCTGGGACCAATCACATATAAACCTATAGTCTAGCTAGGACCTACCCTTTGACACATTATGATGTTGCCATACATTGTTGCCATACCTATTTGATCCTTTCAGATCTAGGCTATCAAGAAGTATCTAAGGTCGTGGCAGGTAGGTGTGGCAGGTAGCTTAGTGGTTAGAGTGTTGGGCCGGTAAAACCGAAATGTTGCTGGATCAAATCCCTGAGCTGACAAGGGACAAATCTGTTCTGTCCCTGCACAAGGCAGTTAATCCACTGTTCCCTGGTAGGCTGTTATTGTAAAATAAGAATTTGTTCTTAACTGAC
Source organism: Oncorhynchus tshawytscha (assembly GCF_018296145.1). Lineage (NCBI taxonomy): Eukaryota > Metazoa > Chordata > Actinopteri > Salmoniformes > Salmonidae > Oncorhynchus > Oncorhynchus tshawytscha. The sequence continues at coordinate 57,608,486 of NC_056441.1, forward strand.
TTGCCTAGTTCAATTAAAACATTTTTAAAAATCTAGGGCAGTGGTATTCAAAATCCCTAGTGGAGGGGAACAGCAGTGGGACTGGTAATTTTTGTAAGAATTCATTTTTTGGAGGGGGGGGAACAAAAAATTAAGAGTATGTGTATGTGACAATATATAAACATTACAATTTTATTGTGTAAATGTATTTATTGGTTTCTTTTCATTTTGATAAGGGATGAAAATGTAATCAATTGAAGGCTATTTGTTGGGTTTAAATACCATTGGTCTTGGGGGTAGAGTTTGGTTTGTGATTGGGTGGGTTGATCCTTCTCTCCTCCAGTTACAGACGTCCATGTTGCAGCTACAGTATACACTATATTCTATAGGCAGCCTGATAGCAGGCTCCTAGCTTGTTTATAATTTTGACCATGGCAGGTAAGCTGTGGTGCCGACAGCACAGAAAATTCGTACATAGAAAATGTAATATTAGGGCCCTGAGATGCATACCACTGCCATTTTGAATAGCAACACCAATCCACACACAATCTTACAAGGTTATTTTGATTCTGTAATGTGTTAAAGTATTGAAATAGTGATGGCTATGGGAAGCTGGTTGTACTGTGAGGAGGCTCTGACACCTATGTGAAATTGAATGTTAAACACATTGAAGTGCTTTACAAATATCTATACGATCTAGTGTACATGCTACTACAATGCTACCCGATATCTTAGAAGGCATCTGAAAGTCAGACAGTGAGAGAAGTATAAACCAACAACACAAACCCCACCTCTCTGTCTAGTCTTTAGAACTCTACTTCATTCTATTCCACTTTGCAACAAAGTCACATATGTTTATGGTGTCCCCTTTCAAGGGCTGGATCTATTTGAAGGGTCTGCAAACTGGTAAAATGTTTTTTTCTACATAGGTGTACATGTTTGACACTGGCCGCTCAGAGGTCACACCATGTGTGGATTCCAAAGAAGATGTCACTGTAGCCCAGCGTTTACTTCCTGTATCATATTCTGTTTTGTATAGTACAGCCATCATCACTTGTAGGGAAGTTCTCTGCTCTTTCAACCTCTTCTAGGCCTCTTCTACCCTCTAACCTTCTAGGCTTCCCTAGATGTTGAAAACTATCCTATTTAAGAAGCCAATGTATTATCCTGTGCATGTGTAACGGAGTTGGATATGTAACCTCACTCCCCAGCTTGAAATATCTCCACTTGCGCTATAAAATTGCTAGCTTTTTGGTATCGTAGTTGGCAAAGACATTTTCAAGGGGGCGGTCATGTGTGTTTGCGAAGCAGAGGATCCAGGATCACTCCCATTGCACACGTGTAAGGAAGGAAGATAAATGTTAAGCAAGCACAGTGCCGCCTGTTACTCATTGCTTTACTTTCAATAAGCAACAAGCCAATTGTAGATTGACAAACTCCAGCATATATTGTGGAATGGTGGCCGTTTTACGGGCTCCTGACCAATTCTGTTTTGTGCATTTTTTTGTGCTGATAGTTTCTTATGAACGAAAATAGATTCTGGACATCAGCACAGCTATCACTAACCTCCATTTGGATGAGGACTTCTACTTCAATGAGTCAGAGGAGAAAGGCATATTGATTATTGTGGATCAGACCCGAATCCCCGACACACGAAGAAGGAGAAGATGGTGCTATAGAGGCCGGCGTGCGGGAACCCCGACAAGACTAAGTCAGAGAGTGGATCAATTGTTTGGCATCTAGCCGCAAGGCGCTACAGAGGGTAATGCGTATGGCCCAATACATCACTGGGGCCGAACACCCTGCAAACCAGGACAACTATATCAGTTGGTGTCAGAGGAAGGCCCTAAAAATTGTCAAAGACTCCAGCCACCCAAGTTATAGACTGTTCTCTCTGCTACCGCCGATGCACCAAGTCTGGAACCAACGGAACTCTGATCAGCGTCTACCCCCAAGCTATAAGACTGCTAGATGGTTAGTTATATAGTTAACCAATAGTTACCCGGAATATCTGCACTGACCCTTTTTGCACTAATCTCTTTTGACTCATCAAATATGCTGCTGTTACTGTTAATTATCTATGCCATTGCCATGCCAAGACATTTTATCCCTACCTATACAGTACCAGTCAAAAGTCTGGACACACCTATTCATTCAAGGGTTTTTCTTAATTTTACTATTTTCTACATTGTAGAATAATAGTGAAGACATCTAAACTATGAAATAACACATGTGAAATCATGTAGTAACCAAAAAAGTGTTAAACAAAGATTGAGATTCTTCAAAGTAGCCACCCTTTGCCTTGATGACAGCTTTGCACACTCTTGGCATTCTCTCAACCAGCTTCATGAGGTAGTTACCAGGAATGCATTTAAATTAACAGGTGTGCCTTATTAAAAGTTAATTTGTGGAATTTCTTTCCTTCTTAATGCATTTGGAGCCAATCAGTTGTGTTGTGATAAGGTAGGGTTGGGAATAGAGGATAGCCCTATTTGGTAAAAGACCAAGTCCATATTATGGCAAGAACAGCTCAAATAAGCAAAGAGAAATGACAGTCCATCATTACTTTAAGACATGAAGGTCAGTCAATATGGAACATTTCATGAACTTTGAAAATTTATTCAAATGCAAAAAACATCAAGTGCTATGATGAAACTGGCTCTCATGAAGACTACCACAGGATAGGAAGACAGAAAGTTACCTCTGCGAGATTTTTGGTGTGGGATTTTTGGTTCCAACCGCCATGTCTATGTGAGACACGGTGTGGGTGAACGGATGATCTCTGCATGTGTATTTCCCACCGTAAAGCATGGAGGAGGAGGTGTTATGGTGTGGCGGTGCTTTGCTGGTGACACTGTCAGTGATTTATTTAGAATTCAAGGCACACTTAACCAACATGGCTACCACAGAATTCTGCAGCGATACGCCATCCCATCTGGTTTGGGCTTAATGGGACTATCATTTGTTTTTCAACAGGACAATGAATCCAACACACCTCCAGGCTGTGTAATGTCTATTTGACCAAGAAAGAGAGTGATGGAGTGCTGCATCATCCAACCTCAACCCAATTAAGATGGTTTGGAATGAGTTGGACCGCAGAGTGAAGGAAAAGCAGCCAACAAGTGCTCAGCATATGTTGTTTGTTAAAGGAATCAACGGAATGGTACGGAATGGTATCAAACACATGGAAACAACGTACTTGACTCTGTTCCATTGATTCCATTCCAGCCGTTACAATGATCCCATACTCTTATAACTCCTCCCACCAGCCTCTTCTGAAGTACACACGTACACACTCCGATCACAGAGGAACTTTATAAAACACAAGGTGCTTTATAGGAGTAGCTGTCATGTGTGTGGAGACCCTTCCCCCTTCTCGCTCCCTCCCTGCTCCCTCCCCACTCCCTCCTTTCCCCTTCTCGCTCCCTCCCTGCTCCCTTCTCTCTCCCTCCCTTTCCCCTTCTCGTTCGCTCCCTGCTCCATTCTCTCTCCCTCCCTTTCCCCTTCTCGTTCCCTCCCTGCTCCATTCTCTCTCCCTCCCTTTCCCCTTCTCGCTCCCTCCCTGCTCCCTTCTCTCTCCCTCCCTTTCCTCTTCTCGTTCCCTCCCTGCTCCATTCTCTCTCCCTCCCTTTCCCCTTCTCGTTCCCTCCCTGCTCCATTCTCTCTCCCTCCCTTTCCCCTTCTCGTTCCCTCCCTGCTCCATTCTCTCTCCCTCCCTTTCCCCTTCTCGTTCCCTCCCTGCTCCCTGCTCCCTTCTCTCTCCCTCCCTTTCCCCTTCTCGCTCCCTCCCTGCTCCCTCCCTGCTCCCTCTCCGCTCCCTCCTTTTCCCTTCCTTTCCCCTTCTCGCTCCCACCCTGCTCCCTTCTCTCTCCCTCCCTTTCCCCTTCTCGTTCCCTCCCTGCTCCCTTCTCGCTCCCACCCTGCTCCCTCCCTGCTCCCTTCTCTCTCCCTCCCTTTCCCCTTCTCGTTCCCTCCCTGCTCCCTTCTCGCTCCCACCCTGCTCCCTCCCTGCTCCCTTCTCACTTCCTCCCTTTCCCCTTCTCGTTGCCTCCCTGCTCCCGTCTCGCTTCCTCCCTGCTCCCTTGTCGCTCCCTCCCTGCTCCCTTATCGCTCCCTCCCTGCTCCCTTATCGCTCCCTCCCTGCTCAGTGGAGCTTCCACAGCAGGGGCTTAGTGAGGGTCTAGTTCACGGGGACCCCGTCCCCGTTCTTCCTCAAGCTGCGGCTAGCTTTACATAACTGTTCCTCCTGTCTGCCAGCCCAGGCAGCTGAAGCCAAAGAGAGGATAAAGTGGCAGGCTAAATTGAGTGTGGCACTGGCCCAGAGTGCATCACTCTCTCCCCTTCTTCTCCTTCTCTATCGTCTCCTCACAGTGCATCCTCACCAAGCAGAACCTGTCTGGTCTGGCTTCACACCAGCACAGAGACGAGCAGAGCCCAGGCACCCAGGTGGAGAGTCCATCATGTGTCATGGAGGCCTCAGTTGGCAGAGCGGGCGTGTAAACCTGAGTTGTGTGCCCAACATGCAGTCATGGTAATGCTGTTGACCATGGTGCATTAATAATGAGGATGGATGGGGGTTGACTGGGCACACGGGAGGGTCATGGGGACATGGACAGAGACTAATTTGGTTAGTCATATTAGGGGAGGATAGGCATGACATAGCTCACAAGTTGAGGACTTGTGAGGCGTCTGTTTCTCAAACTAGACACTAATGTACTTGTCCACTTGCTCAGTTGTGCACCGGGGCTTCCCACTCTCTATTCTGGTTAGAGCCAGTTTCGCTGTTTCTGTGAAGGGAGTAGTACACAGCATTGTACGAGATCTTCAGTTTCTTGCCAATTTCCCACATGTAATAGTCTTCATTTCTCAGAACAAGAAAGACTGACAAGTTTCAGAAGAAAGTTATTTGTTTCTTGCCATTTGAGCCTATAATCAAACCCACAAATGCTGATGCTTCAGAAACTCAACTAGTCTAAAGAAGGCCAGTTTTATTGCTTCTTTAGCTGAACAACAGTTTTCAGCTGTGCTAACATAATTGCAAAAGGCTTTTCTAATGATCAATTAACCTTTTAAAATTATAAACTTGGATTAGCTAACATAACGTGCCATTGGAACACAGGAGTGATGGTTGCTGATAATGGACCCCTGTACGCCTATGTAGATATTCCATTTAAAAAATCTGCCGTTTCCAGCAACAATAGTAATTTACAACATTAACAATGTCTACACTGTATTTCTGATCAATTTGATATTATTTTAATGGACGAAAAATGTACTTTTCTTTAAAAAATAAGGACATTTCTAAGTGACCCAAACTTTTGAACAGTAGTTTACATACTGTACATGTACACACACAGACTTAAACCTGTCTTGTTGCTACTCTGCTGGGGGTTTAGATCAGGGGTTCCCAAACTTTTTCCCCCAGGGCCCCCTTTTTCACATGTATTATTGTTTATTGAGAAGGCCTATATTAAATACACCACCAGCTTGATTTTGTTTAATTTGAGGGACCTAGGAAAATGTTGTTTTGAAGCTCATTTCCTGCAATTCTACATAGTTTAACAAAACTCTTGACAGAGCCCTGACATCAACCCCATCAAACACCTTTGGGATGAATTGGAACGCTGACTGCGAGCCAGGCCTAATCGCCCAACATCAGTGCCCAACCTGTCTAATGCTCTTGTGGCTGAGTGGAAGCAAGTCCCTGCATCAATGTTCCAACATCTAGTGGAAATCCTTTCCAGAAGAGTGGAGGCTGTTCTAACGGCAAAGGGGGGACCAATTCCATATTAATGCCCATGATTTTGGAATGAGACGTTCGACGAGCAGGTGTCCACATACTTTTAGTCATGTAGTGTAATATTCCGCGACCAAATATGTTTTATTATGATTATTTATATGACCTCTCAATTAAATTATACATATTTTAGTTTATAGAAAGTGAATAGATCAATTGATAGTGAGAGAGTCACACTGCATAAGATTACTTCCCAAGCAAAGTCTAATTTATTTGACTCTTTGCCTTTGGAATGTCATAGTTCAGCTGCTGAATATCATAATGACAAACCAAAGATATTCCCATGTGCAGCAGAGTTGCATGTTCTTCGGGCATTTTACCGCTTGTTTCAATCCTATTTATGCTTTGTTTTAGATCAGTATAAACAATAGTGATATTTTTTTTGTTGCCCCCCCCCCCCGAAATGTTGGTGCCCCGCTATGGGGGTAGCGTCCCCTAGGTTGGGAACACCTGTTTTAGAGAATGCTTTGTTCCACAGAGTGTAGCAAGCTTGAAACATATTGCAGAGACACATTCCACTTCCCTCATTAAGAAATATGAACTTGGTCATTGAAATATGAACCTGGTCATTGAGTCTTCACACATTTGGTTATTACATTGAACCCCTCAGTAGTGTTGCAATAGAAAACCCCTGAGCACGTCAATAAGTACTGAGCTTAGCTTCTCTTGGCTGCCCCCTACTTTGCATAATGGGAGGGATTAGAAGTGTTTGCGTCACACCCATCAACAATTTTGTTGTCACAGGGGCTCTCTCTGATTTAATATCTGTCAGTAATTGCACTACTGATATGTAATAGATCTCAGACACAAGGCACCTGCTATGTTTCATACTCCTGCTGAACATCTCAAAATAATTTGATATAAAACCACTGGCTGGTACCCTTGCCAATTTCCCTCTTGTATTATGTAAGGTGCATTTTATACACGAGATCGAATTTTGAACACATTTTTCACAATAATAATTTTGATAATATATACTGAAGGAGGCTTGTGCACAAGGCCTCGACAATCCACCTCTATCACTCTTACCCTTTCTAAATCTGCTTCAGCAAACTTTGGTTGTATACAGTAGATGCTTAGACAACCTGGGGTGGCAGGTAGCCTAGTGGTCAGAGCGTTGGACTAGTAACTGAAAGGTTGCAAGATCAAATCCCTGGGCTGACAAGGTAAAAATCTGTCATTCTGCCCTTGACCAAGGCAGTTAAGTTAACCCACTGTTTTCAGACTGTCATTGAAAATAAGAAATTGTTCTTAACTGACTTGCTTAGTTAAAAAAAGATGCTTCAACTCAATCTTATGCAGTCCTTCCAACTAAAGAGTCTTCTTCTTCTATCTGTGTGTGCATGTTTGTTATGACTATCACCCCATGGGGACACAGCATCTTTGGTAGATTTGTCCTGACAGAATGGTTGGCACAAAAGCTCAGGGTAGAGGGTGGCCGGCATGGATTTGTAAGTACGGCACACTGAAGTGAGGATTGTTCATTCTGTCTAGTCATTGAGCTGGGAGGCCCAAGTGGCACTGTGCGGAATACTTAAAAAAAAACATCTCCTCAATAACATTGTTAAACCTTGTGTGAAATCACATTAAGCCTTGATTGACTATGAGCTTCAACAAAAACCTCTGCGAAGTGCAATTGCTCTGAATCCAAGAGGAGTGTGTCACACAGTTCCAGTTTGTGGTTCATATTGTCAGGTATTGTTTATGAAATGCTCAATGAAGTGGCTTTCTTCTTTCTCCTCTTCCGGTTCGCCATCTCTCTCAAGGGACCATAACCATATTCCTATGCAAAATCATATAACTTTTTTTTGACTGATTCAAATTAGGACCATGGGGGTGGGAATACGCACCAAACACACTACAGATGAATGAGAGGGAGCGGATGAATGACTGTAGGGGAGAACTCCCATGAAACCCCACAACTAGTAATATAATATATGCCATTTAGCTTCCGCTTTTAGACATAGTAGTTATTTGTTCCCCCAGGATCCCTCAATCTCTCAGTGTGAACACTTATAACAGTGTCCCCGGAGACTGTGTCTTTTTACAACTGTCGCTTTACTTCAACTGTCTCCTTCAACCCCCCACCTCAACTAGCTAATCAGAGGAGGAGGGGCACGTTGCCGTTCAGGGGGTAGGCACAGCTGTTGTACCGTCTCGGGTGTTGTGATGTAAGTTCATGCCTTTTAGAAACTAAACTGGGCATCAGGGGTTGCGGCTGTCCAATCGAGTGAGAGAATTCAGAGACAAACCGGCCAATGGGTGCAAAGGTCTGGGTATATAAACTAGGGTCTAACACCTGTCAAAGTTGGGTAACTCCTATATTGGCTTTGGTGGATCCCGGGAACGTTACCTCCTTCTTTTCTCTTGTGCAGGTAAAACCTACTAGGCAGCGAGCTTCTGGAAAAGAGTTTTAAGTAGAAATGAGAATTCCTGAAACCTGTCTGTCGCCACAGCACTTGGAATCCTGAAATCGGTTCTTCTTGTTTTTTTGCATTGGACTCCTCTTCAGTTTCTTGCAGCGTTTCCTAAAATGGAAGATCTACTGTTTTTTCTTCTTTAAACTACTTCTTATCCGTTTTTACTCATCATCCTCTTGAGTGCAAACCGTAACTTTGTTAAAAGTTTTGTTGGTAAAAAGAGAGCACTAGTTTGAAAACAGCCATGATCACTAACGGCTGTTAGTAGAGGAGGGATAGTCACAGGACAGCGGCTGGTAGATTTGTTACCAGTGGTGATCTATAGATGACACTGAGTCATTTTAGATATTTTGCTGAAAAAAAAACATGCAAAGTGAAGTATCGAGTTTCTATAATGTCTGCAATTATTCCACAACATGTTTGTAGTTCAGATGTTAATCTGAGATCCTATTCGTTCTGATTTGAAGGTCAGTTGTGCTAATGACCGGAGAATGAATCAAGTCAGTCTCTGGAACTCTCTGGTACCGCCTACTGGGGAGTAGCCAGACTAGGCTGAGGTGATGGTGTTTCCCTTGAAGGAATGGGAAGGTGGCTTGCATGCCAGTGTCAGAGTATAGCCACAGCAAGAGGGTGTAGAGTGGATGGCCTGGTCTAAAAATACCTTCTGCTGCTAAGTGCATAAAAGCACGTAGATCACACCCCTGTCCCTCTCCGTGGAAACATGAGGCGGTAGCTGGAGGGGTCAGGAGACTGATAGATAGGACACTAGGAGACTCAGTACTACAAATCACAAAATATGGTATATTTAGTGGTATTGGTTGTATTGTTAGGCCATTGCTAGGAGAGTTCCTTGTGATTTTTTTCTGAAAACCCATCATGCTCTCTCTTTTGTGGCACATTTCTGTTGTTAGGGACCCAGATACTGTTCTTTCACTATTCTTGAATATTTAGTTGGGAGGGCTTTCGTTACAGTGTGCCAGATCATCATGCATAGATTCACACTTCTTCCCCCTCTCCGTTTTGCAGGACAAAAGAGAGCCGCAATCATGCCGAAGAACTGCCACAATGACTACAAGATGAAATTCTCTGATGTAGAGGAGTTCCCAGACCTCTCTCTGCACAACAACCACATGGCCAAGGTGCTGACCAAGGACATGTACAAAAAGCTGAGGAGCAAGTCTACCCCCTCCGGTTTCACCCTGGACGACTGCACCCAGACCGGTGTGGACAACCCTGGTAAGACTTAGAAGCACACACACAGGAAGACCCGTCAGGGCCCTGTGAGGTCACAGGATAGGCATGTCCTGATCTGCTCTGATTGATGGCTGATAAGGGCACCTGAAAGCAAAACATTCTTAGTGCTATTAACTAATACACTATCAGCATGAACAATGAGACTGTTAGTAGTGCACTTTGATGGGGGGCCTGTTACATGTAGTTTTCCTGTGGCAATAGTTTTCACTTATTCTCTTTCTGTCTGTAGGACACCCCTTCATCATGACCGTGGGCTGCGTTGCTGGTGATGAAGAGTGCTACGAAGTCTTTAAGGATATGTTCGACCCCATCATCTCCGACCGTCACGGAGGCTACAAGCCCACCGACAAACACAAGACCGACCTGAACTTCGAGAACCTGAAGGTGAGTGAAGAAAGTGGTCATGGCAATCACATTTCTTCATTGATCCTTTTGCAAGCTTGATTTCTTAGCTAATATATAAGGCTGCAGTGGACCGTGGTGACTAGACAGCATTTGAATGACTTCCATGTGTAGAGCGACATAATTCATTTTCACGTTTACAGGGAGGTGATGATCTTGACCCCGCCTATGTCCTGTCCAGCCGTGTGCGTACCGGACGCAGCATCAAAGGATACACCCTGCCCCCCCACAACAGCCGTGGCGAGCGTAGAATGGTTGAGAAACTGTCCATCGAGGGTGAGTGTCTGAGCCCTCAGTAAAATCAGCACTATAAAAATCAGGGTCAGCTGTGCTGCCATGGAGCACGACCATGTCAATCTCATGTTCATGTCTCTCTCCCCTCAGCCCTGGCCACACTGGATGGTGAGTTCAAGGGAAAGTACTACCCCCTGAATGGCATGACCGATGCCGAGCAGGATCAGCTGATCGCCGACCACTTCTTGTTTGACAAGCCCGTCTCCCCCCTGCTGCTGTCCGCTGGTATGGCCCGTGACTGGCCCGACGCAAGAGGAATCTGGTGAGTGCCCAGGACACAGGCCCATACCAATACCCGAAACCAAAACAATACCATTGGTTAAACCAGATAATGAATGTACAGTATGTCCCAGTCATGTAATACGTACTCCCTCCTATCTGAAGGCACAACGATGCCAAGAGCTTCTTGGTCTGGGTGAACGAGGAGGATCACCTGCGTGTCATCTCCATGGAGAAGGGAGGCAACATGAAGGAGGTCTTCAGACGCTTCTGCGTTGGTCTGCAGAAGGTAGGCTAGTCACAGAGCCTACAGGACTGACACACTGTCAATACCTAGATTGTTCTTTATCGCTTGTTCACAACAATGGCAGTTGGGTTTTCTTATAGTCAGTAGTCGAAACACACATCCCTTTCGGTTGGCTATTCTCACCTGAAAACGCACTCACTGGAACATTCTCGTCTCCTGTCCTTCTCTACCTTGTGCAGATTGAGGCGGTCTTCAAGAAGCACAACCACGGCTTCATGTGGAACGAGCATCTCGGCTATGTGCTGACCTGCCCCTCCAACCTGGGAACTGGCCTTCGCGGTGGCGTGCACGTCAAGCTGCCCAAGCTGAGCACACACGCCAAGTTTGAGGAGATCCTGACCAGGCTGCGTCTGCAGAAGCGCGGCACAGGTACGAGCTACTCTCTTTACAGTCTTAATGCATGAAGTCATACTATACCTAGCAATAGTCCATAAAATGTTATTACACTGCCATTACATATGCATTTCTGAGGTGACTAGTAAAGCCATATTTAACCTGACATGTACATCATGGAACACCAGTGTTAAGGATTATGAAGACTCACCTTTGACCTCTTTGCCTGCAGGTGGTGTGGACACGGCCTCCGTGGGTGGAATCTTCGACATCTCCAACGCTGATCGTCTGGGCTCCTCAGAGGTGCAGCAGGTGCAGATGGTGGTGGATGGCGTCAAGCTCATGGTGGAGATGGAGAAGAAGCTGGAGAAGGGAGAGGCCATCGACGGCATGATCCCCGCCCAGAAGTAAAGCGGCACTTGTGCTTTTTGTATTATAAAAATGAGTAGCCTTGTCGTCACGTGGGCAGGAGACATCCTCCCTGGACTTTTCCTAAAGACACTCCACTCTGAACCAACTCTTTTTTTCCTTCCTTCAGTCTTTCTCTTCATCATTTATTTTTCTCCTTCCTCAGTCACGTTTTACCATCTGTCCCGTTCTTTTCGTAACATCCTGGGAATAAAGCACTATCGCATAGTCTGGTGCCATGGGCCATCGCTATGTTAATGCACCAAATCTTAAATCCGTTTTTTGGTTGTAAAAATGTATTGAGCAAATAAAACAAGCCCCAGTTAACAATCAACCCCACTGTCTGATGTATGGTCTCGAAACACACACACAGACCCTCGCACGTACACATTCTTGCTGCACACATACACACACACACACACACACACACACACACACACACACACACACACACACACACACACACACACACACATATAAACTCAGTGAGCGCAGCCTCGTAAATGCCCTAAAACCATGGTACAATTAAGCAATAAAACGAGAGGCCATGTGTTATGACATTTATATCAAGGCTGTGATGTGGTCATAGCCACGACGCGAAGGCAGGTGGTCATGATGACTTATAGGTGCTAAGACTAGTAGTTTTATAAGTAGTGGTAGTGGGTTGCTATGTAACAACGTAAACAATGCCACTTTATATGAACGTGACAATGTGTATGTTGTCTCATATATCATGGACAGGAGAGGCTCTAACAATGGGAATTCCAAACCGTCCATTACACATATGACCAACCTGTAATCTACTGAGACCACGTCAACCGCAGTGAGAACAAAAATAAACTTGATCCAAAATGTCAGAGTTTGAAAGGAGAATTTATTTTTGCTTCAACACAATTTTCCTATGAGACATGCAGGACTGCAGGTCATTCAGTCATTTCCATATTTGCACCCCGTTTTATCGATAACAGCGACTGCTTCAAACGCACTACTACTTCCTACCGTTGAAGCATGGTCCTAAGCTTTAAGCAATATATATGGGAATTGTTGGGCAAGAGAGGTCCTATTTTGGGCAAAGTTGCCCAAAAATTGCACAAAATCACAGCTTTCACATTTTAAGACATTTGTGGCCACCTGTTGCAACTAAAATCTCCCATGATTCCTTGCAACGGGAAAACTGAAGTCATTGTAGTGTCATGGATTACTATGTACTACTGCCATACATGTGTGCAATAAATCTTTTTGCCAAAAGGAATAAGGTGGAAAATGGTGGAGTTTGAAAACAACTGAAGATGTGTTATTGTGTTGGGCAGGCAGTCCAGTGTAGGCAGGCTGGCGGAAATGGTCAGAGGTGTAACAGTGACAAACAAGCACACTCTGTAATGAGAACATCATCCACTGTTGATGAATCTTTGAGCCATTTACAAAGGCCAGACAGACTTTCAGAAAACAAGGAAGGTTGAGGAACATTCAGCGACACCAACAACACAGTCTGAGCTGAGAAAATAGAAACATGGTTTAGAGATCTAAACTAGAAGAGCCCACTGCAGCAACTGGGAACGATGTTCTGTCATGTCTGCTGCTATGACCCACTGACAGGCAACAAGGATCATTACTGTATATTGGTGCAAATCAAAGCCAGTGACAAACAGTCAAGGCCGGAGTGAGTGACTATCTACCTGACTTGGATCAATTGTGAGCAGCTTGGAATCGTGGTTCATTTATAGAAGAGTGTCAGGGTTAATTTCAACAAGGTCACCCAGGGTCACATTCTAAACTACCCCCCTCAGCAATACAGAAGTCTGATTGGCTACCAGAAGGGAAGCTCAGTGTTGCCGAGGGCTGTGTTGAGGAGCAGTTCGGAACTCATCCTCCAGGGAACCACAGATAAAGGAATCAATGGACATAAATAGTTAATGCAATTCAACTAGCGTTGCTGTAGTTATTATAGTCTGTTTGATCAATCATATCCTTTTCTTTTTGAGCAGAAAATTAGGAGTTGATGTCATTTTCTTTTTTATGCGATCTTGGGTCTTTTTAAACTAAAAAGTGATCCAAATTGTGATTGTGGAAATGTGACAATCAATATTCCCCAACATAATACTAAACACAGCTTTACATCAAATCAAGTTTGGAATCTTGGCCCTGTGGATGTGCTGTAACATTTAAGAGGAAATACAATTACAAGAGGTGATATTGCTAAACCAAAAGTGTTACCAGAAGAACGTGTAGAATGCTTGTGTACATTACCTGCTGAAACGCAGAAAATCAAAAGGTTAGTGGCTCAGAAGAGCAGTCATCACCTACTCTGCTTTGGACATTGAAGTCAGACAGCCTTGCTCATTAGCAACCAACATTCCGGTATATACGAAACACAAAATGAAACTTGACGAGAGTAGCAGATGGGGTCGTACAGAATTGAGCAGACGATGGATGGGCAGAAGGGTCTGGCATTTGTTTTACAGAATATTTTTTGTTGTCCGTCTCTGTATTTCGGCATGGCTCCCTATATAGCAGGGGTGTCAAATATATGGCCTGCGGTGCGCGAGGGGGTCCAATCTGGCCTGCGGGTTTGAGTAAAACCCCACAAAAATAACAACAAAAAATGAGTATTTTTTTAATATATCTGTACCGGTACCCCCTGTATATAGCCCCGCTACTGATATTTACTGCTGCTCTTTAGTTATTTGTTATTCTTATCTCTTACTTTTTTTATATAGGTATTTTCTTAAAACTGCATTGTTGGTTAAGGGCTTGTACGTAAGCATTTCACAGTAAGGTCATGTGACAAATAAAATTTGATTTTGAAAATATTTTAAAATGACTACAGCCAAATCGAAACTGTGTAGAAATGATAAAATAATGGACCTACATTCATACAGTTTATTGATTGTGTCCAGATTGTTAATAATCACTGAAATGAAAGCTAGACAGTTAGGGAGCATCAAAAATGCAAAACATTATGGATAGGGTGGATAGACTATTTTATGCAAATTTTGACGGCAAGGAAATATAACACATTTTCAGTGTCGCCGTCCGGACCTCGTTGAAGAACGAATGTGGCGTCCATGGCAAAATGAGTTTGACACCCCTGCTCTATAGCCTGGAGTTCTGTCTAGGAAAGGGCTGGCCCCTTGTTTCTTAAATATGCATTCAGTCTGTCAATTGCTCATTGAAGTGAAGAAAAGAAAAACAATATTAAAAACCTTTTAAATAGCAGCTGTTAAAAAGGAATGACAACAAATATAATATAATCATAACTATGTTGACGAAAAATATCTTAATCTGCAAATATGGAATTAAAAAAGAACTGCTTGACTCCCTAGATTCACATAATATTGAGGTGCCTTAGCAGGGTTCATAGGTCATAGGTCTGTGAGTGGCGGGGCCGGGCCGTCCGTGCCGGTGTGCCTGCGTGTCCTTGTGGCACCAGAAGCGGGTCTTTGGCGGGGGTGAGGCGAGGTTGGCAGTGGGGGTAGCGGGTTCAGTCTGTCTCCTTCTCCCGCCCCCTCGGTCAGTCTGTCCAGTGTAGAAGCCCTCTGCCCCACCCCCTGTTGCCCTCAGAGCTCCAGATCTTTGGACACTTTTGTGGCGATATCCCGGAAGGCGAGCGGCGCCCCCCACAGGCGTTTGAAGCGCACGCCGCTGGTCTCGGCTGGACCGGCGGGCAGCTGGCACACCTCAGCCTCGAAGGCCACGCGTGACCCGGCCGCCCCATGGGTGCAGGAGAGCAGGAAGGGCCCAGCCAGGTGGACCTGGCAGCCGCAGCCCTGGGCCGCCTCGCGCAGCGCCAGCACCACCTCCGCCGGGTCCCGCGGGCTCCGCACCCTCACATCCCAGCCGCATCGGGGGGTCCGGGGCTCTGGCGCTTTTTGATGCCCAGGTAGATGGCGACTGCAGGGGCAAAGTGGGTGAAGCGTGGGAGTGGGGGAGTGATTGGGGGTGAGAGATTGAATGAGAGAAGAGGATGCAGGTGGAGTGTGGTTGAAGTGCATTAACGTGGATGGGAAGAGAGGAACAGGGGAGAAATATATTAGTATCATATAGGGTTTGGTTTAATAACAGCCACAACTCTTAATTTATCAATAGAAATCCATTCCTCAATTACTCATTAAAATAGATAACAAGGCCAGTAGAAATTAAAGTATATAAAATGTTTTTAACAGTCTTTACTGAAGAGTGGATGTAGCATCCACAACATACACAAGTTGCACTACCATCTTAAAATCATGCCATAAATTAGACTATTCTAGAAAAATAAATCAGAGGACAATTCAGAGGATACCGCAGTGCAATAAAATGGAATGTTAGGAAGCAACACAAGTTAGTCAAGTTAACAACACAATTTTACCTTTTTGAGGACACGTGTGTTCTTCAAGGCAACAACATTCTAAATGATGCTGCACCATTATACCTCATTCATTAGACCAGGCTACAGTTATGCCCCACTCAATGATCTGAACTGTATGCATATATATATATATATACACTGCTAAAAAAAATAAAGGGAACACTTAAACAACACAATGTAACTCCAAACTGTCCACTTAGGAAGCAACACTGATTGACAATAAATTTCACATGCTGTTGTGCAAATGGAATAGACAACAGGTGGAAATTATAGGCAATTAGCAAGACACCCCCAATAAAGGAGTGGTTCTGCAGGTGATAACCACAGACCACTTCTCAGTTCCTATGCTTCCTGGCTGATGTTTTGGTCAATTTTGAGTGCTGGCGGTGCTTTCACTCTAGTGGTAGCATGAGACGGAGTCTACAACCCACACAAGTGGCTCAGGAAGTGCAGCTCATCCAGGATGGCACATCAATGCGAGCTGTGGCAAGAAGGTTTGCTGTGTCTGTCAGCGTAGTGTCCAGAGCATGGAGGCGCTACCAGGAGACAGGCCAGTACATCAGGAGACGTGGAGGAGGCCGTAGGAGGGCAACAACCCAGCAGCAGGACCGCTACCTCCGCCTTTATGCAAGGGGGAGCAGGAGGAGCACTGCCAGAGCCCTGCAAAATGACCTCCAGCAGGCCACAAATGTGCATGTGTCTGCTCAAACGGTCAGAAACAGACTCCATGAGGGTGGTATGAGGGCCCGACATTCACAGGTGGGGGTTGTGCTTACACGTTTGGCATTTGCCAGAGAACACCAAGATTGGCAAATTCGCCACTGGCGCCCTGTGCTCTTCACAGATGAAAGCAGGTTCACACTGAGCCTCTGTGACAGACATGACAGTCTGGAGACGCCATGGAGAACATTCTGCTACCTGCAACATCCTCCAGCATGACCGGTTTGGCGGTGGGTCAGTCATGGTGTGGGGTGGCATTTCTTTGGCATTTCCTCCATGTGCTCGCCAGAGGTAGCCTGACTGCCATTAGGTACCGAGATGAGATCCTCAGACCCCTTATGAAACCATATGCTGGTGCGGTTGGCCCTGGGTTCCTCCTAATGCAAGACAATGCTAGACCTCATGTGGCTGGAGTGTGTCAGCAGTTCCTGCAAGAGGAAGGCATTGATGCTATGGACTGGCCCGCCCGTTCCCCAGACCTGAATCCAATTGAGCACATCTGGGACATAATGTCTCGCTCCATCCACCAATGCCACGTTGCACCACAGACTGTCCAGGAGTTGGCGGATGCTTTAGTCCAGGTCTGGGAGGAGATCCCTCAGGAGACCATTCGCCACCTCATCAGGAGCATGCCCAGGCGTTTTAGGGAGGTCATACAGGCACGTGGAGGCCACACACACTACTGAGCCTAATTCTGACTTGTTTTAAGGACATTACATCAAAGTTGGATCAGCCTGTAGTGTGGTTTTCCACTTTCATTTTGAGTGTGACTCCAAATCCAGACCTCCATGGGTTGATACATTTGATTTCCATTGGTAATTTTTGCGTGATTTTGTTGTCAGCACATTCAACTATGTAAAGAAAAAAGTATTTAATAAGAATATTACCTATGTAGATATTCCATTAAAAATCAGCCGTTTCCAACTACAATAGTAATTTACAACATTAACACTGTATTTCTGATCAATTTGATGTTTTTTTAATGGACAAAAAATGTGCTTTTCTTTCAAAAACAAGGACATTTCTAAGTGACCCCAAACTTTTGAACGGTAGTCTGTGTGTATATATATATATATATATATATATATTCAGGTCATTATATTGATATTTATGCAGGTGTCTGTGGTTTGCAGAGATGTGGTCAAATCCATTTAAATCCGGTCCATTCAGAAAGTAAACCAAATTCCAATTCTAATTCCACATTTTCCTCATTGGAAAGCATTGAAGAGAATTGGAAATTCAGTGTACTTCCTGACTGCAATTGAAATGGAATTGAGCCCAGCCATGGTGGTATGCACAGCTAATTAAAATTGGCATTGATTTACATTTCAAAGCAGACATTTGTCTTTGGAATGCTGTCCTGGTGCTCGGTCACAAGCTAGCAAAAACATATCTGCTGTGTAAGTAGGAGTAGGTTTAACGGTGGACATAGCCAGAATACCACACACTAGTACTAGTACTACTCTTGGAAACAAGTGGAAGCTCTGTGTATTCGGCATGTCTACATAATTATGGGTTTTAATAATTTATTCAAATTGTTTGAGTAAGTGAGAATGAGGTTCATGTCAATGGATGGGGAGTTGAAGTTGTTGTTACACTGAGGAACCTACTTGATAAAACACACAGAAGGAACCTACTTCAGAAAAGAATTAGAGAGGCAGTCACTCACAGGCATCTATCACAGAGTACCACATCTACTATCTACGAGTCACACCAAGGGCATTTAGAGCTAATGCTGCATTGACCCATGCTCTGAGCTTTACCTGCTGGTTTTAACCAGAGACTGTCTGACCAGAGACTGTGCAGCCGAGGCTACAGTGTGAGGGAGAGAATAGAAATGCCTTTAGTAACTACTGGTCCTGGAGCTGTCATACTGCCCAATGGTGGGCAGACATGGAGTGATACAGAAAGTCTTTGATTGATAGCACAACTATCTAACTGGTCTGGGTTCAGTTTTGCATTGTGTGATCATAATGAATGTGGTTACAACTGGGTTTGGGGAAACTAATCTTGGGCCTGTAATTAAATAGTTTCTCATCACAGTGGGACATACTGTATTGTAGACACTCACCTTGTGACCGGAGATCTGCAGACTCTCTCAGGTTCGTCTGTGACCCTCAAGACGAAGACAAAAGTCTGTGTTAGGAATGAATCAGCCAATAGAGAAATATCCCTTGTTCCCTCCCCTTTCTGTTCCAATCCTTCCCTCAGCAACAGCCAATAGAGAAATAACCACAACACCATCAACTCATCAGAGTCAGAGTGACATCAACCTTCCGAAATGTACGGAAATGATAAATAAACAAATAAAACAAAATATACACTTTGAAGCCACACTTGGAATGTTTTTTAGATTAAGGGCTCAGGGCAGGTTCAGGCTCAGGACTAGAAAGCTGCTGCTTGCGTTGCGTGACATAACTGGGCAATTCTAACTGATGGTTTTTACCTAAGTTTGTAGAACATTTATTCCAACATTTTAACAAAAAGCATAATGAAAGCACATAGTGTTTGCCCAATGACTACTACCACTAAAGTATGGTCAGCTTTTGAGATGTCCCATTACACATCCATCTAACACACAGAAGGGGGCGCTGCTGTTCAAGCACCACAAAGAGTGTCGCCATGTTCGTAACCTTCCCATTTCAAATGCCGTCTCCACCAGCCTGACCAACCCAAAGGCCATCACAGGAACTGGGTGTGTCTTTAAAGGATTAGAGCTTTCCTTCTATAAAATCTCCATCAAACAGTATAGGGGAGAGATCTGAGCTGTAGAGTGTCTTAAAACAAACCTGCAAGTGGGGATAGTGTCTGGGCTGCCATGTTGGGTCAAATCTCTCTGGGAGAGAGGGAGTGAGTGGAGCCCATGGTGAGTGGAGTGGAGTGGTGGGATAAGGACTGACAAGCCTGTGCCTCTGGCTGGGACTGTGAAGAGGATCCCGTTAAGAGGGGGGTGGATAACGGCTCTATTACGCAACTAATCCTGCTTTGAAGTGTCAGCGATGCTAAGGACGCATGGCAGCAGCTCCTTACAAACAAAACCACTCCAATCTGAAACTCCTTGGCCTTGTGATAGCGTTGTGTTGTGTGGCAAAGAGGGAGGTTGGCTAAACCAACAACACTGAAACAGCTTCACAGTACTGCCTCTGGGACTGGTGACGTTTTAACAACGCAAGGAATATATGGAGTTCATTAAATGAGTCGCCGTCTTACAATTGCGTTAAAAGGTACAACTGGATGGCACACAACTGCACAATGAGTGAAGACGTCATCAGGTTGAGGTGCACCCTGAAGCTTTAGGAGAAGGTAAAGAACAGCCCGTAGAGTCCAAAGCCACATCAGACCCCTTTGATTTGACTTTCAAAGATAAGAATAAAGAAATGTTTCATGTCCAATCATGTATTATTGTTTTAAGTGCCACAATCATTTGGTAGATATTCATACAACAACACATCCATTAACCAACTGCCTTTACATGAACTGAAAATAGAAGAAGAATGTATAGAGGATCCCAAACTGCTTCTACATCAAGTACTACAAGCGTGTGTGCATTTTAAAAGTCTTTGGAAAGCAGGGTTATTGCTGGCTAATGTTCTGTTGTTGTCAAGGGTATGCTGTGTCACCTGTGGCCTCTAGGGCGCGCTCTTGAACTGAACTCAGACAACAGACACAGCGCACAGACTGAGGCTGTGAATGAGAGGGGAGTGGGCGAGGGGTTGGAGGTGCTGGCAGACAGGCAGGCAGACAGACAAGACAGACTGACAGGCAGACAGAGAGAAGGAGCCAGAAACATGGGAAGAAGAACTTACTAACTGTTTTTGATCCCTGCGGAAGAGTGCAGCCCGAGACGGACTTGTTTGAGTTGGGACGCTTAGAGGGGTCAAGATTGACCCTACGAGGAAGAAGAGAGAGAAACAAGGAAGAAAAATAGAGAGACAAAGAAAGAAAGGCAGAGAGAGAAAGAGATATGGATAAAGGGGGAAAAGAAGGATAAAAGATTGCAGCTGATTGGCAAGGAAAAGTAAAGTAGTTAAGAAACAGAAACATGAAGCACTTCCCCAAAAAACAGCCAAGACCGAGCGAGAGAGAGAGAGAGAGAGAGAGAAGGTGAACTGGGTAAGTGGGGGTTTGAAGCCTGTGGTTAATAGAGGAGGAAGTAAGCCTGAGGAAAATCAATGCAGATTAAGGAGAGAGTGAGAGAGGGGGGCGTCAGAAGCATTTCGGACCCTCCAGCAGTGTTAGTCTGAGTACCGATGGCCAGACACACACACCTTACAGACTCCACTGTCTCTCTAGGGATAAGACGAATGTCCTCCATGTTGAGGAAGGGTTACAAGTATCACTGATAGTCACTGTCACCTGTCTTGGGCTTTGTGTGCCCTCCTCTACAGTAGCCTAACTGGCTTTTCCTTAACACACTATCTAACACTGTAGCCTACACCCTAGAGGTCTTCACGGATCCACATACCCGAGACCCGATCCAGTACCAGAGCAGTTCTGGATCCAGAATTCTAAATAATGACAAGGGTCTGGTCTGATTGTCACAGGTATGTGTACTTTTAACTGACTTGTCCTGAAGGACCCATACAGATCCAAACGCGACTGCTGCAGTAGAGAGAGAAGTTTAGAATTTATGCTGCTACTCTTTGCTTTTCACGAGTGGCGCGTCGCTGGTTGTTGCTCAATCACAAGTCATCAAAGCGGCAATAGGCTATAGTCATAGAGCCTCTGTGTGGGACCAAGGTCAGGAGATATCTAATCAATGGAGATGGAATTAAAATGATGGAATTTAAAGTTAAAAGAAAAGGATAGGCTACAACGACCAAGAGCCAACAGATAGACTGCTACTTTATATTCTGAATGTTGTTGTTTGTAGCTGTAGGACGAGAAAGAGCATGCTGCATCAATTAGCCTAGCTAGCTAGCTACTAGCCTAACTAGCTTCTCCTGGTTTGATGCAGTCAAGACAGTTACTACGTAATCATATTGGTTGATAAATAACCTAGCTATGGCAGCTATTAGTCTACTATAGCACGAGTCGGCTTGGTCGGTTGCGGTCTCTAGTCTCACCCTACCTCCTCCCTGTTCATGTGTCACTCGCTCCCACTCACAGTAGCTTACATTCACGCACGGGCCCTGAGCGTCACCTCTTTCTACCTCGCGCTTTATCAATTCCGGTTAATAAAGTAGCTTAAACATGGACTTTTCTGCTGCTTCCCTCACTCGGATCGGTCCGGGTCTGAATCCGACCAGGTCTATACGGATGAGTTGTCCTCTGGTCCATTCGGAACGGGTCTCTATATTTGAAAAATGTATTTATGCATATCAGGTCCGGATGGGAAAGCCCCAAGTCTATTTCAGAATGGATCCAAGGCCTCTGCTACATGCTAGTCTCATTTAGGGCGCTATTTCATGGTCATATGCCTCAATCAACATTTATTTGGACTTTTGCTTCAGGCCTGCTATCTAAACTAAAGTTGATTGTCTCCATCAGTGCACACAGATGAGCAGTTTAAATGTGCTCCGCTAACAAAGATCTCCCCAGATTTCCACAAGTAAAATAACACGGGGGGGGTAACAGGAGCGACAGCTCATAGTAATCCTTGTCCTTGCTAGACCGTACATGATCTTTATTTGATCTAATTGCTTAAACGGCAGTCGCTATCCCTGACGAGTGTTGAATTTCACAATGGCGCACGCAGCATCGTATAATATAACTAACATCTATTAGAATCCTCCAAATTGCACGCTGCCTGTCCCTTTCAGCTGTTTCGACTAGGATTACTTACACTTCTGATGTTTCTACTGAAATTCCTTCAAGCTATGAATTCTACCCTCACTATGGACTAGTGTAGAATTGTTGTCGTCACTATACTGGGGGGCTACAGCTCAGGGCTTCCTCACACTCCCTTCACTCTCCTCTTACCTGCGTGTGAGCTTGGAGGTGAGCTTGCTGAACAGGTTGGAGGTGACACGGGTACGTGCGTGGGGCAGGGGGCTTGCGTCGTGGGACAGGGTGGGGGAGGTGGGAGGGGCGTGGGAGGGAGGCCGCCGGTCTCTCAGCTGGCCACCGTGGAAGGTGCTACGGATGCTGGAGCCCCGGGTGAGGCGGGAGCCCGCGGAGGAGGAGGTCCCCGAGGCCCCAGCGATGCTGTGGGTAGAGGGCGAGGCCGGGGGCAGCCGGTGGGAAATGGAGCTAAGAGAGGAGAGAGAGAGCAGAAAGGACAAAACAATCAGACCATCATCACATTCATCCATCACTCAACCATTAACAGTGAGGTGATCAGTCCATAATGTAGGACAACCCAGGGCATATCATCATTCTAATGTATCGGTTGAGACAAAGGATCTGACCCAGAAAGGCTTTAGCGGGAGTTAGCTGAGCGTTAAGGCAGAGGGATGGTGAACCATTACAGGGGAGGAGCATCCACTTGTGTTGGCTTTCAGCAGAGGTAAGGTTGAGGCCAAATCAGAACTGGGCCTTTGGTGGAAACAGACTGTGACGGGGAGATGGGGATCAGGGAGGAGGAGGGAAGGACAGACTGGAAAGGGGGATGTGGGAGGGGTGTGACTGGTATGCTGGTAAAGAGTGAGAAAAGAAAAGTGAGCATAGAAATAGAAAGAAAGAGAGAGGGTGAGAGAGAAAGAGAGAGAGAGAGGGTGAGAGGGCTTGAGGGAGAGTGACAGACTGATAATGAAGATCTCAGCCATCTGCTTGGAGAAGTGTGGCTGGCGTGTGGACGTCCAGCAGTAGCCACCACTCCTTCCCCATGCCCTCTTAACCCGGCATCCTTTCATCCACTTGGCAGAGCTCTTCCTCTCCTCGTCCCCTTGGCCCGCTCCCTACAGTTCTCCCTGAATGGTTGGGTTAGCTAGGCTGGCTTAGCCTCTGTTGGCCTGGGGCTGCTTCACTTAACGCTCTAAATAACCAGAGCTCTGATAGACAGACATACCCACAGGGAGAGGGGCCAAGTAGGGCAGACACATTAGAGTCCTTTGGTTGATTTGCAGCCGTTTCAGAGCACAATCATTTACCCTCAACCTGAGCCCCAAAGCAAAAGAGACCAGGGGCAGGAACTAAACATGTGTAGAATATAATGCATGATCACTATGACCATGTATTTCTGTGTAATCTATTTCTGTTTAATGTATTTCTGTGTATTTCTGTGTAATGTATCTGTCTATATCATGTAATTGTACGACAGCATGCATTTGTTTGTATGAGCATTATTATTTGTGTCTGTTTCCGAGTGTGTTGGTTTGTGCATTTTATCATTGTGTGTGTGCAGCGGTGTATTTGTTTGTGCGGCTGCACTGTGTGTGTGCGCTCTAGCACGTATGTGTCCCGTCAGCCCGTCTATCGTGGCATTGCATTGACAGGGCCCAGAAGGCGCCTGCTGGTCAAGTTGGGACACTGCCATCTCCCACTTTCCCCCTCTATCTCCAACCCCCTCCCTCCCCCAGTCCACGTGGCCCTGAGCTGGGACGTTAGGTCACATGATAACCCCCCACCCCTTCTGGCACACAGCAGTAAGCTCTTTATCTCCAGTACTACACACAAACACACCACTACAGTACAGTCAAGACACACAGGTTATGTATGCACACAGAATGTTGAGAAAGTGAATGTATCCCTGCTATTATTCTCATGGACTCAACAAATGTAGAAGCACATGTGCAACACTCAAACACAAACATGTAACCCAAATGCTCTGCTCACCTGTTCTCCTTGCCGTTCTGCAGCAGGGAGGGCCTGTCTGTGCTGTTCCGGTCCGTGGTGCACACGTATGTGTTCCGGCGGATCATGGCACTTGCTGGGACGTTGTTCTGAAAGTCAGGGAGAATGACAGTTAGATAACACATTGATTGTGATTTGGTGAAATTCAGAAAGGCATCCATCCTACTGTATATCCCTCCACTCCTCCATATGATTGTCTAATGGTCACATAACGCTAGGGATGTTCATGTCTATTCAAAGCCGTGACTCTGATAATATCTACACCCCACATCACAGTGTCAGTGGATGCATCCCAAAAGGCACCCTATTCCCTTTATAGTGCACTACTTATGAGCCCTGGTCAAAAGGAGTGCACTTTAAGGAACCACAGTATCCGTGTTGAACTTTTGTTGTCACTCTCAGTCCACCTTGTCAGAGCGCCTCTGAGCCCTTCAAAGGGTTCATCTCGGGTTCATCTCCATATTCTCCATACACACTGTTGCTGTTGTTCATCAAATCAAATCGAATTGGTCACATACGCATATTTAGCAGATGTTGACTCCCTATATGCTAAGCGTTGAATCTCTATTCTCTCTGTCCACATCTTAGTTGAGCATGAATCTGTAGATTCTCTAAATCAAATCAAATCAAATTTATTTATATAGCCCTTCGTACATCAGCTGATATCTCAAAGTGCTGTACAGAAACCCAGCCTAAAACCCCAAACAGCAAGCAATGCAGGTGTAGAAGTATTCGTAGTGTTATTGGTTCATTCCCCCGCACACTGATCTTAGTTTCATTAACCTCTTGCAACATTGTCTCTGATGGTGTTAACCCTTCTTTTCCCTGTGTGTGTGCGTGTGTGTTTATAATGTACAGTTATTTGTAAGGTCATGTTGTAAGCCGACTGCATTGCACACATTGCATTGCATCAACCAATGGTTGTGTGGCACGCCTTCGACAGCGCAGTCTGGCATCAGATAACTCTATTATATGTGGTTTGCAGACATGCAGTCAGCCTGGAATATGGCCTATCTGTATGTGTGTCGTGTGCGTGTTCACCGTGGCGGTGATAATCTCCTTGCGGCGGTCGGGGATCTCTGACTTGTTGGGGTTGTTGGCGCTGCTGACCATGGGGCTGGAGGGAGGCTGGATGGAACGGCTGCCCACCACACTGCTGCTGACCTTCCGGGACGCCATGCGCCCCCCCTCCTCCTTCAGCTCCCTGTCTGCCCCCGCCACGCTGCTGGGGCTACGCTTGGGATGGGATGGGGGCGCTGCTGGACCGCCTGCATAACAGACATGATACGACATGAGAATCAAAGTCCGGCCCTGTGTGGTTCAGTTGGTAGAGCAAGGCACTTGTAAAACCAAGATGGTGGGTTTAAATTCTGCTGGCGCCACCCATATGTAAATGTCTGCACGGACTACTGTAAGTCGTTTGGGATAAACAGCATATTATAGACTGACAGATGAGTGGGCAATGTACAAATTATGAATATCTCACCCAATTGTAAAGTGGTGGCTGGTGACCTCACACTCTCATACACACAAAGCAAACATTCTCAAACTTGGCAGAACGGCGGGGAATCCTACTTCACAACCATTTAAAACACAAGTGAAAAGGTCGTGACGGACAGCTATTTGGAAAACAAACACCCACTAATGGGTTAGGTCAGACACTAATGGATGTACAGTGCATTCGGATAGTATTCAGACCTTTCCCTTTTTCCACATTTTGTTACGTTACAGCCTTATTCTAAAATGGATTAAATAAATGTTTTTCGTCATCAATCTACACACAACACCCCATAATGACCCTTTGCAACGAGACTCAAAATTGAGCTCAGGTGCATCCTGTTTCCATTGATCATCCTTGAGCTGTTTCTACAACTTGATTGGAGTCCACCTGTGGTAAATTCAATTGATTGGACATGATTTGGAAAGACACACACCTGTCTATATAAGGTCCCACAGTTGACAGTGCATGTCAGAGAAAAAACAAGCAATGAGGTCGAAGGAACTGTCCGTAGAGCTATGAGACAGGATTATGTCGAGGCACAGATCTCGGGAAGGGTACCAAAACATTTCTGCAGCATTAAATGTCCCCCAAAAATCAGTGGACTTCATCATTCTTAAATGGAACAAGTTTGGAACCACCAAGACTCTTCCTAGAGCTGGCCACCTGGCCAAACTAAGCAATCGGGGGAGAAGGGGGGGAGGCGACCAAGAACCCAATGGTCACTCTGACAGAGCTCCAGAGTTCCTCTGTGGAGATACAAGAACCTTCCAGAAGGACAACCATCTCTGCAGCATTCCACCAATCAGGCCTTTATGTTAGAGTGGTCAGACGGAAGCCACTCCTCAGTAAAAAGCACATGACAGCCCACTTGGAGTTTGCCAAAAGGCACCTAAAGACTCTCAGACCATGAGAAACAAGATTCTCTGGTCTGATGAAACCAAGATTGAACTCTTTGGCCTGAATGCCAAGTGTCACGTCTGGAGGAAACTTGGCACCATCCCTACGGTGAAGCATGGTGGTGGCAGCATCATGCTGTGGGCATGTTTTTCAGTGGCAGGAACTAGGAGACTAGTCAGGATCGAGGGAAAGGTGAACGGAGCAAAGTACAGAGAGATCCTTGATGAAAACCTGCTCCAGAGCGCTCAAGACCTCAGACTGGGGCAAAGGTTCACCTTCTAACAGGACAACGACCTTAAGCACACAGCCAAGACAACACAGGAGTGGCTTCGGGACAAGTCTCTGAATGTCCTTGAGTGGCCCAGCCAGAGCCCAGACTTGAACCCAATCAAACATCTCTGGAGAGACCTGAAAATAGCTGTGCAGTGATGCTCCCCATCCAACCTGACAGAGCTTGAGAGGATCTGCAGAGAAGATATAGGTGTGCCAGTAATGTATATCAACAATAACTACTACCTATTCCCTTTATAGTGCACGACTTTTGACTAGTACATTACTTTTGAACAGAGCTCTGGGCTCTGGTCAAATGTAGTGCATCATGTAGGGAATAGGGTGCATTTTGGGATGTAGAATAAGAGACAACCCACTCACAGAAGTCACTGTGCCTCCTGCGGGGGTGGTAGGTGGAGGCGCTGCGCTGGGTGGTCTTGCTGTGAGAGGAGGAGGAGGCCAAGGCGGAGGTGGTGGAGGAGGTGGAGTGTTTACTGGTGCCGTTGATGACGGTGCTGGGCCGTACCCGCGCCAGGCTCAGACTGCTGGTTGACCGAGACTCACTGCCCTCCACCTGACACACACACACACACACACAAGTTAGGATCGGGACTCAGGTGACTGTGGACAGTGTGGACACACAGGCATGCGTACACACGTATTGTGGCAGACAGGCACGCCAGGTGTTCCCCGAGGATTTTTGTTAGCACGGGTGGCTAAGGAAGCGGAGGGGGATAATTTTGTAGATTTTTCTGGTGACTTTTTAAAAGGACATTCTACTCCAAAATGCATGAAAATGTAATTATGTTGGAACCATCTTAAATATAACTGATGTGCACCACTGCACTATAGGGAGATGAGGAGCAAGCAGTGGCTGTGCACTCATGACCCATTCATTCACACTAGCCCTCGCTCTGTTTGCTACAAATATACTTGTAACTTGTCAATTTCCCAAATCTCTCATTATCCCTTTAAAAGCGTGTCTCGGCAGAAAATATATATATATATATATATATATATATATATATATATATATATATATATATATATAAAAATGTAAACAAAATGTTCGGGGAACACAGGCAACGCAGAAATGAGGAAGGATTCTCTCTCTCTCTCCCCTACCTCTATCCAAACCCTCTCTCACACACACACACGTTGTCTCGTTGTGCCTCACCTCATTCATGCGTCCCAGTAACAGGTAGGTGGCAGTGACCTCGTTGTACTTCCGAGTGGTCAGAGCATCCTTGATGTCATCACGGGTGTAACCCATCCCCACCATCACCTCTGGAGGCGAGCGGAGAGATGAGGGACGTTAGACAGAGATACAGGCTCACAGAAAGAAGAGGGTGGGTACGTCCCAAATAGCACCCTATTCCCTACAATAGTGCACTACTACCACCAGGGGCCAGTGAACTAAATATGAAAAACGGTGCCATTTGGGAGGCATACAATACGTAGGTAGGGAGTAGAGGGGAGTTAGAGAGGGGAGTACTTCACCGATGCGGCTGGCATCATTATGGTCCTCCAGGGGCTCTATATGAGGCTTCAGTTCTTCTCCGTCGTAGCCAGAGTTAATCCACTTGTCGTTCATGATTTGCTAATGAGGAGGGATAAAACAATGTGTTAAAGATGCCACAAACAGGGTGTGTGTGGGTTTGTGAGAGTGTGCTTGCGTGTACTGTATGTCTGAGTGGCGCCTGCAGTTGCCCTCCTCACCTCCAGGGTGCAGCGTTTGGTGGGGTTGAGCACCAGGAACCTGCGCAGGATGCCCTCGCAGTCGGTGGACATGTAGAAAGGCACGCGGTACTTCCCCCGCAGAACACGCTCCCGCAGCT